>NC_140992.1:216697089-217297089 GCF_052327205.1 Somniosus microcephalus
TTGCCTGATTTAAAGAAATAAAGGTAGAATATGCTGGAAATACACTGCAGGACTACCAGCATCAGAAAGTCTGGCGGAGGCTTTACAATCCAATGTTAAACCATCCTTTCTGTTAATTACAGCATTTCCTCTTTTTCAGATTTCTGGCATTTGCATTTTTTAAATTTTTGCTGAAGTAGTGGGTGCGAGTAACCACCCCTAGGCAACTTACTAATCAGAATGAGCAGGCCCTAGAGGTCATTAGATAGGAATATTGTATTGACCCTTCATAAAATAATTTAGAATTAGGCAGCACATCAGGAAAAATTGGAGACAAAGAGCTTAGAAGTGGAATCTAGTGCAGCTGGCAGCCATTGTAAAGGTAAGTATATATTTGTGGTGTCAAAAAGCATAAAATCACTTTAATAAAACTTGCAGACCACACAGCAGCAAATTTAAGTGACCTGTTCTATAAAACTTAGATATAAAAGTAAGGTTATTAGCAATAGTATTCTCTGAAGAATTTGCAAATATTATAGGGATTACTTTTAGGAGACGAACACAGATGATAGTCCGCCATTGTGTATTAAAGGAGTAGAGGTGTAACTGAACCTTTGCACAGATCTCACCTGCCCTCTGATGACCATGGCCTTGGCAATGAAGATGATCTCTTTTCCAATTCTGTGCAATACAGCTGTCTAACTAATAGACATCTGTTTTTCTTTATATAAAAAAAGGTCCCTTTGGGCAGGTTTCTCCAGTCTTACAAAGAAAAGGATTTGACAGTCTGAAAAATATAACTGGTTTGAAGCATTGTTGCAGCACTACACCAAACTCATTTGTGATTTTTGTTGACATCTGGCACCAATTCAATTGAAGTTGAAAGAAGAATATATTGATTTTTATTCCATCTGTGTGGCTTGATGAGAATGAATGCAAGAGGAAGCCCAAAATTACTGTTTTCTTAAAAGGCAGTGCATTTTTTAAGTGCTTGTTAGTTACCAATACAGAGATCGTACTGATGTTACACGTAGCCGGTGAAAGGAATTCACCTGCAATGAGAAAAGGAAAAGATATTACAACATATTCGAGCCCAGATTTTCCAATGGGACACAATCCCCACTGAAAATGTGGTGGGACGGGACTTCTACCCAACTAACCATACCAGCACTAACCTCACTGACTGTGAGCTTCTGACAATGTAGAAGCCTCTCATTGTGAGCGGGAAATAATATGTTGCTGCAGGATTTAAATGCTTAAAGGGCCAGGTACACTGAAAGCTGACTTGGGAACAGAGACTAAAGATTTGTAGCTGGAAAGTGTCTTCATTCTGCTGGAGAGCACAGAACCCCCAGTTTCTCAAAGGTAGCAGTGGAAGTGCTGCTGGACCAAGTGATGAGCAGAAGGAATCCCTATTTGGGACAGAGTAGTGAAGATTCCCAATTAGTTCTACTCAGACCCAATGGAATGGGGAAGCCAGGGATTGAGTGCAAACGCCACCACCCTATACATGGCAACTCTACACATGATAAATCTGCCAGAAAATGTGGAATGACTTTACCAGGTCAGGCAAGGTAAGAGTAGTTATCAAAATTTTCTATGAATGAACTGCAATATGCATGTGTGCCACTTACAACCACAAAAGGATGAAAATGGGACAAAATATCACCATTATTTAGGGATTTTATCATGTTCTTCTATACAGATGCTAGAAGCATTAGGGACAAATTGGCATAACTACAGCTATGTGTTGCAACTGAAAATCCTGAACTGATGGTCCTCAGAGAAATGTGGCTGGGTTTTGTGACTGGGTCTGAGTTTAATATCCCTCAATATACATTGTTTAGAAAGGATAGGGTAGGTAGAGGGATGCAGTGGTGGGCACCTTTGTTAGGAAATAAATAAGAGGTGATACTACAAGTGGAGAAAATAATGGGAAAACAACCGGAGTTTTTCAGAAATAACAGAGTGCTTCTCGGTCTGTGTTGTAGACCACTAAACAGAGAGGCAAACTGATTTTCAGCTGTGTAATCAAATCAGTAACCTAGCTAATGAATAGAAGGTAGTGCTGATGGGAGATTTCAATTATCCACTTATAAGGTGGACAAATGAGGGGCAGGGACAAAAGATAGAAGCCCCCCCCCCCCAAAGAGGCATATAATGAAGTAGTCATTGATTGCTTCTTAATTCAGCATGTGATGACTAGCACAAGAGGGGATAATGTTGTGGATTTAGTGTTCAATAATGAGCCACAGCTGATGGGTGACCTAGAGGTGGGGCGCACCCTGCTAATTCAACCATTTCATTGCAAGATTTAAAAAAAATGGGGCTGTATAAAATTTAGGGATAATAATATGTTGGTGGCAATTTTTTTTTAAAGGCTCAATTTACAGAAATGAAGATTGACCTAGTGAGGGTTAATGGGAGAGTGGAACTGGGTAAGGATATTTGGAACTCAAAAATGGTATTTTCTTTAATATGGAAATCTCAAAAGGTTATGAAGTCTTGTATATCCCCCATGAAGAGAAAAAGATCATATAATGAGGAAAAGCTACAATAGCTTCATGGAGAATTAGCTTGGCAACTCACACTCAAAACAGGGGGTATTTCAAGGCTTATAAAATAACTAATAGTCATTCAGACAGAGAAAGGTATAAAAAGCAGTTAGAATTAACAAAAGAAGTGTAACATTAATCTGGAGAGGAGGATAGTGTAAAATAGCCAAAATCATGGGAAAACATTATTTGCTTGTTGGGGGTCAGCGGTTGGTTAGAGAACAAATAGAAGCATTGCAGGGTGTCTCTGGCAGAATTATAAATGATAATGACAAGGCAGACAAGTTAAATGGATATTTTGTGTCTGTTTTGAACTGAGAAGTTTGATCGGCTCCTTGAATAGGAAGTAAAAATGGAACTGAAATTGCTTGCACATTTCAAGAGAAATGGTGCAAGCTAAATTATAAGGTCTTAAGGTGGAAAGAAGGCCACGGCCAAATTTAATTTATCCTCGAGTATTGAAGGAAATAGCAGAGGTTGTGAGTGAATCTCCAGTAAATATTTTTGATAGATTCCCTTCTGTTTATTATATTTATTAGTGAAATGGAGCAAGGTGTAGAAAGTACAGTTATTTGCAATTTACAGATTATACTGAACTGTGTAGTAGAGTTAGGACCTTAGAAGAAGGAAACAGATTACAACTGGATTTGGATAGACTGGGAAAGAAGCTCCCAAGATTGGCAAATTACTTTCAATATGGTTAAGTCTGCAGTTATGCACAAAGTGAGCAGAATTCAGATATAGAGTATAGCAGGAGTGGGTTAAAGGTGACAGAAAGGGAGCGAGACTTGGCAATGATCATTGACTGCTTCCTTAAGGTTTAAGTGCAGTGTCAGGAAGCTGCAGGCAAAATGAAAAGGGTCCTGGGCTTTATTGCCTGACCTATTAACTACAAAGCTATGGATGCAATAACAGGCTTTGGTAAGACCTCAGCTGGAGTCTTGTGCACAACTTTAGTGTGCCCCCCCCATCAAGAAGGACATTTTGGCTTTAGAGAAGGGCAATGAGTGTCTGTGTTTGTTGAGCTATGAAGATAGGTTTCATCCCTTGGGTTTGGATTCACTGGAGAGGTATAAACTTGGAGGGAATTTTATTTGGGTATTTAAAATGATTAAGAACATCAATAATGTACAAGTGGATACATGGTTTGAGCTGTTTCGATTAGACAGAATTAGGGGCTGCCTATTTAAAATGAGAAAGTAGGGAGTGAGGGTGGATGTTCAGAAGGTTTATTTTTCTCCGGGTGATCAACCTGTGGATTCTGGAGGTGGCCGTGAGGACTGACCTTTTGCAGTCTTTCAACAAGGTATTAGACAAGTTTTTGGCAGAGGAAAGGTAAAAAGATTATTCTAATAATTGTGAGCATATGTAGAAAACCCCATCAATTATATTACAAGATATAACACCATTATTGTTATAAAACATCGTATCATCCTACTTATCTGTGAACAATACCACAGGACATTTATTATCAGAGGTACAATTCTGGCACGTCTGTTTTCAAAGTAAACCAGCACTTAGTGAGAGGAAGTCACTTCTGAAGTTTAGTTTAAAATTTTACTTTCTTAAATTGTTGAGGAGGTCAGTAACTGATTGACCATGACATAAATTTGCCTCCCTTACTGAGGACATGGGAGTTTAAAAGTGATTGATGCTCCATTACAAACTATTGCCAATTTGGTTATAGTGATTTTGTGCTTTGTTTTTTGTGCAACATAAGTACATTTTTGTCCAGTAAATTGAAAGCAATAATAAAACAAATGATTGAGTGGAATCCACTGTACATTAATACATTTTACTTCAGAACAATGAGATTTTTCCCTGAAGACAATTCTTAATTCCAAGGAAGAATCTAATTTCTATAGGATATTGTACAGTAGTTCTTAAAATGAGGTTTTTACTTTTTAGAATTTTCAGTCACTTTGAATTAATTTGGAGAATTTCAATGTAATTATAAGAAAATCAAAGTAAAAGCAAATGCAGTACACTACAAACCAACACAGATTACTGAAGACTTATTGCAAGAGTCCAGAACTGGAAAGAATTATAGGTTCTTGTTTGAGAGGCGACTGTTTTTATAGTGCTTTTTATGTTTTTGTATTCTCTTTTCAAATAGAGAACAAAGTATGTTATCCTTAAACCTGCCTGGGATGGTGCATTTGGAGTCGAGGAAAATTCGTTGTCAGCTTTTGTAGATGATTCAAAGGGATCTATTGACACCGACTTCCCTGACAAAGATCCAGCAAACGTACTGGAATGGTGGTTTTTAGACCCATCAACTCGAGTAGTAACAGAGGGAGTACTGCTTGAAGATGAAAAAAATGACAGAAGTAGCTGCATACCAACCATTGTGATCACACAAGCAGATGAGGTATGTGATAGACAATATCTGATGTAAAATTCACTGTTATCTGTGGTTATTTGTATGCAAGACACTAGTTAACATACTGCTCAGTTGTTACTTCTCATACAATGCAGTTTTATGTGCCTTTATTTTTATATTTAACAATGGCACATTTATAAAACACATGCCTTTCTCTATTGTTTCTTTAAATTGTATCTTGTGATTAAGGCACTTAAAAATACAAGAAATTTTGCTATATTTGCCCCAAATCTCCTTGGGGTTTCTGCCAGAAAGCGAATGGTTGCCAATTTCAGTATTTCCTGGTTGTTCTTCTAAGGGGCAAAACATCTGCCTGCCATTTGCAAGGCCAATCCCCTGCCCTTGATTTAAAAAAAAATAGATCTGCCTCCTCGGGATGTTGCGGGGTGAGGGGCGGGGTTGACGGATGGGTGGTGGGATATGGAGAGCTGGCTGGGCAAGCCCCACTTTTAATGGCAGGCAGGCACCAGATTTTCCAGCTGCACCGGGCAGGCATGTGTCACAGATGCACCTGTCGTGCCATAGGCACCTGCTGGCCCCATGTAAATGAGGTGTCCTGTTGTGCCCGCAAACTATTGAGGACAGCGCTGGAGGGCACAATGCCAGCATAACTGCCGGATTGCAGCCTGCAGATTTTTGGGGTTATAATATCTTATCTAGATTTTCTCCTAATCTCCAGCCATTTCAGTATATTGGTATTCCATCACTGTAGCAAAAACATAGATAATTCTTCTCCTGTAGTGCTTAATTTAATAGAATTACAAGTCTTTGCACTCTGCCAGGATGATGGTAAGAGTGGCTCTTAAGTAATGAGATTCCAATGATGAACCTGATGAGAAGTTTTACATTCCTCTGAAGACATTAATTTTCTTTGAGTAGTTTCCATTGTGCTACTGTTTTTTTAAAAAAAGATACAAGCATTTCATATCACTGCTGTCACTTTTTAAAGCATATTAAATGCAGATTGAATTCAATCTCCAGTGAGCTTAACCAGAAGAAATAAAAGGCTCCAACTTCATCTCCACACAACCTCAGTAGCTTTCAGCAGTGGTATTTCTGCTGGAAACTTGATGCAACTGGCTGTATTGTCTGTCTAATTAAAAGTTTTGTAGCCATGGGAGAATGATGTGACTGTAGTGCCCATTATCAATGCTCAGCAATTATTGTCTTCCTCATTGGGTAATTTTTTTCCTCCTTCCTAATTCTAATTGTTACTCACCAAATATATTGTCAAAAAATCTTTTTGCCTCAAATTTTTCTGTCCATAAATGCTGCCTGTACTGAACCATTACTACGCTGTACTATGTTTCTAATTTATACCTTAATCACATTGTAGATTTAAAAAAATCTCCCTAATAATATTGCAGCAAAATAATTCTCCCAGATACAGCTGTCACCACAGTTCCTCATGCACCTCACTACATAGCTCTAAAAATAAAGTTTAAAACATATTTTATTCATAAATAACTTTCCATTAAATAGCACCTTTCACATCCTCAGGACATCCCAAAGCACTTAACAGCCTTTGAATTGCTTTAAAAAAAAAGTGCAGTCTCTGTTGCGTAGGCAAATGTAGCAGCTAATTTGTACTCCGTCAGGTCCCACAAACAGCAATGAGATAAATGACCAGTTAATCTATTTTTGGTGGTATTGTTTGAGGGACTAATGTTGGCCAGGAAACTGGGAGAACTGCTCTGCTTTGATAGGACCCTGGGCTTTTTTATGTTCACCTTAACAGACAACTTGAGCCTTGGTTTAACATCTCATTCGAAAGACAGCACTTCTGACGATGCAGCACTCCTTTTAGTACTGCAAAATCTTCTGACTCGGACGGGAGGGTGCTACCACACTGACCCATTAAAAAAAATTAAATAATTCACAAAACAAATCTCAAAATCTGCCACCCTCCTTCCAACCTTTCCAACTTTCTCCTCCCACCCCCACCCCCCAAAAAAAATCAACAACCTCAAATCTAGATAGATTTTTTTTTCTATAGCAGATAGCACCACACCTGGCCTGTACCCTTATACTTCAGGGCCTGCTCCAACTTAGGCCTAATGTGGCGAATGCAGTAGCTTGTACATCAGACCAAATAAATCAGCAAGCTTATGCCTATATCCTCCGTTCTTTCTGGCTATTTCGTTCCCCCCTGCTCATCCCATCTCATGGATGTTCACTTGGTTCTGACTCCGGCTGCTCCCCACCAATGTTCCCTTTAAGCAGTGCGCATGCATGGCCACACTGTCATCTGCAAGGTACTGCGCAGGCCGCTTACAAGCTTTTCCATTTGAAATACCATGCATGTGCAGAAATTTAAAGGGATCGCGGCCTGTTTATACTTCAATAAACAGGCCGCGCATAACAAAGACAATTTAGATGGAACATTGCTTCCCCACTCTCCCACCCATTCCCTCATCTGGCTTTCCATGGTACCAAGTCTGTAGTATTGGCTTATGTGGCTCTGGTCCCTTTGTTAGAAATCACTGGACAAAATGCAGTTGTTGCAAATAACTGAAGAAAAATGATGCAGTTAGCAGAGATAGAAAGAAAGATTTGCATTTATATAGAGCCTTTCATGACCTCAGCACATCCCAAATGCTTTACAGCCAATTAAGTACTTTTGAAGTTTAGTCACTGTTGTAATATAGAAAGATCACTAATAGAGAAAACACAAGGACAACTGAGAGAGTAACGGGGAGAAAGTAGACAGTAACACACACAAAGAAAGTGATAAAAAGCAGAAAGTAATGCAAGCACAAGATTAGAATAACAGAGAAACAAAGAAAAACATGAGTATCGGAGACACAGTAAGAGATTAACTAAAAGAGAGAAAAATACATAATGAGGTGTCAGAGCACTATAGACATGGGACATGATGGAGGAGCTCTTTCAGAGGACTACAAACCTTTTGACGTAACAGTGTATGCTATGCATGTCCAAGGTGGATACATAAGCAGCAGTGTCAAGTTTTTCTCAAATCCTAAAGTGCTTGCCTCCCAGAAAACACACATTGCTCCACAAACAGCACCATTGGAGGCAGTCTGACTTGCAGGCCCAATGCCTATCTCCGAGTGGTCACAGTTTCCGCATCTGTCACAATGGATAAATGATACCCTTGACCGTCAAATGCAAAACGTCGATGAGAACAATGCAGTAAGAGCTCCGTGTCGGTAACAGACACCACAGTCCATATCCCAAACTAGCAATGAGAAATGCCATGGGAGAAAAGAAACTTGCATTAACTCACTAACATGAAACAGTATGTTGAAAAATCATTACAAAAACAATTTCAGTTATAATATATCCTCATTTATTTATTAGAGAGACTTCTACCCTACTGTTCAGATATACTGGACCTAGATGGGGGGAGGTGGTTACCTGGAGGCAGACTTTATTATTAATATCTGCTTTTCTTTTACTAATTGAAATACTAAACAGTTATAAAGTGAACCTTTAAATAGTAATTTATGATCCTGTCTTATATTTGTCATTGATGGCAGCTAATTTAACGTCTTCTCAATTTTTATTTAAAGATTGTAAAATATTTTGCTTAAGAAAATTATGCATAGTGTAATTCCGAGGTGCCTTTGCTGAAATAACTTAAATGGTGTCCACAAAATTAGTAGATTTGATGAGTAATTTTGTGTTACAGATTTCGTAACAAGTAAAAACGTGCTTCATCATTTTTATAAAGATCTGCTGTGCTTCAATATAATGGTTATTTCAGAAATTTATGGGCCTTACTTTTGTTTTTAGTTGGTATAATATAGCATGCAAGCAATTGGTTATCTTCAACATGATGATGCAGTGGCTGAATTCATTCTTTCTCTGACCGCTGAGCTGTTTTAGCAGTACCTATGCTATAATCTCACAGTAATTGTTGAAACATTAATGTGGTATTTTCCACATTCTTGCATGGCAGCTTACCATGGATGACGAATTAAGTCATTCAACAGAAGGTAACGTAAAAATGTAAATTAAATAAGTGAAGAATTGAAAATTAACTATCTGACCCTATTAAGAGTGACTTGGGTTTTGCAGAGAATGAGTGTAGGAAAATAATATGTAAAACCACTCTAATATGTAAAACATATTTTGGAGAAGTGGATCCTCAATTTTTCAGTACAGCAATTTGGTCAGAGAAAAGATGAAGTTATTAGAATTTCTGCTGGAGTTGCCTGATCTCCTGCAATAACTTTGGTGGAAAATCACCGGAAGCCCCAGAGAAACATTGTAAACGGCCATTTATGCACATTTATCCACCAAAGTTGTGGTGAGGGGTCAGAAGAACCCCCACGGAAATTACTGGATTCAAACTCCAAAAGATACCAAACCAACACTATTGAAATGCCTGGGCCAAAGTAGCCTAAAATATGCAATACCATTTTCAAAACGAAGAACCAAAGCAACTCATTAAAACTGACCACAGGATGGCTGGTATGGGAAATGGAAACATAATGTCACAGTACAAGTGCTCTTCTGCATGTAATTGTGCCATATTGATCTGGGAGTGCTCGATGCTGACACAAGCACTGACATCCTTCACCATGATGAACACAAACAGTTTTTAAAAAGCTAACATTCTGATGCCAAAAACTATTGCAATAGCTTATAAAACAGTCACTTTGACCTGCATTCCAGAAAGCCATAAAAATTAGTTCACAGTTAAACAGTAGTGTATTATCATAAATTATATGTTTATTATTATATCCTTATTCATGGCTGAAACTTTGAAGGAAGGTGGCTGGACAAAACTTAAATATTTTGTTAGGTTTTTTTGGTGGATGTCCCTTCAAAACTCAATCATTTTACCTGAGGAGTTTAACAGCCAGTTAAGTCTTGAACTGAGCCTGTCCCAATACAATGTTAGAAAGTCTTATTGTTAGTTTGAAAGTCTCCTTGGTAACAGGCTTGAGAGCACATGTAACATACAGTTTTCAGATATCTAAAGACCTCATAATTGGTTCAATTTCTATTTGTCTGACAGTTCCTTTTTTGAACTTGAGTAGCTAGTTTTCAAAATCCATGAAGTCCCAGTAACTCTCTTTATCTCTCCCAGTAACTCTTTACTAGGACAGACAAAACCCAATTCTAGTTAATATGGTGGCAGTTGGAAAATCTCCAGAGACGGGAGAAAGATTGAGGTAAATTTTAGTCTTCACCTCATGGGCGATAATCTGGAAGAGCGGATTAACTGCCTGTTCTAGAATCCGCCCAACTTTCATTCCATTGAAATGAATCGAATGAAAATCGCTGGATTCCATAACCGGTGGGTGATCGGTGGATTCCATTACAGATTGCCGTCTTTGCAATGAAAATGTACCCCACTGTATTTAAAAACCATTTAGAAAGGATTAGTTTAGTTCTTTAGAAATGACAGATTTTAGAAATGTGTGTTGAATCAAAGATGTTCCATTGTAATTGTTATATTACTGTTGGATTATTTGCGTGTTCATTGTTAAATTTACTTCATATTTTAAACTTTAAATGAGGTTTGATGTGATGCTCTACTGCTTTCGAAAACTGAAGTGAGATTTTATGGAGGCAGAAGATAGTCCAGCAATGTGGTTGATTCTTAACTGCCCTCTGAAATGGCCTAGCAAGCCACGCAGTTGTAAAAAACCGCTATGAAAAACAATAAGAATAAAAGTGGACGGACCATCCGGCATCGACCTCGGCACCGGCTACGGACACGACAATGGCACGCCCAACCCAGTCGACCCTGCAAAGACCTCCTCGCCAACATCTGGGGACTTGTGCCAAAATTGGGAGAGCTGTCCCACAGACTAGTCAAGCAACAGCCTGACATAGTCATACTCACAGAATCATACTTTTCAGCCAATGTCCCAAACTCCTCCATCACCATCCCTGGGTATGTCCTGTCCCACCGGCAGGACAGACCAACCAAGGGTGGCGGCACAGTGGTATACAGTCGGGAAGGAGTGGCCCTGGGAGTCCTCAACATTGACTCTGGACCCCATGAAGTCTCATGGCTTCAAGTCAAGCATGGGCAAGGAAACCTCCTGCTGATTACCACCAACCACCCTCCCTCAGCTGATGAACCAGTATTCCTCCATGTTGAATGCCACTTGGAAGAAGCAATGAGAGTAGCAAGAGCACAGAATGTATTCTGGGTGGGGACTTCAATGTCCATCACCAAGAGTGGCTTGGTAGCACCACTACTGACCGAGCTGGCTGAGTCCTGAAGGACATAGCTGCCAGTCTGGGCTTGCGACAGGTGGTGAGAGAGCCAACACGAGGGAAAAACCTACTTGACCTCGTCCTCCCCAATCTACCTGTCGCGGATGCATCTGTCCATGACAGCATTGGTAGCGGCGACCACGGTACAATCATTGTGGAGACGAATGTAGTGTCCACGCCTTAATAATACACGGACTGCAGGAGAACAATAAAACAGGTATTTACTGAACAGAGGGTACTCTTTTATTTGGACCCAAAAAAAACCAATTCGACTGTAAATAAACAAAAGTTCAACTAAAGCTTAACAAATCAAATTAAAATTTGGTTTTCCGTGTTGATGATGCACTCCAGTCCCCGCGGCGCCCACCGGTCGCGGAAATACTCAAGCGCACTGGCGGACACCGCGTGCTCCATCTCCAGGGCCACCCGGGCGCGAACATGGCCGCGGAAGAGATGCAGGCAATCCGGCTGGACGACCCCCTCGACCGCCCGCTGCCTGGACCAATTGATGGCTCTTTTAGCCAGGCCCAGGAGCAGGCCCACAAGGAGGTCCTCCAACCTGTCCGCTCCCCTCCGCACCGGGTGACCGTAGATCAAGAGCGTGGGACTGAAGTGCAACCAAAAATCGAGGAGCAGCCCCTTCAAGTAGTGAAAGAGGGGCTGCAACCTCTCACAATCCATATAAACGTGAAACACGGACTCCTCCAGGCCGCAAAAAATGCAGGCGGCCTGGGAGTCCGTGAACCTACTTAAAACCTTATTGCACGGGACCGCTCCGTGCAACACCCTCCAGGCCAAGTCCCCGATGGAACAAGGGAGGACTCCCGCATAGAGAGCCCTCCATTGGGGACCTCCGCTACTGCCGGTCGGCAAAACGCCACGCCAAGGCGTGTCCGGACGGTAGACGAAGATGGCAAAGTGGAGAGTGTGCAGGAGCAGCCCGTACAGGAAACCCCTCCGCGCGGAATGAAAAGGCACGGAGGGTATTTCCTCGAGACGGCTCAAGTTGTGAGGCGCCGGTTCCCGAGGGGAGTTTCGGGGCCGGGCGCCGATGAGGAATTCCGTCCGAACGGGGGTAAGCTCGGACGGGATCGCCCCACGTGCTTGAGCCGCCTCGATACACCTAGTGGAGTCAGGGCCCAGTGCCGCTTTTACCGATTCGATGGTTTCGACCGCGAGCTGGACATTGGCCCAGGACAGGCGCCGCGCCAGCTCCTCCGGCGCCATCCAGCCCGCTCCTCCGCCATCGAGCAGGTCCCCGACTCTGGTCACCTTGCCAGCCACAGCCCTACCCTCCGCCAGCCGCCCGAACCCGTGTTCGTGGAGGTGCGGATTCCTGAACAGCGGCTCCCGAAGGAGAGCCGCCGCTCCTGACGGGGGAGAGCTCCGTCTGGAAGCGACATAGTTCCAAACCCATAGTAGTTCCTGGTAGAAGACAGGCAGCTCCCGCAGGCCGGCACGCCTGCTGCCCACTTTCGCAAACAGGAGCTGCGTGTCGTAATTGAGGCCATGCAGCTGGCGGAAGAAAAACGTCGCCAGCGCACACCATCTCGGAGGATTCTCGACATACAGGTATCTCTGCAGCGTCTGAAGATGGAAAGTCGCAGCCTGGGTGCGAAGGCACACCAGCGCCTGACCGCCCTCCCTAAGCGGGAGACACAGAACCGCGGCAGAGACCCAGTGCTTCCTTTTGTCCCAGAAGAAGTCGATGAGCTTCTTCTGAATCTTGGCGACAAACGCAGGGGGAGGGATCAAAGTGACCAACCGGTACCACAACATGGCGGCCACCAGCTGGTTTATGACCAGCGCTCGACCCCTGTAGGACAACACTCGGAGCAGTCCTGTCCAGCGTCCTAGGCGAGCGGTGACTTTGGCCTCCAGCTCTTGCCAGTTCGCCGGCCAAGCGTCCTCGGCAGGGCTAAGGTAGACTCCCAAATAGAGGAGGTGCGTGGTGCTCCAGGCGAAAGGCCTGAACTCCTCCGGCAGGGAGTCCACCCGCCACTGACCCACCAGGAGTCCGGAACATTTCTCCCAGTTGATCTTGGCGGAGGATGCGTCCGAGTAAATCTGCTGGCATTCCCGCATCCTCCGCAAGTCAGCGGGATCCGTGACCGTGAGGAGCACGTCATCGGCGTAAGCCGAGAGGACCACCTCCACGCCCGGCCCTTGCAGAGCCAGTCCCGTCAACCTCTTCCGCAAGAGGCGCAGGAAAGGCTCCACGCAAATGGCATATAACTGACCGGACATGGGGCATCCCTGACGCACCCCCCTCCCGAAGCGAAGGGGCGCCGTCAAGGACCCGTTAACTTTAATCAGACACTCCGCGGCGGCGTACAGAAGTCGGATCCGGGCGACGAAATGCGTCCCGAACCCGAATGCGCGCAGAGTCCCGAAGAGATACTCGTGATCCACCCTGTCGAACGCCTTCTCCTGATCCAGGGAAAGGAAGGCGACCGACAGACCAGCCCTCTGGGAGTGGTGGACCAGGTCCCGGACCAGATGGATGTTATCGTGGATGGTCCGGCCCGGGACCGTGTAGGACTGGTCGGGGTGGATCATGTGGCCAGCACGGTGCCAAGGCGAGCAGACATGGCCCTGGCAAAGATTTTATAGTCCGTGCTGAGGAGGGAGACCGGGCGCCAGTTCTTAAGGAGGCGGAGATCGCCCTTCTTAGGCAGCAGGACAATGACCGCCCTGCGCCAAGAGAGGGGCATCTCCCCGGTCGCCAAACTTTCCCCCAGGACCCGCGCGTAGTCGCCCCCCAAGACGTCCCAGAACGCCCTGTGGAACTCCACGGTCAGCCCGTCCAGCCCCGGGGACTTTCCCCCAGAGAGCTGGCGGAGGGCGCCGGTCAGCTCCGCCAGACTTAGCGGAGCATCCAATTTTTCGGCACCCTCCGGGCCAACCTTCGTCAGGTCCTCCCACAAAACTCTGCGCGCATCCTCGCTGGACGGATCCGGAGAGAACAGAGCCCCGTAATAGGCACGGGTCTCCGCGCTGATTCCCTCCGGATCCAAGACCAGAGATCCGTCGTCGGCCAGCAGCCCCAAGAGCTGCTTACGGACCCCCCGTCTTTTTTCCAGCGAGTAGAAGAAGGGGGAGCCGCGGTCCAGGTCCCGCAGGAGCTGGATCCGCGACCTCACGTACGCGCCTCGGGACCCGACGAGCTGCAGGTCCTTCAGCGCGCCCTTCTTCTCTTCGTACACCTTCCGCAGGGCCGGGTCCTCGACGACCTGACCGAGACGGGACTCCAGGTCGAGCACCTCCTTCTCCAACCGCCCGACCCGGGCCTCCCGCCTCTTGGTCGACCCCTTCGCGTACTCCTGACAGAAGAGAAGGATGTGAGCCTTGCCCACATCCCACCATAGCCTCAAGGAGGGGAAGCCCCCTTGCTTCCTTCTCCAGTCGGCCCAGAATCGACGAAACGAATCCCGGAACCGTGCGTCCTCCAGCAGCAGGTTGTTAAAATGCCAGTACACGGACCCCCCCCTGCGCGCGCAGCGGAGCGAGCTCCGCCCACACCAGGTGGTGCTCCGTGCACGGCACCGGCCGCATGGAAGCTGCCGGAACGCAGGCGACGAACGCCCGGGAAATGTAGAGGCGGTCGATTCTGGACCTTCCTCCCCCAGACCTCACGCTAGTGAAGGCGCTGGAGTCGGGGTGGAGATTTCGCCAGACGTCCACCAAGTCGAAGGACCCAACCAGGTCCCTCAACTTCTCCATCGCCGCCGGGCTTCGCGGGGGACCCGAACGGTCCCTCGCCTCGAGGGTGCAGTTAAAATCCCCCCCGAGGATGACGCACTCGCCCACGTCGATGGAGCCCAAGAGAGCGGACACTTCTTCGAAGAAGCGCACTTGCTGCGCACTGGTCTGAGGGGCGTACACGTTCACTAGATGGAGCGGCACGCCCCCCAGGCGAACAGTGACATGGAGCAAGCGGCCCGGCACGTGCTCCTTGACCCCCAAGATCTCCGGCTGAAAATGCGGGGCCAGCAAGATAGCCACCCCGCTGGAATTGTTGGAGAGGTGACTCATGCTGACCCCTCCTTGCCACTCCAGGAGCCACGTGGCTTCGTCTCCCGGAACGGTGTGGGTTTCTTGCAGGAAGCACACCGCATACTTCCCGTCCCGAAGGACCGAGAAGTTATTGAATCTGCGGCGCGCCTCCCTGCTGCCGTTGATGTTGAGGCTGGCTATGGTTATCTTCATGTCAGAAGCATAGTGCAACCTCTACCTACACCTAACGGGGCGAGGAAGCGCAGCCGCTGGTCCGCCGCCACTTCCTCAGCAGCCCAGTGAGAAACGTTGTGAGCCGACGCAGCTCGAGCGGGTTCACACCCTCGTCCGCGCCCAAGATCTTAACGGCGGCGCGGACGGAATCGATGAGCAGCGCCAGCTCCGACCACCTGTCGAGGGCCAGCCGGACCTTATTGCGCTGACCCAGGCACGTGGCCATAAAATCCCGGAGTTCCCTTACGGAAATGAGGGGAGACTCGGCAAGGGGCACGAGGTCATCCATCGCCACGTCGGCGCTGGAGTCCGAATCGTCCTCCGTGCCCATCACCGAGTCCCCATCCTCCTCCAGGGGGTCGTCACCAGCGGCCGACCCGTCCGCCGCGCAGTGCGAAGCGAACGACTCGGCCGCGCCAGCCAGCCCCGCCTCCGCCCGGATCCCACCCCCAGGATCGGCGGCAGAGGATTTCTCCCTGGGCTCCTCTAGGGATGCTGGGCCAGAAGACGGCGGCGGTTCAGAGCTCCCCTCCGCCTCAGACGCCGGAACGACCGGAGAAACCGGGGAGAGAACAATTTCCAGCTCCTCCAGTACGTCCGGCACCAGAGACGCAGCCAGGGGGCCATCCTCCTCCCCGCCACCAACCTCCGACCCAGCGGACGGGGGGTTTTGAATTAAAAGCTCTACCAGGACGAGCATCCCCTGGGAGACGTCCGGGTCGCATTGGGCGAGCTCATTATCCTCGAGCTCGCCCGACCCAGCCCCCAGGCTGCCCGACCCGGCGAGGGGTAACGACACCGATAAAAGGTCAACTTCAATTACTGCCGCGGGTTGTTCCGCAACCCCCCCCACGGGCAGGGTCTCATCCCCATCCCCGGGAGGCACGTGCTGGACAGACACATCTGCCTCAGCCTCCCGAGGGACAGGCGACCCCTGCCGATCGCTGGTGATGACGACAGCGCTGGGGGGGCGGGGGGGCGCAGTACCCGCGGCGGGCGACGACTCCCCCTGCTCGGAGGGACCTTCCTCCTCCCGGTCCTCATCTTCATCCAGGGGGTCGCGCCTTCTTTTTAGCACGGAGGGAGCGAGGGAGACCTCCATGTCTGCAAAGGCCTCCTCCTCGACTCCCTCCGGCGGAGCAGGTTTGTCGGGTTCCTCGGGCCCGAGCCCGGCCGCAGGTATTGGCATTACCGCTGCGGCGGTTGCGGCCACAGGCTCGGGCACGGGGCCCCTCCCGCTCACATCTGCCCTGATCAACTCCGCGAGGAGCGCGGGTGTAAGGGGCTCAAGGGGCAAGGGCTCACCATCCACGGGGGGGCCTGCCCCAAGGTGCTTCTTTTTTCCCCGCGCCTTCTTTCCGGCCGGACATGCTCCCTCCCCCCCGCCGGAGGCCTTGGTGGCATCGGCCCCCGACGTCAACCGCGCATCAGACGTACTTGACGCGCGGGCAGATCCGGGGGGAAGGGCGGCGGCGGCGGCGCCAGCCTCGGCCGCACGAGATGATCCGACGGCCTTGGAGGCAGGGCAGTTCCTCCTGATGTGCCCCACCTCCCTGCAGGCATGGCACCTCACACCGTCCGACGTCCAAAAGGCGCGGTAGGCGGTCCCCTCGTGGAGGACGACGAACGCCCCTTCAGTGTCCTCCTCCCGCGCCAGCTGGATAAACAGCTGGCGCCGGAAGGAGAAGACGTGGCGAAGGCTGGCCTCCCGGAAGCTGAGCGGGATGGGCGTGATCCCCGACCTCACCTCCCCAAGTTGTCGCAAATGGGGAAGGAGGAGCTCACCAGGAACATAGGGCGGGACGTTGGAAATAATGATCCTCTGCGCGGTGGCCTCGAGAGGATCCACCGGCAGGAAGGTCCCGCCCACGGTGAGCCCCTTGGCGACAGCCAGGGACACCGCCCGCTCCGACCCCAGGAAGAACACAGCCTTCCCATACATTTTCGAGGCCGCGACGATGGCTGAGGGGCCGACAACCCCAGCCATGGCCTTGACGCAGGCCTCGATGGTCATAGTGGGGTGAGTGTAGCTCTTCACCCCAAGCTTTTTTGTTATTAATCGAAAAGGTGACGGGGCAGCAGGAACAGCGGGAGCAGCTGTGGCTGTGGCTACCACTCTCGCATAGGTCCCGGCTGGCCCCGCCACCGGCGAAGATGCAGTCGCCATTCTGGGGTGCTTTTTTTAAGGGCTACACTCACCCCAAGTCACAGGCCTGAAGGTGTTAATGGCCTCGGTGTATATATATATATATATTTTTTGTCCTCTATTGAGCAGAGGGAGCTGATTAAAATGAGGACACACCTCTCTCCTTATTGATTTAAATTGGGAGAGGAGCCCTCGCCCCTCTGCTCAATTGGCAATTAATAAAATAGATGAAACTAAGGTGCCTTAGAAAGACAGGCAGAGAGAGACAAAGAGAGAGAGAGAGAGGTGGGGGGGTGGGAAGGAGGGAGGCCGCAAAGGGCAGTGTTGCCACTCAGGATGGTGGGTGGGTGTAGGCAGGGTTGCACTCTCCGATGGAAAAAGTCTTTGGTGATGGTGGTCTTCTGGCAGGGGGAGAAGACGTCTTCACCTGGAAAAGCTGGAGAAGCCCAGGCTTAGTCCTGCAACAGGTCTTAACGATGTAATTAAATTAAATTAAGGACTTCACCTTGGGCAGCTCCAAGCTCTCCCAGGGCAGGCAATAGAAGGGATGCTAATTAGTGGTGTGTGTGGCCTAGCTTTTAACAAGAGCACACACACACACTACACCCCTTGATGATCCGGCCTTGCTTCTTCTTTTCTCCCCCCACCTAAAATACAAAGTCTTGGGAGAGTGCCCCAAATAACACCCACCTGTAGATGTTCCGGATGAAGTTTTCTTCCCTCCTTTCAAGCAGTTGGTTTCTCTCCCCTCTCTCCCTCTCCTGAAGTGGAGGCCAAATTGGGGAGGCAGTGATGGAAAGGCCTCTCCCCTGGTTGATGTTGATGTAGGCCTCCTTTCTCCTTTTCCTCCTCTGTCCTCTCTCTCCAGGCACCTCAGTTGATGTAATGATGGTGGAGTTGGTGGTGGTGGTCCAACGTTCTCCTCCTCTTCCTGGTCAGGGGACCACCACTTTAATCCACTCTCCAAAGTCTGGCTGCTCCCTCTGCTCGTGCTTGCAGCTGAACAGAGGGTACTCTTTTATTTGGACCAAAAAAAAAACAAAAAAAAAAAAACCCAATTCGACTGTAAATAAACAAAAGTTCAACTAAAGCTTAACAAATCAAATTAAAATTTGGTTTTCCGTGTTGATGATGCACTCCAGTCCCCGCGGCGCCCACCGGTCACGGAAATACTCAAGCGCACCGGCGGACACCGCGTGCTCCATCTCCAGGGCCACCCGGGCGCGAACATGGCCGCGGAAGAGATGCAGGCAATCCGGCCGGACGACCCCCTCGACCGCCCGCTGCCTGGACCAATTGATGGCTCTTTTAGCCAGGCCCAGGAGCAGGCCCACAAGGAGGTCCTCCAACCTGTCCGCTCCCCTCCGCACCGGGTGACCGTAGATCAAGAGCGTGGGACTGAAGTGCAACCAAAAATCGAGGAGCAGCCCCTTCAAGTAGTGAAAGAGGGGCTGCAACCTCTCACAATCCATATAAACGTGAAACACGGACTCCTCCAGGCCGCAAAAAATGCAGGCGGCCTGGGAGTCCGTGAACCTACTTAAAACCTTATTGCACGGGACCGCTCCATGCAACACCCTCCAGGCCAAGTCCCCGATGGAACAAGGGAGGACTCCCGCATAGAGAGCCCTCCATTGGGGACCTCCGCTACCGCCGGTCGGCAAAACGCCACGCCAAGGCGTGTCCGGACGGTAGACGAAGATGGCAAAGTGGAGAGTGTGCAGGAGCAGCCCATACAGGAAACCCCTCCGCGCGGAATGAAAAGGCACGGAGGGTATTTCCTCGAGACGGCTCAAGTTGTGAGGCGCCGGTTCCCGAGGGGAGTTTCGGGGCCGGGCGCCGATGAGGAATTCCGTCCGAACGGGGGTAAGCTCGGACGGGATCGCCCCACGTGCTTGAGCCGCCTCGATACACCTAGTGGAGTCGGGGCCCAGTGCCGCTTTTACCGATTCGATGGTTTCGACCGCAAGCTGGACGTTGGCCCAGGACAGGCGCCGCGCCAGCTCCTCCGGCGCCATCCAGCCCGCTCCTCCGCCATCGAGCAGGTCCCCGACTCTGGTCACCTTGCCAGCCACAGCCCTACCCTCCGCCAGCCGCCCGAACCCGTGTTTGTGGAGGTGCGGATTCCTGAGCAGCGGCTCCCGAAGGAGAGCCGCCGCTCCTGACGGGGGAGAGCTCCGCCTGGAAGTGACGTAGTTCCAAACCCATAGTAGTTCCTGGTAGAAGACAGGCAGCTCCCGCAGGCCGGCACGCCTGCTGCCCACTTTCGCAAACAGGAGCTGCGTGTCGTAATTGAGGCCATGCAGCTGGCGGAAGAAAAACGTCGCCAGCGCACACCATCTCGGAGGATTCTCGACGTACAGGTATCTCTGCAGCGTCTGAAGACGGAAAGTCGCAGCCTGGGTGCGAAGGCACACCAGCGCCTGACCGCCCTCCCTAAGCGGGAGACACAGAACCGCGGCAGAGACCCAGTGCTTCCTTTTGTCCCAGAAGAAGTCGATGAGCTTCTTCTGAATCTTGGCGACAAACGCAGGGGGAGGGATCAAAGTGACCAACCGGTACCACAACATGGCGGCCACCAGCTGGTTTATGACCAGCGCTCGACCCCTGTAGGACAACACTCGGAGCAGTCCTGTCCAGCGTCCTAGGCGAGCGGTGACTTTGGCCTCCAGCTCTTGCCAGTTCGCCGGCCAAGCGTCCTCGGCAGGGCTAAGGTAGACTCCCAAATAGAGGAGGTGCGTGGTGCTCCAGGCGAAAGGCCTGAACTCCTCCGGCAGGGAGTCCAGCCGCCACTGACCCACCAGGAGTCCGGAACATTTCTCCCAGTTGATCTTGGCGGAGGATGCGTCCGAGTAAATCTGCTGGCATTCCCGCATCCTCCGCAAGTCAGCGGGATCCGTGACCGTGAGGAGCACGTCATCGGCGTAAGCCGAGAGGACCACCTCCACGCCCGGCCCTTGCAGAGCCAGTCCCGTCAACCTTTTCCGCAAGAGGCGCAGGAAAGGCTCCACGCAAATGGCATATAACTGACCGGACATGGGGCATCCCTGACGCACCCCCCTCCCGAAGCGAAGGGGCGCCGTCAAGGACCCGTTAACTTTAATCAGACACTCCGCGGCGGCGTACAGAAGTCGGATCCGGGCGACGAAATGCGTCCCGAACCCGAATGCGCGCAGAGCCCCGAAGAGATACTCGTGATCCACCCTGTCGAACGCCTTCTCCTGATCCAGGGAAAGGAAGGCGACCGACAGACCAGCCCTCTGGGAGTGGTGGACCAGGTCCCGGACCAGATGGATGTTATCGTGGATGGTCCGGCCCGGGACCGTGTAGGACTGGTCGGGGTGGATCATGTGGGCCAGCACGGTGCCAAGGCGAGCAGACATGGCCCTGGCAAAGATTTTATAGTCCGTGCTGAGGAGGGAGACCGGGCGCCAGTTCTTAAGGAGGCGGAGATCGCCCTTCTTAGGCAGCAGGACAATGACCGCCCTGCGCCAAGAGAGGGGCATCTCCCCGGTCGCCAAACTTTCCCCCAGGACCCGCGCGTAGTCGCCCCCCAAGACGTCCCAGAACGCCCTGTGGAACTCCACGGTCAGCCCGTCCAGCCCCGGGGACTTTCCCCTAGAGAGCTGGCGGAGGGCGCCGGTCAGCTCCGCCAGACTTAGCGGAGCGTCCAATTTTTCGGCGCCCTCCGGGCCAACCTTCGTCAGGTCCTCCCACAAAACTCTGCGCGCATCCTCGCTGGACGGATCCGGAGAGAACAGAGCCCCGTAATAGGCGCGGGTCTCCGCGCTGATTCCCTCCGGATCCGAGACCAGAGATCCGTCGTCGGCCAGCAGCCCCAAGAGCTGCTTACGGACCCCCCGTCTTTTTTCCAGCGAGTAGAAGAAGGGGGAGCCGCGGTCCAGGTCCCGCAGGAGCTGGATCCGCGACCTCACGTACGCGCCTTGGGACCCGACGAGCTGCAGGTCCTTCAGCGCGCCCTTCTTCTCTTCGTACACCTTCCGCAGGGCCGGGTCCTCGACGACCTGACCGAGACGGGACTCCAGGTCGAGCACCTCCTTCTCCAACCGCCCGACCCGGGCCTCCCGCCTCTTGGTCGACCCCTTCGCGTACTCCTGACAGAAGAGACGGATGTGAGCCTTGCCCACATCCCACCATAGCCTCAAGGAGGGGAAGCCCCCCTGCTTCCTTCTCCAGTCGGCCCAGAATCGACGAAATGAATCCCGGAACCGTGCGTCCTCCAGCAGCAGGTTGTTAAAATGCCAGTACACGGACCCCCCCCGCGCGCGCGCAGCGGAGCGAGCTCCGCCCACACCAGGTGGTGGTCCGTGCACGGCACCGGCCGCATGGAAGCTGCCGGAACGCAGGAGACGAACGCCCGGGAAATGTAGAGGCGGTCGATTCTGGACCTTCCTCCCCCAGACCTCACGCTAGTGAAGGCGCTGGAGTCGGGGTGGAGATTTCGCCAGACGTCCACCAAGTCGAAGGACCCAACCAGGTCCCTCAACTTCTCCATCGCCGCCGGGCTTCGCGGGGGACCCGAACGGTCCCTCGCCTCGAGGGTGCAGTTAAAATCCCCCCCGAGGATGACGCACTCGCCCACGTCGATGGAGCCCAAGAGAGCGGACACTTCTTCGAAGAAGCGCACTTGCTGCGCACTGGTCTGAGGGGCGTACACGTTCACTAGATGGAGCGGCACGCCCCCCAGGCGAGCAGTGACATGGAGCAAGCGGCCCAGCACGTGCTCCTTGACCCCCAAGATCTCCGGCTGAAAATGCGGGGCCAGCAAGATAGCCACCCCGCTGGAATTGTTGGAGAGGTGACTCATGCTGACCCTTCCTTGCCACTCCAGGAGCCACGTGGCTTCGTCTCCCGGAACGGTGTGGGTTTCTTGCAGGAAGCACACCGCATACTTCCCGTCCCGAAGGACCGAGAAGTTATTGAATCTGCGGCGCGCCTCCCTGCTGCCGTTGATGTTGAGGCTGGCTATGGTTATCTTCATGTCAGAAGCATAGTGCAACCTCTACCCACACCTAACGGGGGGAGGAAGCGCAGCCGCTGGTCTGCCGCCACCTCCTCAGCAGCCCAGTGAGAAACGTTGTGAGCCGACGCAGCTCGAGCGGGTTCACACCCTCGTCCGCGCCCAAGATCTTAACGGCGGCGCGGACGGAATCGATGAGCAGCGCCAGCTCCGACCACCTGTCGAGGGCCAGCCGGACCTTATTGCGCTGACCCAGGCACGTGGCCATAAAATCCCGGAGTTCCCTTACGGAAATGAGGGGAGACTCGGCAAGGGGCACGAGGTCATCCATCGCCACGTCGGCGCTGGAGTCCGAATCGTCCTCCGTGCCCATCACCGAGTCCCCATCCTCCTCCAGGGGGTCGTCACCAGCGGCCGACCCGTCCGCCGCGCAGTGCGAAGCGAACGACTCGGCCGCGCCAGCCAGCCCCGCCTCCGCCCGGATCCCACCCCCAGGGTCGGCGGCAGAGGATTTCTCCCTGGGCTCCTCTAGGGGTGCCGGGCCAGAAGACGGCGGCGGTTCAGAGCTCCCCTCCGCCTCAGACGCCGGAACGACCGGAGAAACCGGGGAGAGAACAATTTCCAGCTCCTCCAGTACGTCCGGCACCAGAGACGCAGCCAGGGGGCCATCCTCCTCCCCGCCACCAACCTCCGACCCAGCGGACGGGGGGTTTTGAATTAAAAGCTCTACCAGGACGAGCATCCCCTGGGAGACGTCCGGGTCGCATTGGGCGAGCTCATTATCCTCGAGCTCGCCCGACCCAGCCCCCAGGCTGCCCGACCCGGCGAGGGGTAACGACACCGATAAAAGGTCAACTTCAATTACTGCCGCGGGTTGTTCCGCAACCCCCCCCACGGGCAGGGTCTCATCCCCATCCCCGGGAGGCACGTGCTGGACAGACACATCTGCCTCAGCCTCCCGAGGGACAGGCGACCCCTGCCGATCGCTGGTGATGACGACAGCGCTGGGGGGGCGGGGGGGCGCAGTACCCGCGGCGGGCGACGACTCCCCCTGCTCGGAGGGACCTTCCTCCTCCCGGTCCTCATCTTCATCCAGGGGGTCGCGCCTTCTTTTTAGCACGGAGGGAGCGAGGGAGACCTCCATGTCTGCAAAGGCCTCCTCCTCGACTCCCTCCGGCGGAGCAGGTTTGTCGGGTTCCTCGGGCCCGAGCCCGGCCGCAGGTATTGGCATTACCGCTGCGGCGGTTGCGGCCACAGGCTCGGGCACGGGGCCCCTCCCGCTCACATCTGCCCTGATCAACTCCGCGAGGAGCGCGGGTGTAAGGGGCTCAAGGGGCAAGGGCTCACCATCCACGGGGGGGCCTGCCCCAAGGTGCTTCTTTTTTCCCCGCGCCTTCTTTCCGGCCGGACATGCTCCCTCCCCCCCGCCGGAGGCCTTGGTGGCATCGGCCCCCGACGTCAACCGCGCATCAGACGTACTTGACGCGCGGGCAGATCCGGGGGGAAGGGCGGCGGCGGCGGCGCCAGCCTCGGCCGCACGAGATGATCCGACGGCCTTGGAGGCAGGGCAGTTCCTCCTGATGTGCCCCACCTCCCTGCAGGCATGGCACCTCACACCGTCCGACGTCCAAAAGGCGCGGTAGGCGGTCCCCTCGTGGAGGACGACGAACGCCCCTTCAGTGTCCTCCTCCCGCGCCAGCTGGATAAACAGCTGGCGCCGGAAGGAGAAGACGTGGCGAAGGCTGGCCTCCCGGAAGCTGAGCGGGATGGGCGTGATCCCCGACCTCACCTCCCCAAGTTGTCGCAAATGGGGAAGGAGGAGCTCACCAGGAACATAGGGCGGGACGTTGGAAATAATGATCCTCTGCGCGGTGGCCTCGAGAGGATCCACCGGCAGGAAGGTCCCGCCCACGGTGAGCCCCTTGGCGACAGCCAGGGACACCGCCCGCTCCGACCCCAGGAAGAACACAGCCTTCCCATACATTTTCGAGGCCGCGACGATGGCTGAGGGGCCGACAACCCCAGCCATGGCCTTGACGCAGGCCTCGATGGTCATAGTGGGGTGAGTGTAGCTCTTCACCCCAAGCTTTTTTGTTATTAATCGAAAAGGTGACGGGGCAGCAGGAACAGCGGGAGCAGCTGTGGCTGTGGCTACCACTCTCGCATAGGTCCCGGCTGGCCCCGCCACCGGCGAAGATGCAGTCGCCATTCTGGGGTGCTTTTTTTAAGGGCTACACTCACCCCAAGTCACAGGCCTGAAGGTGTTAATGGCCTCGGTGTATATATATATATATATATTTTTTGTCCTCTATTGAGCAGAGGGAGCTGATTAAAATGAGGACACACCTCTCTCCTTATTGATTTAAATTGGGAGAGGAGCCCTCGCCCCTCTGCTCAATTGGCAATTAATAAAATAGATGAAACTAAGGTGCCTTAGAAAGACAGGCAGAGAGAGACAAAGAGAGAGAGAGAGAGGTGGGGGGGTGGGAAGGAGGGAGGCCGCAAAGGGCAGTGTTGCCACTCAGGATGGTGGGTGGGTGTAGGCAGGGTTGCACTCTCCGATGGAAAAAGTCTTTGGTGATGGTGGTCTTCTGGCAGGGGGAGAAGACGTCTTCACCTGGAAAAGCTGGAGAAGCCCAGGCTTAGTCCTGCAACAGGTCTTAACGATGTAATTAAATTAAATTAAGGACTTCACCTTGGGCAGCTCCAAGCTCTCCCAGGGCAGGCAATAGAAGGGATGCTAATTAGTGGTGTGTGTGGCCTAGCTTTTAACAAGAGCACACACACACACTACACCCCTTGATGATCCGGCCTTGCTTCTTCTTTTCTCCCCCCACCTAAAATACAAAGTCTTGGGAGAGTGCCCCAAATAACACCCACCTGTAGATGTTCCGGATGAAGTTTTCTTCCCTCCTTTCAAGCAGTTGGTTTCTCTCCCCTCTCTCCCTCTCCTGAAGTGGAGGCCAAATTGGGGAGGCAGTGATGGAAAGGCCTCTCCCCTGGTTGATGTTGATGTAGGCCTCCTTTCTCCTTTTCCTCCTCTGTCCTCTCTCTCCAGGCACCTCAGTTGATGTAATGATGGTGGAGTTGGTGGTGGTGGTCCAACGTTCTCCTCCTCTTCCTGGTCAGGGGACCACCACTTTAATCCACTCTCCAAAGTCTGGCTGCTCCCTCTGCTCGTGCTTGCAGCTGAACAGAGGGTAACTTAAGACTGAAGTACAGAAGCCTGCTATGGCTTTATATACATGGGTGGTCACTGCCGGTACTGCAGTATAGAATCCGTTCTTCTCTTAAAGGTACATACACAACAACGAAGTCCTGTCTTCACACTGAGGACACCCTCCATCATGTTGTGTGGCACTACCACCATGCTAAATGGGATAGATTCAGAACAGATCTAGCAGATCAAAACTGGGCATCTATGAGGCGATGTGGGCCATCAGCAGCAGCAAAATTGTAATCCACCACAATCTATAACCTCATGGCCTGGCATATCCCTCACTCTACCATTACCATCAAGCCTGGGGACCAACCCTGGTTCAATAAGGAGTGTAGAAGAGCATGCCAGGAGCATCACCAGGCATACCTAAAAATGCGGTGCCAATCCGGGGAAGCTGCAACACAGGACTACATGCATGCTAAAAAGAAGAAGCAGCATGCTACAGACAGAGCTAAGCAATCCCACAATCAATGGATCAGATCAAAGCTCTACAGTCCTGCCACATTCAGTTGTGAATGATGGTGGACCATTAAACAACTAACGGGAGGAGGAGGCTCTATGAATATCCTCATCCTCAATGATGGTGGAGCCCAGCACGTGAGTGCAAAAGACAAGGCTGAAGCATTTGCAACCACCTTCAGCCAGAAGTGCCGAGTGGATGATCCATATCAGCCTCCTCCTGAGGTCCCCACCACCACAGAAGCCAGTCTTCAGCCAATTCGATTCGCTCCACGTGATATCAAGAAACGGCTGAAAGCACTGGATAAAGCAAAGGCTGTGGGCCCCGACAACATCCCGACTGTTGTGCTGAAGCCTTGTGCTCCACAACTAGCCACGCCTCTAGCCAAGCTGTTCCAGTACAGCTATAACACTGGCATCTATCCAACAATGTGGAA
Organism: Somniosus microcephalus; assembly: GCF_052327205.1. Classification (NCBI taxonomy): domain Eukaryota; kingdom Metazoa; phylum Chordata; class Chondrichthyes; order Squaliformes; family Somniosidae; genus Somniosus; species Somniosus microcephalus. Next base: position 216,723,681 of record NC_140992.1, read on the forward strand.
AACTGCCCAGGTATGTCCTGCCCACAAAAATCAGGACCAATCCAATTCGGCCAATTACCGCCCCATCAGTCTACTCTCAATCATCAGCAAAGTGATGGAAGGTGTCATCGACAGTGCTATCAAGCAGCATTTACTCACCAATAACCTGCTCACTGATGCCCAGTTTGGGTTCTGCCAGGACCACTCAGCTCCAGACCTCATTACAGCCTTGGTCCAAACATGGACAAAAGAGCTGAATTCCAGAGGTGAGTTGAGAGTGACTGCTCTTGACATCAAGGCAGTATTTGACCAAGTGTGGCATCAAGGAGCCCTAGTAAAACTGAAGTCAATGGGAATCGGGGGGAAAACTCTCCACTGGCTGGAGTCATACCTAGCACAAAGGAAGATGGTTGTGGTGGTTGGAGGTCAATCATCACAGCCCCAAAACATTGCTGCAAGAATTCCTCAGCACAGAGTCCTAGGCCCAAACATCTTCAGCTGCTTCATCAATGACCTTCCCTCCATCATAAGGTCAGAAGTGGGGATGTTCGCTGATGTGTTCAGTGCCATTCACAACTCCTCAGATAATGAAGCAGTCTATGCCCGCATGCAGCAAGACCTGGACAACATTCAGCCTTGGGCTGATAAGTGGAAGTAACATTCGCAACACACAAGTGCCAGGCAATTACTATTTCCAACAAACGAGCATCTAACCACCGCCCCTTAACATTCAACGGCATTACCATCGCCGAATCCCCCACTATCAATATCCTGGGGGCCACCGTTGACCAGAAATTTAACTGGACCAGCCACACAAATACTGTGGCAACAAGAGCAGGTCAGAGGCTGGGTATTCTGTGGCGAGTGTCTCACCTCCTGACTCCCTAAAGCCTTTCCACCATCTACAAAGCACAAGTCAGGAGTGTGATCGAATAATCTCCACTTGCCTGGATGAGTGCAGCTCCAACAACACTCGAGAAGCTCGACACCATCCAGGACAAAGCAGCCCGCTTGATTGGCACCCCATCCACCACCTTAAACATTCACTCCCTCCACCACCGGCGTACCGTGGCTGCAGTGTGTACCATCTACAAGATGCACTGCAGCAACTCGCCAAGGCTTACTCGGCAGCACCTCCTAAACTCGCGACCTCTACCACCTAGAAGGACAAGGGCAGCAGGCGCATGGGAACACCACCACCTCCAAGTTCCCCTCCAAGTCACACACTATCCTGACTTGGAAGTATATCGCCAATCCTTCATCATCGCTGGGTCAAAATCCTGGAACTCCGTACCTAACAGCACTGTGGGAGTTGCTTCACCACACGGACTGCAGCGGTTCAAGAAGGTGGCTCACTGCCACCTTCTCAACGGCAACTAGGGATGGGTAATAAATGCTGGCCTTGCCAGCGACACCCACACCTCACATGAACGAATAAAAATTAAAAAAAAGTACCTAAAAGCAACTACCAAACAGGGTTTGCTATTCATTTACCCAGGTATATTACTGAAAGCTTACATAGATCTTCAGGGAATGATAGACACTCTTAAAGATATGGGAAGTTGGAACACACCCATGAGAGTAACCCAAGCTATGACAGCCAAAATAATCTATAATATGAAATTTAGAAAAGACCATAAAATTTAACAGTGGCATTGTCATCACAGAAAAGGAAGATTGTCAGTTTCCTTGGTATCTAATATCTGAGGAATGCAACACAATCAGGAAGAGAAGGTTGGGAGGATAAAAACTTAGCTGCAGGACTCTACAGAACCACCTCACCATGAAATGGAATCATCCTTTGGTATACCAAGAATATGCTGTGAGCTGGCCTGCAACATATTGGGTGCATTCTCGGTGCCGTGCCTTCACAGTGAACCCTGTTTTGTTTGTCTAGGGAATTGAGAGAGAAGAAGCTCTCTGCAAAGGAAAGGGTAACTGGCTGCAGGGCAGTTTCATCAGCAAATTGATGATAGAGCCAACCATGTCCAGCCAAAGGTAAATAAATGAAACTGCAGTGTATTAATTCAGTCTTACACTTTCTGGGTGTGGCCAAGGATGGTCTCATCTTTTTAGGGCCGTTCTGTCGAGGCTCCTAATTGAGCCAGGACTTGTCCTTGCGGCTCCCTAGCTGCAAGGTGTTGGGGATGTCGTTGAGACTTGAGCCCCAAGGGAATGCTTGATGTTTTCCAGAATAGTTTACAGCAACTGCATAATGAGATTATATCCTTGATTCATATTATGGAAGTTGGCAGGACACAGTTAATTGAGTATATTGGCTGTGTCATCATTCTGCTGATGAGATTGATCTACAGCATGTCACCTTCCTCTGTGCAGTGTCCCCAGAGTCATCTGTGAGATTGTAGGGGAATCGTCAAGTGTCATTGAAGCTGATGTTCAGCTGCATTCAGATTCCTTCTTCCATGCGTGTACTTAAAACAATTTCAGAACAATGGTAGTTAGTGTTTACTGTTGAGTTTTTTCTTTTTACAGTACATTACAATTGATTTACCTTTTCATTGAAGAATGGAAAGAGAAAACATTAGCTTCTTCACACCCATTCCTTCCACAGGCTATGTACAATTTGTCCAGATGACAATCATACACACAAGCTGCAAATAAATACATTTCTGTGAAATTTCTCTCTGAGCCTCAAAGGTGATCAAGTGAAATTGCAGCATATTAATCAAACTGTACAACCCACAATATTCAAGTGTGACCACTTACGTTTCACAAATAACACACTTGTGGTCCAACCAGTACAGGAATCACAGTTTTCAATAGCGCAATGTTTCCCAAACAAGGGCTGTAGCCTGCAAATGGGAGTATGATAACCTGGTCTTCGGGGCATGGCAAGCTAGCCAAACTTTAGAAGAACCCTCTGGTTGTAAACACTCGCATGCTGCAGTTCTTAATGTATCCACTGTCATATGCCACCAGTGATTGGTTTTTAAAGAGTCTCTGATCTTTTTAAAGTATGTTTTAATCTCTGGCTTGAGGAAGTGTGTGTTCTCACTTTTGGTGCTGACTGCTGTGGAAGACACTTGTGAATGAAGTAAATCCTATTGGTAAGTGTTTATCTGATTTATTTTTATGGTTTTGCCTTGGAGAAAGTTTATTAGAAAGAGTTGATTTTTTTTTATATCACTGAACATATCGTCCCATTAGAAATGGGTTATATGTTCAAATTCTGGAGAAATTGCAATGTGAAAACTTGTATGCAAGACTTGGATGACTGTCGACCTTTCGAGAAGGAATAGGATTAATGGAGCTGAGGGAGGGGGCTGGGTGAGGGAGAGAGTAAAGATCAGAAGCTCAGAGAAAGATCAAAATAGACTGAAGAGCAGCACAGAAGAATGTAGAAGGGAAGGCTAAGAGGTGATTTGATACAGATGTTTAAAATCATGAAGGATTTAAATAGAGTAAATAAAGAGAAAATGTTTCCAATGGCTGAAGGCCAATCACCAGTGGGCACAGATTTAAGGTGATTGGCAAATGAACCAGGCGACATGAGGAAAAGCATTTTTACGCAACGAGTGGTTAGGATTTGGAATGCACTGATAGGGTGCTGGATACAAATTCAATAGTAACCTTCAAAAGTTAAATACTTGAAGGAGAAAAAGTTGCAGGGGTACGGGGAAAGAGCAGGGGAGTGGAACTAACTGGATTGCTCTTAAAAAGAGCTGGTGCAGACTCAATGGGCCAAATGGCGGCCTCCTGTGCTGTAATATTCTGACTCTATAATCCATTCACGGTAGTCTTTAATGCAATTGTTCGTGAGTTGATATGCTACACTAGAAAAAATTCACAAAAGTATCAGTAGAGCTATTAGTTTTTCTAAATAGTGTATAGAAAAAATATTTGGGAATTTTCTATTTTGAAAGATTCCCTTTACTCTAAGGAGTTCTCGGAAATGGGTCTTAGAAACCAAACTTTACAAACATTATAAGTGCGAAGTGCAAAAGATGAAATAAACCAAATGATGGAAAATGAAAACCTAGAGAATGAAATTACATTAGATTCAAGTGTCAAGTATTAGCTTGGCTCAGTTCATGGTACTCTCGCCTCTGAGTCAAGTGCCACTCCAGAACTCCTTAATAGTGCTGTCCTTCAAATGAGACATTAAACCAAGCTTCCTCTTCCAGTGATTCAGATGGAAGTTGAAGGTACCTAGGCACTATTCAAAGAAGATAAAGGAGTTGTCTTGGTGTCCTAGCCAACATTCTTCCCTCGCCACCGCCACCAAAAAAGGTTTAAGTCGTCATTCACCTTGTTGCTGTTTGTTGGATTTTGCTGTGTGCAACATGGCTGCCACATTCACCTACATAACAACAGTACTTTAAAGTAATTCATTGTATGTGTAGCGCTTTGGAACATTTCTGAGACACAAGATAAATGCAAGTTCATCTTGCTTTCTAGATGATGTGTGCACTGGAAGTCATATTGGGATTTTGAAAATTAAGTCCTATTGTACATATAGCACATACTAATGTTCAGTTTTGAATTTGGATTGCTGATCATCAGTTCACGTGGATTGTTTCCTCCTTGTATTCATACTGATCTTTTTCAAACATTTTAAACATGCCAAATAAGAAGGATTTAACAGGATATGCAAATTTGTGGTAAACTGTATAATAGACCTTTTTGATCTGCAACAGATGAATTGGGAATAAGATGCATTTACTCTCCTGCTTCTTGCTGTGTCTGTTCCTGTTATAACTGTACTGCTGTGTTTCCGTTATAATTTATTTCAGAATCCACTGTCCAAACTATCCTGGAGGAAATCTCTGTATAAACTGAACAAAGAAGAGACTTCTTGTTTCACAATACAATTAAATAACTTTCATTTAAAATATTTGTCCGAAGTAACTGAAGTAGTCAGTATGTCAAGTAAGAACTGGCAAGCAACATGCAAGATAATGATTGTCCAAGGAGAGGATTTGGAATAGACTGATTGCTTTGAAGTTTGTTAGAGGAAGTAAATGGATATGTCCACTTAAACTATTTGTGTAAGCTAATACAATACCTTTCATAGTGTAATCACTTCTTTATTCCCTGCAGGTCATCTGGCCATTTTAGTGTAAAGGGCTTTGCATCCTCCTCAGATACTGGTGTTTCATTCATGTTAGAAATATGAAACTATCAAAATAAGACAAATAAATCATATCTGTTTGAACAGCTGCTATACTGTAGCTTGGCTTGTATGCTAGTGAACATGATCAGAACATGTGCCAAATAATACAGGATACGTGTACTATAAAAGCATCATATTTGACAAGATATAATCATACATTTATTTTGACAACTTCAACTATCTATAAAAATGACCTTAGCTGTGGGTGGGAAACACTGGTTTGTTTCATGTGATTTGAAAATACTTGAAATATATATATTTCTTTTATTCATTTGTAACTTGCACGTGATGTCCTACTAAAGAAGAATTTCTGTGCACTTATTGGGCTTTAAACAAAGACATTCTCTCATTTTAATTGTATATGTTTAGCAACTACAGAGTTGGAATTTAATTCTGTTATATGTAATATAGATAATAGGTTATAATTCAGGTTATAATTCAGATTTTATTTACATTTTTCTTAGTTGCAACCTAAATTATTATAATAACTTAATATTTAGAATATAAATTATGTAAGATGACATATACAGTATACTGTTTTAATGGGTTGAGAAGGGTTGTATTTTAATTGTTTGTATATCTGCAATTATAAAAATTCTTTATTCAAGAATTTCCCCCCTCCATCCCTAAAAGGCTCTAATAGCAACAGCAGCCCTTCCAAGCTTCACTCAATTGGCCATTCTTTACGGGCGAACCCAGGCATTGTATGGTAAGACTATTCACATAATCGAGCAGGAACCCTAGCTGCACTTTCCCCTGCCTAGCCTAGGGGCATTGATTGCACAGTGTCCTTTACTGTATCATTTTGAACTAATTTTAGCATTTGAAGTTTCGAGTAAACCATGAAATAATTGAATTGCAAATATAAACAAAAGTTACATCCACACACTTAATAAGTTATTCCTGAATGAAGAATGATTGGCTCATAACTGAAACCAGTCTAAAGCCAGCTTTTAAATTAAAGTTATTAAGTATCTTGATTGGCAAAAAAAAATGGGCAGGTTTTGCTGTAGGAGGGCATCAAATGGCACCTGCCATTAGTTAGACTTGCCCCTGCACCCTTCAGCTGAAAAAACATTGCCCACTAAGTTGCTGAAAGTGTGAGCTGGTACCCAAATTTAATTTGTCAGTAAAGTGAATCATTTAACAGAATGGAGAGTTGAAAACCTTTTCAACCAATGTGGTATTTATAGGGTGCCTGCTTTGGAATTTTATTTGTAAAATCTTTAGAGCTCACCTTTCACAGCGAGGGAACCAGGCATCTGGGACCAGAGTGAACAGGACAGCCCACAGGGTATATCCTTAATCAATGAGATTTAAGGATTGGAAAATAAACACAGGAAGGACTGAGAAGGTGGGTGAATTAAAGGGAGTGAATTCAATGTCAAATCAGGCACAGAAAGAGAAATAAAGGGAGGGAAAGAAAGAGTGGATTGAGAGAGAGAAAAAAGAGACAAACAAATTTTTTTAATGACATTTTTAAAATTTCAAAACCTGAAGGAATGAGACTCCGCATTTGCAATAGTTAATTTTCAGTGCCAGAGAATTTGATTGGCAGTAATGAACAATTATCACGTTGTACTTGCGCCACTAATTGCTAACCCTAAATATTTGCGGTGGTTTAGTTCATATCTACCACATAAATACAGCAACTTCATGACATTCAATGCATGTCAATGGTGAGGCAGACAGCAAAATGAAGTTTTTGCAAAGCTAATGGCAGAGCGTGCAACTCGGACAGCAACTTTTGGATATTTAACTGCACATCTCACCTGAAGTTGCTGTTCCATTTACGCATAAATATCGGTGAGTGCCATTAGCCTCACCCTTAACATTAAATCTTTGCACACTTATTTTTTATTCCAAGTAACATCAAAAATATTTGCAGTGCTGCTAATATTTTTTTATAACCTGTTTGGCTTTGGTAAATGCATACATTTATCCATCAGCTAGGAATGCTGCATATTCCAATTCACAGCATTGTAACTTACTGCCAGTTACGATTTAAAACACAAAATCAAATGTTGCATGTAGTTGAAATTATTCAATATTACTCACTTCTACTAATAGAAATTAGGAATTTGGTTCATGTTAATGAACTGGTAGTGGTAAAGGGTGCAAAATAGTGATGAAGCAAAGCAACCACAGATTTTGTAAGCTGAAATAATTAATTAAACAAAAAGATATATTTTTGCTACAAAATCTGTGTTCTCAACCACAGAAGTTCATGAACAGGTTTTGATTGTGACAAGATATAAATGCAAAAAAAAACTTTACATAATGTTTATGGCAATCTTGTAATCTTTAACGACCTTAAGAGTGCCAAAGATTAAAAGTTGAGTACAATAGTGAACATTACAACAAAGAAGTCACACTGCATTAACATGATGTACTTGACTAGACCAGATGATTCTCGATCATTTTAAACCTCCTCAGGACTGTCTGGTTAGTGTGCTGTTCAGTTTATTGTTTTCAAAAAATCATCTCGTATAATAAGTAAGCATTGTTCATAGCATTTTTCTTTTTTGCTTGCTAATACTAGTTCGTTAAATTATGATAGCATGTGGAAAACTGTTATTCTCATATCCTTAAGCTGTACTTAAACTGCATATATTATTCTGCGCTTCTCTGACATCTCCAGTATTTTCAAAGCATGTGTAATCCACATTAATTGAAGCAATGTCATCATCTCCACAGATGAATTACCTTTATCCAGGTCTACTCAATCGAATTCTGAAGCAATTATAATTTTGAAAGAGCACAGCCATGAAGCACAAGAAAACATCAAATGCACAAGAAAGGGAAAAGCAATAGCATTAGCCAACAAAGCTATACCACCCAGAGACTAGATTCCACATTTTTGCTGAATGGTGAGAAGGTTCTTCAACTGTCAATGAATCCTCCACTGTAAAAGATGTAGAATCTAATCACAGATCAAAGGATACATCAACCACACTGACATTCTTCAACAACCCACATTACCAGTCCAGAGCTTACCGGTGGAGAATATGTGCTTAAATCAGGGCATGAACAATCTGTGATAATGTGCAGTTGGTGTTTATAACACCCATATTCATACTAACATCTAGCATATTCTGCAATTTGACTCACTAGTTCACGACTCACTGCACTGGTGCAAAACTAACCCCCCAACCCCTCCTCTTAGGTTCTCCTCCAGAATGTTACGAATCACAACTCCTTTGCATCATCTCACAGGCTTTTAATAGGTATTCTAGGGCCAGCATCTAATTCTTACTGGCTGAAGTGGCCGCCAATCCAATGCATCATACAGTGAAGGATTCTTTTAGCAATGGGTCCTTCCAAAATGGAGCAAAGTGACATTTTTAGAACACCGGTCTAGGTAAAATATCATACTTTGATTTTTAATTCGTTTTTTTTTACTGTGGCACATATTGTTTCAATAGTGGCTGGAACTATTGTGCAATGTTTTGCACAGGATAATATGTAATTATTTTGTATTTTTTCACTTCTTTGCAGATGTTGCATAAGATTGTAGTGAAGATATCGCTATCTAATAAATATAATAAAATTATGTGTATAGCAAACATTTCCTGCCCTACTATTCTGTCATACTAAGTTTGCACCAAATTTCACTGTCATACTTTAAAAACAAATTGTATAATGAAGGAAGTCATTCAAAATGTAAAATTTCATCAATGCCTCAATTTTAAAGTTCTCATCGTCCTGCTCAACCCCCTCCATGGCCTCAGTCCTCCAGCCCTACAACCCACTGAGAACTCTGCATTCTTCCGGCTCTGACCTCTTTTGCTTCCCCCACTTCCTTCATCCCACCATTGGCGGCCATGCCTTCATCCTTCTTGCACTGTTGCAGTCCTTGTGATGATAGCGCTCAAACAATATTAGGTAGCGAATTACAGGATCTTGACCCAGTGACAATAAAGGAGCGTCAATATGGTGTGTGCCTTGGAGTAAACTTGGAGGTGATTGTGTTACCACAATATTGCTGCTCTTGTTCTTCTTGGTGTCAGAGGTCAAGGGGAGGAGGTTCTTCTGAAGTAAGCTTGCTGAGTTGCTGCATTGCATCTATAGATTGAACTTACTGGAGTCACAGTGTGCAGGTGGTGGAGGGGGCAGATATTGAGTCCAGTGGCAGGTACCAATCAAGCAAACTGCTCTGTATTGGATGGTGTGGAGCTTCTTGAGTGTTTTTGTGGCTGCACCTGTTACATCGTGTTATTATTACATCGTTAAATGGAACTACTTGTTACATCGTTATATGGAACTACTTTGGTTAGTGTATTTATATTGCTATGCGGCACACTGTGAAATGCAGTGGCAGTGCAAGGTCGGACATCTTGTATCACTCTGCACCATGCGGCAGCAACATCATAAAAGTAAGAATACAACTGAGTGAAAGTCGTAAACTAAATGAGTTAAAAGGGTCTGTATTACATAGTAAGAACACAAGAAGACACAACATGGTGGCAGCGGTATAAGTGAGTACAACTTGTGCCATACGAACTACGAATAAGACGAAAAGTGAATATATGAGCTGATCGTGAATGCCGGTGTCTGTGGTGATTGAGCGTGAATCGTACGGGCAACTAAGATGGCGGCTGCCACTGCACTGACTGCGCAAATGCAGCCCCTCATGAACTGGGAAGCCGACGATATAGTGGAGGCATTCCGCAAGTTCAAACAGAAATGTGACCTTACATTCAAAAGCTTCCTGAAGGGTACTGCCAACGAAGAAAAGGATGGTTACATTCTGTTGTGGACAGGAGAAAAAGGTCTAGATTTGTATAATAGCTGGAGTTTGACTGAAGAGGAAAAGGAAAACCCTGCGACAATCTTTGATAAATTCAGCAACCATCTAGAGCCTAAATCCAATCACCGTATACACAGATACAAATTCCAGAGTCTAAGACAGGAACCTGGTGAAACAGCTGACAATTTCCTGACAAGGCTGAGAAATGAAGCCAGCAAGTGTGCATTTAAGGAAATGGAGGAAAGGCTTGTGGACCAGCTGATATGGGGGTCAGCGCATGCAGAGGTACAAAAAGCCCTGATAGGGAAAGAAAAGCTCAAAATAACAGAGGCTATAGATACTGCGAGAGCCCATGAAGCAGCAAATGAGAACACTGATTTCTCAAACGGCTGACATGCGGACGGCTTCTGAGACGGACAACAGAGTAGATACAGTGAGAGAAAAGTACAACGCACACAGACATGCACATGACAATGGGAGAAACGTGCAGAAACTGTGGAAGACCGCACGATTATACAGACAGGAGGAAATATCCAGCATATGGAACAAGCTGCAATGCATGTGGCAAACTAAACCACTGGGAAAAGAGGTGTAGAACGAAGAAAGAAGGAACATACATCAAAAACAAAAGCGGGCAGCAGAACCAGAGAAAGAAACACAATATCCATGCCATGGATGAACAGGATGATAATGATTATGGTCATGACAATACGCTAAACATCAAAACCATAAAGGTACAGCTTCACGAGATGTCCAGAGCGGAAAATACTCCGAAGAGAGAATTGCACACCATCATCCAAATTGAAAAGAGGGTCAAAGGTCAGCCCACAACCATCAACTTAAAGTTGAAGCTGGACACAGGGGCTCAGAGCAACATTCTCCCATTGAGACTGTACCAGCAGATCTTTCCCGAAAACTTGAGAGAAGATGGCTACCCGAAAAAGGGTTGTTTAAAGGCAAGTAATGTCACGCTGACAGCATACGGGGGGAGTGAGATTAAACAACTCTGAACAACCTTTGTCAAAGGGACATATTAAAGAAAGAACATCAACTGCATGTTCTATGTCACTGACACGGAGGGGCCAGCGATCCTGGGATTGAACAGCTGCAAGAAGTTGAGGTTGATCTCAGTGAATCACGAGCTGATGGAAACGTCACTGAGGATAGACAGCAACACCCAGCTGGAGAATCGCCCACAAATCAAGTGTAAAAAGGACTTGATAGACATGTATCCGGAATGTTTTGATGATACAGTGGGATGTTTCGGAGATTTCCAATACCACATCACCATCGATCCCGAGGTAAAGCCCGTTATCCATGCTCCACGAAAAGTACCCATCGAGCTGAAGACAAAGCTTGAAAGAGAGCTAAAGGAGATGGAAGAAAAGGGAGTGATCGTAAAGGTCACTGAACCCACAGACTGGGTAAACTCAATTGTGGTACGAGAAAAGCTAAACGGGCATCTCAGAATATGTTTGGACCCCAAAGATCTGAACCAGGCGACAAAGAGGGACCACTATCCCACCCCAACGCTAGAGGAGATTACGCCATCACTGGCAGGAGCCAAGGTTTTCTCAAAACTAGATGCCAGAAATGGATATTGGAACTTGAAGTTGGATGAGGAATCAACAACACTGACAACATTCAACACACCATTTGGGTGTTACAAATTCCTGCGGCTACCATTCGGGTTAAAGGTCAGTCAAGATATCTTTCAACAGAAAGTAGACGAGACATACAGAGGCTGTGGAGGAGCTATAGGAATAGCTGATGATATTCAGATCTATGGAGCAGATGAAAGAGACCATGATATGCACCTACATGAGACCATGGAGTGTACCAGGAAGGCTGGCATCAAGTTAAATGCCGATAAGTGCATAGTTAAAGTCAAGGAATGCCAATTCTTCGGTATGATTTACACACCAGAGGGAGTCAAGCCAAGTCCTGAGAAGATTGCGGTGATTGCTGAAATGAAACCACCCAAAGATAAAGAGCTGAGGAGTTACCTCGGCTTGGTCCAATACATGAGTTCTTTCATCCCAAACATGTCGGAACATACAACAAATCTCAGAGAGCTAATGAAAGACGATGCCGAATACAAGTGGTCTGAATCACATGAAAGGAATTTCAAACAACTTGAAGAATTGTTGTGCAAAGAAACAAGTCTGTCATATGACAGAAGAAAACCAGTCACTCTACAAGTAGACGCTTCTACCAGAGGACTAGGGGCAGCTCTTGTGCAGGAAGGAAAGCCAATAGCTTTCGCATCAAAGGCCTTGACGTCAGCCAAGACGAAATACGCCAACATAGAAAGAGAACTATTAGCAGTAGTGTATGGATGCGAGAAATTCCATACATACCTGTATGGAAGGCAGTTTACAATAGAGAGTGACCATCGTCCACTAGAACAGATCTAAAAGAAGAATCTGTGCAAAGCACCTACAAGACTGCAAAGACTACTTCTAAGGCTCCAAAGCTACGACTTCACGCTTAAATATAAGCCAGGAAAGGAAATGGTGCTAGCAGATGCGTTGTCTCGATTGTCACCATATGAGAAACACGAGGTGGAGGGTCTAACAGTAAAAATCCATCACCTAGTGAGTGTTACCCCTACAAAGCTCAGTCAAATCAGAGATGAGACTAGCAAAGATGAGGAATTGCAACTACTCGCACAACAAGTGATACAGGGGTGGCCGGAGAGAATCCAGCAGGTACAGGCGACAATTCATCAATACTGGACGATTAGAGACGACATCGCGATAGAAGATGGTATTCTCCTTGCTGGATCGAGGATCATTGTGCCAAAGACGATGCAGACAGAACTTCTCCATCTAATACACGAAAGCCACATGGGAATGGAGAAATGCAAGCTGAGAGCCAGATCAACTGTATACTGGATAGGCATGTACAAAAATATCGAATAGATGGTTTCTGCATGTCGTATATGCCAGAAATACAGAAATGCACAACAGAAAGAGGCGATGATACCTAGTGAAATACCGTCAAGACCATGGCACACTGTTGGGGCAGATCTCTTCATGTGCAATCAAGAATGGTATCTCATAGTGACAGATTACTATTCCAAGTTTCCTTTTGTGAGAAGGGTGAAAGATCTGAGAGCCACAACTACCACCAGAATTGCAAAGAGCTTGTTTGCTGAACAAGGAATCCCGGAAAAGGTAATCTGTGACTGATGTGCCTCAATTATTCCGAGACTCGAAGTTAGCAGAACAAAAGTAAGGCTTTTATTAACTCAGAACATAACACGTAAAATAGAGAGATGTCTTCCTTCAGGAGGCGGATGCCCGACTGAACTTAGATTACAAAGGAGCCAGGTATGGGCAGAGCCCTGCACACAACCAGTTCCAGCACATTCCAATACATAATACATGAGGACTGGGGGAAGGGAAAAGACACAGAAAGCAGGCAGTTACAAGACACAGAAAACAGGCAGTGATGAATGGAATATATTTCATCACAGTGACAATGGAACCCAGTTCACATCGAGTGAATTCAGAGCGCTGGCAGAAAATTATGGGTTCAAAATAGTAACCTCATCCCCACATTTCCCAAGGGGACATGGGTCCATCGAAAGACAGATTTAGACTGTCAAGAGAACTCTCATCAAAAGCAGTGAGATGGGGGAAGACCAAGACCTTGCCCTCCTATCACTCAGATCAACACCACTGAAAGCAGACATGAAATCACCTGCGGAATTGCTGAATGGGAGGAAGTTTAAGACTACCCTACCAGCAAAAATACATCCTCCCCAGGACCAGGAGGACTTCGGACAGAAGCTGGCAGAAGCACAAGTCATAGGGAGCAAACATTATGACAAACATGCAAAGATGCTACCAGAACTGCTGAATGGGCAATCAGTGCATGTGCAAGACCCAGTGTTGAAAACCTGGAATCCAGCCAAGGTCATTGGAAAAGCTGATACTCCAAGATCTTACTTCGTAGAGACCGAACCTGGTAACCAATACAGACGGAACAGACGCCACATCAGACCTTCACCTGAACTGGTTAAGCAGCAGACAACATCAGCAACATTGACAACACCAGCTACCACAAGCAGTACAATGCCAGAAACAAGCGCCACAAATCAAACAACCACGAGCATGCACACTCCAACTCCAAGTGCGACAGCAACAACAACAACGAGAGCGGAACACACCAAAATACCACAGGGAGGAGTGGTCACCACCAAATCCACAAGATGGAGGGACAACATCCAACCACCTGAGCGATATCGCGAATAAGAAAAGAAAACTCGCGATTCTTTGTATTTGATAATACTTTAGATATTTTTTTAATTAAATTAAATTTCATGTTTTAGTTTTTTTGAGAAAGAGGGATGTTACATCGTTATATTATTACATCGTTAAATGGAGCTACTTGTTACATCGTTATATAGAACTACTTTGGTTAGTGTATTTATATTGCTATGCGGCACACTGTGAAATGCAGTGGCAGTGCAAGGTCGGACATCTTGTATCACTCCGCACCATGCGGCAGCAACATCATAAAAGCAAGAATACAACTGAGTGAAAGTCGTAAACTAAATGAGTTAAAAGTGTCTGTATTACATAGTAAGAAGAACACAAGGAGACACAACAGCACCCATCCAGGCATGTGGTGAATATTGCATCATATTCCTAACTTGTATCTTGTAAATGGCAGGGAAGCTTTGAGGGATCAGGAGAAGAGCCACTCATTGCAGAGTACTCGGCCTCTGTCTTACTACTGTACCCATGATATTGATATGGCTGGTCTGGTTCAGCTTCTGGTCAATGGTGACCCCCCACACCCCCCCAGGATGTTGATGGTGAGGGACTCAACGGTGGTAGTGCCATTGAAGATCAAGGGAGTATGCTAGGCTTGCTATTGTTGGCATTATGTGGCACAAACCTTACCTGCCACTTGTTGGTCCAAGTCTGGATGTTATCTAGGACCTATTTTAGGCTGGCATAGGCTGCTTCATTATCCGAGGAATTGTGAATGGAACTGAAATGCTGTGGTATTGTCGGTGAGCAGCCCCACTCCTAAGCTTAAATGTTCTTTACCCAAGCACCCATGGAGGCAACATACCAATTGGGACCCTTAGTCATAACTGCAAAATAGGCTATCTGTACCACTTATGGAATCCTCCCCTACTATTACTCTCCTATTCTTGTAGTTTTTGTCCTGCTCATCCCCATAGGTTATCCCTTGCTCCACAGTGCCACAATGTTGCTCAAGACCACTCTCCTCTGAGTCTCTGGCCTAAAAATTTGTGGCCGCCACGAGAGATGCCGGTGTCACTGCGGCCTCGGGTTAATGGCTGCTGGAAATGGTCGAAGCGTTAGAGGAGAAAAATTTACACTGGGGCCTAAATATTTTTAGCCCAGCGCTAACAGTGTAACGCCCTCCTGGTGGCATTAGTGCAGGCATCGGAGGTGAAGTTCCCATGCAGAAGCGGCGATCCAGCTTCCAACAGCCTCTGGAAGCGAGGCAATAAGTTTGCTTGGCATTGTGGGACATTAAAAGGACAATGCCTTCTGAACAAAAAAAAATGAAGTAAAAAAAAAAATGCAGTTTTCAGCCCTTACTGCCTTATATAAAAAAAAACATTAAAAAGAAGCCCCAAATAGGAGTCTTCAGCTCTTAAAGCTGAATTCTTCCGCACCTCCAAAAATGGGAAAAATGCTTCAGCACTAACACAAATGGCTCAGCAAACCAGGGAAGGGGCATCCAAGGTCTCGCACGCAGCACTCCAGCTTTGTGCAGGGGGGTCAACACTGCAAGAGAGGCCCTCCAGAAAGAATGATGTAGGACCATATCACTAAGGCTATCACTGCCAGCAGTGTTGTCCACTCCACCTGGCTCCAGTGCCCAAAGAAGCTTCATGAGCTTAGACCACTGGTCAAGGTCAGTGAATGCATTCTCAAAAGCTGTCTGCTGCCAACTGCACCACCAGCCTCACACACTGCTCAATGCATGACACCCCCCTGCCCCCCACCCACCCCAATCACTCACCCACTAGCAATCTGTACCAATCATGAGGCACACCTCCCATTCCTAGCCTCACCTCACCCTCTTGGAGGAGATGGTGCAGGCCATTCTTGGCAGGGGTATGGCTGAGCCATTGGCCAGTGGTGGGGCCTAAAGGATACAAGATGCTGGTATCCTCATACATTGTCCTCCTTGCATGCATCTTTTGCTTTCCTGCCCTCCCCTCACCACAACTCCACCCTTGTGCCGTCCTCATTTCGCATACCCAAGAAATGCAGACTGCCCAACCAGTGGTTGAACAAGAAGAGGGAGAGGAAAGTGAAGAAACAACAACACCGTCACTCGATTTCTCACACCCAGCCACCAGCTCCTCAAGGTTGACCAGCAAGGCCATTTGCAGTGTCCCCATTGAAAGCCAGCTGCCTTTCACCAGCCATGCTGCAGCCACTGGGGTAGCATGGTATGACATCAGTAGGATAGGCAAAGGTACACACAAGATAGTCACTAAGGGAATGCATAAGGGTGATGAGTTAAGTTCTTGATGTCATATTGGATGGATAGATGTATAAAGTTGGATTGGAAGATTTGCTTTGTGGTGGCTTTTATTTCAGCATTGTGGCCAAAAGGACGCTGTGGTGGTCAGTAACAGATGGCAGGGAAGGTGGGGGAACATGTTGAAAGAGGAATTGGGGTTGTGGTCACTGGTACTGTAGGCAGATGATTCCATCCCGGATATCCCTGCCAGAAAGGGGCTCTCTGGGTTGCAACCTTCCTTCTGCTTCTTCCTCTTCTGCGTCTTCCTCTTCCCTTTGCGAGCAGATGCTGGAAACCTGAAGTGACATCATAAAATGCTGAAAATTTTTGTGACAATTTCTTCACTATCTAGGTAGACTCAGGTCAGGCAGCATCTCAACCTGAGACGTGAACTCTGTTTCTCTCTCCACGGATGTTGCCTGACCTGAGTTTTTCCAGCATTTTCTGTCTTCTCAGAGGCCTTCCTTTACCATCCAAGGCCTTGCAAGCATCCAGCAGTACTTCCTATGTACTTAAGAAACTTTTAACATATATTGCAGCAAGCCACTACTTCAATAAAATCAAAATAATTCAGTCCAAAAGCTTAAATGCAAACTTACCTGAAAGATGTGTGTGTCTTATTAAGAGCTGCTGACTGCACCTCTGTCAGACTGCTACATGCTAGGTTTACATGGCAATCTTCGGACCCATCACTGAACTCCGCGCTAAGGTCCAAGTTCGGAGAGGTGACGTTAAGTCGGTGTTGCATGCTGACTGATGTCACCTCTCCGTTATTTAAATCTGCAGGGCCATCGATCTTACCGGCAGCGCTGCTGGGCTTTGGAAAATGGCGGACACCATGAGACCTGCCACCAGCTGGCAAAAGAGTAGCAGCTGCCCTCTTTACGCTACTTTTTGCCAGTAATGGGTGGCGTTAAGCCCCTAAGTTTTTAGCCCTCTGTTCCTGTCCACCTCATACTTACTTGTTCAACACTAAATAACTCAAGGATTTCCTACATCTGTGAGTCTTGTCTCCCTCTGCTACCCCTGCGGATGATCCCCCACTTTTCTTTTTCCACATCAGTTGTGCCTCTTGGGCGACCAGA
This sequence comes from Somniosus microcephalus, assembly GCF_052327205.1. Taxonomy (NCBI): domain Eukaryota; kingdom Metazoa; phylum Chordata; class Chondrichthyes; order Squaliformes; family Somniosidae; genus Somniosus; species Somniosus microcephalus. Next base: position 216,741,157 of record NC_140992.1, read on the forward strand.
TTCTGGAGAACACAATCCTGAAACCCCTCATCCTTTCTACTTCTGAAGAGTGTGATTAGTTGTTGCTCGAATAAAAAATTATGGTAGTGTTTGCATCTTTTGAGACACAAATTATGTAATTATGCTTACTTTTTTGTGGAAGTTGTAAATCAATAGCTTTTATTATGTTTGCTTAGCTATGTAGTGATTTTTAAGTATTAACTTTTTTAATGTTCGGGATCTGGAAGAAGATGATAAGGAAGATGCTCCAGGTTGCAGGTGTGGGAGTACTGGGAATAGTGGTGGGAAGTGGAAGTAGTGGGAGAATGGTATTGGATGTGGATGGTGATTGCTAGATGTGTGAGCTTTGGGGAAGTTGTTACTGATGGAGTATCGGAAGGGGGAATTCACAGAAAGGCGGGGGGAAGTTGGGGGTACAGGGAGGTGGACCCTGGTGGGTGGGAACACTTCAAAAATGACTGGGGTACCACTAGGAAAAGATGGCTGTGACTTGGGAACTGGCTATAAGTTTTTTAAATACTCAGTGCATTTTTACCCTCTTTGTAAAAGTGTAGTAAAACACCATAATGAACTTAAAGCTGCATTGTGGGTCACAGTCAGGTATGTAGTAGAGTTTTGTTTAAATTGGGGATGGATCAACATTGGGGAGCAGGAAGAAAGGCATAGGCTCTCAGCCAGGAGATGGGAGCAGGGAGGGATGAAAGGCACAGGTGCTTGGAGCAGAGGTAACAAGAAGAAATAGGAAGTAAATAGGGAGGGGTTGGGGGGAAGGTATGGGTTGTACTGTGAGTGGGAGCAAGGGGTAGTGAAGGAGAATGAAGGCTGTGTAAACCGTACTCAATTTCCTACACCTCCTACCTCCAGAAGTTTTAGGTGGGTGTCCCCAGTACTGAGTTTTGTTTTTGTTAGTGCAAACTAAACTTCTACTGTAATTGATATATAGATAAAGCACATGCTAGAATTATAATCAATATATATATTACAATTTATATATAACACTAATGTCATTAATCACTTTTGAATATCAGATGATAGCCAACTTAGAAAAATAATTCATGAACATATCTTAAAATATAATTGATAAATTTATCAACTTACTATAGTTGACATGTTTAATGAGAACTATTTACCTAAATGACACAGGAATATAGTTCATTAAATTCATATATGGTATTCATTAGATATAATTAATATATCATATTATCAAAATAATGTAATTAATGAAATGTTAAATTGATTTTAAATACTTGGGAGTATTCTACAGGCCTTCAAATAGTGAGGGGGAGGTAGAGGAGCAAATCTGCAGGGAAATCGCAGATATATGCATGAGCTATAGAGTTGTGATATTGGGGGACTTTAATAACCCAAATATCGATTAAGATAATGCTAGGGTAAAGGGAAAGGAGGGGAAGGAATTTGTGAAATGTGTTCCGGAGAATTTCCTTGACCAGTATGTTCTTTGCACAACTAGGAAGGAAGTACTGGGGAATGAGGTGGGCCAGGTCGACCAAGTGTCTGTGGGAGAACACTGGGTACAAGTGATCATCGTATCATAAAATTTACATTAGCAATGGAGAGGAGCAAGGAACAATCTAGAGTGGAACTTCTAAACTGAAATAGGGCTAACTTCAATGGGATGCGAAAGGATCTAGCCAGGGTAAAATGGAACCACAGACTGACAGGAAAAATTGTAACGGAACAATGGGTGATCTTTAAGGAGGAGATGTTCCAAGTATAGGCTAGGTACATTCCAACAAGAGGGAAAGGTAAGGGAACCAAAGCAAGGGCTCCTTGGATGTCGATGGAGATAGGGAAGATGATGAAACAAAAAAAGAGAGTGTATGATGAATGGCAGGTGAATTCTTCAAGGGAGAACCAGACCAAATACAATAAGTTGAGAGGGGAAGTGAAGATGAAAATAAGATTGGCAGAGAGAATATGAGAGTAGAATGGCAGTTAACATAAAAGGAAACCCAAAAATCTTCTACCGGCATGTAAACAGAAAGCGGGTAGTAAGAGGTAGGGTGGGGCCTATTTGGGACAAAGAAGGCGATATATGCTTAGAGGCACAGGGCAAGGCTAGAATACTCAATGAGTACTTTGTATCAGTGTTTACTAAAGAGGTGGATGCTGACAAAATATCGGTAGAAGTGGAAAAGGTAGAAACAATGGAAGGGGTGAAAATTGATAGACAGGATGTACTAGAAAGGCTGGGTATGCTTAGAGTGGATAAGTCGCCTGGTCCAGATGGCTTGCATCCCAAGTTGCTAAGGGAATTGTGGGAGCAGATAGTGGAAGGGCTTGCCATAATTTTCCAATCTTCCCTAGATGCGGGGGAGGTGCCTGAGGATTGGAAAGTGGCAGATGTGACTCTGGTTCAAGAACGAGTGTAAGGACAATCCTAGTAACTACAGGCCGGTCAGTTTAACATCAGTGGTGGGTAAAGTTTTAGAAACAATAATCGAAAAAAAATTAACGGGCACTTGGAGAGGTTTAAGCTAATTAAGGAGAGCCAACACGAATTTGTAAAAGGCAGATCGTGTTTGACTAATCTAATTGAATTTTTTGATGAAGTAACAGGGAGGATTGATGAAGGGAATGCAATGGATGTTGTCTACATGGATTTTAGGAAGGCGTTTGACAAAGTACCACATAGAAGTGCTGTTTAACAAAATTGAGGCTCGTGGAATAGGTGGGTGAGTGGCAGCTTGGATAAGGAATTGGCTTAAGGACAGAAAACTGCGAGTTCTGGTAAATGGCTTTTTTTCAGACTGGAGGATGGTAGACAGTGGTGTTCCCTAGGAGTCAATGCTGGGGCCACTGCCGATGACACCAAACTTGGGGATGTGGCAAACAGTGAGGATGATACCAATCAACTGCAACAGGAAGGCTAACAGAATGGGCAGACAAGTGGCAGATGGAATTTAATATAGAGAAGTATGAGGTGATGCATTTTGGCAGAAGGAACAGGGAGAGGCAATATACACTTAATGGCACAGTTTTAAAGAGTGTGCAGGGACAGAGGGACCTGGGAGTTAATGTGCATAGGACCCTGAAGGTGGCAGGAGATACTGAGAGAGTGGTTTTTCAAAGCATGTGGGATCTTAGGCTTCATAAATAGAGGTATTAAGTACAAAAGTAGAGCTGTTATGCTGAACTTTTATAAAGCGCTGGTTAGGCCACAACTGGAGTATTGCGTCCAGTTCTGGTCACCACACTTTAGGAAGGATGTGAAGGCACTTGAGAGGGTGCAGAGGAGATTTACAGTTCTGGGGATGGGGGATCTTAGCTACAAGAACAGGTTGAAGAAGGTGGATTTGTTTTCATTAGAGCAAAGGAAGATGATGGGTGATTTGATAGAGGTGTACAAGATTATGACGGGTTTGGATAAGCTAGACGGGGAAAGGCTGTTCCCACTAGTTGATGGTGCAAGGATTAAGGGACACAGATTTAAAGTTTCGGGCAAGAGATACAGCGGGGACGTGAGGAAAATCTTTTTTATGCAGCGAGTGGGGAGGACCTGGAACTCGCTGCCGACGAAAGTGGTGGAAGCGGAGACGCTCAATGTTTTCAAGGGGAGACTGGATAGGCCCTTGAGGGAAATAAACTTGCAGAGCTATGGGGATAGAGCGGGGGAATGGGACTGACTGGATTGCTCTACAGAGTGCTGGCACGGACTCGATGGGCTGAATGGCCTCCTCCTGTGCCGTTATGACTCTATGACTATGACTTAAATTGTATGGGAATATCATTAATAGAAATAAAGTGACACGAACATGTTATTATTTCAGTAAAGATGATCATATTAAAAAGTTAGAGGAAAGCTCCACATAATGAAGATAACTATTAGAAGATAAAATGGAAGAACTTAGGTTATTCAATCATATACATATAATTTTTAATATTCTTGTATTTTGTATATCTAATACAAATCTGCCGCCTAGTTACATTTTATTAAAATCAGACTATGATTTAAGTTTGATATATTTATATGCTACTAGTCATTCTCTGAGTCAAGACCAAGTGCAATCTTCAGGTCAAGTGGGGTTAGAAGGCAGGGGGATAACTGAACCTTCGATGGGGGACGGTGGGGGAGTTTGAGGGAGGTAGATGGGAGAAGGGGAGGGGAAGGAGAGAAGGGGAGAGGAGCAGGATGGAGGAATTGAAGGATGTGGATAGAGGAAAGAGGAGGGGAATGACATGAAACGGTAAGGCAGAGAGGGCAACAGGATGGGGTTAGGAGAGCAGAAGGGAGGAAAACACGAGTAGGAGGAGGGATAGGGAGGCAGATGGAGAGTGTAGAGGACAAAAGAATTGAGGGGAGAGGGAGAGAGTGGGGGAAAGAGTAGAACAGTGGAGAAAGGGGTGTGGACGGTGATTAGATAATTAGTGGTGGGTGGAACCATTTCCCAGGGCCCGTTTTGATGCTTTGTGGAGGGGGTGGGGGCAGGGATGGGGAGGAGGGCACGGGGGTTAGAATGAACTAAGGACTATTTCCTATACATTGAGGGGCAATGCTATTGATCACTAGTTGAAGGAGGGTCAAATTTTTGTTCAGTTGTTGGGGGGGAGAGGGGAGCTGTTTATGTTGGGAGGGGAAAGGGGAGCTTCAGGGTTGCTGTGTTGTGAAAGGTATCTGGGAAACAATGTTGCAATGTGGGGGTAGCTAGTAGCCCCAGTGTTGCTTACTGGAGAGGTGGGGATTGAGTTCATGTGACGCTGACGGCTAAACTAGAAAAAGAGCTATTTGGAAATTCATTAATTTGCCCTGCTGGCGTGGCAGGTTACAGGGAATGGTAAGAGGTTGAGTGGGTGGAAGAGTGACTGACCCATAAAGTTGGTTTGGGGGGGAGGGGTGTGGAGGGAGAGTCATGGCGACATGTTGGTGACCAGGTGTGCAAGTGGGAGTGGCCAAATAGGTAGGTTGGTGAAGTAGATTGGTAGCATTTGCTACAAGGCAGAAAGTGGGCTGTGAAGAAAAGTTGGCCATTGGGGTGGGGTGAAAGAAAGTCTAGGAGGTAATAAATTTTGCGAATAAATTAAGCCTAATTACTTGCCTCCTTTACTTACCTGTACAAGGACAGCTGCTGGCAAATATAATGGAAGCTCAAAGACTTAGGCTGCTCCACAATGATACTCGATGTCCAGACCCTGCAACACCCTGCAGTCTCAATCTGTTTTTTACCAGTAATTCTTGGTACACTATGGCTCCGATATTTACTTAGAGACACGTTGGTAGTGAGGGAGTGTGTGTGTGGGGGGGTGCGGGGCAGGGGTGGGGGGGAGTTCCAATATCACATCTGTCTGTGGCTTTTTAACGCAGCCACCTCATTATCATTTTACTTCCGGGTTTGGCATCGATTGCGCTGACCCCCACCCCCCCCCCCCCCAGCTACCTGGTGACACAATTAAATATCAGGATATCATGACGTGATCTCAAGTACAGTATTTAAAGGGCCAATTCAACGATGGAATTTGCAGGAGTTTGGAGCTGGAAGCAATGGAGGAAGAAAGCTCAGTATGGATTCAAGACGATCAAAGACTGCGCCCCGCTTTAATGACGCCTCACTTGATGTGCTGCTGGGGTCTGTGAGGAGCTGGAGAGAGATACTCTTCCCCAGCAACGAGAGGAAGAAACCTGCTGTTGCCACAAAGAAGGCATGGCTGGAGGTGGTTCAGGAAGTCAGCAGCAGGATCACTGTCCCACACTCCTGGATTCAGTGCAGGAAGCACTTTAATGACCTAACCAGGTCAGGAAAGGTGAGTACAGTTGCATATTCACTACATCCTGCTGTGCCCATCACCCCACCCCCTCACTCTGCCTTGTCAAGTCTACTCCATCACATCAGTCCTCGCACCCGCTTATCTTGCAAGTGCACCCATCCTTCTCTTTCTGTGTACTTCCTCAATCCCCATCTGTCCATCCACCACTTTCACCCTGATCCTGATGCAATTTGATGTCTCTCCCTGATAGTCACCCTCACTAAATGCACTGCATCTGTCGGGCGAACACAGGCCATTACAGTCACTCATAGGTCTGTTCTTTCCCCCGTTGCAGGAGGAGGGCACAGAACACAAGGGAAAGGGAGAGAACTGGAGGGTGGGCCTCGCAGCTCACAACTGCAGAGGAGTAGGCGCTGGAGATCAGTGGCGTTTTGATGTCCCTGGCCGTCAGAGATGGGGAGACACGACCCCCCCCCCAGCTACCTGGTGACACAATTAAATATCAGCAACCCATATGTCATGCAGCACTCAAGTCATGTTGACTTGATTTCAACAGCCGGAGCATTGAAACAGGTTGCTGATATTGGTAATCATGGGACTCAATAGGTGGGATGGTCAGGTGCTTGGACAGAAGGGGGTTCAAGAGAATAGGTGCTGTTTTTTATGGGCAAGACAAATTTCGTGACAGTAGACATAAACTGCGGACTTTTAGATTTAAAATGTGATGTGGGTTATATGCAAGACTTTTGATACAATAGATAAAATTTACTGAAGATAGAACAGATATTAAAGGGCAAATTCAGTGAACAGAGGGACAACCAGTAAACTAAGAAAAGAATATATATAAACAATGCGAATGTATATTTATACACTCAGGGATATACCTGTTTATACACTGTATGAATAGAACTGCGTTTGTGTGCTAAACCATAAATGTATTTTGATGCTTTGGCAACATAAGATGTAACTTATCATGCCAATAAAGCGATTTGAATTGTGATCCACATTCCCAGTGAGGAGCTATCCTCAAAAGAAGAATGGTTTGATAATCGGTGCTACACTATAATGTTTCCTCTGGCCCATGCTCCCTTTAAACGCGGCTTCTCACTGGGAGCTTGTGATCACTCAATTTACTCTCAAATGTAATGAAGTCAGGGAATCATTCATTGTAATCTCTCTAATTGTTTCTTCCAGAAAAAATAGACAATTATTTAAAATACACAACACACACATTTAACCAGCTGTAAGACTACGCTGAACAAATATTGGACTATTCCAGTAGCCAAAATATCACTAAACAAAAAAACATCTTTGCAATTCTTACAAGAACATTTTTGAAAATTCCAAGGGATTATTGTTCCTTTTCTCAAATTTGTTGGCTGAAGTATTCTTAGAGCAGTTTTCATTTGTCTGCCTTGGTAATACGTGCTGACAACCATAGAGCACTATAATATAATTTCTATCATAAGAAAACCTACTTTATCCAATTTACAGTTTAGGGAACCTAAATACAGTGAGACACTTTATACTGAAATCTTGTTTGGCATGACAGAATGTCACTTTGTCAGGACTTCCACTGTATCAAGAGTCATTCTATTAAGTGTTCCTGGCCGAGAGTTTGATGAAATGAAGTCAGCAACTTCAGGTTCAGTTACAGTAAACAATCACATCAACTTGAAATTGCCACAATCTCCACATTCATTCAAAGCAGGATTGAAAGACTAATCCTGAGAATACATTACATTCTGTGTTTTTTCTTGCAATGAACCTCGCTTAAAATTGGCCACATTCAAGATTGTGAAATGGCAGCTTTCTGTATCTAAGCGTAGATGCATGTGTTTATATTGCAAATAACACCTTGCTTTAATGATTAGTATTAGTACCATATAGGTGCTGTTCTGAGAGTGGCGCAGATGCGGCAACATAGATTTAAACCCTGATTTTCACTCAGGGCGAACAGGGCAAGCAGGTACTTAAAATGGTGGTTGAGGTGTTTGCGCCACGCTCCTGACACATTCCTGCTCAATGCCATTTTTACTTGCCATAAAACTTTACAATCCAAAGTCATGACCCAATGATATAATCGACACTGCAACATGATTTTAATTGGCAGAAACGGGTGGCACACCCAGTTTGAAACTGTATAAAAGGGGCATGCAGCTTCAGCACAGTGGGTCATTGGATCTTCGCTGTCTGGCTAGTGTAGTGTATGTGCCTTTAAGACAGAACTACTTTTACAGCTCCTGTATACTGTAGTACCGGCAGTGACCACACCTGTATATAAGCTTTGCGCATGCCTCTGTACCCCCAGTCTTGAGACTACCCTCCTCCAGTAAATACCTGTTTATTGTTAAGTTACAGCATCCGTGTGGTTATTGAAAAACAGCATACTCTCAGAATCACGGATCTAACAGTGGCGACGAGTGTCGATTCGAATCTACCTGCAACTCTGCATTTCCCTTCGAGGATTCGCTCCGGGAGGGCGGCGTAACAAAAAAAAAAAAGTCGAGGCCAGGAACACTGGCGTCGACCACGAGCAACCGCCCAGTCATCTGGCAGAGAGTGAACATCGCAGGGGAGGCTGTGGCGAGCCGGGCTTGGTTCCCCAGCCACGACGATCAGCAAGAGACTGACGACAGGTCCAGCGCAGACCCTTCCCGGACAGCGGCGGCTGGAGCCGACCGACGGCGGCAAGAAAGCCGAGCAGCGTCGATGGGGTAAGACAGAGGGTGAAGTGCACAGGGCGCAGCCGGGGGTTGAAAACCGAGCGGCGTCGAGAAAAAAAAAAAAAAAACGGAGTGAGAGAGGGTAAAGCAACAGCCGGGTTCAGGACCGAGCGGCGTCGAGAAAAAAAAAAAAGAACGCGCAGAGCACAGCCAGGTCTCAAGGGCTGAACAGTCTCCGCGGGGAGAAGAAGGAAGAGCGTGGGAGACGCCATTTTTAGAAGCCGCAGCGGAGAAGAAGGGCGAGCGCGGGAAGGAAGGAAACCACGGGAGACGCCATTTTGTGCCAGTGGAGAAGAAAGGGAAGTGCGGGAGACGCCATTTTTGACTGTTAAATCACACCCAGGGATGCCGAAGAGTGGCAGTATCTCTACGTTCGACAGTGAAGTCGAAGATTGGGCGACATATGTGGAACGTATTGAGGTGTACTGCAGGGCGAATGAAGTGCCAGATGCTAGTAAAGCACTGGTTTTGTTAAATTCCATGGGTGCAAAAACTTATGGGTTACTGTGAAATCTAATAACCCCAGAGGAGCCAGTGAACAAGAATTTCGAAAGCATAGTAGAAATCCTACAGGACCACTTAAACCCAAAACCGCTGCTGATAGCAGAACGGTTTAAGTTCCATAAAAGGAACCAACACAAAGACGAAAGCAATGCTGACTATCGAACGGAACTGCGCAAGCTATCGAAACACTGCCAGTTTGGAGCGGGACTAGCAGATACGTTAAGGGACAAGTTTGTGTGTGGGCTACAAAGTGAAGGAACCCAGAAACGGCTTCTATCAGAAAAGGATCTTACGCTGGACAAGGCTTTCAGTATGGCAGTATCACACGAAGCAGCCGCAAGGGGAGCTGCAGAGATACAACGGAAACCGCAAGAATATGGCACCAATGAAATGTCCTATGGAACAGGGAAGTGCTATTGCTGCGGCAGAACAACACATGACCAGAAAGATTGTTGGTTCAAGGACCAAGTGTGCAGACAGTGTGGAAAAGCAGGACACATAGTATTATGTCCGTGTATAATTGAGACACGGACTGCAGGAGTTGGTTATAACAGGTCTTTACTGAATGGAGGCAACCTGGAACTACTATGCAAATGTTACTACACAGGCTTATATACAGGGGTGGTCACTACTGGTACTGCAGTATACAGGGGCTGCAGAATATAGTTCCTTCTGCAAAGTACATACACTACAATTCCTCCCCTTTTAGCTAAACAGTACATAACATTCAAGTAACAATGAAATAACATATTTACAATTACAGTTGCTAGATACATTAGTTGAAGTTAAGCAATTATAAGTTCAGTCTTTGAGGAGGCTTCCTGATTCTGTCTGGATAACGCCTCTGTGGGGTATCGGGTTCTTCTGGCAACGTTGAGTCGGGATGAATGTCGTTGTTTGGTTCGTCTGCTTCCAATATCACCGATTCTGAGGTAGATGCAATTGGTACTTCGGTTTCATCGCCAGGTGTATCAGATCGTGGTGTGGAGTTGACGTTTCCCAGTGACTCTAGAATCTGGTCAGCATGGCGCCTTACAATGCTCTCTCCAACGTCCACGGTATACATTAGAGGTCCTTGCCGTGTACAGATCGTTCCTGGCTGCCATTTCTCTGTGCGGTAGTCCCGGGCCAAAACTGGTTGAACTATCTTAAAACTCCTGGTCGGCCTTTCATTCATATTCTGAAACTGCCTGTTCTCCACACCTCTTCTGATGTTTGGCTTAACCAAATCCAAGCGGCATCGTAGTCTTCGATTGAAGAACATCATGGCTGGAGTTTGGTTGGTAACCGCATGTGTCGCATTCCGGTAGGCAAACAAGAAGTTATCCACCTTGTGTTGGAGGGGTATATCTTCATTACACATTGCCTTGATAGCCTTCTTGAATGTTTGAACGAACCTCTCGGCCAATCCATTAGTGGCTGGATGATATGGGGCGGATGTGTAATGCTTAACACCATTGTTCTTTAAGAACCTCCGGAACTCTTCAGACACAAACTGTGGTCCATTGTCGGAGCAAATCTGTTCAGGCAGCCCATTCCTGGCGAATATGGTTCGTAAGACTGTGATAGTTTTTTCTGTGGTGGTTGAGGACATTTTTATTACCTCTGGCCACTTTGTGCATCCACCGCAATTAAAAACATCGAGTCCATAAATGGACCAGCAAAATCAATGTGCACCCTTTGCCATGGAGATGAGGGCCACTCCCATGGATGTAGAGGGGCTTGTGGTGGGGCGTTTTGGACCTTCTGGCATCCTGTACAACTCTTGGTCATCTCTTCGATTTCTCTATCGATTCCCGGCCACCACACAAACGCTCTGGCTAAGTTCTTCATTTTTACCCCTCCCAGATGACCCTCATGAAGCTCATTGAGCACTCTATCCTTCAATTTGGGTGGAATTACTACTCTGGATCCACACATCAAGGTTCCTCTGCACACTGACAGCTGTTCTCGGCGAGAATGCTGGCAGCAGTGGTTCGCCATGTGCTGGCCATCCCTTCACCGTTAAATCATAGACCCAGGAGAGTGTCGGGTCATTTCGTGTTTCTTTTTCTATGTTTGCATTCATCACAGGGAGACATTCGACTATGGTCAAGTGAAATATCTCCACTGGATCCACTGCAAGTTCTTCTTCCACCGTCGGCAACGGTAGGCGCGACAATCCATCAGCATTCCCATGCTGTTTAGTACCTTTGTACTCGATGTCATATTGGTGTGCCCCTAGGAAAAGGGACCACCTCTGCAGCCGTTGTGCTGTCATTATCGGTATGCCCTTCTGAGGGTTGAAAATGGAGACAAGAGGTTGATGATCAGTAAGTAGAGTAAATTTCTGACCGTGCAAGTAGTGATTGAACTTCTTCACCCCCCACACCAGGCTGAGGGCCTCTCTGTCAATCTGGGCGTAGTTACGCTTGGCTGAAGTTAACGAGCATGACGCAAAAGCTATCAGCCTCTCTGAACCATCAAGGAATTTATGTGACAGTACCGCCCCAATGCCGCAGGGAGACGCATCACATGCCAATCTTATCGGTAGTGATGGGTTGTAGTGAGCCAATACTTCTCTTGAAGTGATTAGGTCCTTACTCTTCTGAAAGGCCCGTTTACATTCATCGCTCCATTTCCATGCTACTCCTGTTTGTAGTAGAGCGTTCAGTGGGTGCAGAATTGTGGACAAATTCGGCAAAAACTTATGGTAGTAATTCACCAATCCGAGGAATGACCTCAGTTGCAACACATTTTCAGGCGCTGGAGCCTTAACTACCGCTTCAATTTTGTCAGGGGACTTATGTAACCCCTCTTCATCAATCACGTGGCCACAATACGATATCTGTTTCTTAAAAAACTCGCACTTGAGGCGATTGTCCCGTAGCCCATGTTCACGTAGTCTGGTGAGCGCCTGCTCTAGGTTGGCAAGGTGTTCACTGTCATCTTCACCTGTCACTAGGATGTCGTCCAAGTAACACTGAGTCCCCAGAATCCCTTGCAGGACTTGTTCCATCGCTCTTTGCCATATCGCCGGAGCTGATGCTACTCCGAATACCAGTCGATTATACTGGTAAAGACCTTTGTGAGTGTTTATCGTGAGATACTTCCTAGAGAATTCTTCAACCTCCATCTGCAAATATGCTTGTGCTAGGTCAATTTTTGTAAAATGCTTCCCTCCAGATAGTGAGGCGAAGATATCTTCTATCCTTGGAAGAAGGACTGTGTGAAGGACTGTGTGAAGGACTGAGTTCACCATCACCTTGAAGTCCCCACAGATGCGAACCTTCCTTGGCTCCTCAGACTTATTGTTTAACGTTTTCTTCATGACAGGAACGATGGGTGTCGCCCACTCGCTCCAGTCTACTTTAGATAACATGCCTGCATTCTCCAGATTCTCCAGCTCTGCCTCGACGGCTGGGCGAATTGCATATGGTACCGGTCTTGCTTTGAAAAACTTGGGAATTGCATTCTCTTCTATTTTTATCGAGGCGGTTACGCCTTTAAGAGCTCACAGTTCTTGTTGAAATACCTCTTTGGCGTTAGCTAAGATTGTTGACAATCGTCCAGGAGTGACGTCGTCATCCTTTTTTACCAGCCACTGTCAGTGCCTGAATGGAGTGCCAGTCTAAACTTATCTTTCTGATCCATTCACGTCCAAATAACAGTGGTCCACCATCTTGCAGTATGTACAGATACTATTTCTGTCTTCTCCGCTGTTGCTAGCATTGTTGCTGGCGTTTTATGCCTTGATGGCGACGCCCTATGGTCTTCGCGCACTTCCCCCCCGCGCTGCTGCTAACGCCGCTCTCCGCGGTTCCCGTGGCAAACTGCAGCTCCTCGCGGCTTTCTGCGCGTTTAATTTTTATTATTTCCCCGTCATCGGAACAACCCTGCGGGACTCTTGCCTCCCTCTTCTCGGGTCTGTACGCTGCCCGGCTTCATAGCACCGGCCGCGCCCTGTGTGCGCCATCCTCTCTCTCTCTCTCTCTCTCCTCTTCCCGACAACGCTGCTCGGCCCCATTGCAAAGCCACCCGCTCGAGCTCTAGAACGCTGCAGCCCAGGAAGGATCAGAGTACTACCTGCCACCAGCCTGATTAGCTGAAGCACCATCGACAGGAAAACCAAGCCCCGCTCTCGACAGCCTCTCCTGCAAATCTTCAACTCCGCTGACTCGGAGGCGGATGCCCACGGTCGACGGCCGTTTCTTCTGTTTCTTTCTTCCTTCGGGCCTCGACCTCTGATAACTTCGCTTCAGGGATGGATCCCCATGAGGTGGTGCAGACTGTAGGTAAGTTCGTATCTGCTCGTCGCCAGTATTATGTCCGTGTATAATTGAGACACGGACTGCAGGAGTTGGTTATAACAGGTCTTTACTGAATGGAGGCAACCTGGAACTACTATGCAAATGTTACTACACAGGCTTATATACAGGGGTGGTCACTACTGGTACTGCAGCATACAGGGGCTGCAGAATATAGTTCCTTCTGCAAAGTACATACACTACACATAGCAAGAGTCTGCAGGTCTGGGAAGAAAACCAACAGTAAGAAATCTCCACAGAAGAAGTACAAAAAGGTACACCAGGTGATGGACAGTGGTTCAGACGAACAGAAAAGTGACACAGACTCCGGAAGCAAGGTTGTCTGAAACTACATAATGTAACCGAAATGGAGGATCACCAGACTATCTGGGTTACACTCAAGATAGACGGAGTCCAAGTGGAAATGGAATTGGACACAGGGTCAGCTCTAACAGTCATAAATCAAAGAGACTACAAGCGGCTATTTTCACACATACCCTTGAAAGCTACAGAGATTGTCTTGAAGACGTATACGGGGCAAAAAGTCTACCCCAAAGGGAAAATAAGGGTGAAAGTGACATATAAAGGTCAGGAAATACCTAAAATGGATATATATGTATTGCCAAATGGAGGACCACCACTGCTAGGACGTGAATGGATCCGAAAGATACAATTAGATTGGCATTCCATACAGGCACTGAAGGTTGAGGCCAAAAAGGATGATGACGTCACACCTGGACGACTGTCAAAAATGCTAACTGACGCAAAAGAAGTGTTCCAGGAGGGACTAGGAACACTAAAAGGAATAACAGCAACAATTAAAATAGAGGATAATGCAAGCCCAAAGTTTCTGAAGGCCAGACCAGTGCCTTATGCGATCAGACCAGCGGTTGAAGCAGAGCTGGAAGGGTTGGAACGTTCAGGAGTACTGTCCAAAGTGGACTGGAGCGAGTGGGCTACACCCATCGTTCCTGTAATGAAGAGGTCGTTGAGTAATACGCCTGGGGAACCAAAGAAGGTCCGCATCTGTGGGGATTTTAAGGTGACAGTGAACCCAGTCCTTCACACGGTACAATATCCACTTCCACGAATTGAGGATATTTTCGCCTTGCTATCTGGAGGTAAACGCTTCACCAAAATTGATCTAGCCCAGGCGTACTTGCAAATGGAGGTAGAAGAAGCTTCGAAAAAATACCTTACGATTAACACTCATAAAGGTCTCTATCAATACAACCGGCTGGTGTTCGGGGTAGCCTCGGCTCCGGCTATCTGGCAAAGGGCAATGGATCAAGTCTTGCAAGGGATTCCAGGGACCCAGTGTTATTTGGACGACACCTTGGTCACGGACGAAAATGACAGTGATCACCTCGCCAACTTGGAGAAGGTGCTCACCAGATTAAAGGAGTATGGGCTACGAGCTAATCGCCACAAGTGCGAGTTTTTCCAGAAACAGATCTCGTATTGTGGCCATGTCATCGATGAAGAGGGGTTACATAAGTCCCCTGAAAAGATTGAGGCAGTAGTCAAGGCTCCAGCACCGGAAAATGTGTCACAACTGAGGTCGTTCCTCGGGCTGGTAAACTACTACCACAAGTTCTTACCAAATTTGTCCACGGTATTACACCCACTGAACACCCTACTGCAAACAGGGGTACCATGGAAGTGGGTTGACGAACGTGGACGAGCTTTCCAGAAGTATAAAGAATTGATCACATGAAAAGAGGTGTTGGCCCATTTCAACCCAGCGCTACCAATTCGTTTGGCATGTGATGCATCACCCTATGGTATTGGAGCGGTGCTGTCGCACAAATTCCCAGAAGGGTTGGAGAGGCCAGTAGCCTTTGCGTCTCGGTCACTAACCTCAGCCGAGCGCAACTACGCCCAGATTGACAGGAAGGCCCTCAGCCTAGTATGGGGAGTAAAAAGATTCAACCACTATCTGCATGGGCAGAAGTTTACCTTGCTGACTGACCACCAACCACTTGTCTCCATCTTTAATCCTAAGAAGGGCGTTCCAGTGATGACTGCACAATGGTTACAAAGATGGTCCCTGTTTCTAGGGGTGAATCAATATGAAATAGAATATAAAGGCACGAAACAGCATGGGAACGCTGATGGGCTATCGCGCCTGCCACTGCCTGCTGTGGAGGAAGCACCAGCAGTGGACCCTATCGAGATATTTTATTCGTCAATAATTGAACGATTGCCAGTAACGAACGCGGATATAGAGAAGGAGACCCGCAATGATCCGACGCTGTCACGGGTATATGAATTGACGGTGAGGGGATGGCCAACACATCACGACTCACTGTTGCCAGCATTCTCATCCAGAAGAGAACAGTTGTCAGTATGCCAGGGGACAGTGATGTGTGGATCCAGAGTGGTGATTCCACCCAAGTTAAGGGAGAGAGTGCTAAATGAGCTACATGAAGGTCATCTGGGGGGAGTGAAAATGAAAAGCCTTGCTAGGGCTTATGTGTGGTGGCCGGGAATTGATCAAATCGAAGACCTAACTAAGAGCTGCTTAGGATGCCAGAAGGTCCAAAATGCACCACCACATGCCCCTCTACACCCATGGGAGTGGCCCTCCTCTCCATGGCAATGGGTGCATATTGATTTCGCTGGTCCATTCATGGACTCAATGTTCTTAATAGCAGTGGATGCTCATTCGAAGTGGCCTGAGGTGATAAAAATGTCCTCAACCACTACAGAGAAAATGATTGCAGTCCTACGGACCATATTTGCCAGAAGCGGTTTGCCAGAGCAGATTTGCTCTGATAATGGACCACAGTTTGTGTCCGAAGAGTTTCAAAAATTTATGAGAAGGAATGGGGTAAGGCATTACACATCCGCCCCGTATCATCCAGCCACAAATGGATTGGCTGAGAGGTTCGTACAAACCTTTAAGAAGGCTATAAATGTCATGTGCGACGAGGAAATTCCACTACAGCATAAGATGGACAATTTCTTATTAGCCTACCGAAACGCGACACATGCAGTTACCAACCAGACCCCGGCCATGATGTTCTTTAACCGAAGGTTGAGATCTCGTCTGGACTTGCTCAGACAAAATGTGCGAAGAAATGTTGAGGACAAACAATTCCAGCACATCAATGAGAAGCCGACAAGGAGCTTCAATGTACGACAACCAGTCTTGGCCCGTGACTATCGAACAGAGAAATGGCAACCCGGAACGATATGTACAAGGCAGGGGCCATTAATGTACACAGTGGATGTCGGGGAGAACATTGTGAGACGCCACGTCGATCAGATCTTAGCGTCACAGGAACGCGTCAACCCCATGTCTCGATTACCTGGGGATGAACCCAACATACTGGTAGCATCTACCTCAGAACCAGTAGCAGTGGAACCCGATGAAAAGGGGTCAGAATCGCCTCTGCACCAAGAACAAGAACCTCAGGAAAGGCGCTATCCCGAAAGGGTCAGGAAGCCGCCCCAAAGACTGAATCTATAAATGGACTATTGTTGTTTAATGTACATGTTAAAGTGTAATTGTTATTTGAATATTAGGGGTACTACTAATCTAAAAGGGGAGGAATTGTAGTGTATGTGCCTTTAAGACAGAACTACTTTTACAGCTCCTGTATACTGTAGTACTGGCAGTGACCACACCTGTATATAAGCTTTGCGCATGCCTCTGTACCCCCAGTCTTGAGACTACCCTCCTCCAGTAAATACCTGTTTATTGTTAAGTTACAGCATCCGTGTGGTTATTGAAAAACAGCATACTCTCAGAATCACGGATCTAACAGCTAGCCAGGGGACTCCAGCTTCCAGATCGCTTCTTTCAATCTTCTTTGTCTTACTTTACCACAGAAACATTTCTCTCATCATCATGGGTGCCATTATTGCCAGTTTCTTCTGGATCAAGGAACAGTTGGAGGAAAAGAAGCAGGAGTCTCAGGGAGCTGCACCTTTCAGAAGACACGTGGTGGGGGAGGTGGGTTTGTAGCAGGCCATACCCAACGCACCGGGTGTACAGGCCCACCGTAACTTTCCTGGACCTGACTGAGGAGCAGTGCCGCAGGAGGCTTCACTTCACCAGGCAGGCTATCTTGGACATCTGCAACTTCCTGGAAGGGAACCTGCTGCCTATTGTACCAGAGGGCCATGCTTTGCCAGAGGCTTTTAGTCACTGCAGTCCTCAACTTCTTCACGACTGTCTCTTTCCAGTCTGCCGAACGGGACATCATCCGAATCTTCCAGTCTACAGTACACGGGTGCTTTAAGCAGGTCACTGAGGCCTTCTTTGTAGGCTAACCAATGCAGCACCTTTCCCATTGACCTTGGTAGTCAGCAGGAGAAAGCTTGGGAATTTGCAGTAGTGGTTGACTTCCCCTGTGTGCAGGGCATCATTCACTACATACCCATTGCCATCAGGGCACCAGATCATCAGCCAGCAGCATTCATCAATTGAAAAGGATACCAGTCCATCAATGTGCAGCTAGTGGTTGCTCACAGAAATTGAATCATGCAAGATTCTGCAAAGTACCCAGGCAGCTGTCACAACACATTTATCCTAAGGTACTGTGCCACCCCGCCAGTATTTGATCCTCTGAGAAATGTGGCAGGATGGCTGCTGGGGGACAACAGATACCCCCTCCCGACGTGGCTCGTGAGACCACTCCACAACCCCAATGCTCCCGAGCAACACCAAATCGAAGCCATGGGACCACCGCGATCATAATTGAACTCACTGTAGGGATGCTAAAGATGAAGTGCAGGTATCTCTACAATATATTCCATGAAGAGTCTCCCATATAGTTGTTGTATGCTGCATACTTCACAACTTTACCTTAGAGTGGCCTGCCTTTGGAGGAGCCAGAGCAGAAGTAGAAGTCGTGGTTGGATAACGAAGATGAGGAGGTAGCAGTAGAAGAGGGGCCACCTCAATGCCTTACAGCAAGAGATGAGAGACCAGCTCAGTGATTCCAATGACATACTCAGACAACTCTTATACCAATGATATATGGAGAATATGGATTCAGAAACTGCAATGAAACCACACTGTAAACCAAAGTGCCAAATTCAGTAAGGTGTTGAATTTCTGACCAAACATAGTAATTGTCTTAAATTCATTTCTCACCCAAGTGCTCAACACATAAGAGCTTTACTTATAAGAAGGTTTCCTAAGTCTGCTACCCCTACGAGGTGCTCCCCTAGTGGCCTCAGCAAAGCTGGTGGAAGGCGGCTGTTCGTTATGTTGGGACCCTTCACTTGCTCGTGGCCAGTAATTTCTGAGTGGTTGAACCTGTGTAGGCCCAGCTGCAGACTGCTCCTCTTTGGTTACTGCCGAGGCAATCTGCTGCCACCAGCTGACTTGCTGCCACCATGACTGGTGTTGGTTGGGGAGATGGAGAAGGAGCAGATGTGCTGAAACCCTGGGAGAGGGCAATATGTGATTCTCCCATTGCCCCAATGCCATTCCCATGGAGCTGGAGCTCATCACTTCCACTGATTTACAGGAGAGCAGACTGGCTCCTTCAAAACCCCTTTCTTTTCATGCCACCAATCTGTCCACGTGGACACCTGTCTCTTGACGCTGGAGCTCAGAATTTGTATGGCAGCTGTTTGAGCTTTTACCAAAGCTGACTAGCATATGAACATGAATTCCTGTTGTGAGGCCCAGCTGCATCGTCCCTGGAGGTGGCCACACTGTCCAGGGTAGACAGCAGAGTCCTGATGCCATGCCAGATGACATCACACAGGCTGGAAGTTAACTCCTCCATGCTGTTAACCATAGTGGTGAAACTCACTGGCAGGCCTTCCAACACCTCGTACAGCTGTTTGTGTGATGCGAGCAATTTTATTTTCATGGCTGAGCTCCTGTAGTCGTCATCTGTGTCCTCCTGAGAAGAGCTGGGAGAGGACCTCACCCTTTGGTAAACTCACCCTTTGGTAAACTATCTTCTGTGCTGTTGCAGTCACCAGTACCTACTGCTGCTTGCAGGTGCTCTGTGACTCACCATGTGTAGACCCCTCAAACTCACAATCGAACCCACACGGAGTGCCAGTGTCTGAGCTGGAGTCTGGGAGGGATGGAGCACTTGACGGTGCATCCTTAGGAGCATTGTTCTCCTCCATGGTGTGTTCTTGCACAGAAGGATCCTGCTACTGAGAAGGAACTAGAGGAAAGAGAAAAAGGTCAAGAGCTAGGATAGAAACATAGAAACATAGAAGATAAGGAGCAGGAGTAGGCCATTCGGCCCCTCTAGCCTGCTGCGCCATTTAATGAGATCATGGCTGATCATCCAAATTCAGTACCCTGTCCCTGCTTTCTCCCCATATCCCTCGATCCCTTTAGCCTTAAGAAATATATCTAACTCCTTCTTGAATATATTTAATGAATTGGCCTCAACTGCCTTC
Source organism: Somniosus microcephalus (assembly GCF_052327205.1). NCBI lineage: Eukaryota > Metazoa > Chordata > Chondrichthyes > Squaliformes > Somniosidae > Somniosus > Somniosus microcephalus. Next base: position 216,760,784 of record NC_140992.1, read on the forward strand.
TGTGGTAGAGAATTCCACAGGTTCACCACTCTCTGGGTGAAGAAATTCCTCCTCATCAGAAGGAAAATGGTATGTTGGCCTTCGTAGCGAGAGGGTTTGAGTACAGGAACAAGGATGTCTTGCTGCAGTTGTACAGGGCCTTGGTGAGACCACATCTTGAGTATTGTGTGCAGTTTTGGTCGCCTTATCTGAGGAAGGATGTTCTTGCCATGGAGGGAGTTCAGCGAAGATTCACCACGCTGATACCTGGGATGGCAGGAATGACGTATGAGGAGAGATTGGGTCAACTGGGATTATACTCGCTGGAGTTTAGAAGAATGAGAGGGGATCTCATTGAAACTTATAAAATTCTGACAGGACTGGACAGACTAGATGCAGGAAGGATGGTTCCCGATGGTCGGGGAGTCCAGAACCAGGGGTCACAGTCTAAGGATAAGGGGTAAGCCATTTGCAACAGAGATGAGGAGGAATTTCTTCACGCAGAGAGTGGTGAACCTGTGGAATTCTCTACCACAGAAGGCAGTAGAGCCAATTCATTAAATATATTCAAGAAGGAGTTGGATATATTTCTTTAAGGCTAAAGGGATCAAGGGATATGGGGAGAAAGCAGGGACAGGGTACTAATTTGGATGATCAGCCATGATCTCACTGAATGGCGGAGCAGGCTCGAGGGGCTGAATGGCCTACTCCTGCTCCTATCTTCTATGTTTCTATGACACACGGGTCTCGTTGCACTTCCCCTTCTCCCAATCTATTGCCGTTCAGGTAATAATCTGCCTTCCTGTTTTTGCCACCAAAGTGGATAACCTCGCATTTATCCACATTGGGCAAATGCATGGCAGATGCAGTATAATCACCCAACCTGTCCAAATCATACTGGAGTTTCTCGGCATCCTCCTCACAGCACACACGCCCACCCAGCTTTGTGTCATCTGCAAACTTGGAGATATTACATCTAGTTCCCTCGTCTAGATCATTAATATATACTCTGAATAGCTGGGGTCCTAGCACCGATCCCTGCGATACCCCACTTGTCACTGCCTGCCACTCGGAAAAAGACCCGTTTATTCCAACTCTTTGCTGCCTGTCTGCCAACCAGTTCTCTATCCAAGTCAATACCTTGCCCCCAATCCCATGTGCTTTAACTTTACATGCTAATCTCTTATGCGGGACCTTATCGAAAGCCTTTTGAAAGTCCAAATACACCACATCCACTGGTTCTCCCTTATCTATTCTACCAGTTACATCCTCAAAAAATTCCAGTAGATTAGTCGAGCACGATTTACTTTTTGTAAATCCATGTTGACTTTGTCCGATCCTGTCACTGTTTTCCAAGTGCTCTGGTATTACATCTTTTGTAATGGACTCTAGCATTTTCCCCACTACCGATGTCAGGCTTACCGGTTTATAATTCCCCGTTTTCTCTCTACCACCCTTTTTGAATAGTGGGGTAACATTAGCTACCTTCCAATCCATGGGAACTGTTCCAGAGTCTATAGAATTTTGGAAGATGACCAGCAATGCATCTATTATTTTTAGGGCCATTTCCTTAACTACCCTAGGATGTAAATGATCAGGCCCTGGGGATTTATCGGCCTTCAATCCCGTCAATTTCCCTAACACCATTTCCCTACAAATACTGATTTCATTCAGTTCCTCCCTCTCATTAGACCCTATGTTCGCCGACATCTCTGGGAGGTTATTTGTGTCCTCCTTTGTGAAGACAGAACCAAAGTATGTATTTAATTGGTGTGCTATTTCTTTGTTCCCCATTATAAATTCCCCTGATTCTGACTGCAAGCGACCTACGCTCGACTTCACCAATCTTTTTCTCTTCACATATCTACAGAAGCTTTTACAGTCAGTTTTTATGTTACCTGCAAGCTTACTCTCATACTCTATTTTCCCCCTCTTAATTAATCCCTTTGTCCTCCTTAGCTGATTCCTAAACTGCTCCCAATCCTCAGGTTTGCTACTTTTTCTGGCCAATTTATATGTCCTCTCCTTGGATCTTATGCTATCCCTAATTTCCCTTGTTAGCCACGGTTGAGTCACCTTTTTTGTTTTATTTTTATGCCAAACAGGGATGAACAAATTCTATAGTTCATCCATGTGATCTTTAAATGTTTGCCATTGCCTATCCACCGTCAACCCTTTAACATTCCCCATTCCATCCTACCCAACTCGCGCCTCATACCATCGTAGTTTCCTTTATTTAAATTCAGGACCCTAGTCTCTGAGTCAAATACTTCACTCTCCATCTTAATGAAGAATTCGATCATATTATGATCACTCCGCCCCAAGGGGCCTTGCACAACAACATTGCTACTTAATCCTTTCTCATTAAATAATACCCAGTCTAAGATAGCCTGGTCTCTAGTTGGTCCTTCGACATATTGGTCCAGGAAACTATCCCGTATACACTCCAGGAATTCCTCCTCCACAGTATTGTTACTAATTTGGTTAGCCCGATCTATATGTAGAGTAAAGTCACCCATGATAACTGCTGTGCCCTTATTGCACGCATCTCTAATTTCCCGTTTAATGCCATCCCCAACCTCAGCATTACTGTTTGGGGGTCTATATACAACTCCCACTAACGTTTTCTGCCCCTTGGTATTTCTCAGCTCCAACCATGCAGATTCCACATCATCAGAGCTAATATCCTTCCTTACTATTGTGTTAATCTCTTTAACCAGCAATGCTACCCCACCTCCTTTTCCTTTTTGCCTGTCTTTCCTGAATATTAAATACCCCTGGATGTTGCGTTCCCAGCCTTGGTCACCCTGGAGCCATGTTTCCGTAATCCCAATCATATGATATCCATTTACATCTATTTGCGCAGCGAATTCATCCACCTTACTACGAATGTTCCTCGCATTAAGACACAAAGGGGGAAAAATTCAGTTGGTAGCGCCTCCCGTTAGTGCCTTAAGAGGGAGCTAAGTGGGGCGCAAAGCAACTAGCACCCAGGCGCGGTGATATCTGCGCCTCTCGCAAAATTGACCGGACATTTTGCGGCAGCGCTAAACAATACCGCCCGATCTCCTGCGCGCGCAGATCTTGACGTCATTCGAGAGTGCAACGCCCTTGTGACGCCCCAGACTGGAAATTGAGTGGCGCCCCCCTCTTTTCCGCCTGACGCAACCAACGACAGGTTGACTGGAACGCTTCCCAGTCGCTGTGGGGCTGGGGGGGAGCTATTTAAATGGGGCCTCTTCCTGGCTTTTGTGTGGTAGCCATTTTTGCACCACTCGTTTGTGTGAGAGAGAGAGAGAGAGAGAGAGAGATTTTGAGAGAGGCAAAGAGAGACTTCTGCATTGATTCAACGCTGTCTGAGGTAGTTTTGGCTTCTGACCATAACTTTGCAGGTACTTTGATTTTTGACCTTCATAACTTTGATTGCCTCGATACTATGGGGGCTGCAATGGATGGGAACGTCTTCCTTCTTCATCACATTCGGAGGGCACAGAGATGCAGTGAGAGAGTGGCAATCATTGCCAGACGGAGGAGGTTCAACAGGCCTCTGTACAGGAGACCTTACCCTCCCAGGGTTTTTCGCCAACAGTTCTCCTACATTAATATGTCTGAGGAGCAGTATTTGTGAAGGCTGCGCTTCAGCAAGGAGGTGGTCACTGAGCTCTGCCACCTGCTTCAGCCAGATCTGCAGCCTCAACTGAGGAGCAGGACGTCTCTGTCAGTGGCAGTGAAGATAACAGTGGTTCTCAACTTTTATGCCACCGGCTCATTTCAATCAGCTACTGGGGACATGGCCAATATCTCCCAGTTCGCGGTGCATTGCTGCATCCGTCAGGTAACAAATGCCCTCTTTAAAAGGAGACGAGAGTACATCTCTTTCCCCATGACCCCGCACAAGCAGCAAGAACGCGCAATGGGCTTTGCGATGATAGCGGGCTTCCCCATGGTGCAGGGCGCCATTGACTGCACGCATGTGGCTTTGCGTGCAGCGCAAAAGAATGCCGAGGATTTCCGCAACCGAAAGGGCTTCCATTCCTTAAACGTTCAGTTGGTCTGTGACCACAGACAGCTGATACTCGCTGCCAATGCCCACTTTCCTGGCAGCAGCCACGATGCTTTCATCCTGCGCCAGACTTCTGTGGCGGACCTTTTCCAGGCACCGCATCACCCAGGAGGTTGGCTTCTCGGGGACAAGAGATATCCTCTGTGCACCTGGCTGATGACACCACTCTGTACGCCCAGCACCCCTGCTGAGCTACGATACAATGAGAGCCATCAAGCTACCAGGAACATCGTTGAGCACACAATCGGCATGCTCAAGCAACGGTTCTGCTGTCTGGACCATTCTGGAGGAGCCCTTCAGTACTCGCATGAGTGAGTCTCCCACTTCGTTGTTGTGTGCCGCATAACCTTGCAATCCTCAGGACCCAGCCAATGCCACCAGGCATTGGAGCACCAGCAGAGGAGGAGGAGGAAGAGGATGAGGATGATCATTAGCAGCACCAAGGCGGGAGGGAGGCACACAATGTACAAAGTGGAAGGGCCGTCCGTCAAAGGCTCATAGCAAATCGCTTCTAGGGCCCCTCTGAGGAAATGGCTTCTGCCATTCAAACAACCTGAATGAAACCATCCCGCAACCCCGAAGCCGGTCAAGGCAACAATGGTTGCAAAGACCAAACATGTACATTTTGAATACAGATACTTCTTTATTTGATAAACTCTGTGTGTCTCATTTCCGCATGACAAACTAATAGAAAGAAACACAAATAAAAGCAGTCATTAACATAACTGGCTCTCACAACCTGGAGACAATGTCCAAAATAGTTACAAAAATTTGACCATGAACCTTGGCCTTCAATAAAACAATGAAAAACACTTTGTCACACCTCCTACTTTTTGCCCTTCGAGGGTGATCTCCTTCCCTTGCGAAATTCCCCCCTTCCCACCCTGCAGCTCCTCCGTAATGGAACCCCAGTGGCTGGGGGAAGGCTGCTGATTGTCACAAACTGACACTGCAGATGCCCTTGAAGGACAGCCTGGACCAGCTCTGGGCCTGGAGGGCCCGGCTGCTGACTGAACCAACTCTGCATGGGCGGCAGCAGTCTGTCCTACAGGTGGTGGCAACTGCAGTGGAGAAGTGCCAGTGGTGGCAGCAAGAATGCTGTCATCTTGAGAGAGATGTAAGAAGCCACACACCAGGTTATAGTCCAACAGTTTTATTTGAAATCACAAGCTTTCGGAGCGCTGCTCCTTCACCTGACTTCTTACATTTGTCCACCCCAGTCCAACAACGGCATCTCCACATCTTGAGAGAGGACAGCAACTCCCTGTTCGACCGACACACTGACACTCCCACGGGGCAGCACTTCAGCATCCGGAGCAATCTGATGGAGCACAGATTACTGACCTGCTGCGGCGCGGTGAGAGCCCCGGGGAAATGTGCCCGATCCAGCGAGGGTGGCAGCAGTCAGTGCTCACGTGGCCTCAATCTGCGTCTGCATGAGACCAGCCAGACTGCATTGCAGCACTAAGCATTTGCGTGGCAGCCGCCTGTGCTACACCGAAGTGCTCCACACTCCTTGCCAGTGATTCAATGGATTCGGGCACCCTTGCTACTGCAGCCATGAGCTCAGTGTGCCTGTGCTCCGCCTGGGCGCTCATTTTAGCACGGACCCGCTCCTCCTCTGCATCCAGTGCAGCAGGACTCGAAGCCATACTCTCCCTCCGGGGAGAAGGCCAGGAGCTTTCCTACCCCCGTCGCGTTGCTGCAGCCCGCTGGGTCCTGGAGCTTCACCCTAATCAGACCATTCCCCCCTGCTCCCCTCCAGGGAAGGCATGTTCCCAGTGTGGGCATGGGCTGCCTCGGTAGAGGGTGGCACTGATGCTCCGACTTCCTCTTCCTCCTCGCCTTCAGCTTCACTCCCACTGGCAACTTGAGGGCCAGTCTCCTCACCTGGTGAATCACCATCTGAAAGCAGGGAGGTACAAGAGTGGCTTTAGCGTGAGGACAGGGTGGCAGCAAGGGAGGCATGAGTGCAGCGATTTAGTGATTTGGATTGAAAGTGTCAAAGGCTGCTGTTGTGAGGAACAAGTGGAAGGAGAGAGGACAAAAAGGTTATAACCTTACCATTGCTGTCCAGAACGGGGTCAGCGTCTCCAGTGGCAACGGGACCAATCACCCGGCTTGCCACAATCCTGTGGATGCACTCCTCAAGATTGCTGAGGGGTTGCAGCTGAGGCCGCCCTCCACCGGTCCGTTGCTGCTGTCTCCAATTATGAGACAGCTTGGCCTGCAAGAAAAAGGATGGCGTCTGAGTAAATATGCAGCCATGGTCTTGCCTGAAATGCCCCCCATGGTTGAATAGCCCTTACTATATGCAGCCATGGTCTTGCCTGAAATGCCTGCCATAGTTGAATAGCCCTTACTGTATGCAGCCAAGGTCTTGCCTGAAATGCCTGCCATAGTTGAATAGCCCTTACTGTATGCAGCCATGGTCTTGCCTGAAATGCCTCCCATAGTTGAATAGTCCTTACTGTATGCGAAGTGTGGAATGTGCGTGTGTGTTTGATGAAAGGGCCACAGGTGTTGGATGAGTATTGGGGCTTTTAAGACCCTCTGGCCATAAAGTAAGGTTGAGATGGAGGGATGGAGAGGTTTTGAAAAAAGGCACTCGCCCTGATGACCCGAGTGAGGTCGTTGAACTTTTTCCTACATTGGATATGGGTCCTAGGCACCATGCTGCTTGAGGAGACTCTCTGAGCCACCTCCCTCCACACTCTTCTGTACTCGCGTGGCAAAGGCCTCCTGCCACTCTCTGGGTAAAGAATGGATCTTCTGTGCTCCACTGCGCCAACCAGAGTCTCCAAGGCCCGCTCGCAAAAGCGCTGTGCTCGCTCCCTGGCCCCCTCCATAGTTTTTGGCTGCTAGATTTAGCCACAGGTCTGCCCAGGCCACGATTCAAGGCTCCAATGAGCAGGGTGTGGCTGCAGAGCAAGATCGACCCTCCCCTTTAAGAACTGACTGGCGCCAGTGTGTCTGTGTTCAATAGCTAACTGACAGCACCTGCGCTGTGCCCGCCCTCTGAGGTAGCGCCTCGCTCCTCGGCCTTAGCGCCTTGAGAGGTGTGTAGCGCCTGAGTTAGCGCTCCAATCACCTCCAGGGGCGATAAAAGCCAAGTTTGCTGTTGGAGGTGATAATTAGCGCCAGGTGCTAAACTTTCCGCACCGCCAATAATGGCGCCCCATATGGGGCAATACCGAATTTTTCCCCCAAAGCCTTCAGGCTTGTTTTTTTTTAACACTCTTAGACCTTTTAGAAATATTATTTACTGTGGCCATGTTTGATTTAAAACTTTGATTTATCTGACTGCCACTTTTGCTTTTCTCCTTCCTGTCTTTTGCTTCCATCCTTGTTTCCCTTTCTTCTGCCTCCCTGCACAGGTTCCCAACCCCCTGCCTTTTTAGTTTAAACCCTCCCCAACAGCACTAGCAAACACTCCCCCTAGGACATCGGTCCCGGTCCTGCCCAGTTGCAAACCGTCCAGTTTGTACTGGTCCCACCTCCCCCAGAACCGTTTCCAATGTCCCAGGAATTTGAATCCCTCCCCCTTGCACCATTCTTCTAGCCACGTATTCAACTGAAATATCCTTCTATTTCTACTCTGACTAGCACATGGCACTGGTAGCAATCCTGAGATTACTACCTTTTGAGGTCCTATTTTTTAATTTACCTCCTAACTCCCTATATTCAGCTTTTAGGACCTCATCCCAGTTTTTACTTATATTGTTGGTACCTTTATGCACTGCAACAACTGGCTGTTCACCCTCCCCCTCCAGAATGCTCTGCAGCTGCTCTGAGACATCCTTGACCCTTGCACCAGGGAGGCAACATACCATTCTGGAGTCTCGTTTGCGGCTGCAGAAACGCCTATCTATTCCCCTTACAATAGAATCCCCTATTACTATAGCTCTCCCACTCTTTCTCCTCCCGTCCTGTGCAGCAGAACCACCCATGGTGCCAGGAAGTTGGCTGCTGCTGCCTTCCCCTGATAAGCCATCTCCTTCAACAATATCCAAAGCGGTATATCTGTTTGAGAGGGGGGTGGCCACGGGGGACCCCTGCAGTACCTGCCTGCATCTACTATGCCTGGCGGTCACCCATTCCCTTCCTGCCTGTGCAGCCTTTACCTGCGGTGTGACCAACTGATTAAATGTGATATCCACGACGTCCTCAGCATCGCGAATGCTCCAGTATGTATCCATTCGCAGCTCCAGTGCCGCAAAGCGATCTGCCAGTAGCTGCAGCTGGATACACTTCCTGCACACATGGTTATCAGGGACACAGGAAGTGTCCCTGATTTCCCACATAGTGCAGGAGGAGCATTCCACGGGGCCGAGCTGTGCTGTGCTGTCATGACTTACCCTTCAATTAATTTAAATTAACTTAAATCAAATCAATACCACCAATTATCCTACAATTAAATGATATACTCAAGGGCCCTTGGTTACTAGCACTCCCCGATACACAACAGAGACCTTAGAAACTATAACCACAAAAATTAAGACCTTCTAAACTTTATAAACTATTAGCCTTAACTGTCAAACTATAGAGTAGTATAAATACTCCCCTGCCCGTACTCACTCTGCCCATACTCACCCAATCAGCTGCTTCCTCTTGCCCGCGTCACTTTTGGAATCGTGTCGTGGCGTGGCTCTGGAACGCCGCCACTGGCCCGTGAGATTGACCGGCCTTTAAGAAAAAGCCTGTGAAAGTGAGTTTAAAAACTCACTACTCTCCTGCTGCTCCCGACACTGGCCTCTTCCTACAGGGTGAAAAGCCTCTCCCGCTCTCTGCTCTGTTTAAATCAGCCTCTCCCGCTCTCGGCGCTCTTTCAATCAGCCTCTCCCGCTCTCGGCTCTGTTTAAATCAGTCTCTCCCGCTCTCAACTCAGTTTAAATCAGCCTCTCCCGCTCTCGGAGCTCTGTTTAAATCAGTCTCTCCCGCTCTCAACTCAGGACGGGTGATAGAAGCTGGTCATTTGCAGGTGATAGTCTTGAGAATACAGCTTGAAATTGTGCAGCACCTTTTCTGAAGTGAAGGAAAGGTTCTAAGTAATAGAAGGACATCCTGCTCTGGTATGCCAAGAACCCTGCCTTCCCTGGATACTGGCTCTGCCTGGGTCATTGATCTCCAGGGCATCCTGCTTTGCTTGGGTGAGGACAGTGATGTTAGGTACTCCTACCCTAGTCTTGACACTCTCCTTAACATTGTGCATTGTTTTTTTGTTCTGCAGAAAGAGAGGATGAGAGTAGTTGTTGAAAAGGTAATTGGAGATGTTTGGGGCTTGTGCATATAGTGGATGAGTTGAGGTGGAGAAGATATTGGATGAAATAAGGAGAGGGAAGAGATGAATATAAAGCCAGGTTTTTTTATTATTTGTTTATGGGATGTGGGCGTCGCAGGCAAGGCCAGCATTTATTGCCCATCCCTAATTGCCCTCGAGAAGGTGGTGGTGAGCCGCCGCCTTGAACTGCTGCAGTCCATGTGGTGAAGGTACTCCCACAGTGCTGTTAGGTAGGGAGTTCCAGGATTTTGACCCAGCGACGATGAAGGATCAGCGATGTACTTCTAAGTCAGGATGGTGTGTAACTTGGAGGGGAACTTGGAGGTGGTGGTGTTCCCATGTGCCTGCTGCCCTTGTCCTTCTAGGTGGAAGAGGTCGCGGGTTTGGGAAGTGCTGCCGAAGAAGCCTTGGCGAGTTGCTGCAGTGCATCTTGTAGATGATACACACTGCAGCCACGGGACGCTGGTGGTGGAGGGAGTGAATGTTTAAGGTGGTGGATGGGGTGCAAATCAAGTGGGTTGCTTGGTCCTGGATGGTGTCAAGCTTCTTGAGTGTTGTTGGAGCTGCACTCATCCAGGCAAGTGGAGAGTATTCCATCACACTCCTTACTTGTGTCTTGTAGATGGTGGAAAGGCTTTGGGGAGTCAGGAGGTGAGACACTCGCTGCAGAATACCCAGCCTCTGACCTGCTCTTGTTGTCACAGTATTTATGTTGCTGATCCAGTTAAGTTTCAGGTCAATGGTGACCCCCAGGATGTTGATTGTGGGGGATTCGGCGATGGTAATGCCGTTGAATGTGATGGGGAGGTGGTTATACGCTCGCTTGTTGGAGATAGTCATTGCCTGGCACTTCTGTGGCGCGAATGTTACCTGCCACTTATCAGCCCAAGCCTGAACGTCGTCCAGGTCTTGTTACATGTGGGCATGGACTGCTTCATTATCTGAGGAGTTGTGAATGACGCTGAACACTGTGCAGTCATCAGCAAACATCCCCATTTCTGATGTTGGAGGGAAGGTCATTGATGAAGCAGCTAAAGATGGTTGGGCCTAGGACACTGCCCTGAGGAACTCTGGCAGCGATGTCCTGGGGCAGTGATGATTGACCTTCAATCACCACAACCATCTTCCTTTGTGCTAGGTATGACTCCAGCCAGTGGAGCATTTTACCCCCGATTCCCATTGACTTCAGTTTTACTCGGGCTCCTTGATGCCACACTCGGTCAAATGCTGCCTTGATGTCAAGGGCAGTCACTCTCGCCTCACCTCTGGAATTCAGCTCCTTTGTCCATATTTGGACCAAGGCTGTAAAAAGGTTAGGAGCTGAGTGATCTTGGCAGAATCCAAACTGGGCATCAGTGAGCAGGTTATTGGTCAGTAAGTGCCGCTTGATAGCACCGTCAATGACACCTTCCATCACTTTGCTGATGATTGAGAGTAGACTGATGGGGCGGTAATTGGCTAGATTGGATTTGTTCTGCTTTTTGTGGACAGAACATACCTGGCCAGTTTTCCATATTGTCAGATAGATGCCAGTGTTGTAGCTGTACTGGAACAGCTTGGCTAGAGGCACGGCTAGTTCTGGAGCACAAATTTTCAGCACAATAACCGGGGTGTTGCCGGGGCCCATAGCCTTTGCTGTATCCAGTGCACTCAGCCGTTTCTTGATATCATGTGGAGTGAATCGAACTGACTGAAGACTGGCTTCTGTGATGGTGGGGACCTCAGGAGTAGGCCGATATGGATCATCCACTCGGCACTTCTGGCTGAAGATGGTTGCAAACGCTTTAGCCTTGTCTTTTGCACTCACGTGCTGGGCTCCACCATCATTGAGGATGGGGATATTCATGGAGCCTCCTCTTCCCGTTAGTTTTTTAATTGTCCACCACCATTCACAACTGGATGTGGCAGGACTGCAGAGCTTTGATCTAATCCGTTGATTGTGGGATTGCTTAGCCCTGTCTATAGCATGCTGCTTCCGCTTTTTAGCATGCATGTAGTCCTATGTTGCAGCTTCCCTAGGTTGGCACCTCATTTTTAGGTACACTTGGTGCTGCTCCTGGCATGCTCTTCTACACTCCTTATTGAACCAGGATTGGTCCCCTGGCTTGATGGTAATGGTAGAGTGAGGGGTATGCCAGGCCATGAGGTTACAGATTGTGGTGGAATACAATTCTGCTGCTGATGCTCCACAGTGCCTCATGGATGCCCAGTTTTGAGCTGCTGGATCTGTTCTGAATCTATCTATTGTGGAATGTGATTTGAGGAAAGAGTGGTGGGAGGGGTTGGTGGTTGTCAACGTGGTAGTATATGAGAAGAGAATGGTGTCAGTGTGTGATGTGAAGAGAGGAAAGGAAGAGGTGAGTGTGCTTGTAAATGAGAAAAGAGAGGTGTTGTGGTATGCCCTTGTGATTAAGGGGAGGGAATTGTTGAAAATGTGGTGGGGGGAGGAGGGGGCAGGTGGAAAGAGTGTTTTGAGGTGTTGTTGAGAATTAGGCAATTTAAGAGGTGTACTCAACCTTGCTGCTCTTGAGGGATCATGGAATCTCTTCTTAAACCGAAGCTAGGCCCTGGGGGTGATACCCATGGTATTCTAACAAGGTCCAGGTATTAAAATGGCCTGAGCCTCAAGTTCAACTCTCTGCAGGGTGTTTCTCTCCTGTCCCTCCCACGCTGAACACACATTCAGTTAAAATCAGGGCTTTAGTATCTACTAACTTCATTCCAGGATTATAGATTGTGGGCTTTGGATGTCCATGAAAATTGATTGGTGCATATTCTTTAATGTTGGCTCTTTAGGCTACAAAATTCAATACATAAGAAATTCTCAGCAATAACAGAAGAAATGGATTCTTCCATTCATTAATAAAATGTTAGCAGTCATTAGATAATTGATGTTTGAGGTGATCTCTTTGGAAGCTTCAGATCCATTGTGGCTTTGATCCTGATGTTTAGCAAAGGATATAAACTGAATTAAATACTAGAAAGCAGCATGATGTGGAATTATTTGGCTGCTTTATAAATATATTTGCTAGTGAAACCATTCATTTGGAATTAATATTTTATTCATTATTTTCTAAGAGAATGCTAATGGTAACAGTTACTTCATTTGATGCTCTGCTTTCCAAGACCTTGCTTTTGGAAATATTTTAATGAGCTCCATTTTAGGTGAATTTATTGGGCCAGATTTTGTTTTGAAAATAATGGTGAGGTTAAAAACAGCAACATCTGGCGAGCTGCAGTTAAACATGAAAATCTGGAAGTTGCTGTCCGAGATGCACCGCTTCTCTGTAAGCTGCGCGAGAATGACATCTCGCTGTCTGGCTCCCCATTCAAATGTATTGAATAGGTGTGAAATTCCTGTACTGACATTGCAGATACAAACTAAATTCACCACAAAAAGTTAGGGCCTGTCAATTCCAGTCTAAGTGCACTTTTAATGGTGTGGTAAGTCTTAATTACTGACAAACAACCTCTCTGGCACTGAAAATTAACTTTAACAAGTGTGGAGTCTTATTCCTTCAGCTTTTAATTATTGTTGGAGATTTAAAACAAAATGTAACTTTTTAAAAACTTTTTCTTTCTTTATCTTTTATCTCTCAATCCAATCTTTCTTCTTCTCTCTTTATTTCACTTTCTGTACCTGATTGACTTTCCATTCACTATTCTAACTTTCACTTCCTGGTTCAGACTCTGCGTTGCTCGTTAACAATTCTTCGATCTGATTGGTTAAGGAGATACACAGTTGCTTTCCCTGTTCACACAGGTCCCAGATGCCCTGTAGATGTTTGGATGTCCTGCTGACAACAACTTGCCATGCAAAAACCCCATTGAAAGTCTATGGGCAAGTGCAAGTTGAACGAACAGCAGGCACCGTCCGTTTACCACTCAAAGCAAAATCTGGCCCATTGAGTATCGTAGATATCCACATCACATATTTTACCAGCCATTGGTTTGAAATAATCATACTAAACATATCCATGCCAGTCAAAATCAGTAAGAGAATTACTGTGTCTGATCTGTTCTAGTACAATGAGTACAAACAGTAATGGTACAGAACAAAGACAGCAAGAGCTGGAGCTTTTTTGAAAAATTAGGATTATAAATAAACTTGGAATAATTAACTTTGCAGTCTGAAATAATTAAATTGATGGGCAACAAGGCACAATTGAACAGGCTAAATGGAAATTCCTTGGAGAAATGCAATGATTAGAAATGAGTAAAATACATGTATTATTTATTTACGAACCTAATCTAAAAGTTCTCCTCCATTGCTTTACAAAAATTGAACTGCTTTGGTGGGTGTTACAGTGCTCACTCTCATAGTTGTTTAATTCCATTTAAGACCCTGCCGTATGGGATATAGAAAAGACTAGCCTGCTTACTATTAATTTGTATTCAAGACAATGCTAGTTTGAGAATTTTAACAATTGTGTTCAACTAAAATGTATCATCTCTCAATTTGTTCAGGTCTTGTGTGTCATTCTGTCCAATGATCATTGGTTGTAAAGTTAACTAACATATATTTTGACTTCTAAGAGTATATTTTAGTGACATATGGAGACTTTGTTGAGCATAAAAACATCAACTTAGAGCGAGTATATTATGCAGTTTCGGTAACAATTAACCTTAGTTAATGTATGCAAAATGTGGCTAAGTAGCACTAATTATGATTTTCACTTTAACATGCATGTACAAATGTCTAATTTTTATAAAATTTGACTGGTGGGGAAATTTATTTGCCACATTGACCCTGTGGCATAAGGTAATAACCCATTTTAATTGACATGTGCATATTAATTAGAATTTATACAATGATTTTTTATCAGCTTTATCATTCTCTGGAAATGTTCAGTGCTGTTAAAGTGATGAATCACTTTAGCTTTAATGGTTCATTGTCTGTATTTTTAACCAACCACTGTTATAATTAATTTACAGTATCAGTACAGTAATACAACTCATTAGCACAAAATGTTTGAGTTGGTAATCAATTACTGATTCAGAAGATATTAAGCTGTATGTCCCGTTAAAAGTATCAAGATGAGTACTTTGCTATATCTGGACCCTAGAACTATTGTTCAGTACTGTATTCATATTATTAAAGTTTTCAGTATTAGTATCACTTGAAATTATATTGGTTAAAGATTAAGTGCTCAAAGTCGGGGGCTGTGAAACTAAGATTTGTTGCCTATTGTAAATTCCAATGGCCTGTTTCGTGAATCTCAACAATCTTGATTTCGGCCTTTAATTCAGGGTTTTGCTACTGATTACCACAAGCATTTTCACAACTGGAGAATTTTTCAATATTTGTATTTTTGGTAGATATGGATGCACTTATTCTTATGGTTTATATAGTTCACATATTATGCAAATGTCATCAAATAATACTATTACTTTCAACAGAAAAGAAATTTATGAACACAATGCGCTGAAAAGATATATCCATTAATGTTTGTGCTAAACAGTAGCAACTTAAGTTGAAAGATGAAAACTAGAATGTCGTAAGATATAAAATCGAGAGGGTGTAGGAAATATGTGGTGGACAGCAAATCCAACAATCCTGTAGTTCCTGACCTCAAGATCTTATAAGCTAAGAATATCCTTTATCAATACACTAGGTGCCACTAATACTATGAACAATAGTAATTTGTCTTTGGTCAGTCATTTTTGATCACCTGTGGGCTTTTAGGCCTATTTCTGGCTGTGTTGTCTACTCTAACTAAGTACAAAAATTATGCAAAAGTAATTTTTGGAGCTGGAGGACCATCTCTGCTCGGGGGCTTGTACACAAAGTTACTCTGTCAATATTGGTGTGCTGCTCGGTCTGCCATTGGGGTTGGAGGATGAGAAGGAAGAAGAGTAGCAAGTCAAAGTGCAGAGAAGTGAACATAGGAGGGGAGTGCACAGAAGGCCTTATACCACACAGCTGTACACACATTCAGCAGCAGGAAGGACACCCCACCAATGCTATTTAGAGATCATCAACTACTTACAGGTTAATTGCTGATTGACTTCTACTGGCTCTTGCTGCATTTGTAGAAGTGTTTAGTGGTTTCTAGAGTTCTTTAAAGTTGCTAACGTGTACAGGGAGTGGTATGTCACGTACTGAAGGACTTTGTCCTGACTTCAAGATTTCTGCACAAACCACTTGCTCCTAGACATGGGTGCAATAGTAGGCATTCCCTTGGAATATAGCATGACTGGGAGAATGAGTAGAGGTGACACAGAGCAGGACCAGCTGTTGGCAGAGGGAGGAGGAGGAGGAGGGAGAGAAGGGCTCTCAGCAGGAGGCCATATCCGCCCAGGCTGTTCAAGGAGCAGTTCACCTACCTGAACCTCAGCGAGGAACAGTGTGTCAGATGTCTGCGCTTCAGTAAGGACGTCCTCACGGAAATCTGCCACCTGCTGCAGCCACAACTGCAACCTCGGAGCAGGGCAAGGACCGCATTGCCAGTAGCTGTGAAGGTAACCATGGCCATGAAGATTTGTGTCCGGCTCCTTCCAGGCTGGAGCTGGAGATATTTGCAACATCTCCCAGTATGCCATCTACAGTCGCATAAGGGAGGTCACTGAGGCTCTGTATTCCAAGAGAGCTGACTATATTTAATTTTCTCTTGCCAGAGAGCAACAGGCAGAGTGAGCACGTAGCATCGCAAGCTTCCCCATGGTGCAGGGTGCCATTGACTGCATGCACGTTGCTTTGCGGGCACCACATGTTAACTCTGAGAAGGGATTCCACTCCCTCAATGTCCAGCTGGTGTGCAACCAAGAGCAGCATATCATGCAGGTGAATGGCCAATATCCTGGCAGCAGTCATGATGCCTTCATTCTTTGGCAGTCCACTGTGCCATCTACATTTGAGCTACCATGACAAGCCAGAGGGTGGCTACTGGGCGACAAGATCTATTCGTTAACTCCTGGCTCATGACTCCGGTGCACAACCCATGCACACGTGGGCATCATGCATACAACAAAAGCCATGCTGCCACACAAAATGTTATAGCGCTGACCATTGGCATGCTGAAACAATGCTTCCACTGCCTGGACCACTCAGGAGGAGCCCTGCAGTACTCATCAGAGCACGTGTAAAGATTTGCGGTGGTCTTTTGCATACTGCACAACCTCACCATCACAAGGGCGCAGCCCTTGCCACCAGCTATATTGCGACCAGCTGAGGAGCAACCTAGACAGCTCCTTTCTGGCTTGGCTACCCATGAAGGACTCACCCGACTGCAATACCAGTAAACGTAACCCCAATTCCCCATTCGCCAACAGTCCCACACCTTACTTTCCCTCTGTTACTAACCATCACAGTGTTCACTCAGACACAATGCAAAAATAAAAGCTAACACAAAATAAACATTCCAAACCAAATTTATAAATCAAAGCATACCATATTTCATTACAAACATCAACTAATCACCCTTGTGCATTTCCAAGTTGCCTGTCTCCCTTGTGCCTTTGCCTGTCCTAGTGCTCCTACGCAGTGCTACCCCAGTGGCTACAGCATAGCTCATGGAAGACTGCTGACTTTCAGTGGGGGAGACTGCGGATGAGCTTGGAGGACAACCTCGAGCAGCTCTGGGCCTAGAAGGCCCGGCTTTGGACTGCAGCACCTCAGCATGGGTGCCAGCGGCCTGGGCTTGCTAGCTGACAGGCAACAGCAAGGGCACTGGTGGAGTGGCAGTGGTGGGAGGACAAATGCTGTCATGAGAGAGGACAGTAGATTCATGCTTCATGGAGCCACTGCCACTCCCCCGGGCGGCACATCAGCAATTCTACTAATTTGTTGGAGGACAGATTTCTGGACGGCTGTGACACCCTGCAAGCCCCCGTGAATACTGGTATCCGCAGCCATGGTGGCAGCAGCCTATGCTTCCATGTCAGCAACCTGAGCTTGTATGACAGAAGTCTGAGCTTCCACTGCAGCACCCAGACCTTGGGTGGCTTCTGCTTGTATTGCAATGGAAGCTGAGACATCGGCCATCAGACGCTGCATCATGGTTGGGTCCACAAGTGTGCTAATGGAGTTGTCTGCCACTTCTTTGCAGGAAAGGTTGGGCTCCAAGCTCTGCGCAAAGCCCTGGCCAAGGTGGTGCTGGACTCCTTCACCTTCATGCTCCTTGACATTGCACGCAGGTTTTCTGGCAGACCTGCTAATGAACCAAGCATTTCATTGTGCATACCCATCAGCCTTCTTCTGTAGCCCGCCCCATCGAAGTTCTCATCTCTACAGCAGAACACGTGTGCAGCCTCACCATCTGGCGAGCTGGCATCTACGCTACCCTTGTCCCCTGCCCGGGCTGCAGGCCACTCGTGCCCGGTGTCTCATCACGTGCAGATCCCGCCTCTATGCTATCCTCTAAATTTCACGCAGTGTCAGTATCTGAGCTGGTGGCTGCGAGTGTGAAATAAAGTGAGTGTTTCTTCTTCATTACAGTCTTCCTGCTCTTTCACCTTTTGCTCTTCCACCACTGGCTGGCCAGGTTGTAGTTCTTAGTTATCAGAAATGAGAAAGGCACAAGGGTAGAGTTGTGGTGAGGAGAGGGGTGAAAGCAAGAGGTGCATGCTTACACCATCTGCAGCTTATACATCAGAAGAGATTGTGGGAAGAGAGGAGGAGGATTAGGTATGAGGATACCGTCATCTTCGATGGTTTCAGCCCCGCCACTGGCCACAGCCTTAGCAGTGGCCACGCCAATGATGGCAACCACTGTCTCCTCCATCACGGTAAGGGCATACAGCCGTGGCTGTCACCCACCAGTTAGCTCCTGCTGCCTCTCATTATGTGCCAACTTGTCCTGCAAGAGAGAGGGAAGTGTGTCAGTGAATGTGGTGCAATCTTTTTGGGTGATGTGCCTGTCATGGTTGAATAGCTGGCAGTGTGTGCAAGCTGTGAGATGTGGGTGTGAGGCTTAACTGCAGTGCTAAGTGTGTGAGGGTGAGGTGAGGCTATTAATGTGAGTTATGAGTCATGATTGAGATTGTTGGTAGGTGAGTGATGGGGGTGTGTTGCATTGAGCAGTGTGTGAGGCTAGTGATGCAGTTGGTTGGAATATGACATTTGAAGATGAATTCACTGACCTTGACCACTCGTGTGAGGTCATTGAACTTCTTGTGGCACTGCATCCAGGTCCTCGAGGCTTGACTCCTGACATTGACCGCCACAGCTATCTGCTCCCACTGCCTTTTCACTGTTTGTCTGTAGGGCCTCCTGGACCCCTGTGGATAAAGGACCTCTCAGTTTTGGTCACCTTATCTGAGGAAGGATGTTCTTGCCATGGAAGGAGTGCAGTGAAGATTCACCAGGCTGATACCTGGGATGGCAGGAATGACATATGAGGAGAGATTGTGTCGATTGGGCTTATACTCACTGGCGTTTAGAAGATTGAGAGGGGATCTCATCGAAACCTATAAAATTCTGTCCGGCCTGGACAGACTAGATGCAGGAAGGATGTTCCCGATGGCCGGGGAGTCCAGAACCAGGGATCATAGTCTAAGGATAAGGGGTAAGCCATTTAGGACTGAGATGAGGAGGAATTTCTTCACCTAGAGAGTGGTGAACCTGTGGAATTCTCTGCCACAGAGGGCGGTGGAGGCCAGTTCATTAAATATATTCAAGAAGGAGTTGGATATATTTCTTAAGGCTAAAGGGATCAAGGGATATGGGGAGAAGGCAGGGACAGGGTACTGAATTTGGATGATCAGCCACGATCTCATTGAATGGCGGAGCAGGCTCGAGGGGCCGAATGGCCTAGCCCTGCTCCTATCTTCTATGTTTCTATGTTTACCTGCTCCACCAAGGCCTCCAGTGCAGTGTCAGAGCACCTTGGAGCATGCTCTCTCCCCTGTTGTGGCATAATTCACTCTTCTTCCTGCTCAGACTCTCTTCCACAAACAGTGTTCATGATTCCTTTATTCTGCATCAGTCCTCAATCCTCCATCTCTTCCATCCAGACCATCAGGTGTGAGGCTGGCTCCTTGAGGACAAGTGGTATCCCCTGATTGCATGACACCTGTCAGGAACTCAAATACAGATGAAGAGGTGTGCTACATCAGAGCCACACCTCTTCCAGATCTCTGGTTGAACAAACAATTGGCATCTTGAAACAGAGGTTCTACTGCTTGGATAGGTATGGAGGTGTCCTGCAATATAGCCCGGAGAGAGTCTTCAGATTCATTGTCATTTTCTGCATGCTCCGTTACTTTGTCCTGCAAAGGAGGCAACCTTTAGAGCCACCTGGGGAGGTAGAAGTAAATGCACAGGAGCAGGCAGAACAGTAAGATGCTGAAAAAGAGCAAGTGCCACCTATCTTGCCAGCTGCCAGAGCTTTATGGCAGCAAAACCAGAGTTACAATAGCATCAGTCTAAGCTTCCATCACAATGTCAGAGCTGTCACCAAAGGCTCCATTACTGAGGGCCCTGCTGCAGTATGCATAGAGGTAACTACAAATTCCATGGTTGACTGCATTGTTTCCATGCCTTTTGTGATGACCCCACACAATTATTTTGGATCGGTCTTCACAATAGAAGACACTAAAAACATCCCAATAATAATAGATTAATCAAGGGGCTATAGGGAGGGAGGAACTTCAAACAATCTCTATCACTAGAGAAAAAGTACTAGGCAAACTAATGGGGCTAAGTCCCTTGGACCTGATGGCCTGCATCCTAGGGTCTTAAAAGAAGTGGATGCGTTAGTTGTAATCTACCAAAATTTCCTGGATTCTGGAGAGGTCCCAGCAGATTGGAAAACCGCAAATGTAACGCCACTATTCAACAAAGGAGGGAGACAGAAAGCAGGAAACTATAGGCCAGTTAGCCTAACATCTGTCATTGGGAAAATGCTGGAATCCATTATTAAGGAGGTAATAGCAGGACATTTAGAAAATCATAAGACAATCAAGCAGAGTCAACATCGTTTTATGAAAGGGAAATCGTGTTTGACAAATTTGCTAGAGTTCTTTGAGGATGTAACAAACAGGGTGGATAAAGGGGAACCAGTAGATGTAGTGTATTTGAATTTCCAGAAAGCATTCGATAAGGTGCCACATAAAAGGTTACTGCACAAGATAAGAGCGTTGGGTTGGGGGTAATATATTGGCATGGATAGGGGATTGGCTAACTAACAGAAAACAGAAAGTCGGGATAAATGGGTCATTTTCCGGTTGGCAATCAGTAACTAGTGGGGTGCCACAGGGATCAGTGCTGGGGCCTCAACTATTTACAATCTATATCAATGACTTGGATGAAGGGACTGAGTGTACTCTAGCCAAATTTGCTGATGATACAAAGACAGGTGGGAAAGCAAGTTGTGAGGAGTACACAGAGTCTGCAAAGGGATATAGATAGGTTAAGTGAGTGGGCAAAAATTTGGCAGATGAAGTATAATGTGGGAAAATGTGAGATTATCCACTTTGGAAGGAAGAATGAAAAAGCAAATTATTATTTAAATGGAGTGAGACTACAAAATGCTGCGGTACAAAGGGATCTGGGGGTCCTAGTACATGAAACACAAAAAGTTAGCATGCAGGTACAGCATGTAACTAGGAAGGCTAATGGAATGTTGGCCTTTATTGCAAGGGGTATGGAGTATAAAAGTAGGGAAGTTTTGATGCAACTTTACAGGGCGCTGGTAAGACCGCACCTGGAGTACTGCGTACAGTTTTGGCCTCCATATTTAAGGAAGGATATACTTGCATTGGAGGCAGTGCAGAGAAGGTTCACTAGGTTGATTCCTAGGATGAAGGGGTTGCCGTATGACAAAAGGTTGAGCAGGTTGGGCCTATACTCATTGGAGTTTAGAAGAATGAGAGGTGAACTTATTGAAACATATAAGATTCTGAGGGGGATTGACAGGGTGGACGCTGAGAGGATGTTTCCCCTAGTGAGGGTATCTAGAACTAGGGGGCATAGTTTCAGAATAAGGGGTCGCCCATTTAAGACGGAGATGAGGAGGAATTTCTTCTCTGAGGGTCGTGAATCTTTGGAATTCTCTCGCTCAGAGAGCTGTGGAGGCGGAGTCATTGAATATATTCAAGGTGGAGATTGACAGACATTTGAACTGCAAGGGAGTCAAGGGGTATGGGGAGAGAGCGGGAAAGTGGTGTTGAGGCCAAGATTGGATCAGCTATGATCTTATTGAATGCCGGAGCAGGCTCGAGGGGCCGATTGGCTCCTGTTTCTTATTTTCTTTTGTTCTTATGTGGACTCTTCCGTGCTGTCCGACATTGTGCACAGGCTTGCTGGCAGACAGTCCAGTGCACTGAGAAATTGGTGGTGTATAGGGATCAGTCTTCTGCAGGCTGGGCCCTTGAAATCAACATCTGTGCCCTCTGCAGCAAAGCTAGGAAGTGGACTTTCCCTCTGGCAAACTGGTTCCTGGGCCATCCTATCCTTCTGCCCTTGCTCGTGCACATTTGTGCTCAGTGAATCTCCCAGTGTAAATTCTCTAACTGACCCTTTAAATATGCTGGTGCCTGCATAATTAAGGTAAAGTGATGGTATGCCTTCAGGAGGGCTGTACTCTTTTTCTGCTGCAGCTGAGGCCATTACTTATGATTGACCTGGATAGGGAAGAGAGACACAAGGGTTAGCAGTTAATGGAAAGGGTTAGCAGAGACAGATGAATGGCAACTCAAAGCAGCACCACTTTGTCATGCAGTGTGTGAGGGAGAAATCTCAGTTAGGAGGAAAGGAGGGTAAGATAGCCAAACACCCTGCAGATCATATTGTCCAGCCTCGCCAGTTGTGACGCTCCTGACACACCCTCTGCTCACGAGTTCCAGTAACGCCTCTTCCAGTGGACACAGGACTTGTATGGATGGTGGCCCTCTTCCTGTCTGCTCCCTGCTTGTGTCCCGCGAGAAAAATACGAGTGTTAGTGTGTGGCTTGCTGAAAGGCTGTGAAGATATGCGTATCAGGGTCGAATAGTGTGCACAGTGCGTGAAAGGTGCCATAGGTTCGGGGAAGTGTGGAAAGTAATTGCAAGGACAGTAGCAGGTGGATAGTGTGCAAGTGGAAGCTAAAGGAGGTTCAATGAAGTGTGATGCTGTGAGGGAAGGAGAGTGATGAGGAGTGGGGGAGGAAAGCATGTGACTGCTGGGGCTACAGGTGGTGCAGGGCTAAGCAGAGACACAGAAGTGAGTAGAAGTCTTAGCTTAGCAGCTGTGGTCAGAAAATTGAATTTCTTGCTGCATTGCAGATAGGTCCTAGGCTGAATGCTCCTCCCATTAACCTGCTCTGCTACCTCTGACCTCTGCTGCTAGGCTATTTGTCTTGGCATTCTTATCCCATCCACTGGAAAGAGCAGTTCCCTCCTTCTGGCCACCTTCTCAGTGAGGACCTCCAGAGTAGTTTCTGAAAATTAGGGTATCCTTGTAGAACTAGTCCTAGCTAAAGTGTATCTCCCCTTTAAGAGATGCAGGCTGCCTCTAAATGGCATCATGATGCCCGATTTGCTGCACACCCAATCGGCAAGCTGCCAATAAGCAGTGTGAGGAGTGCTGGCAGCTCGCCAATCATAATCAACTGAGGCATGATCACCAATTTGGCCCTTGCCTATCAACATCATCATCGGGTGCACATAGCAACTACCAGGTCTATTTTGTACCCGTTTTCAGCACAAGTTGAGTTTCTCCCCCAATATTTCTCTCTTTCTTATGCCTCTCCTTTCTTTCACCCTTCGTATCTAGAAACTAACAATCCAGGCATTCAACCATCTAGGTATCAAGATAGTAACCAGTAAACGGAACTAAAACTACATTTTATATTTTGCAAATCTTTTTGATACAGCTATGACAAATGTTGCAACATATTTAATTACAGTAGTGTTTGTTTTTGTTCAAGAAAATAGAAAGTTTCACAAAACAGACCTTAAAGCAGTTCTAAAAAAATCTGATTTTATTATTCCCTGATCCCTATTTTGCATTTAGTTTTATGATGTTTTTCTGTTTAATTTACAAAATGCAATAATCTGAATATGAAGACAATTTATATGCAGATGTTTAAAACACCTGTTCAGGAAAGATGTACAGTATATGGTGAATTCAGGTTACTGCAGGCAGTTACATTTCTAATTTTTCAGACTGAATTTATTCCAGCTGCATAAAGTAATGTATAATAACATGAATGCTGTTCTAAGATGGTGAAACCCAGTGATCAGTGAAGTCTGTCACATACTGAATACAGAAAAAAATTATTTTGCATCAAAATCAGATATGGTTGTCTGACTGATGGACATTTTCCCCATGACCTCAGTCTATCTGCATGTGACCTGTACTGTCAAAAGGAGTAGGCTTTTTATTGATGCATTAATTTTATATTTTCCAGTTTTCTTCTCTATTAGAAAAGAATATGGTTTCAGCTGCATGAATTTCTAATGCTAGGTCTCTAAACATTGTTCAAATATCAGTACAAAATGTACTATAGCATCCTAAGCTGCTTTGTCACTGGTAGTGGAGGTATAGTACCATGCCAGTCTTTAGTTATGGTGTGTAGTTAAGCAGTTTTAGATGAAAATTGGCACTGTTCAAAGCCATTTTTCTTTTGGCTGGGATTTATTTTGATACATGCCTATTAAAACTGGGAAACTTTCATTTAACTGTAAAACAGCAAATCCTACTCTAGCTATACAGTATTATTCTCCTTCATATCCAATTCTGTCCTCACAGTTCTCTATCCCTCGTGCAAACTGCTGTCTGTTCTATTACTGTACCAATGTTCTAAATATTCTTCCCAAAGTCACCATTTTCTTCCTAGACTTTCCAGGAGCTTGTGTTGTTCATATCCCCACCAAACCCCCTGCCCCCGGCACAAATAGTCATTATTAAAATTTAACAGCAGCTCCTTCAGACTTGGTGATAATTTTTGTGACATCTGCATGTGAAAGAAAAAAAGAATGTCTTGCATTTATATCACGCCTTTCACAACCACCGGATGTCTCTAAGCGCTTTACAGTCAATGAAGTACTTTTGAAGTGTAGTCACTGTTGTAATGTAAAAAACACAGCAGCCAATTTGCGCACAGCAAGCTCCCACAAACAGCAATGTGATAATGAGCAGATAATCTGTTTTTTTTAGTGATGTTGATTGAGGGATAAATATTGGCCAGGACACCGGGGATAACTCCCCTGCTCCTCTTTAAAATAGTGTCACGGGATCCTTTACGTCCACCTGAGAAAGCAGACAGGGCCTTGGTTGAATGTCTCATCTGAAAGACGGCACCTCCGACAGTGCAGCACTCCCTCAAGCACTGCACTGGAGTGTCAGCCTAGATTTTTGTGCTCAAGTCCCTGGAATGGGACTTGAACCCACAACCTTCTGACTCGGAGGCGAGATTGCTACCCACTGAGCCACAGCTAACACTGCAGCAACTATGAAATGTTTATGTTCTATGCAAATATATTTAAGCTGAAAATCATTATGAAAAATATACTCCTGTCTCCAACATCTAGTCTTCATTGGTGCATGCACCATACAGTACAGTGTGAATTGGGAAATCATGATCTTATAAAAAAATATCTTGTATGTCTCAGGTGGACATAAAAGATCTCATGGCACTATTTCGAAGAAGAGCAGGGGAGTTATCCCCGGACTCCTGGCCAATATTTATCCCTCAGTCAACATCACTAAAAAACAGATTATCTGGTCATTATCACAAAAGCAGTCTTTTATTAATCTTGTTCAAGACACTTAAATTATAAAAGTTAATACATCTGACAACTGAAATTCTACACTGATTATTAGTTACAGCACAAAAGGACTGAAAAAAACTTACTGCACATCGTTTATGCAACATTAAATTTCTGTACGCCAGTCTTCAGTGCTGTGTGTCTTAATGTGTAATGTTCATGCTTACTGATGTGTAGTACAGATTTTAAATGAGTTTAGATTCTCTTACACTGCATGTTTGTGCTTTAATTCAAAAGAAATTGACTTTTACAGTTATAGGTAATTAAATGCCATTGATAATTAACCAACTCCGACTAAGTAAATTGATCATTTTGCAACAAGAATACAAATCGCCAAGTTCCACATTCACTTAAAGAAAAATTCCAAATCGAATTAGTAGATGTAGCATGCACTAAACAAAATCTTTGGAATTTTTCTGCACGTAGATACCTTATGACAGTGTTTCTAATCCTTGTATTATGCATTGTTGATGTTAATCATACCTTTTATGGAGCCTCCATGTTTAAATGGCTCACCTAATAACTTGATTACCCTACATTCCTGATTTGCCAGAGTTGAATAGTGTGCAGTGAAATGTAGTTTCGTGCAACAATGAAGCCAGTTTGTAGAGCCATAACTCCTCCATGGACACAAATGGGCAATAGTTTTAACAGAAAGGCACTCAAATGACAGATAGTTCATTACATTTATGATCATCAACTGCTTTGGCCATCAACCATGATGTTGCTATAGAACGTTTATTAAAAAATCTTGGGATGAAATAGCTGACTGCATAAATAGGCACAGCAAGAAAAGTGAAAAAGTAGTAATAGTAGTAGTTCAACATGACAGTTAATGCTAAAAATTGGATCATCAACCACAAGGAACTGGCCGGGGACAAAGCACAGTAAATTTGGCCCAGCTGGATGAATGCGTGGATGCCTTAATAGGGCAGCAGTTATTCAGTGGAATCCTTGCTTGCAAGGATACAGCCAGACTGGTCTGTGACGAACACACCAGAACCTCTGCTGCTTTGCTCTTTTTGTTAGCACTTTCATAAAATAACATAATCTGTTTAAAAGCAATGTGAACAGATTTATTTTTTCAATCATGGCTCAAAGTTAATTTGCAACTTGTCTTCTTTTGGTTGTGTTAGTGATAAGAATGACTTCTTAAATATTCCTTTGTTGTTATTGTACAGAACATAAACACTCCTATTTCACATGTTTTTCAGTGCATGAGTGCACTCATTATTCAAAGTCAGAAAAGTAAACTGATCCACTTAGGTATATGGCACTCTTTGCATTTTCCTGCAGTATTAGCATTCTATGCCTATCTGATACAAAGGCAATGCTGAAACTACTCTTGAAGGTAATACATAATCAACCAAATAGCACAGCACATAATCAACCAAATAGCACAGCACAACCAACAATAAATGTTTTGATTATACCTGATTTATTGTACTACAGGTAATGTTATTCTTCAAATGATTATAGCTATGCAGATTGTACACACTGCTATCTCCTTGCCACTTATTAGAAATAGTGATGCCTTTCAGTTGAAATATTAGGCAGCTACACACAAAAGTGACATTGAATGCAGGGGCTTCTAAATAGAATGCATTGCTGCAAAGATTTTATAGACAATCTGTTCCAAGGATAAAAAGATGTTGCTGGAATTGATTACTTCATTGCAGTCCACCATGAGTACACTAAACATCATGGACAAAGATTTTCTCTGTGCACGTGAAGCAGCAAAACCCTTTTGGGAGTGAATTTCTGTGGTTTTCTCCTGCTTGTCCACTGTAACTTCGGCAGAATAGCCACAGAAACCCCAGAAAAACAGAATAAAACATCGTTTATACCATTTTTCTGAGAATCCCAAGGCCCTTCTGCTAAGGTTATTGTTGACGAACAGGGAAATCCCTGCAGAAATTCACCCCTTTCTTTATTTATATGTTTATGACAGCTACACCTAACTCACAAAGGAACGATCTTCCCCTATATGCTTTGTTGGGATTGAAACTGTAAAATATTGCTGATTATTGTGCAATAATTGGAGAAATATAAAAGTCCTCAGTAGCTTTAGAATCTATTCTGGCTCCATTGTTAATAAATTCCAAGGGCTGTATTGTGTGAGTATATGGGTGAAAAGGTTCTGTCTTCACTGGTACCTTTCCCTCAGATTGTATTATGTGGTTAATGTTTATAGAAACCAGACCAAAAGGTCGCACCCAACACTAGGTGTTTGCCAGGGAATCTTGGAAGCTGAAGACTTTGCTATGATGCCTTCCAGATGGCTTGTTAAAAAATGTATTTTTGAGATCTATGGTACACAGCTAGGACCTAAATTTCTAAGATTTCTTTGGTGCAAAACTTGTATAGTTCTGGTGTAGGAGACCGGATTTGGGACATAAATCAGATGTGCCACAGTTCACCCATTTTAAAATACTGTGGGTAGAAGATGTACCTGTCTTCAAAGTGGTGCATATATGCAAATTGATGATAATGAGGGCAAATGCTGCTGTCTTGGAAAATCCACTATTTACACCAGAATTCCAGCTGACTTAAGCCTGTAGAGGGTTAATTACTTGCAAGAGTTGTAAAACCGGGACGTGGTTGAGTTCACAGGCTTTGGATGTCCACAATATTTGTCTGAAACATCAGCTTTGACCGAAGCAATTAAAAAAATCTTTTCTCAGCTGTGCAACTAAAAAAAGGATTCTGTGGTTTCAGGCAGGGAAATCTTTTGCTTCCTACTCTTCAGTCATGAAACCCTTACCATGGGGTTCACAATGGGCATTCCCATAAATGTCCTTATAATGGAGACAGAACAGGTTCAGCAAGATTGAGGCTACAGCAAAGGAGAAGAGGACCAGCTAGGATGTACCCTCCCACCAGAGTCTGCAGACCATGCCGCTGCCTCATTGATTGCTCAGAACAGCTCTGCTTAAGGAAGCAGTGGTTCAGTTGGAGGCAGAGAAAGCACAAACTCACTTCCAGCTATCCTCTCAAACACAAAATAAAGATCAGACTAACTTCAGAGCACTGAACTTAATATCACAAAGTGGGTTTACTGTTCACATATATATTTACAACACATGTTTCTTCTTATTACCATACTGTAGTGTATGTGCCTTTAAGTCAGAACTACTTTTTACAGCTCCTGTATACTGTAGTACCGGCAGTGACCACACCAGTATATAAGCTGTGCGCATGCCTTTGTACCCCAGTCTAGAGATTACCCTCCTCCAGTAAAGACCTGTTATTTGTTAATGTACAGCATCCGTGTGATTATTTATCCACTGAACCACGGATCTAACAGTGGCGACGAGTGTCGATTCGAATCTACCTGCAACATAAAATATAAAAAAAATAGTCGAGCCCAGGAACACGGCGTCGACCGCGAGCAACCGCCCAGCAGTCAGGCAGAGATCCAACTTCGCTGGGGAGGCTGTGGAGACCCGGGCTTGGTTCCCCAACCACAATGAGCAGTAAGAGATCGACGACAGGTCCAGAGCAGAGCCTTCCCGAGCAGCGGCGGCTGGAGCCAACTGATGGCAGAGAGAGAGCTGAGCAGCGTCGACGGGGTAAGAAAGAGGGTGAAGAGAGCAGGGCGCAGCCGGGGGTTGATCACCGAGTGGCGTCGAGGAAAAATACTGTAAACTGGAGAGAGAGAGGGTAAGAAACAGCCGGGTTCTAGACTGAGTGGCGTCGACAAATATCAAGAGAAGAACGCGCAGAGCACAGCCAGGGATCACAGGCTGATCAGGGTCCGCGGGGCGAAGCAAGGGGAGACGCGATTGAGCCGCGGAGAAGCAGGGAGAGCGCGGGACACACCATTGAGCCGTGGAGAAGCAGGGAGAGCGCGGGAGGCACCATTGAGCCGTGGAGAAGAAGGAAGAGCGCGGGAGACGCCATTTTGTGAAGCCGCAGCGGAGAAGACGGGCGAGCGCGGGAAGGAAGGAAAGCGCGGGAGACACCATTTTGTGCCAGCAGAGAAGAAGGCGAAGGGCGGGAGGCGCCATTGGTGATAGTTAACGCACAACCAAGGATGCCGAAGAGTGGCAGTATCTCTACGTTCGACAATGAAGTCGAAGATTGGGCGACATATATGGAACGTATTGAGGTGTACTGCAGGGCGAATGAAGTGCCAGATGCTAATAAAGCACTGGTTCTGTTAAATTCCATGGGTGCAAAAACTTATGGGTTACTGCGAAATCTAATAACCCCAGAGAAGCCGGTAAACAAGAATTTTGAAAGCATAGTAGAAATACTACTGGACCACTTAAACCCCACAC
This sequence comes from Somniosus microcephalus, assembly GCF_052327205.1. Classification (NCBI taxonomy): domain Eukaryota; kingdom Metazoa; phylum Chordata; class Chondrichthyes; order Squaliformes; family Somniosidae; genus Somniosus; species Somniosus microcephalus. The sequence continues at coordinate 216,790,080 of NC_140992.1, forward strand.
CGCTGCTGATAGCAGAACGATTTAAGTTCCATAAAAGGAACCAACACAAAGACGAAAGCAATGCTGAGTACCTAACGGAACTGCGCAAGCTATCGAAATACTGCCAGTTTGGAGCGGAACTAGCAGACACGTTAAGGGACAAGTTTGTGTCTGGGCTACAAAGTGAAGGAACCCAGAAACGGCTTTTATCAGAAAAGGACCTTACGCTGGACAAAGCTTTCAGTATGGCAGTATCACACGAAGCAGCCGCAAGGGGCGCTGCGGAGATACAACGGAGACCGCAAGAATATGGCACCAACGAAATGACCTATGGAACAGGGAAGTGCTATCGCTGCAGCAGAACAACACATGACCAGAAAGATTGTTGGTTCAAGGACCAAGTGTGCAGACAGTGTGGGAAAGCAGGACACATAGCAAGAGTCTGCAGGTCTGGGAAGAAAACCAACAGTAAGAAATCTCCACAGGAGAAGTACAAAAAGGTACACCAGGTGATGGACAGTGGTTCAGACGAACAGAAAAGTGACACAGACTCCGGAAGCAAAGAGCTGGGTTGTCTGAAACTACATAATGTAACCAAAATGGAGGATCACCAGACTATTTGGGTTACACTCAAGATAGACGGAGTCCAAGTGGAAATGGAATTGGACACAGGGTCAGCTCTAACAGTCATAAATCAAAGAGACTACAAGCGGCTATTTTCACACATACCCTTGAAAGCTACAGAGGTTGTCTTGAAGACGTATACGGGGCAAAAAGTCTACCCCAAAGGGAAAATAAGGGTGAAAGTGACATATAAAGGTCAGGAAATACCTAAAATGGATATATATGTATTGCCAAATGGAGGACCACCACTGCTAGGACGTGAATGGATCCGGAAGATGCAATTAGATTGGCATTCCATACAGGCACTGAAGGTGGAGGCCAAAAAGGATGATGACGTCACACCTGGACGACTGTCAAAAATGCTAACTGACGCAAAAGAAGTGTTCCAGGAGGGACTAGGAACACTAAAAGGAATAACAGCAACAATTAAAATAGAGGATAATGCAAGCCCAAAGTTTCTGAAGGCCAGACCAGTGCCTTATGCGATCAGACCAGCGGTTGAAGCAGAGCTGGAAGGGTTGGAACGTTCAGGAGTACTGTCCAAAGTGGACTGGAGCGAGTGGGCTACACCCATCATTCCTGTAATGAAGAGGTCGTTGAGTAATACGCCTGGGGAACCAAAGAAGGTCCGCATCTGTGGGGATTTTAAGGTGACAGTGAACCCAGTCCTTCACACGGTGCAATATCCGCTTCCACGAATTGAGGATATTTTCGCCTTGCTATCTGGTGGTACACGCTTCACCAAAATTGATCTAGCCCAGGCGTACTTGCAAATGGAGGTAGAAGAAGCTTCGAAACATTACCTTACGATCAACACCCATAAAGGTCTCCATCAATACAACCGGCTGGTGTTTGGAGTAGCCTCGGCTCCGGCTATCTGGCAAAGGGCGATGGATCAGGTCCTGCAAGGGATTCCAGGGACCCAGTGTTATTTGGACGACATCTTTGTCACGGGCAAAATGACGGTGATCACCTCGCTAACTTGGAGAAGGTGCTCGCCAGATTAAAGGAATATGGGCTACGAGCTAATCGCCACAAGTGCGAGTTTTTCCAGAAATGGATCTCGTATTGCGGCCACGTCATCGATGAAGAGGGGTTACATAAGTCCCCTGACAAGATTGAAGCAGTAGTCAAGGCTCCAGCACCGGAAAATGTGTCACAACTGAGGTCGTTCCTCGGGCTGGTAAACTATTACCACAAGTTCTTACCAAATTTGTCTACGGTATTACACCCGCTGAACACCCTACTGCAAACAGGGGTACCATGGAAGTGGGATGACGAACGTAGATGAGCTTTCCAGAAGTGCAAAGAATTGATCACATCAAAAGAGGTGTTGGCCCATTTCAACCCAGCACTACCAATTCATTTGGCATGTGATGCATCACCCTACGGCATTGGAGCGGTGCTGTCGCACAAATTCCCAGACGGGTTGGAGAGGCCAGTAGCCTTTGCGTCTCGGTCACTAACCTCAGCCGAGCGCAACTACGCCCAGATTGACAGGGAGGCCCCCAGCCTAGTATGGGGAGTCAAAAAATTCAACCATTATCTGCATGGGCAGAAGTTCACCTTGCTGACTGACCACCAACCACTTGTCTCCATCTTTAATCCTAAGAAGGGCGTGCCAGTAATGACTGCACAGCGGTTACAAAGATGGTCCCTGTTTCTAGGGGCGAATCAATATGAAATAGAATATAAAGGCACGAAACAGCATGGGAACGCTGATGGGCTATCGTGCCTGCCACTGCCTACGGTGGAGGAAGCACCAGCAGTGGACCCTATCGAGATATTTTATTCGTCGATATTTGAACGATTGCCAGTAACAAACGCGGATATAGAGAAGGAGACCCGCAATGATTCGACGCTGTCATGGGTATATGAATTGACGGTGAGGGGATGGCCAATACATCGTGACTCACTGTTGCCAGCATTCTCATCCAGAACAGAACAGCTGTCAGTATGCCAGGGGACAGTGATGTGTGGACCCAGAGTGGTGATTCCACCCAAGTTAAGGAAGAGAGTGCTAAAGGAGCTACATGAAGGTCATCTGGGGGGAGTGAAAATGAAAAGCCTTGCTAGGGCTTATGTGTGGTGGCTGGGAATCGATCAACAAATCAAAGACCTAACTAAGAGCTGCTTAGGATGCCAGAAGGTCCAAAATGCACCACCACATGCCCCTCTACACCCATGGGAGTGGCCCTCCTCTCCATGGCAACGGGTGCACATTGATTTCGCTGGTCCATTCATGGACTCGATGTTCTTAATAGCAGTGGATGCTCATTCAAAGTGGCCTGAGGTGATAAAGATGTCTTCAACCACTACAGAGAAAACGATTGCAGTCCTATGGACCATATTTGCCAGAAACGGTTTGCCAGAGCAGATCTGCTCTGATAATGGACCACAGTTTGTGTCCGACGAGTTCCAAAAATTCATGAAAAGGAATGGGGTAAGGCATTACACATCCGCCCCGTATCATCCAGCCACCAATGGATTGGCTGAGAGGTTCGTACAAACCTTTAAGAAGGCGATAAAGGCCATGTGCGACGAGGAAATTCCACTACAGCATAAGATGGACAATTTCTTATTAGCCTACCGAGACGCGACACATGCAGTTACCAACCAGACCCCGGCCATGATGTTCTTTAACCGAAGGTTGAGATCTCGTCTGGACTTGCTCAGACCAAATGTGCGAAGAAATGTTGAGGACAAACAATTCCAGCACATCAATGACAAGCCGACAAGGAGCTTCAATGTAGGGCAACCAGTCTTGGCCCGGGACTATCGAACAGAGAAGTGGCAACCCGGAACGATATGTACAAGGCAGGGGCCATTAATGTAAACAGTGGATGTCAGGGAGAACATTGTGAGACGCCACGTCGATCAGATCTTAGCGTCACAGGAATGCGTCAACCCCATGTCTCGAGTACCTGGGGATGAACCCGACATACCGGTAGCATTTACTTCAGACCCAGTAGCAATGGAACCCGATGAACTACCCGATGAAAAGGGGTCAGAATCGCCTCTGCACCAAGAACAAGAACCTCTGGAAAGGCGCTATCCCGAAAGGGTCAGGAAGCCGCCCCAAAGACTGAATCTATAAATGGACTTTTGTTATTGAATGTACATGTAAAAATGTAATTGTTATTTGAATATTAAGGGGGTATTATTCATCTAAAAAGGGAGGAATTGTAGTGTATGTGCCTTTAAGTCAGAACTACTTTTTACAGCTCCTGTATACTGTAGTACCGGTAGTGACCACACCAGTATATAAACTGTGCGCATGCCTCTGTACCCCAGTCTAGAGATTACCCTCCTCCAGTAAAGACCTGTTGTTTGTTAATGTACAGCATCCGTGTGATTATTTATCCACTGAACCATCAATCTAACACATACCTGATGTGCCTCAATTATTCCGAGACTCGAAGTTAGCAGAACAAAAGTAAGGCTTTTATTAACTTAGAACATAACACGTAAACTAGAGAGATGTCTTCCTTCAGGAGGCTGATGCCCGATTGACTTAGATTACAAAGGAGCCAGGTATGGGCGGAGCCCTGCACACAACCAATTCCAGCACATTCCAATACATAATACATGAGGACTGGGGGAAGGGAAAAGACACAGAAAGCAGGCAGTTACAAGACACAGAAAACAGGCAGTGATGAATGGAATATATTTCATCACATTTACCCCTTCTATAGATTTAGTCTGTTCGGGGGTTTGATAGTCCTCTGCGACCGACGTGGCTGTTGTGGTGCCGCGGGTGTCGGCTGGGTGTCCCCGGTAGCCTCCTGGGTCTCTGCCGGGGGTGCCGCCGGGGTTGTTGAAGGGGTAGTTGGTGGGGGTGCCGTTGGTCGATGTTCTTCCGGGGGTGATGAAAGAGTAGTGGGTGGGTAAGGGTTGCTGTGATCGTCGTCGCTGCTATTGCCGTGGTTGTTGTCGATGCCGGCTGGGGCGACGTCTTTTATGGACACGGTGTCCTCCCTTCCGTCGGCGTGCCGGACATATGCGTATTGGGGGTTGGCGTGGAGTAGGTGTACTGGCTCCACGAGAGGGTCCGTCTTGTGGCCCCTCACATGCTTTCGCACGAGTACCGGACCCGGGGTGGAGAGCCATGACGGCATGGATACGCCTGAGGTGGATTTCCGAGGAAAGACAAACATTCGTTCATGAGGCGTGGCATTAGTGGCCGTACACAATAGCGACCGTATCGAATGGAGCACATCCGAGAGGACTTCCTGCCAGCGGGAGATAGGGAGGCCCTTGGTCCTTAGAGCTAGAGTGACTGCTTTCCACACTGTCCCGTTCTCTCGCTCCACCTGGCCGTTACCCCAGGGGTTGTAGCTGGTGGTACGGCTCGTGGCGATCCCCTTGGACAGCATGTACTGGCGTAGCTCTTCACTCATGAAGGACGCCCCCCTATCCGTGTGGATATAGCTCGGCATACCGAACAGGCAGAACAGGCTGTTGAGGCATTTAATGACCGTGGCGCTGGTCATGTCTGGGCAGGGGAAGGCGAATGGGAAACGGGAGTATTCGTCCACCATGTTCAGGAAGTAAACATTGCGGTCGACGGACGGGAGGGGGCCCTTGAAATCTAAGCTGAGCCGCTCGAAGGGCCGTGTAGCTTTGATTAAGTGGGCTCTATCTGGGCGGTAGAACCGAGGCTTGCACTCAGCGCAAGTGCGGCAGTTCCTGGTCAGAGACCGAACTTCCTCAATCGAGTAGGGTAAGTTACGGGACTTTATGAAGTGGAACAGCCGCGTGACCCCTGGGTGGCAGAGGTCGTTGTGGAGGGTCTGTAGCCGATCCTCGGTGGCGCTGGCACACATCCCTCGTGAGAGGGCGTCAGGGGGTTCGTTAAGGGCCCCTGGCCGGTAAATGATATCGTACTCGAAAGTGGAGAGCTCGATCCGCCACCTAAGAATCTTATCATTTTTAATCTTCCCCCTCTGTTTATTGTTGAACATAAACGCTACCGATCGCTGGTCGGTAAGTAGGGTGAAGCGTTTGCCGGCTAGGTAGTGGCGCCAGTGGCGCACTGCCACCACGATGGCTTGGGCCTCCTTTTCCACGGAGGAGTGTCTGATCTCGGGGCCTTGGAGGGTCCTCGAGAAGAAAGCTACGGGCCGCCCCGCCTGGTTGAGGGTGGCCGCCAAGGCGAAGTCGGACGCATCACTTTCCACTTGAAATGGAGTGTTCTCGTCCACTGCCTGTAGCGTGGCCCGCTCAATATCCTGCTTAATGCTTTTGAAGGCGGCGTGGGCCTCAGCAGAGAGCGGAAAAGAGGATGCTTTCAAGAGGGGGCGGGCTTTGTCGGAGTAGTTGGGGACCCATTGGGAATAGTAAGAAAATAACCCCAGGCACCTTTTCAGGGCTTTGGGAGTGTTGGGCAGGGGCAGCTCCCGTAGGGGGCGCAATCGGTCGGGGTCTGGTCCGATTTCCCCATTCTCCACCACGCTGCCCAGTATGCAGAGGCGCGTGGTGTTGAAAACGCACTTGTCCTCGTTATAGGTGAGGTTGAGTTTTTGTGCGGTTTTCAGGAACCTCTCGAGGTTCGAGTCGTGATCCTGCTGGTTGTGACCGCAGATGGTGACGTTGTCGAGGTAGGGGAAGGTTGCCTGCAAGTGGTGGTCATCGACCATGCGATCCATCTCCCTCTGAAAGACCGAGACCCCGTTCGTCACCCCAAAGGGGACTCTGAGGAATTGGTAGAGGCGTCCGTTCGCCTCGAAGGCGGTGTACGGGCGGTCCTCTGGTCTGATGGGGAGCTGGTGGTACGCTGACTTGAGGTCGATGGTGGAGAACACCCGATATTGGGCGATTTGGTTCACCATTTCTGATATGCGGGGTAGCGGGTAGGCGTCTAGTAGGGTGTACCTGTTGATCGTTTGACTATAGTCGATCACCATCCGTTTCTTCTCGCTACCCCTTACCACTACCACTTGGGCGCGCCACGGGCTGTTGCTGTGTTCAATAATGCGCTCTTTCAGGAGCCTGTCTACCTCGGTCGCGATAAACCGCCTGTCCTCCCAGCTGTACCTCCTGCTTTTGGTCGCTATTGGCCGGCAGTTAGGGGTAAGGTTCGCGAATAGCGAAGGCGGCTTTACCTTCAGGGTAGCCAGACCGCACACTGTGAGGGGCGGCTGGGACCCACCGTACTTGAGCGTGATGCTTTGGTGGTTGCACTGGAAATCCAAACCCAAGATCACGCTCGCACATAGGTTCTTCATGATTAATACTTTAAAATTATCATACACAGTTCCGTTAACGCACAATTGTACCGTGCAGTAACCCAGAATGGTCGATGTCTGGGTTTTATCGGCCATAGAGATGGTACCCTGAGCAGGGACCACCTTTAGGGAGAGTTGTTGTGCCAGTTCAGGGTGGATAAAACTCTCCGTGCTTCCACTGTCAATTAAGCATTTAACCCGGCACCCGTTTACCTCGATGTCCACCATTGATTTGGATAGCGGATGCGGCCTGGTCTGGTCCACTGTGACCGATGCCACTGTAGGGCCCTGATCGAGACAAGATGGCATCCACGCTGTCTGCTCATAAGATGGCGGACCCCACGAGGTCGGGCAAGATGGCGTCCAAGATGGCCGCTCCCACGGCGCACACGCGGCGGTGGCGGGTTTTCCGGCGGTTGGTTTTCCGGCGGAGTTCCCTCTGCACACCTTCCCGAAGTGCCCCTTCTTACCGCACTTAAAGCAGGTGGTGCCTTTCGCCGGGCACAGGTTTCTGGTGTGCTTTGGCTGCCCGCAGAAGTAGCAGTTGGGTCCTTGACGCATCGCGGCTGTCGTAGGGCTTCTGGGGGGAGAGCTGGGCCCCGCCGGTGTCGGGCTGCCGGGCGGGGAAGATGCCTTCCAAGATGGTGGCGCCCTCGGCGCACACGTGGGCGGCGCGGGCTGAGAGTAGGCGTCCGAGTTTCTCTGGGCCATCTCCAGGGACCGCGCGGTGTCCGCAGCCTGTTTCAGGTCCAACTCTGTTTTTTCCAGCAGTCTTTGCCGGATGTGAGTGGAGCTGAGGCCTGTGATAAAGGCATCGCGAACAAGCTCGTCGGTGTACACTGCGGCTTTTACATCTCGGCACTTACAGTCCTTGCCAAGCTTTTTCAGGATGCTTAGGAACTCCTCCACCGATTCCCCAGGTCGCTGTGCGCGAGTAGCGAGTAGATGCCTAGCATACACCTCATTCGTAGGCTGCTGGTAATGCGCCTTTAAGATGTTGCAGGCGGCCAGGTACGTGTCGGCGTCTTGGATGAGGGGGTAAACCCGGTGGCTTACCCAATTCCGTAGCATTCCGAGTCTCATCTTCGCAGTGTCCGTAGCGTCTTTGACGGCTGCGGAATTGTCCAGGAAGAATTCCATACAGTCAAACCAGTGTCCGAAGCGTGCTGATGCGTCCGGAGCATGTTGATCCAAATCCAAACGTTCGGGTTTCAGGAGTTGATCCATAGTGTTGAAAATTAAGTTAATAAAATTGATGTGCCTCAATTATTCCGAGACTCGAAGTTAGCAGAACAAAAGTAAGGCTTTTATTAACTTAGAACATAACACGTAAACTAGAGAGATGTCTTCCTTCAGGAGGCTGATGCCCGACTGACTTAGATTACAAAGGAGCCAGGTATGGGCGGAGCCCTGCACACAACCAATTCCAGCACATTCCAATACATAATACATGAGGACTGGGGGAAGGGAAAAGACACAGAAAGCAGGCAGTTACAAGACACAGAAAACAGGCAGTGATGAATGGAATATATTTCATCACAATACCTACCCCACTGCCTCTCTACTGTTCTGAAATGTATCCTGCTGCTACGCTGAGGTAGCCAGGTAAATCAGTGGTTTTTGGTAATGCTGTGGTATCAAGTGCCTCTTGAGACCGTGGTGGTACTAATCTCAGGGTTTCTGAATCCTGGGAGGACTCCAGCAGCCTACATCGCCACCACAGGAGCATGAGCAGTCTGATCCTGTACCCTGACACCTACATGAGCTGGCATCTGAGAGGCTGAGTAGAAAGGTCACAGGCTGGCACCAGGAGAGAGGACACATCATGAAGGTGGATTCTAGGCACTCCACTTGTGCTGGGTCCTGTTCAGCAGGAGGGCAGATCTAATGGTATCAGTTTAGATTCTGCAGGCCCTGAGAGATTGTGTCCCTAATTTCTTGAAAGCTAGTTGCCATTGTTCACTCCAAACAGTCTGCCAAAGCCTGCAGGCCTGTGGTCAAAGCATCCACTTTGGATGCAATGAGCTGTTTGGAGGCCTCTGTGTCAAGAAGGATGAATGCAGATGTTCGTGGTAGCATCACCTGCTCCAAGTAATAGTGTATTGTGTTGAATTCTTGTTGGATATAAACATTGAAGTTGGCACTGGAATTTGCTGTGATGCGTGCCGTCTGTCCCAGATCCTCTGAGATGGTCTTCAGTGCCTCCATGTGAGGTGCTCATCCGGCATGCTTTTTAGAGCAGGACCTCTGAGATCTAAATCTGAAAGCTCTGGAGCCAGGGAATGACTTTTGCAGAGCCTTTGTTCCCCACTGTCAGATTCCACTTTTACCTCTCGAGTCCTCTGGCACTATGAGGGAAAAGAATGAAAGATTGCCACACATGTAAAGAGACTCCAAGGAAGGGTCAGGGGAAGCAGGTAACTTATCCTGTGTGTTTTGATGAGGCAATTAAAATTCTTCCTGCACATTCTTGGCAGGTCCTGGCCCATGACTTCAAACAGACTGCCCCTTCTGCTCTATAACACCATTAGAAGGACATCCAGGTACAGCCAACTGAAACTTGCTGCTAATTTCTTTGATTTGCTGCCATCTTTTTCGCCTAGATTGCCTGCTTCCTCCAATGCTGCCATAGCCTCTTTAGGCAGGTTTTGTATCTTGCTGCTGCACCAGGTCTCTGTCTCTTCCCCAGCTATTTTCTGGCCTCTACCCCACCTATTCCTTCTCCCCTCCACTGCCTCTTTCACACCCTTCACCAATTCCCCCCTCCACCAACTCCCCTTCCAGGTATTTTTCACTTCACCCATAGCCCATTTAGGTACAAACCTCCACCTGCACTGCAGTTTTCTGCCACCCACATCACAGCCTGTATGCTTCTACCTGTTTAAATTAGCTGACCCGGCAATTTATCACAGTTGCCTCAGTTCTGATTATACAATGGCGCCATTGGCATTTTAGGCTCCTGGTCTTTAAGCATGGGTTCAGAGTGCCATTCCTCATTCACTGGTCTGATATGCAAAGCACAAATTTAAATTTGTACTTTTTTGGTCGATTTTTCTGCTCACATTTTGTGCTAAGGAGTGGATCCTGTCCCAATTTGTGCACACAGCATAAAACACACTCCAGGTCAAATACAGAATAAAGCTCCCTTGCGTCTATGTGCCTCAACTTATCTTTGGCAGAGTATCCTCTATTGAAAAAGCATGAACTTATTTTCCAACTGATCACCTGAGTATGAGTGCCAATTTAAAAAGGAAGATTTGCATGCTTACAAACATACAAAAAGGGTGAAAAAAGACCATTAGGCCTAATAAACACATCCCACCCAAACACTGTGCAACCATATACTGTACACCATTCATCCACACCCTAACCATGCAATCTGCTGGGAGAGGCACAGAAAAAGAAACTGCAGCCAATTCAGGAAAACTCTGGCCTAGAAATTTGATGCTTTAATGCTGGCCGTTAAGGTCGTTTTTTTTTAGAAAAAATGGCGACTGCCTTGCTTCCGCCCACTTCCAGCGCAGAACGTGGCGGCCGCCATATTGGGTAGGTCGGCAGCGCTGCCGTTGCCTGCGCTCGCCATAAGTATTTTAATTATCAGGAGCATGACATTAATTGGCGTGCAGCACCAAAGTGGCGCATGCTCATCGATTTTGGACGTCGCCACTCTTGCCACCTTCTCCAAAACACGCCTGTGCGTGCAGCCGTTGACAGCGCGGAGAGACGGGAGAAAGCAGCAGTGAGCTATAAACCGTACCGTAAACAGCTGCTGACCTAACTGGTAACTTTGGAGAGCTCAGACTATGTAATTGGAGTGAAAACTGCTTCCAATGAGATGCATCAAACCTCTCTCCAATCAGTCAAACATTATTATAGGAGATAAATACTTTAAAAAATAAATTATACTGTACTACAGTTGTAAAAATCTCAGGAAAAAAAATCAAAGCTGCATTTCCTTAAATTTTATACATTGTGTTTTCTAGTTTAGGAACTGATAAAATAATAGGCAAAGTTTTGAAGTCTCTTTTTTAAAGGCCAAAATTAAGGAAGATTTAACACCGTACTCTCACCAAGAATTCTTCAAATGTCTGTTGTTAAAAACTTAATTGAACTCTCTTCTGCAAGATTTACACCAGTAAACTCACGACCAAGAGGTTCATGTTACCCCTTTTTAAAAATGTATTTCAATTGATTTCTCATGCAACAGTTTAACGGCATCTATGCCACAGTCTTTGTAGTGTTTACAGTCACATTCCCTCCAGATCTGAACCTGTGCTTTGAAGACCCACTCACCAGAGAGTGAATCCCCTATGTGATATGTAGGCTAGTGCAGTGTCACAGCTAACAGCAAGACAGTGCATCCCCATTTCCCTCCCCCTCCAACACCATGGTGGAGCACTAACCTCCACACAACAGACATCTGGGTAAAACATCAGTCGACCTATGGCATCCAGCAAAGATGGGAGTGCCAGGCAGTCTGGTACCTATTTGTGTACCCCACACAAGACCCAGACAAATGTCTGAGAAAGTAAGAGGGGAGCCATGGACAAACAAATGCCTCCTAATGTGCCACAACGGACAATGCTCCAACCCTACAAGGGCCGTCAGCGGACTCGATATCTCCTGACCCAGCAAAACCCAGGAGCCGTCACCAAATGATCCCAAACAGCACATTGCCCAAGAACACCGCACCAATCCTTCAGATGCAACCTTTGGCCTCCTGCTTATGTTACTGCAGGAAAGAACACATTGCACAAGAGATTCTGCACTCTGCTCATTTAAATCAGCAAGCCACACCAAAATACTGGTGCTGCCTGCACTCCATTTTGCAAGCGGCCGTTAACCTTGGCCCGCGTTGGCGTCACCCGTTTTCAGATTTAATCGAATTTCTAGGCCTCTGTCTCCTTTTTAAATGACTAGTTAGTATCATTAGATGGTCGATTCCAGGGGGTGATAATTCTGTTTAAAAATAAATATTTTTAGGTATCCAGCTAACTCTTTGTCTGTAGAATCATAGAATGGTTACAGCACAGATGAAGGCTCTCTGCAAGAACACTTCAGCTAGTCCCACTCCCCTGCCCTTTCCCCGTAGCCCTGCAAAGATTTTTCCTTCAGGTACTTATCTAACTCCCTTTTGAAAGCCATGATTGAGTCTGCCTCCACCACCCTTTCAGGCATTGTATTCCAGATCCTAACCACTCGTTGAGTAAAAAAGTTTTTCCTCATGTCGCCTTTGGTTCTTTTGCCAATCACCTTAAATCTGTGACCTCTGGTTCTCAACCCTTCTGCCAATGGGAACAGTTTCTCTCTATCTACTCTGTCTAGACCACTCATGATTTTAAACACCTCTATCAAATCTCCTCTCAATCTTCTCTGCTCCAAGGAGAAGAGCCCCAGCTTCTCCAGTCTATCTGTTGGATCTGTGGTTCAGTGGATAAATAATTACACGGATGCTGTACATAAACAAATAACAGGTCTTTACTGGAGGAGGGTCATCTCTAGACTGGGGTACAGAGGCATGCGCACAGCTTATACACCGGTGTGGTCACTGCCGGTACTACAGTATACAGGAGCTGTAAAAAGTAGTTCTGACTTAAAGGCACATACACTACAATTCCTCCCTTTTTAGATGAATAATACCCCCTTAATATTCAAATAACAATTACATTTTTACATGTACATTCAATAACAAAAGTCCATTTATAGATTCAGTCTTTGGGCCGGCTTCCTGACCCTTTCGGGATAGCGCCTTTCCGGATGTTCTTGTTCTTGGTGCAGAGGTGATTCTGACCCCTTTTCATTGGGTAGTTCATCGGGTTCCACTGCTACTGGGTCTGAAGTAGATGCTACCGGTATGTCGGGTTCATCCCCAGGTACTCGAGACATGGGGTTGACGCCTTCCTGTGACGCTAAGATCTGATCGACGTGGCGTCTCACAATGTTCTCCCCGACATCCACTGTGTACATTAATGGCCCCTGCCTTGTACATATCGTTCCGGGTTGCCACTTCTCTGTTCGATAGTCACGGGCCAAGACTGGTTGCCCTACATTGAAGCTCCTTGTCGGCTTCTCATTGATGTGCTGGAATTGTTTGTCCTCAACATTTCTTCGCACATTTGATCTGAGCAAGTCCAGACAAGATCTCAACCTTCGGTTAAAGAACATCATGGCCGGGGTCTGGTTGGTAACTGCATGTGTCGCGTTTCGGTAGGCTAATAAGAAATTGTCCATCTTATGCTGTAATGGAATTTCCTCGTCGCACATGGCCTTTATCGCCTTCTTAAAGGTTTGTACGAACCTCTCAGCCAATCCATTGGTGGCTGGATGATACGGGGCGGATGTGTAATGCCTTACCCCATTCCTTTTCATGAATTTTTGGAACTCGTCGGACACAAACTGTGGTCCATTATCAGAGCAGATCTGCTCTGGCAAACCGTTTCTGGCAAATATGGTCCATAGGACTGCAATCGTTTTCTCTGTAGTGGTTGAAGACATCTTTATCACCTCAGGCCACTTTGAATGAGCATCCACTGCTATTAAGAACATCGAGTCCATGAATGGACCAGCGAAATCAATGTGCACCCGTTGCCATGGAGAGGAGGGCCACTCCCATGGGTGTAGAGGGGCATGTGGTGGTGCATTTTGGACCTTCTGGCATCCTAAGCAGCTCTTAGTTAGGTCTTCGATTTGTTGATCGATTCCCAGCCACCACACATAAGCCCTAGCAAGGCTTTTCATTTTCACTCCCCCCAGATGACCTTCATGTAGCTCCTTTAGCACTCTCTCCCTTAACTTGGGTGGAATCACCACTCTGGATCCACACATCACTGTCCCCTGGCATACTGACAGCTGTTCTCTTCTGGATGAGAATGCTGGCAAGTGAGTCACGATGTGTCGGCCATCCCCTCACCGTCAATTCATATACCCGTGACAGCGTCGGATCATTGCGGGTCTCCTTCTCTATATCCGCGTTTGTTACTGGCAATCGTTCAATTATCGACGAATAAAATATCTCGATAGGGTCCACTGCTGGTGCTTCCTCCACCGTAGGCAGTGGCAGGCGCGATAGCCCATCAGCGTTCCCATGCTGTTTCGTGCCTTTATATTCTATTTCATATTGATTCGCCCCTAGAAACAGGGATCATCTTTGTAACCACTGTGCAGTCATTACTGGCATGCCCTTCTTAGGATTAAAGATGGAGACAAGTGGTTGGTGGTCAGTCAGCAAGGTGAACTTCTGCCCATGCAGATAATGGTTGAATTTTTTTACTCCCCATACTAGGCTGAGGGCCTCCCTGTCAATCTGGGCGTAGTTGCGCTCGGCTGAGGGTAGTGACCGAGACGCAAAGGCTACTGGCCTCTCCAACCCGTCTGGGAATTTGTGCGACAGCACCGCTCCAATGCTGTAGGGTGATGCATCACATGCCAAACGAATTGGTAGTGCTGGGTTGAAATGGGCCAACACCTCTTTTGATGTGATCAATTCTTTACACTTCTGGAAAGCTCGTCTACGTTCGTCATCCCACTTCCATGGTACCCCTGTTTGCAGTAGGGTGTTCAGCGGGTGTAATACCGTAGACAAATTTGGTAAGAACTTGTGGTAATAGTTTACCAGCCCGAGGAACGACCACAGTTGTGACACATTTTCCGGTGCTGGAGCCTTGACTACTGCTTCAATCTTGTCAGGGGACTTATGTAACCCCTCTTCATCGATGACATGGCCGCAATACGAGATCCGTTTCTGGAAAAACTCGCACTTGTGGCGATTAGCTCGTAGCCCACATTCCTTTAATCTGGCGAGCACCTTCTCCAAGTTAGCGAGGTGATCACTGTCATTTTCGCCCGTGACCAAGATGTCATCCAAATAACACTGGGTCCCTGGAATCCCTTGCAGGACCTGATCCATCGCCCTTTGCCAGATAGCCGGAGCCGAGGTTACTCCAAACACCAGCCGGTTGTATTGATGGAGACCTTTATGGGTGTTGATCGTAAGGTAAAGTTTCGAAGCTTCTTCTACCTCCATTTGCAAGTACGCCTGGGCTAGATCAATTTTGGTGAAGCGCTTACCACCAGATAGCGAGGCGAAAATATCCTCAATTCGTGGAAGCGGATATTGCACCGTGTGAAGGACTGAGTTCACTGTCACCTTAAAATCCCCACAGATGCGGACCTTCTTTGGTTCCCCAGGCGTATTACTCAACGACCTCTTCATTACAGGAACAATGGGTGTAGCCCACTCGCTCCAGTCCACTTTGGACAGTACTCCTGAACGTTCCAACCCTTCCAGCTCTGCTTCAACCGCTGGTCTGATCGCACAAGACACTGGTCTGGCCTTCAGAAACTTTGGGCTTGCATTATCCTCTATTTTAATTGTTGCTGTTATTCCTTTTAGTGTTCCTAGTCCCTCCTGGAACACTTCTTTTGCATCAGTTAGCATTTTTGACAGTCGTCCAGGTGTGACGTCATCATCCTTTTTGGCCTCCACCTTCAGTGCCTGTATGGAATGCCAATCTAAATGTATCTTCCGGATCCATTCACATCCTAGCAGTGGTGGTCCTCCATTTGGCAATATATATATATCCATTTTAGGTATTTCCTGACCTTTATATGTCACTTTCACCCTTATTTTCCCTTTGGGGTAGACTTTTTGCCCCGTATACGTCTTCAAGACAATCTCTGTAGCTTTCAAGGGTATGTGTGAAAATAGCCGCTTGTAGTCTCTTTGATTTATGACTGTTAGAGCTGACCCTGTGTCCAATTCCATTTCCACTTGGACTCCGTCTATCTTGAGTGTAACCCAGATAGTCTGGTGATCCTCCATTTCGGTTACATTATGTAGTTTCAGACAACCCAGCTCCTTGCTTCCGGAGTCTGTGTCACTTTTCTGTTCATCTGAACCACTGTCCATCACCTGGTGTACCTTTTTGTACTTCTCCTGTGGAGATTTCTTACTGTTGGTTTTCTTCCCAGACCTGCAGACTCTTGCTATGTGTCCTGCTTTCCCACACTGTCTGCACACTTGGTCCTTGAACCAACAATCTTTCTGGTCATGTGTTGTTCTGCCGCAGCGATAGCACTTCCCTGTTCCATAGGTCATTTCATTGGTGCCATATTCTTGCGGTCTCCATTGTATCTTTGCAGCGCCCCTTGCGGCTGCTTCGTGTGATACTGCCATACTGAAAGCTTTGTCCAGCGTAAGGTCCTTTTCTGATAAAAGCCGTTTCTGGGTTCCTTCACTTTGTAGCCCAGACACAAACTCGTCCCTTAACGTGTCTGCTAGTCCCGCTCCAAACTGGCAGTATTTCGATAGCTTGCGCAGTTCCGTTAGGTACTCAGCATTGCTTTCGTCTTTGTGTTGGTTCCTTTTATGGAACTTAAATCGTTCTGCTATCAGCAGCGGTGTGGGGTTTAAGTGGTCCTGTAAGATTTCTACTATGCTTTCAAAATTCTTGTTTACCGGCTTCTCTGGGGTTATTAGATTTCGCAGTAACCCATAAGTTTTTGCACCCATGGAATTTAACAGAACCAGTGCTTTATTAGCATCTGGCACTTCATTCACCCTGCAGTACACCTCAATACGTTCCACATATGTCGCCCAATCTTTGACTTCATTGTCGAACGTAGAGATACTGCCACTCTTCGGCATCCTTGGTTGTGCGTTAACTATCCCCAATGGCACCTCTCGCGCTTCCCCTTCTTCTCCGCTGGCACAAAATGGCGTCTCCCGCGCTTTCCGTCCTTCCCGCGCTCGTCCGTCTTCTCCGCTGCGGGTTCGCAAAATGGCATCTCCCGCGCTCTTCCTTCTCCGCGGCTCAATGGTGCCTCCCGCGCTCTTGCTGCTTCTCCGCGGCTCAATGGCATCTCCCCTTGCTTCGCCCCGTGGACCCTGATCAGCCCGTGATCCCTGGCTGTGCTCTGCGCGTTCTTCTCTTGATATTTGTCGACACCGCTCAGTCTAGAACCCGGCTGTTTCTTACCCTCTCTCCGGTTTGCAGTATTTTCCTCGACGCTGCTCGGTGATCAACCCCCGGCTGCGCCCTGCTCTCTTCACCCTCTTTCTTACCCCGTCGACGCTGCCCGGCTCTCTCTCTCTGCCGTCGGTTGGCTCCAGACGCCGCTGCTCGGGAAGGGTCTGCTCTGGACCTGTCGTCGGTCTCTTACTGCTCGTTGTGGCTGGGGAACCAAGCACGGCTCTTCACAGCCTCCCCAGCGAAGTTGGATCTCTGCCTGACTGCTGGGCGGTTGCTTGCGGTCGACGCCCGTGTTCCTGGACTCGACTATTATTTTTTTTTTATGTTGCAGTTAGATTCGCATCAACACTCATCGCCACTGTTGGATCCGTGGTTCAGTGGATAAATAATTACACGGATGCTGTACATAAACAAATAACAGGTCTTTACTGGAGGAGGGTCATCTCTAGACTGGGGTACAGAGGCATGCGCACAGCTTATATACCGGTGTGGTCACTGCCGGTACTACAGTATACAGGAGCTGTAAAAAGTAGTTCTGACTTAAAGCACATACACTACACTATCCACGTATCTGAAGTCCCTCATCCCTGGAATCATTCTCGTAAATCATTTCTGTACCCTCGCTAGGGCCTTCACATCCTTCCTTAAGTGCAGTGCCCAGAATTGGACACACTACTCCAGTTGAGGCTGAACCAGTGTTTTATAAAGGTTCATCATACAAATATATATGTATTTGATGTGCATGTCTACTAGTCCTACCACCCCTTTCCATCTGGAACAACCTATCCAATCTGATTGAATCCAATCCTTTCATCATCCTTTCATCATTTTGTATCTCCTCTAAGCTTGTATTTCTCTAAAGTAAATAGCCCTTCTGGAGCCTATCCTCATAACAGAAGAGCCTTTAGGTTAGGTATCATTGTGATCACCCTTCTCTGCATCTTTTCCAGAGCCTCGATGCGTTTCTCGGTGTGTGCGGGCCCAAAATAGACACAATACTCCAAGTGTGTATATATCAAAGCCTCATATAGCCTATGATGCATAGTAGTTTTTTGGTTCTTGACGGCCCTAACAATACCACCTAAAGCCCTATATACTCACACTGCTTATATGCACCCTTAATGAATGGTCAACTGTTGCTACTCATCTTTGAATAGTGCCATGTAATCTTTAATTTTCACCTGAACCATGTAAATAGGTAGATAGCACCTTGGTTTTCTGTCTCATCCGAAGGATGGCACATCTAATAGCACTCCCTCAGTATTACACTGGAGCGTCAGCCTAGATTATGTGCTCACACCCTGAAATAGGATTTGTATCCACAACCATTTGACTCAACCAAGACTGCTACCTTCTAAGTCAAACTGGCACAGATGCCAATATGTAGCCCATGCCACTGCCAACTGGCTGACATCGTCCAAAATCCTTCTACTGATAGAGGAAACTTTAGGAACCTGGAGTAGGCCATTCAGCCCCTCGAGCCTGTTCTGCCATTCAATGTACCTTTACTCCATCTACCCGCTTTGGTTCTGCAACCCTTAATACCCTCTTCTTTGAATAGTGCCATGTGATTTTTAATTTCAACTGAACCATGTGAATGGGTAGGTCCCCAGTCTGAGTAAAATCCAAACAAAGCTACAAGAGGTGAATGGAGAATATGCTAACTCATTGCATCATCTAGTTCCAAACTTCAGTACTTGTAGTGGACTGTAGCAAATAAGACTATGGCTGGAATTTTCTGGCATCTGTGTGGTCGGGATTGGAGGTGGGTCGGGAGTGAAAGTTGAAATAACTTGGAGCGGGTGAGGAACCTGCCGTCATCCCGCCCCCATACGCCTTTCCCTTGGGCGCCTTTGCCAGTGCGGCAGCGACCCAAATGGCAGAGGCAGCTGAGCTAATTTAGATGATTATTAGGTACTTGTCAGACCTTTAAGCATCTTTTTAACCCTACCTTTCAAATTTCACTGGATGACCGTGGGAATCACGCAGCTCGGGAACCACATCTGTGAACCTGAGGCGTAAGCTCAGTAGCCATTGATCCAGCTCAGTGCACAGCATAGAAAGTACAATAAGTACTGACACCTGGTTACTTTGCCAGCTTTCCAGAGGTTGCAAGTGTTTTCAGCAAAGTCGGGATCCACTGTCACCTCATTGGTAGAACCTATCACACCATTGACCAATTGCTTCTGTCATCTCTACTTGACCTGCCATCTATTACATCAGCATGAGTGCTGCTTATACTGTCTCACCTTGGTCCTCGCAATCGGACCACAATGAGCCCCAATACTAGCAGCACCAACAACACCACCACCAACCTTCTCCTCACCAACCTGATGTTCCACAGGACAGAGGGCATCAGCACAGGGCTGCACCGCAGCGGAGGCGATATCCCCAACACAGGGTATAAAGGCAGAAGTTGCGCTTCCTCAACATGACTGAGCAGCAGTGTCAAAGGAGGCTCAGGCTATTGCGCCAGGTCATTGCAGACATTTGCAGCTTGCTGGAGCAAGACCTGCAGCCCAGAGGAGCGGGTAGCCATGCCTTACCAGTGGCTGCCAAAGTTACCAGCCCCCTCAACCTCTTCACCTCAGGCTCTTTCCAGGGATCTGCAGCAGACATTTGCGGCACCTTGCAGTCGGCTGCCCACAGATGCATCACACAGGTCACTGATGCCTTATTTCACAAGTCAGCCAATTATGTCAACTTTGCCACTGATGAACCCAGTGTTACTGAGTGGGCGCTCGGCTTTGCCACTCTGGCTGGCTTCCCACGGGTGCAGGGGGAGTCATCGACTGCACATGTGTGGCCATCAGGGCACCCCATCATAACCCAGGAGTCTTTGTCAATCGCAAGGGCTTCCACTCCCTTAATGTGCAGCTCGTCTCCAACCATAGGAAGAACATCATGCATGTGTGTGCCAAATTCCCTGGCAGCTGCCATGACTCTTTCATCCTGCACCAGTCCTCTCTCCCTCAGCTCTTCTCTCCACCAAACAGACTTTCTGGCTGGCTGCTTGGAGACAAGGGCTATCCACTGAAGACGCGGCTCATGACACCCTTGAGGAGGTCACGTACTGAGGCTGAGGAGAGATATAATGAAAGCCACATTTCCACCAGACGTTTCATAGAGCAGACAGTAGGCATGCTGAAAATGCCCTTCAGATGCCTTGATAGATCTGGAGGAGCCCTTCAGTACAGACCAGCCAGAATCTCTAGAACCATCGCAGTCTGATGTGCCCTGCACAACATAGCACAGCAGTGAGGATTAGCGCCGCATGGGGAGCAAGGCTTTGAGCGCACAGCCTCTTCAGAGGAGGAACCTGCAGTCCAGAGCCCACCAGTGCCTGGGAGGCCAGGGATGGCCTTATCATGGCAAGATTTACTTAATTTCAGGCATTACACCCATATGGCTGCCACATGCTGTGCCAGGCTCCCACAGCAGCACCATAAAGCATCCCTACAATGACCAGGCCATTCCTGTCACACTGACCACCATTGCTGGAGGTAACGTTATGTCTCACCATTCACTCAAACTCACTAAGCCACTTACAAAATTGCAGACAAAATTGGCCATGACCAGAAAGTGGTGAAAATAATTTTTATCTGTGACATCAGATTAATGGAAACTTCACACAAACAGTTATTAAAACACCCAAGTGCTTACCCTTGTGCATTTACTTGTGTTTCATCTTTCTCTTATGCTTGCTTCTACGAGGTGCTACCCCTGTGGCTTCAGCAGAGGTAGAGGTAGCCTGCTCACTTCCTTGCTGCGACTGCATAGACACTTTTGGCAGATGTAATTCTGTCTCCAGGTTGCTGAGATGTCCCCCTCTCTCCATCTCCCACCTCCAGCTGCTTTGCAACTCCTGAGACTTCCAGGCCGACCGCCTCTACTGCAGTTAAGGTGGCAATGTTGGAGGGCCGCCTCCGGACTTCCCTGCGTGCTCTCACCCCCTCAACATGCATATGGAGGGAGTCATCTGAGAACCTGGGTGCAGCCCTCTGCCTCTGTGCAGTCATGTTTCCAAGTGTTTGGAACGCTCCAATGCTGCAGTGCAGAGACTGCACACTCCTAGATGAACCTTCAAATGCAATGTGGCCATGGTTCCTTTAAATATCCCGGCTGAAAACGCGTCATGGATGACATCATCAGATCTGCACCATTTAATAGGGCCGGGTAATGCACAGGGCTGCCTGAAAAGGTCCCATTAAGGGAAAGTCGATCTCGGGAGCGGAATGAAATGAGGAAAGGGGTCGCACCACGGCAACCGCCCGCACCCGACCCACCCAGATATGAAAAATTCCGGCCTCTCTTTCAAACTTAGAATAACATAATGGTGATCCAAGTTAAACATACTTTATCTTCTTTTAAGATTATTAATGAAGGAATTTCAATTTCTTCAGTTGGACTTGGTGTTAATTAAATTTTGATCTTGTTATTAAGAACATCTCTCTGACTTGCTCTTTATTTCCTACATGAAGAGTACTCTTTACTACCCAGCTTTAATGACTGTACATGAGAAGGAGGATAGTTAATATTAATCTGAAATTCTTTCAAGATATAATGCTTTAGGCTGTACTGGAAAACATATTCAACATTTTGGGTAACGGTAAATGTACCCTTATTAATGCTCATATATCATTAGGCAAACAAATTATGATCCATGAACTGGTATGCCAAGTACTGTCTCTGGTGTCGTGCAAAGGTGCCAGTTGCATGCGTCTAACAATTCGGTTGATTAGTTTGTACAACAAAAGTATTTGGTTCTGGATTCTGAAAATATAAAATTCCAAATTTTTGAAAGTAATAAAATGTAACTTTTTTAAATTTGATATTTAATGCGGTTAAACGTTTAATAGTAGGCTTGATTTGCTATAGTAAGTTTTCAAGAGCTAGGTGAATGACAGTTTATTGAAACAGCTAAAGTAGCATGTTCAGTTACAGTAAACACTGAGCCAACTTGACACTGTTGCATTCTAGATATTGATTCAAAGAGTGATTCCATGACTAATCTAATGAAGATACTGTGTTCTTTGTTTCTTAAGTTTGAATCAACCTGAAACTGTATATTTCACAAAAAAAATGATTCATAGACTGATCATTTTAGTAGCTAAAATGGACTGAACACTTTTGAAAGTGTATTAGTGTAAAAGGTTCAGTCAATGCACTGAGATTAAGTGAGTTTCCATTGATTTGTGAGGCGCATTTCACTGCTCTTTATTGGTTAGATAATAGATCAACTCTCAGATTTTCTCTAAGAGGACAAAAATTTCAATATAACAGTAATATTATTCAGTTCAGTTTATAACTGATTCCTCACTATTAGCTATTCAAGTCTGTTCCACTATATGTCATCCTTGTTGTGAGCTTATGACTAAATTTGGGTTTCATGTTAATGAAAAAGTTTGTTTTTCAACACAGATAATGAGCTATTGCAATAATATTATCAGTTTGTTGTTTCCAATCGTTGCAGTAATTTCTCTTTGATGTAGGAGTACCGCTGAATATAATTTGCTAAGGGTGCCTGCTGGTGGCTGACACAGTGCTACTGATAAAGTTAATTGGCTAAATCCAGTGAACCTCAATTTGGCAAACTCATCCGTGTCTGTTTTAAATTTTGGACGGGTATTATTTCTTTTTTTATCATAGGTTGAAACACTAACTCAAATAATGTTAATTGATTCCATGTTAAGGTTGTTGTGGTTTTGATTGAAAATGGAATGGAAACATGATGTCATCAGCAAGAAAAGCTTCACAATGGTCATTTTTGTCTTGTTTCTTCCTACATCTGTGTGCATGATATTGTGGTTTAGTCTGTATCTGCTGCATGGTTTATGGTGAAGCTAAAAATAGCATTTTCTTCAAAAAGGTTCTACGGATAAGCAGGAAATACTTTGATTATGAGAATGTGGAGTCCAGGTGGTGTTTTTCCCCTTGTGCTTTGTTCTTACATAAAGACAGCTACATTTTATCCCATGTATTTACAGATGGATTTGAATTATTAGTCTGTTAATTAATAATTCCAAAAAATTATAGTACTTGCTCTCATTACTTTGCTCTTGTTACAATTTCATGGAGAAATTTATACTTAATTGAAATTGGCACGTGTTCTCGAAATAGTGAATATGATATTTTAGTTGAGCATTGTAGATTTGCCATCTTCTAAAAGTATGTTTTAAGGGGGGGTAGGAAGAATAATGGTTGATTGAAAAAGGGAGTGGTGAGGTCACCAGAGGCCTCAGCCTACTGAATGCAGGGGTCAAACTTGAAAGTAGGCCAGCTTCCATTTCAGGCTTTTAAGACATAGTTGAAATTAAATATAATCTATGGTATGCAATGCAAATCCATTCCAACAAGCTAATTATAGGAAGAATGCATCCACTTGACTAGGTAGCATGGATGTCAGCACATTGAGGGGCTATCATAACCATTTGCTGTCTTAGGTGCAATTAAAAGAATGGAATTGTTTGCTGCTAGAGTGCCATAAGAAAATTAGCACATCATTAACGTAATTGGCTTCTTCTGTTTCATGTGTGAAGAGCAATATTACTGGAAGAACCTATAACAGGCACTAGAGTATTCCTGATTTATTCCCTTAAATTTATAAATGTGTTATCTCAAATTCCTGTACTCTGTATTAGTTAGTAGCACTCTTATTGCAATATACATTCCATGAAGTAGGCTACACTGCTTTTTGCACCTAAGCAAAATCCCGATAAAAAGTTAACCACTTCTCACTTTTCATTGAATGAAAAGAATCATAGAATTTTACAGGAGGCTATTTTGCACAGTTCTAGTCCCATCCCCCTGCCCTTTTCTTGTATGTGTATGTACGTGTATATACCTTATGGATTCTGTTTCTACCTTTTTTTTGGAGCAGCGAGACTTGGGAGTTCAGATACATAACTTATCCTCCCACTTTTAAAGATTTAATAGCCCGGATTTTGCGATAGAAACAATGGTAAGGCTATCAGCGTTCACCGTTATTATGGAGTAAATCGGACAGCAACTTCTGGTGTCCGCACATGCACTGTTAAACACAGAAATCTGGAAGTTGCTGTCCGATTTGCCCTGGTCCTTGAAAAGCTTTGCTTCACCGGTACCTCACCAAGAGATTCGGCAGTAAAATACATGAAGGGCATGACGTTGCAGTACATAACCACTAGTTACCCACTAAATATGGCAGAAAAAGTTAGGGATGGTGCATTCAAGTGTAAGTGAATTTTTATCAGCGTTATAAGCCTTAATTACTGCCAAACAACCTCTCTGGCCCTGAAGTGTGGATACTCAGTCCTTCAGAATTTAATTATTGTTGGAGATTTAAAAAAATATTTTAAACTTTGTCTTTCTGTCACTTTTACTTCTCTCTCTTAATCCCATCTTTCTTTCCCTCACTTTATTTTGCTTTCTGTACATGATTTCACATTGAATTAAATATTCTAATTTATATTTCCTGGTTTAGACTCAGTAACAATTCTTTAATCTGATTGGTTGAAGAGGCATGCTGTTGCTTTTCCTGCTCACACACACCACAGATCCCCTGTAAAGAGCACCGCATTGAAAAGGATCTCTAAATACTGTAAGTTGCCATTCCAAAGCCTGTGGACAGCTGTAAGTGTAATGAACAGCGAGCGGCATTCCTTTGCTGCTGACCACTAAACCTGGGCCAATAAATCTATAAAATAGCATTTGGTATTGTAAGTTTTATAAATAGAGGCTATGGGCTGGATTTTGTCAGTGTGGGCGGGCTGGGGCGTGTCAGGTGGAAATTGTGTCCGGACCCCAGCTCCTAAGTGAAGTGCTGAAAAAGTGGGATTTTCCCCTAATTGGGCAAATGATTTCCTGCGTGTGGGAACACCTGGCCCAATGAGTTTTTTCATACAGAAAGTCGCCTCCGATGACGTCATCAATGCTGCTGGATTTAAGACCTGCAAGCAGCCTTGCTTCCTCTGGAGACTGCAAAAGCTCTGCAAATTGTATAAAGGAGTTGATTTCCCGACAATGTCCATGATCAAGCAAAAGTGTGCACCTCGGTTTGATGAGCCCTCCCTCCAAGCTCTGGTGCATGGAACCAGATGTAATAAGGAGGTGCTGTTCCCTTCCTCAGTGAGAAAAAAGCCACCCCAGCAGACAAAAGCTGTGTGGCTGCAAGTGGCCCAGGAGGTCAACTCCATTTCGCTGAGCCGCAGAACCTGGCTTCAGTGCAGGAAGAGGTTTCATGATCTTCTCTGCACAGGAAAAGTGAGTATGACTTTCCTATCACCCTCAATCTGATCCCCATCATGTCTCCTCACCAGCACTCTGCTTTGCCAACCACTTCCTCCACATCCCACTTGACATTTACATGCCTGCACCCTTACCCATTCCCTCTCTCTCGAAGGTCACATTCACTTAACTATTCGACCATGCAGCCCTCACACTCCCTATCACTGTGATGCCATGACAACAATAAATTTCAACACACAGGAAGGGTCCTTTGTATCCTTCTAAGCATCTATGCTATGGATTATCTACACTCACTGCTTCATTCTCACTCAAACTCCACTTGTGTCCCTCATTGCAGGAAAAGAGAGCCCACAATAAGAGGGAAAGAGCCATGACAGGAAGAGGGCCACCCTCAGTAGCCCAGCTCACCGCCTGAGAGGAGGCGGCCCTGGAAATCGCCGGGATCGAGGAGGACTCCCAAGTGGGAGACGAACAGATGGGCGCATCGCAACAAGCTGGTGACAGAATAGTTTGGCATCTCTCTCATTGACATTGCATGAGTCACTGATAATGAATCTGATGCTCAAACAGATTGACTTATGATCATCTGCACTATTCAATGTTCATGTAACCTTGACCTCACATCTCTAACTCTTTCCTTTACTCCCCCACAGGACCATCAAAAGCCCCCGTCCCCACTGTCCAGGAGGAAGAGCCTGAGCTTCCAGACTCCTCAGAGGAAGCTGCAACCTCTGAGGGTGCAGCCCCAGCAGAATTCAGCGCACCCAGCACCAGCGCAGACACTCACACCTCGGTGGGATCTTCGCGAGATAGAGTAGTGTTGGCACCTGGTGTATAACAGCTCACAGGTGAGCATCAGCAGATGGTGGAGACAGGGACAGCAGTGGAGAGTCCTCGTCAGAGGGCGCAGGACTCTGCCAGCTCGGCTCAGCTGCATGTTGACCCTGTGCCTCCAGGTCCATCCAGAATGAGAGCGGTGCTGGAACTCCAGGAACAAGTGCAGGAGTCTCTGGCAGGTTTTGTCTCCAGGGTCGCTGCGAGTGTCGAGCGAATGGAGGAGTCCATCGCAAAAATGAGCAGAGCTTTTGTGGAGGCATTGGCGCATGAACGCATCACCACGGAAAGGATGGCAACCTCCGTGGAAAGGATGACTAGAGGAGAGGATGGCTATGGCCATGGAGGAGCTAAGTCACCAGAGTGTAGAAAACATGGTCATTGTTCAGAATAGACTGGCATCTCTTGAGGAGCGATGGTCAGCTACTGAGCATAGAAACCAGACCTTCATGGAAGTCCTCTGGAGTAGGACTTCCAGTGCAGAAACGGGTCCTCATGGCCCCCCTGAAGTGCAACAAGGTGCTGTCAAGCCACTTGCTAGCTCTGAAGTGGGGCTGACCCATGAGAGGGATGTTGGTGGCAGACAACAAGGAAGTGGGGGCTCCTCTCCAAGCACTCAAACGACCATGCCACTCGGTCAGAGTCCTCACCCAACTCAGATAGGCATCTCATCCCCTGTACAGCCGCAGGAGCAGCAGACTGTTGCCGAGCCCTCACAGGTTCGCAACCCCAGAGGACGGCCGCCAAAGGTGTCGAGACAGGAGCAGCAAGAAAGTGAGCAAGGGGCCTCCACATCTGCTGAAGCCACAGGGGAAGCACCACGTAGGAGCACGTGTAAGAGGAAGATAATGCACAAGTAGTCACAAGGGTGCTATGTTGTATTTATTTTTGAAATGCCACCCGTTGCTTGTTGTGATAAAAAATTCTGATGGCAAACTGTTGAAGTTGTGGCCTGTGTCATTTCGCAAATGGGACTTCCACATGAGGGCTTAGAGTGACTTGCAATTATCAGTACGGTGGTCAGAGTGATAGGAATCTGCAGGTTCTTGTCCATTGTCGATGCTCTGGTAAGAAGGTGCGAGGCAAAAGTGTTTGATTGTACAGGCTAAGCAAATGTGACCAACATAAGTGCGTCCCTTGCATCCCGGGCAGCAATATGGTCGCGCTCTGGCGACTTCTGGCCTGTGCATCTTCAGGTGGGTGACTAGCAGCTTGGCGCTCCTGTTGATGCTCCTGCTGTTGGTGCTGCTGTTGCTCATGCTTCTGCTGCTGCCGCAGCTGGTCTTCATCCGAATCTGATGTCCAGGAGGAAATGAATTAAATGGTCACTTCTGGTATATGCCTCAGTTGAGGAAGCGCTCAGTCAAGGTGGGGAGAGGGGTTTCCCAGGAGGTCACACTGGAGATGGGTGTCAGGCTCCAAACTTCCACAACACTGAGTATGCCTGCTAAAAGTTCCCCCAGACCTGAAACAACAAAGTTCTGCCACCTGCAAATGATGATTGCTGAAAACTCCTTTTTAATGGTGGAGCTGCAGCTGTTAGTAAGCAATCCACTTGTGATGCTGCCAGGATTCACTGGCGTGTTCCAGAGGAGATGTGCAGCATGTGGGAAAAGTGTTAAAATCAGAAAGGCCTCTCAAAATGGGATTAAAGAGGCAAGTAAGTGGTTGTTAAGGGTTTTAAGGGCCTATCCTGCCTCTTGAAGGCGGGATGGAAACGGGGTCAGAAAACACGCATGTGGGAAAATTGCTCGGAGGTGGGATCGGGCCCGCCCGCCTTTTAATGCGATTTTACCACCTCACACGCCTCCTCAGGCCTGGCAAAATTCAGCGCATAGAGTACAAAAGTAAAGAGATCATGCTAAACCTGCACAAATGATTGGATATGCCACAGTTACACTATAGTGTCCAGTTTTGGACATCCTACAGAAGGAAGGATATCAAGAAAATAGAGAGGCTACAGAAGAGATTTACTAAGGTGATACAAGGAATGAGGCTTTATTTGTGACATGTGAAGACATACTAGAACAACTGGAGCTCTTTTCAGTAGAACAGAGCAGATTAAGTGGAGATCTGTGAGAGGTGTTCAAAATTATGAGGGGTTTTCGTAATGTAAATAGGAAAAAACTATTTCCACTGATCAGTGGTTCAGTAACCAGATGGCATAAATTTAAGATCAAAACCCAAAAAATCAGTATTTGTAGGGAAATGGTGTTGGGGAAATTGATGGGATTGAAGGCCGATAAATCCCCAGGGCCTGATAATCTACATCCTAGGGTACTTAAGGAAGTGGCCCTAGAAATAGTAGATGCATTGCTGGTCATCTTCCAAAATTCGACAGACTCTGGAACAGTACCCATGGATTGGAGGGTAGCTAATGTTACCCCACTATTCAAAAAAGGTGGTAGAGAGAAAACGGTAGTGGGGAAAATGCTAGAGTCAATTATAAAAGATGCAATAGCAGAGCACTTGGAAAACAGTGACAGGATCGGACAAAGTCAACATGGATTTACAAAAGGTAAATCGTGCTTGACTAATCTACTGGAATTTTTTGAGGATGTAACTGGTAAAATAGATAAGGGAGAACCAGTGGATGTGGTGTATTTGGACTTTCAGAAGGCTTTCGATAAGGTCCCGCATAAGAGATTAGCGTGTAGAGTTAAGGCACATGGGATTGGGGGCAAGGTATTGACTTGGATAGAGAACTGGTTGGCAGACAGAAAGCAAAGAGTTGGAATAAACTGGTCTTTTTCCAATGCTATCACTACGACGCCCTGAAATGCCAAGAGCTGACCATAAAGAAGAATACCCTCAGTCAACTAGTCCTGGGACTCAGTGAAGTAACTACTAACACTACTGACAATAACCAGCCCCAGGACAGTGACAGCGTAACACACAGAATTCGACCCAACACAATCGTCGCTAAGCAAAAGGAAAATTATCTGACATATTGGGCAGAAACAACAAAAACCCAAAGCAAACTCAATTGCTACTTGGCCCTAAACAGACAATACAACATAGCTGATTACCTGACCATGGTAAAGGACAGCAAACTGAGAAAAATCCTGACAATGTACAGACTTAGTGAACATAGCCTGGCGATGGAAAAAGGTAGACACAGACAGACCCGGCTACCAAGAGAGGACAGGATATGCTCTCACTGCAGTCAGGGAATGGTGGAGACAGAGATGCACTTCCTCACAGCTTGTAGAAAATATCAGGGCATAAGGGAGAATTTCTACCCAAAATTTACAAAAATATGCCCGGAATTCAGAAAATTGAATGACGACCAAAAACCCCCATACCTACTAGGGGAAGAGAGAAGTTGCATAACACTAGCGGCACACTATGTTACAGCTTGCCATAAACAGAGGGACAACCACTAAAGATAAGATAAGAGTATATATAAATTATATGAAAGTATATTTATACACTCAGGGATATATCTGTTTATACACTGTATGGATAGATCTGTATTTTTGAGAACAAACATGAATGTTTTCCGATGCTTTGGCAACATAAGATGTAACTTGTCATGCCAATAAAGTGATTGAATTGAATTGAATTGACTAGTGGGGTACCGCAGGGATCAGTCCTAGGACCCCAGCTATTCACAATATATATTAATGATCTAGACGAGGGAACTAGATGTAATATCTCCAAGTTTGCAGACGACACAAAGCTGGGTGGGCGTGTGTGCTGCGAGGAGGATGCCGAGAAACTCCAGTACGATTTGGACAGGTTGGGTGATTGGGCAGAAGCATGGCAGATGCAATATAACGTGGATAAATTTGAGGTTATCCACTTTGGTGTCAAAAACAGGAAGGCAGATATTTATCTGAATGGCAATAGATTGGGAGAAGGGGAAGTGCAACGAGACCTGGGTGTCCTTGTGCACCAGTCGCTGAAGGTAAGCATGCAGGTGCAGCAGGCGGTTAAGAAGGCAAATGGTATGTTGGCCTTCATAGCAAGAGGGTTCGAGTACAGGAACAAGGATGTCCTGCTGCAGTTGTACAGGGCTTTGGTGAGACCACACCTTGAGTACTATGTGCAGTTTTGTTCGCCTTATCTGAGGAAGGATGTTCTTGCCATGGAGGGAGTACAGCGAAGATTCACCAGGCTGATACCTGGGATGGCAGGAATGACGTATGAGGAGAGATTGAGTCGATTGGGCTTACACTCGCTGGAGTTTAGAAGAATGAGAGGGGATCTCATTGATACTTATAAAATTCTAACAGGACTAGACAGACTAGATGCAGGAAGGATGTTCCCGATGGTCGGGGAGTCCAGAACCAGGGGTCACAGTCTAAGGATAAGGGATAAGCCATTTAGGACAGGGATGAGGAGGAATTTCTTCACCCAGAGAGTGGTGAACCTGTGGAATTCTCTACCACAGAAGGCAGTGGAGGCCAATTCATTAAATATATTTAAGAAGGAGTTGGATATATTTCTTAAGGCTAAAGGGATCAAGGGATATGGGGAGAAAGCAGGAACAGGGTACTGAATTTGGATGATCAGCCATGATCTCGTTGAATGGCAGAGCAGGCTCGAGGGGCTGAATGGCCTACTCCTGCTCCTATCTTCTATGTATCTATGTATCTAAAATAAAGGGAGCGATTAGGAGGAGATTAATTTTTTTACAGAGCGTTCTTAGGACATGGAATGCCTTACCAAATGCATTGAGAGAAGCAGAATCAATAATCGTTTCTAAAAGGAAGGTGGATAAATATATCAAAAATAAAAAAAAGAGGGTATGGGGAAAGGGCAAGGGAATAGGATTAAGTAGCTCTAAGTAGTGCAAGTGCGATGAGCTAAATGACCTTCTTCTGGACTGTAATTTTTTTTGATTCCATGTCTAGATTGTACCCTAATCATTTCCTGTTTCAAAGCTTCCTATTGTTTGTGCACTGCCTTTACCAATTTTCCTTCCAATTTATCTGGGCTAGTTCTCTTATTATTTTGTTGAAATTAGATGTTTTCAGTCAAGTACCTTCATCTTTGACTCTTCCCTCTTCTTTTCAATTTTTAGATCAAATCTAATTATGTTATGATCTTTGTTTCCTAGATGTTCCCTTACCCCTGCATTATCTATTTGCCCCACTTAATTTCATATAATAGATCTAGTACTGCCGCCTTCCTTGTTGTACTAAAAACATACTGATCAAGAAAGCAACCCTTGACACATTGTATAAACCCCTCCCATTCTGCACTACTTAGAATGATTTTACCCCAGCCTATCTTTGTATATATAAAATCACCCATTATTATGGTCCTCTTACTTTGGCATAGCACTCTAGTTTGTTGGCATATCTCTTTCTCTATCTCCTTTCCACTGTTAGGCAGTCTATAATAAACTCCTAATAGAGTAACAGTTCCCTTCTTATTCCATAATGCTGACAACTAGATTCAGTTTTTGCACCCCTATATCATTCTTTGATCTTGCTGAAATGGAGGCCAAGAAATTTGATTGCAACTAAAAACAGATATGCAGAGGTCCTGGTAATATTAGTGCTGGAGACCCTGGTGCAGGCAGTGGACAGGAGAATGAAGATCCTCTTCTCCCCCAGGGGCCAGAAACCCTTCCAGGCAACAACTCTGCCGCCAGTAGGAAGAGGTTGCTGAGTAGGCCAATGCCAGGAGCTCAG
This sequence comes from Somniosus microcephalus, assembly GCF_052327205.1. Lineage (NCBI taxonomy): Eukaryota > Metazoa > Chordata > Chondrichthyes > Squaliformes > Somniosidae > Somniosus > Somniosus microcephalus. Next base: position 216,821,586 of record NC_140992.1, read on the forward strand.
CTCCAAGGACATAGCTGCAAAGCTGCAAAAAGTTCAATGACCTCACCAGAGTTGTCAAGGCAACAATACTGCTCTCTTACTCTCTGCTCATATCGCTACCACCTATTACTCACACAACTCCCCTTCCCTGCTTCCTTTCTCTCTCCTACAATCACTTCACTTCACCTCCTTCTCCTCAGACTCGCGCACTCACCACTATTTCAATGCACACTTCCTCACATCTGACACACGGCATACCAGCTATTCCACCAGAATAGGCACATTCTATAGCACACTCCCTCTCTTGCAGGCGAAGGTCGCTCACAACTCCAGACAGCATGCTGCCAGTGGAGGATCCTGAGCTTGCATGCACACCCTCTCATCCTAAAGAAAGTGTGCTGGTCATCATGGGCAGGGACAGACTCATGACCGTGGCGAGTGACAATGCTGGAGGAGATGTTGCACAGGGTTTCTTCACACCTTATTCCCCTTTTCTCTTCTTACTTCTATTGCACCCTACATGCTCTGCATGACAAACTGCAGGTGCTTTCACTAGCCAGTTCTCTCAGCCTTCTTGATGATGCAGCATCACTCAATCTCATCCTTGCAAGTACCAGCTCAGATACTGCCACCACATGTACTTTAGAGGCTAGGCAAGAGGAGGGATCTTCACATGGTGAATCACCGGGCACGTATGCAGGAGCTAGGGCAGAGAGATAGGGCATCATAGGTGTCAGCTCGCCTGAAGGCGCAAGCACATATTAGCTCTGATGCAGAGGACTCAGATGCTGACTTTGATGGCCCAGCCTACCAAAGAAGGCTGATGGGCATATACCGGGAAATGCTAGGTGCACTGTGCAGCCTGCCAGTGAGCTTGCGCACAATGGCCCAGAAATTCGGGTCTCCACGGGTGAGTACGCACGGGGTACTCACCCGTAGACCCAGTGGAAGTGTCGGTTTCCTGCATGCACTGCGCATGCACGGGAAACCGGCACTTCCATTCCCCTGAAAGCAGGGGTTCAGAGGTCGAACGCGTGCGCAGGAGAGGCTGCGCGTGCGCATTGAACTTAGTTTTTTTTTGCAGGTTTTCCCGGGAGGGTAAGTCTGCAGAAGATATGCATGTAAAAAGCAGGCGTAAGGGCTGCTTTTTACAAGGTAAGTGGTGAATTAATTAAAATTAAAACCTTTTTCCACAAGTTTATTATTTTTAAATACTTTAAAGCAAGGTAAGTTTATTTTTTAGCCCCGTTAGAAAATAAAATTATTTTTTTCAAAAATTTAAATTATTGTTTAAAATAGTTATTTCATGTAATTTATAGTTTATTTTAAAAATGTGATTTAAAAAAAAAAAAAATTATTTGAAGATTTAGTGCTGTTTTGGGGCCGTAGTATTTATAAGTTTTGACAGCTCTTCCTGTCAATCTTATGAATGGAGCATTCCCTACTCTGATTGGCTCCCCATGGCCCATGTGATTCCAAGGAACGCATCGAACTAACTGCGCCCCTGGGATACGCAAGCACTGCGCGCCGGCAGCTGGACCAGGCCCCAGATCGGAATTCCATGGGGGCCCAGAGCTCAACGGCCGGCGCGCAAGGTAAGTGCAGGTCGGGGGCTTACACCCGCGAGAAGCCCCTGACCCGAATTTCTGGGCCATTGATATTGCAGAGCATGGAGGAGTCCAGCTTCAACTTATGTTGAGGCTTTGCACAGAGCATGAGGACCATTCTATCCAAGAAGACATGACAGAAGCACTCACCGTCATGGAACCTCTCCTAACAGCTCTCACAGCTACTACTGAAGCTTTGGCTGCTGCCGTCTTGGCCTTGGGAGCCACTGTTGACAGGGACTTCCAGAGCTTCACGTCATTCCTGCACTCTGTTCTAATGCAAGGGAGAGGCATCTGCTGTCCTCTCTCTAGCTCCCCTGCCACCCACTCCATCAGCACCCTTGTTACTACAACATAGCCAGCTGGGCCAGACTACGCTGCCGCAAAGTGCAGCCAGGCCCTCAAGGCCCAGAGCTGCTCGAGGCTGCCTACTGTTGTGTATGTACCTTTAAGGGAATAACTGGTTTTAGACTGCCGTACCGGCAGTGACGACCCCTGTATAAAAGGCCCTAGCAGGCTTCTGTATTTCAGTCTGACGTTGCCGACAGGTGGTCGGAGCTGGCGCTGCTCATCGTGTCCGTCCGCGCTGCCGTTAAAATCATGGGCGCGGACCCGCTCGAGCTGCGTCGGCTCAGAACGTTTCTCACTGGGCTGCTGAGGAAGTGGCGGCTGACCAGTGGCTGCGCTCCCTCCCCCCGTTAGGTGTAGGTAGAGGTTGCACTATGCTTCTGACATGAAGATAACCATAGCCAGCCTCAACATCAGCAGCAGCAGGGAGGCGTGCCGCAGATTCAATAACTTCTCGGTCCTTTGGGACGGAAAGTATGCGGTGTGCTTCCTGCAAGAAACACACACCGTTCCGGGAGACGAAGCCACGTGGCTCCTGGAGTGGCAAGGAGGGGTCAGCATGAGTCACCTCTCCAACAATTCCAGCGGGGTGGCTATCTTGCTGGCCCCGCATTTTCAGCCGGAGATCTTGGGGGTCAAGGAGCACGTGCCGGGCCGCTTGCTCCAGGTCACTGTTTGCCTGGGGGGCGTGCCACTCCATCTAGTGAACGTGTACGCCCCTCAGACCGGTGCGCAGCAAATGCGCTTCTTCGAAGAAGTGTCCGCTCTTTTGGGCTCCGTTGACGCGGGCAAGTGCGTCATCCTTGGGGGGGGATTTTAACTGCACCCTCGAGGCGAGGGACCGTTCGGGTCCCCCGCGAAGCCCGGCGGCGATGGAAAAGTTGAGGGACCTGGTCGGGTCCTTCGACTTGGTGGAGGTCTGGCGAAATCTCCACCCCGACTCCAGCGCCTTCACTAGCGTGAGGTCTGGGGGAGGAAGGTCCAGAATCGACCGCCTCTACATTTCACGGGCGTACGTCTCCTGCGTTCCGGCGGCTTCCATGTGGCCGGTGCCATGCATGGACCACCACCTGGTGTGGGCGGAGCTCGCTCCGCTGCGCGCACGGGGGGGGGTCTGCGTACTGGCATTTTAACAACCTGCTGCTGGAGGACGCGCGGTTCCGGGATTCGTTTCGTCGGTTCTGGGCCGATTGGAGAAGGACCTCCTTGAGGCTATGGTGGGACGAGGGCAAGGCTCACATCCGTCTCTTCTGTCAGGAGTACGCAAAGGGGTCGACCAAGAGGCGGGAAGCCCGGGTCGGGCGGTTGAAGGAGGTGCTCGACCTGGAGTCCCGTCTCGCTCAGGTCGTCGAGGACCCGGCCCTGCGGAAGGTGTACGAAGAGAAGAAGGGTGCGCTGAAGGACCTGCAGCTTGTCGGGTCCCGAGGCGCGTACGTGAGGTCGCGGATCCAACCCTGCGGGACCTGGACCGTGGCTCCCCCTTCTTCTACTCGCTGGAAAAAAGACGGGGGGTCCGTAAGCAGCTCTTGGGGCTGCTGGCCGACGACGGATCTCTGGTCTCGGATCCGGAGGGAATCAGCGCGGAGACCCGCGCCTATTACGGGGCTCTGTTCTCTCCGGATCCGTCCAGCGAGGATGCGCACAGAGTTTTGTGGGAGGACCTGCCGAAGGACAGCCCAGAGGGCGCCGAAAAACTGGACGCTCCGCTAAGTCTGGCGGAGCTGACCGGCGCCCTCCGCCAGCTCTCCAGGGGAAAGTCACAGGGCGTTTTGGGACGTCTTGGGGGGTGACTACGCGCGGGTCCTGGGGGAAAGTTTGGCGACCGGGGAGATGCCCCTCTCTTGGCGCAGGGCGGTCATTGTCCTGCTGCCTAAGAAGGGCGATCTCCGCCTCCTTAAGAACTGGCGCCCGGTCTCCCTCCTCAGCACGGACTATAAAATCTTTGCCAGGGCCATGTCTGCTCGCCTTGGCACCGTGCTGGCCCACATGATCCACCCCGACCAGTCCTACACGGTCCCGGGCCGGACCATCCACGATAACATCCATCTGGTCCGGGACCTGGTCCACCACTCCCAGAGGGCTGGTCTGTCGGTCACCTTCCTTTCCCTGGATCAAGAGAAGGCGTTCGACAGGGTGGATCACGAGTATCTCTTCGGGACTCTGCGCACATTTGGGTTCAGGGCGCATTTCGTCGCCCGGATCCGACTTCTGTACGCCGCCGCGGAGTGTCTGATTAAAGTTAACGGGTCCTTGACGGCGCCCCTTCGCTTCGGGAGGGGGGTGCGTCAGGGATGCCCCATGTCCGGTCAGTTATACGCCGTTTGCGTGGAGCCTTTCCTGCGCCTCTTGCGGAAGAGGTTGACGGGACTGGCTCTGCAAGGGCCGGGCATGGAGGTTGTCCTCTCGGCTTACGCCGATGACGTGCTCCTCACGGTCACGGATCCCGCTGACTTGCGGAGGATGCGGGAATGCCAGCAGATTTACTCGGACGCATCCTCCGCCAAGATCAACTGGGAGAAATGTTCCGGACTCCTGGTGGGTCAGTGGCGGGTGGACTCCCTGCCGGAGGAGTTCAGGCCTTTCGCCTGGAACACCACGCACCTTCTCTATTTGGGCATCTACCTTAGCCCTGCCGAGGACGCCTGGCCGGCGAACTGGCAAGAGCTGGAGGCCAAAGTCACCGCTCACCTAGGACGCTGTACAGGACTGCTCCGAGTGTTGTCCTACAGGGGTCGAGCGCTGGTCATAAACTAGCTGGTGGCCGCCATGTTGGTCACTTTGATCCCTCCCCCTGCGTTTGTCGCCAAGATGCAGAAGAAGCTCATCGACTTCTTCTGGGACAAAAGGAAGCACTGGGTCTGTGTCGCGGTTCTGAGTCTCCCGCTTAGGGAGGGCGGTCAGGCGCTGGTGTGCCTTCGCACCCAGGCTGTGACTTTCCGTCTTCAGACGCTGCAGAGATACCTGTACGTCGAGAATCCTCCGAGATGGTGTGCGCTGGCGACGTATTTCTTCCGCCAGCTGCACGGCCTCAATTACGACACGCAGCTCCTGTTTGTGAAAGTGGGCTGCAGGCGTGCCGGCCTGCGAGAGCTGCCTGTCTTCTACCAGGAACTACTATGGGTTTGGAACTACGTCGCTTCCAGGCGGAGCTCTCCCCCGTCAGGAGCAGCAGCTCTCCTTCGGGAGCCGCTGCTCAGGAATCCGCACCTCCACGTCTGCGGGTTCGGGCGGCTGGCGGAGGGCAGGGCTGTGCCTGGCAAGGTGACCAGAGTCGGGGACCTGCTCGATGGCAGAGGAGCGGGCTGGATGGTGCCGGAGGAGCTGGCGCGGCGCCTGTCCTGGGCTAACGTCCGGCTCGCGGTCGAAGCCATCGAGTCGGTGAAAGTGGCACTGGGCCCCGACTCCACTAGGTGTATCGAGGCAGCTCAAGCACGTGGGGTGATCCCGTCCGAGCTTACCCCCGTTCGGACGGAATTCCTCATCGGCGCCCGGCCCCGAAACTCCCCTCGGGAACCGGTGCCTCACAACTTGAGCCGTCTCGAGGACATACCCTCCGTGCCTTTGCATTCCGCGCGGAGGGGTTTCCTGTACGGGCTGCTTCCTGCACACTCTCCACTTTGCCATCTTCGTCTGCCATCCGGACACGCCTTGGCGTGGCGTCTTGCCAACCGGCAGAGGCGGAGGTCCCCAATGGAGGGCTCTCTATGCGGGAGTCCTCCCTTGTTCCATTGGGGACTTGGCCTGGAGGGTGTTGCACGGAGCGGTCCCGTGCAATATGGTTTTAAGTAGGTTCACGGACTCCCAGGCCGCCTGCATTTTTTGCGGCCTGGAGGAGTCCGTGTTTCACGTTTATGTCGAGTGTGAAAGGTTGCAGCCCCGCTTTCACTACTTGAAGGGGCTGCTCCTGGATTTTTGGTTGCACTTCAGTCCCACGCTCTTGATCTACGGTCACCCGGTGCGGAGGGGAGCGGGCAGGTTGGAGGACCTCCTTGTAGGCCTGCTCCTAGGCCTGGCTAAAAGAGCCATCAATTGGTCCAGGCAGCGGGCGGTCGAGGGGGTCGTCCGGCCAGATTGCCTGCCTCTCTTTCGCGCCCAGGTTGCCCTGGAGATGGAGCACGCGGTGTCCGCCGGCATGCTTGAGTATTTCCGCGACCGGTGGGCGCCGCGGGGACTGGAGTGCATCATCAACCCGGAAAACCAAATTTTAATTTGATTTGTTAAGTTTTAGTTGAACTTTTGTTTATTTATAGTCCAATTTTTTGTTTTTTTTGTTGGGTCCAAACAAAAGAGTGCCCTCCTGTTCAGTAAAGTACCTGTTAAACTGTTCTCCCGAAGTCCGTGTATTATTGAGGCGCGGACTTTACAGTGGCGACGAGTAAGTTCGAACTCACCTGCAGTGTGGCATCATCTCACGGGGATCTCGCCCTGAGAGGAGGTTTCTTGGAGGTCGTAGTCTGTGCAACGGGCGTCGACCGTGGGCAACCGCCCAAAAAATTCATCGGTGTTCAGAGGATTGCGGGAGTGACTGTGGAGAGCTGTGCTTGGCTCCCCAGTTAAAGTGTTCCAGCAAATCGTTCTGGTAGCAGGTAGTGTGCTGACCCTTCTGGACTGCGGCGGGCTCAAGCTCGATTGAGCGGCTCTACAAAACGAGCCGCGCAGCATCGCCGAGAAAAGAAAACAAGAGAGAGAGAGGGTGGAGCGCACAGGGCACGGTTGGTGCTCAAGAACCGGGCAGCGGAGAGAAAATAAACGGGGGGGAAGGAAAGCAAGACGCGCCGAAGCCGCGGGTCGCTGCCATTACCCCGTAGAACACTAGGAGCAGCGCGGCAGCAAGGGGAAGAAGGAAAAGCGCGGGAGGCGCCATTTTATCCCATTGGGGAAGAAGGAAAAGCGTGGGAGGCGCCATTTTATTCCATTGGGGAAGAAGAAAAAGCGCGGGAGGCGCCATTTAAAATCACCCAAGATGCCGAAAAGTGGCAGTATCACTGCTTTCGACAATGAGATAGAAGACTGGACCACGTATGTGGAAAGAATTGAAGTGTACTGCAAGGCAAATGAGGTGGCCGATGGAAAGAGGGCGTCGGTATTATTGAATTTGATGGGCGCGAGTACGTACGGCCTATTGCGAAATTTAATTACCCCAGCTAAACCAATGCAGAAAAGTTTTGAGGAGATTGTTAATATATTACAGGAACACCTAAACCCTACGCCGCTGCTGATAGCAGAAAGATTCAAGTTCCATAAAAGAAACCAGCACAAAGATGAGAGCAATGCTGACTACCTTACGGAACTACGCAAGTTATCGAAGCACTGCCAGTTCGGAGCAGGACTGGCAGACACCTTACGGGATAAGTTTGTCTGCGGGCTCCAGAGTGAAGGAACCCAGGAAAGACTACTTTCAAAAAAGGACCTGACGCTAGAACAGGCTTTCAGCGTGGCAGTATCCTACGAAGCAGCAGCACGGGGAGCTGCGGAAATACAACAGAAACCACAAGAATACAGCGCTAACGAAATGGCGTATGGAGCAGAAAAGTGCTATCGCTGCGGCAGAACAACCCATGATCAGAAGGACTGCTGGTTTAAGGGCAAAGTATGCAGGCAATGCAGGAAAATGGGACATATAGCAAGAGTCTGCAGGTCAGGAAAGAAAACCAACACGACAAGAACTACTAAGGAACAGTACAGGAAAGTAAAGAAACTGACAGACAGTAGTTCGGAAGATCAGCAGAGTGATAAGGACTCCGGGAGCAGAGGACTAAGTTGTCTAAAGTTACACAACGTGATCGCAAAGGAAGATCACCGAACCATTTGGGTCACCCTCATGATAGCAGGGTCCCCAGTAAAGATGGAATTGGACACAGGATCAGCCCTAACTGTCATGAATCAACAAGACTATGAGCGGCTATTCTCACACATACCCTTAAAGGACACGTCCATTGTATTGAAGACATACACGGGGCAAAAGGTCTACCCCAGAGGAAAAATAACGGTGCCAGTTAAATATAACGGCAAGGAAACACAGAAACTATATATGTATATACTACGAGATGGAGGACCACCATTATTGGGACGTGAATGGATCCGAAAAATACAATTGGATTGGCATTCCATTCTGGCGCTAACTGTGACTGACAAAAAGGATGATGACGTTGCACCTGGACGTCTGTCACAAATTCTATCTGACGCGGAAGAGGTGTTCCAACAAGGACTTGGGACTCTAAAAGGATTAAAGGCAACCATAAAGATTGAGGATAACGCAAACCCAAAATTTTTCAAGGCCAGACCGGTGCCATACGCGATCCGCCCAGCCGTTGAAGCTGAACTGGAGAGTCTGGAGCACTCGGGTGTGCTGTCCAAGGTGGACTGGAGCGAGTGGGCCACACCCATCGTTCCTGTAATGAAGAAAGCATTGAGCAGCACGCCTGGGGAGCCAAAGAAGGTTCGCATCTGTGGGGACTTCAAGGTGACTGTGAACCCAGTCCTGCACACAGTACAGTATCCACTTCCGCGGATAGAAGATATTTTCGCCTCACTATCTGGAGGGAAACGTTTTACAAAGATTGATCTGGCCCAAGCGTATCTACAAATGGAGGTGGAAGAAGCATCTAGAAAATACCTCACGATAAACACTCACAAAGGCCTTTACCGGTACAATCGACTGGTATTCGGGGTAGCATCGGCCCCGGCTATTTGGCAGAGGGCAATGGAACAAGTCCTGCAAGGGATCCCGGGGACCCAGTGTTATTTGGACGGCATCCTGGTTACGGGCGAAAATGACAATGAACACCTTGCCAACCTGGAGCAGGTGCTCACGAGATTACAGGAATATGGGCTACGAGCCAACCGCCCCAAATGCGAGTTCTTCAGGAGACAAATCTCATATTGTGGCCACATGATTGATGAGGCAGGGTTGCATAAGTCGCCGGACAAGATTGAGGCTGTGGTCAAGGCTCCAGCACCGGAAAATGTGTCGCAACTGAGGTCGTTCCTCGGGTTGGTGAACTACTACCATAAGTTCTTGCCGAATTTATCTACAATTCTGCACCCACTGAACGCCCTGCTGCAAACTGGAGTAACATGGAAATGGAGTGATGAGTGTAAGCGTGCCTTTCAGGAATGTAAATGCCTAATCACTTCAAAAGAAGTATTGGCCCACTACAACCCAACACTACCGATTCGGTTGGCATGTGATGCATCACCCTACGGCATTGGAGCGGTACTGTCACACAAATTCCGTGACGGTTCAGAGAGGCCAATAGCCTTTGCGTCACGCTCGCTAACCTCAACCGAGCGTTACTACGCCCAGATTGACAGGGAGGCCCTCAGCCTGGTGTGGGGGGTGAAGAAGTTCAATCACTATCTGCACGGGCAGAAATTCACTCTACTGACTGATCATCAGCCCCTGGTCTCCATTTTTAACCCAAAGAAGGGCGTTCCGGTGATGACGGCACAACGGCTGCAAAGATGGGGCACATCAGTACGACATGGAGTACAAAGGTACGAAACAGCATGGAAACGCTGATGGGCTGTCGCGCCTACCGTTGCCTACGGTAGAAGAAACACCTGCAGTGGACCCTGTTGAGATATTCCATGCGACCATAGTCGAATGTTTGCCTGTTACAAACTCAAGTATAGAGAAGGAAACCCGAAATGACCCGACACTCTCTCGGGTCTACGATTTCACGGTGAAGGGATGGCCAGCATATGGTGACTCACTGTTGCCAGCATTCTCGCCAAGGAGAGAACAGCTGTCAGTGTGCCGGGGAATCTTGATGTGTGGATCCCGAGTGGTAATTCCACCCAAGTTGAGAGATAGAGTGCTCAATGAGCTTCATGAGGGTCATCTGGGAGGGGTAAAAATGAAGCGCCTAGCCAGGGCGTTTGTGTGGTGGCCGGGAATTGATAAAGAAATCGAGGATATGACCAAGAGATGCACAGGATGCCAGAAGGTCCAAAATGCTCCACCACAGGCCCCGCTACATCCATGGGAGTGGCCCTCATCTCCATGGCAACGGGTACACATTGATTTTGCTGGTCCATTTATGGACTCAATGTTTCTAATCACTGTGGACGCCCATTCGAAATGGCCAGAGGTCATTAAAATGTCCTCCACCACCACGGAGAAAACTATTGCAGTCCTAAGGACCATCTTCGCCAGGAATGGGTTGCCAGAACAGATTTGCTCCGACAATGGGCCACAGTTTGTGTCTGAGGATTTCCGGAGGTTCCTGAAGAATAATGGGGTGAAACATTACACATCTGCCCCATATCATCCAGCCACAAATGGATTGGCTGAGAGGTTTGTTCAGACCTTTAAAAAGGCCATAAAGGCAATGTATAATGACGACATACCACTGCAACACAAGGGGGATAGTTCCTTGTTTGCTTACCGGAATGCGACACATGCAGTCACCAACCAAGCTCCAGCCGTACTGTTCTTCAACCGAAGGCTAAGATGTCGCCTGGATTTGCTCAAACCAAACATAAGACGAGATGTTGAGTATAAGCAATTCCAGCACATAAATGAGAAGCCAACCCGGAGCTTCAAGGTAGGGCAACCAGTCTTGGCCCGTGACTACCGAACAGAAAAATGGCAGCCAGAAACGATATGCACACAGCAGGGACCACTAATGTACACAGTGGACGTTGGAGAGAGCATCATGAGATGCCATGCTGATCAAATTCTAGAGTCACAGGAACAAGCCAAACCTATACCACAAGCATGTGCACCTGGTAATGAGCCCAAAGTACAGATTGCGTCTACCTCAGAAGCAGTGGTATTGGAAGCTGACGAACCAACCAATGACAATGAGCCAGAATCGACTCCACCTCAAGAACAGGATACTCGAGAAAGGCGCTATCCAGTCAGGATCAGGAAGCCTCCTCAAAGACTGAACTTATAAATGATTATTTCAGTTGATGTATATAGTACCGAGAAAACTTTAATTGTAATTAGTTATTATTTAGTTGTTAAATGAATGTTATGTACTGTTTATCTAAAAGGGGAGGAATTGTTGTGTATGTACCTTTAAGGGAATAACTGGTTTTAGACTGCAGTACCGGCAGTGACCACCCCTGTATAAAAGGCCCTAGCAGGCTTCTGTATTTCAGTCTGACGTTGCCCTCCTGTTCAGTAAAGTACCTGTTAAACTGTTCTCCCGAAGTCCGTGTATTATTGAGGCGCGGACTTTACATCTACCATGGCCATCTGAAGTGTCCTCAATGGAAGCTCAGCAGCCTTCCACCTCCCAAGTTGTAGACGTTGGGAAACATAGAAACATAGAAGATAGGAGCAGGAGCAGGCCATTCGGCCCCTCGAGCCTGCTCCGCCATTCAATGCGATCATGGCTGATCATCCAAATTCAGTACCCGGTCCCTGCTTTCTCCCCAATCCCCTTGATCCCTTTAGCCTTAAGAAATATATCCAACTCCTTCTTGAATATATTTAATGTATTGGCCTCTACTGCCTTCTGTGGTAGAGAATTCCACAGGTTCACCACCCTCTGGGTGAAGAAATTCCTCCTCATTTCTATCCAAAATGGCCTACCCCTTATCCTTAGACTGTGACCCCTAGTTCTGGACTCCCCAACGATTGGGAACATCCTTCCTGCATCTAGTCTGTCTAGTCCTGTCAGAATTTTATAAGATTCAATGAGATCCCCTCTCATTCTTCTAAACTCCAGCGAGTACAAGCCCAATTGACCCAATCTCTCCTCATACGTCATTCCTGCCATCCCAGGTATCAGCCTGGTGAATCTTCGCTGAACTCCTTCCATGGCAAGAATATCCTTCCTCAGATAAGGCGACCAAAACTGCACACAATACTCAAGATGTGGTCTCACCAAGGCCCTGTACAACTGCAGCAAGACATCCTTGTTCCTGTACTCAAACCCTCTCGCTACGAAGGCCAACATGCCATTTGCCTTCTTAACCGCCTGCTGCACCTGCATGCTTACCTTCAGCGACTGGTGCACAAGGACACCCAGGTCTCGTTGCACTTCCCCTTCTCCCAATCTACTGCCATTCAGATGATAATCTGCCTTCCTGTTTTTGACACCAAAGTGGATAACCTCGCATTTATCCACATTATATTGCATCTGCCGTGCTTTTGCCCAATCACCCAACCTGTCCAAATCATCCTGGAGTATCTCAGCATCCTCCTCACAGCACACACACCCACCCAGCTTTGTGTCGTCTGCAAATTTGGAGATATTACATCTAGTTCCCTTGTCTAGATCATTAATATATATTGTGAATAGCTGGGGCCCAAGGACCGATCCCTGCGGTACCCCACTAGTCACTGCTTGCCACTCGGAAAAAGACCCGTTTATTCCAACTCTTTGCTTTCTGTCTGCCAACCAGTTCTCTATCCAAGTCAATACCTTGCCCCCAATCCCATGTGCCTTAACTTTACACGCTAATCTCTTATGCGGGACCTTATCAAAAGCCTTTTGAAAGTCCAAATACACCACATCCACTGGTTCTCCCTTATCTATTTTACCAGTTACATCCTCAAAAAATTCCAGTAGATTAGTCAAGCACGATTTACCTTTTGTAAATCCATGTTGACTTTGTCCGATCCTGTCACTGTTTTCCAAGTGCTCTGCTGTTACACCTTTTATAATGGACTCTAGCATTTTCCCCACTACCGATGTCAGGCTTACCGGTCTGTAATTCCCCGTTTTCTCTCTACCACCTTTTTTGAATAGTGGGGTAACATTAGCTACCCTCCAATCCATGGGTACTGTTCCAGATTCCATCGAATGCTGGAAGATGATCAGCAAAGCATCAACTATTTCTAGGGCTGCAAATACTGATTTCTTTCAGTTCCTCCCTTGCATCAGACCCTATGTTCCCCGACAGCTCTGGGAGGTTATTTGTGTCCTCCTTTGTGAAGACAGAACCAAAATATGTATTTAATTGGTCAGCCATTTCTTTGTTCCCCATTATAAATTCCCCTGATTCTGACTGCAAGGGACCTACGCTTGACTTCACCAATCTTTTTCTCTTCACATATCTATAAAAGCTTTTACAGTCAGTTTTTATGTTCCCTGCAAGCTTACTCTCATATTCTATTTTCCCTTTCTTAATTAATCCCTTTGTCCTCCTTTGTTGAATCCTAAACTGCTCCCAATCCTCAGGTTTACTGCTTTTTCTGGCCAATTTATATGTCCTCTCCTTGGATCTTATGCTATCCCTAATTTCCCTTGTTAGCCACGGTAGTCACCTTTTTTGTTTTATTTTTAAGCCAAACTGGGATGAACAAATTCTGTCGTTCATCCATTCGGTCTTTGAATGTTTGCCATTGCCTATCCACCGTCAACCCTTCAAGTGACATTCCCCAATCAATCCTACCCAACTCGCGCCTCAGTCCATCGTAGTTTCCTTTATTTAAATTTAGGACCCTAGTCTCTGAGTCGACTACTTCATTCTCCATCTTAATGAAGAATTCGATCATATTATGATCGCTCCGACCCAAGGGGCCTCGTACAACAAGATTGCTAATTAATCCTTTCTCGTTACATAATACCCAGTCTAAGATGGCCTGATCTCTGGTTGGTTCCTCGACATATTGGTCCAGGAAACCATCCCTTAAACACTCTAGGAATTCCTCCTCCACAGTATTGTTACTAATTTGGTTAGCCCAATCTATATGTAGATTAAAGTCACCCATGATGACTGCTGTGCCTTTATTGCACGCTTCTCTAATTTCCCTTTTAATGCTGTCCCCAACCTCCGCATTACTGTTTGGATGTCTATATACCACTCCCACAACGTTTTCTGCCCCTTGGTATTTCTCAGTTCTACCCATACAGATTCCACATCATCAGAGCTAATATCCTTCCTTACAATTGTGTTAAACACTAGGACAACTGTGATAGGTAACTGAGCACACAAAACAAGCACTAAGAGCTTGCACAAGGATGATTCATAATTATATCTGTTAACTGTTGGATACAGATGGAATTCAGTTGTTTGATAAAAAAAAATTCAGGATTTGGTGTTGATGTTTATAATTGTCGTGAAATGTGGGCAAGACACATAAGGCTGGACTGAAGGAGGGCATAGGATGGTGGTAGTAAGGACAGTGATAAGGATTGTGAAACTCTTGGCATATTGGGGATGGGAGAGATGTGTTAGGTCAAGCACCTTTGTTGTGCTGCTCTCTCAGAGCTCTGGCAGCTGGAGGCAGTGGTGGTCCATGCCGTTCCTGCTCCTCTTCCTGCTCCAGTTCTACTTCTTGCTGTCCAAGTGGTGGCCCGTCATGATGGCAAAGTTACATAGCATGAAGCAGACGACCACAAACCTGCTGCTCTCTGCTGTCTTCCTTGCTGCTCTCCCTCCTCTACCAACTCTGAAGGCAGACTGCGCATAACTACAATCAAACTGTTTATAAGGCAGCCAAAACAGTGCAACACCAGCAAATTCTTCTCGGCAGTCAAACTGAACTTTTCAGAGTCAGAAAACAGACCAAAAAAATGCCCAGGAGTTAACCAACAGCCTGAAATAACAAACCAGCAACTAACCTACAAGTACTGCATGATCCCTGTATATGGACCTAGTGAAGGGTCCTCCTTGCCTGTTAGCTCCACGAGTTGCTGGGCAAGTTTAACACATGGCAAGTCAGGCGTGGGGCTTACCAAAATTGGAAAAGGGTCCTCCAACGAACCTAAGTCATCAAATGCTTTAAATAGTTCTGGCATGCGCTCCTTCTTCTTAGGCAGTCCCTCGAAACCGAGGATGACTTGCTTCCACATTAAAAATGAGTTTGCAGGTGACTGATTAGTCCAATGCGGGTCCTACAGTCTCTGTCACAGGTGGGGCAGATGGTGGTTGAAGAGGCGGGTGGGTGGGGTGCTTGGGTTGACGTGCGCTCCTTGCGCTGCCTGCGCTTGGCTTCTGGCGAAGAGACTCGAGGTGTTCGGCGCCTTCCCGGATGCTTCTCCTCCACTTTGTGTGGTCTTGGGCCAGGGATTCCCAGGTGTCGGTGGGGATGTTACACTTTTTCAAGGAGGCTTTGAGGGTGTCCTTGTAGCATTTCCTCTGCCCACCTGGGGCTCGCTTGCCGTGCCGGAGCTCTGAGTAGAGCGCTTGTTTTGGGAGTCTCGTATCGGCCATGCGGACAATGTGACCCGTCCATCAGAGCTGATTGAGCGTGGTCAAAGCTTCGATGCTGGGGATGTTGGCCTGAGCAAGAACACTGATGTTGGTGTGCCTATCCTGCCAATGGATTTGCAGGATCTTGCGGAGGCAGCGTTGGTGGTACCTGTCCAGTGCTTTGAGGTGCCTGCTGTACATGGTCCATGTCTCTGAGGCATACAGCAGGGCAGGTATCACTGCTGCCCTGTAGACCATGAGCTTAGTGCCGGGTTTGAGGTCCTGGTCTTCAAACACTCTCTTCCTCAGGTGACCAAAGGCTGCACTGGCACACTGAAGGCGGTGTTGGACTTCGTCGTCAATGTCTGCCCTTGTTGACAGTAGGCTCCCGAGGTATGGAAAGTGGTCCACATTGTCCAAGGCCTTGTCGTGGATTTTGATAATCGGGGGGCAGCACTATGTGGCGGGGGCAGGTTGGTAGAGGACCTTTGTCTTATGGATGTTTAGTGTAAGGCCCATGCTCTCGTACACTTCGGTGAAGGTGTTGACGATGGTTTGGAGTTCGACCTCCGAGTGAGCGCAGACGCGAGCATTGTCTGCATACTGTAATTCGACAGCAGAGGATGGGATGACCTTGGATCTGGACTGGAGGCGATGGAGGTTGAACAGTTTCCCGTTTGTTCTGTAAATTAGCTCCACTCCAGTGGGGAGCTTACTGAGGGTGAGATGGAGCATTGCAGCAAGGAAGATAGAGAAGAGCGTTGGTGCAATGACACAGCCTTGCTTGACCCCGGTTCGTACGTGAATTGGGTCTGTGGTGGAACCGTTGGTCAGGTCAGATGTGCCATGGAGATGCTCGATCCATTATAGCAGGCGACACACTTCCAGCTCGAAATGAGCGTGCACTTCTTGCCCACCATATTGGCGGCTTATGGGCTTATGCACTTGTTCAGCGCCCAAAAAGCAGACATGGCGTGATCAAATTTCTTTGGTTAGTGCTGACTTTCTTCTCCTTTTATTCCTACTCTATCCCTCCTGAATGTTTTGCCACCAGGAATGTTTATCTCTAAATTCTGTCTGAGCCTAATCCACTTCTGTGTTAGCGCTGCTAAATCATACTGCCACAGCAATTTGTGCCTCTTTTATTTTATTCAGAGTATACTTTGTACAGGGCACTCCTGTCCAGAACTGGCCTCAGTATTTCAGGAATCTGAACTTCTCTTCCAGGTCATTCACATACAATGTGAATAGCAAAGGTCTTCACACTGATCTTTGGGCCACCCCGCCACTTTGATGCATGACCACCCTCTGTCTTGGTTGTAGACATTTGGAGCGAACAGCCCACCTATTATGAGCCTTTCTAGCTTGTGAACAATCGATGCATTTAAGGGGAAACTAGATACAGTAAGTACATAATGGAGAAAGGAATAGAAGATTATGCAAATAGGGTTAGTTGAAGTAGGGTGGGAGGAGGCTCGTGTGAAGCATAAACACCAGTTGGGCCAATTGGCCTGTTTCTGTGCTGTAAATTCTATGTAATTCTATGTAACCCCTATGAAGAACTGTTTCAAAATTCTTACTCTAGAAAGAGAAAAAAAAGAAAGAAAGACTCGCATTTATATAGCGCCTTTCACGACCACCGGACATCTCAAAGCGCTTTACAGCCAATGTAGTACTTTTGAAGTGGAGTCACTGTTGTAATGTGGGAAACGCGGCAGCCAGTTTGCGCACAGCAAGTTCCCACAAACAACAATGTGAAAATGACCAGATAATCTGTTTTTTGTCTAGGTAGGTAATGTCCTTGGAGTTTACTTTATCCACAAGCTTCGTTACCTTGTCAATTCTAATAAGTTTGCTATGCTGGCATTCACGGATGACTACATACCGCTATAACTGTTTCCTACCCTTCTTTGTGATAGCCGCTAACATTTTACCCACCACAGGTATTGAGCTCAGCAACTTGTATTTTCCAGCAACAGTCCTTTTGCCCTTAATTATATACGTTATGTTCCCTTCTCTTTAAATCCTTTGGTATAACTCACCATTCTAACAATTCCCTAAAGATTCCTGCCAGAGTGTGACCAATTCTCTTGGTCTTTTCCTTAAGTCCCCTTGTGTGCAAGCCAGCCAACACCATAACTTCTCTCATGTCTTCAACATTTCCATCACTTCCTTATCACTTTGAAATTACTATTGTCCTTAAAAATTTTCTTCATTTCCTGAAAAATCAATCTTTACTTCCAGGACAGTTTCTGTGGCTTCCAATGTGAATACCGATATAGAGAAATTGTTCAGGATATCTGCCATTTCCTAGTTTCTCAGTATCATAGAACCATAAAGTTTACCATATAAAAGGAGGGAATTTGGCCCATCATGTCTGTGTTCACTCTTTGCTACAGCATTCCAAAACTAATGCCATTGCCCCATGGTCTTGTATCTTTTTTTCCCAAATATTTATCTAATTTTCCCTTTAAAAGATGCAGTGGTCTCTCCCTCAGCCACCTCCTGAAGCAAAGCGTCCCATGCTCCAACAACCCCCTGTGTAAAGAATATTCTCAGAACTTTTCTCCTTGCTTTTTAGTGATAATTTTAAATTGATGATCCCTTGTCACTCACTCCCCAACCAGGGGAAATAGTCTATTCCCATTTACTCTGTCAAAACTCTTCAAATTTTTAAAAAGCCTTCCATTAAATCTCTTCGCTTTCTCCGCTTCAGCGGAAATATACCAGACTTGCATCGATGTTTTTCATAGACCCTAATACTGTTTTGACTCCCTGTTTACTCCGGATGTACTTACAGAAGTGTTATATATTGTCCTGTTACTATTTTAATAAAATCCACTATTTTAACAAACTCAAAATTATGTTTAGAAATACGTTTTAAAATTAATTTGTTGTGAGTAGATGCTTCTTAAAAAACCTTTGGCAAAAATAATAAAACTTTAGAAATAGTATATTATGTTAAAATAGTTCCACAGGAGTCAACATTTAAGGGTTACATTTAATATATTAATCAAGTAGTATCTGTCAAATATTTCAGTCATTCATACAGTTCTGCAGATCTATAACATATATACAATGAAAAGTAATACATAAAATTAAGTATAAATTAGCAATAGGCAAGAACCAATTTGTTCAACCTATTTATGTGCTCGTGCTTTTGAAAGGGTTAAATATTTTGAAGGTTCCTAATTCTGTTTCCTTTTAAAATGTTTAAGTGAAATATTACAGTCACTGTATTCCTGCTTAAAGTTTTGAAAACAACATTGTTATTCATATGGAATGTGCTAAGGTAGCATAACAATATTTATAAAAATTATAACTGGCAGTGACAGAGAATATTACTCCAACTGCATAAAAAACTTTGCCCTATGGCAATGCCATTTATTTGTTTGAAATTTGGAGTTGATGTTAAAATTCTGATTTGCTGCAGGAAAAATGTAATAGACAGTTTCTTGGTCATTACTTTTCAAGAAAATATATATTGACTCACTTGTTAAATGCCTTGCATAGTCTACTGTATACTATTCGCAGTAATGCATTAGATTACCATGACTAAATGTTTTGGCAGCACATATTGGTGTTTGTGCCATTAAGTGTGCAGGGGTACGTAAACCATAATAAAGCATTACCGTGGTGTGTCTGAGACAGGATTATTTGGGTTTGGGAACACACCAGGATAGTGGTCCATTGTAGTGCTTCAGCCAGCTCTGTTGCATACCGGTTTGATTCTATAGTAAGGAATAAGGTTGCCTCACTTTTATGGCAGTCACAGAATGTGCAGCTGATAACTGTGCATTATAGAAAATATTCCATGATGATCCAATTGTGACATTATGCGGTTATATGATCATTTCATCACCAAGGCTTTTCAGTGAATGATCACAGTAATATTATAACAATGAGAATTTGACAGAAAATGAATGGTGGCATCCATAGATTTAAACCTCTCTTCCCCTCACCTTTATAGCACATACATTTTTCAGATTTTTTCAAAGAATCTGTTCTATTTATGTTTTATAATATATAGCATACTGCCTTGAGTTAACAAAATAAGATGTTTTGGATATTTTGCTAAAAGTGCTAAGATGTACAACAGCAATTAACCAATTAATAGTTTTAGATTGGTTAATTGGAAATCAATTTGCTGAACCTGTCTTCCCAGAATTTCATGTAAAACTAATGGATGAAACTAATGACGTTATTGATGATACAGAATAGATGGTTATCATGTAAAGTAAAAGCTTTGACTTTTTGTGTGATTTATTTAGGCAATAGCCATTTTATACAAATTGCAAAATCTTGATATTTACTAGAGTAATCTAAGTGTGTAACGGGGCATTGCTGTCATTTTAAACTGCCTGTCTAATCAAAGAAAGAAAAAAAGAACTTGCATTTATATAGTGTCTTTCACGACCTTTGCAGCTAATTAAGCACTTTTGGAATGTATTCTCTGTTGTAATGTAGGAAACGCAGCAACCAATTTGCACACAGCAAGGTCCCACAAACAATAAAGTGATAATACAAAAGTAAAATACTGCAGATGCTGGGAAGCTGAAATAAAAACAGAAAATGCTGGAAAGACTCAGCAGATCAGGCAGCATCTGAGGAGAGAGAAACCGTTAACGTTTCAGGTTGATGATCTTTCATCAGACGTTATGACGAAAGGTCATTGATCTGAAACATTGGCCCAGAAATTCGGGTCGGAGGCTTCCCGCGGGTGCAAGCCTCCGACCTGCACTTACCAAGCGCGCTGGCCGTTGTGCTGTGGGCCCGCGTGGGATTCCGATCCTGGGCCTCCTCCAACTGCTGGCGCACAGTGCTTCCGTATCCCAGGGGCGCAGTTAGTTCAGTGTGTCCCCTGGGATCACGTGGGCCATGGAGAGCCAATGGTAGCAGGGAATGCCCATTCATAAATTTGACAGGAGGAGCTGTCAAAACTATAAATACAAATCAGCCCCAAAACCTAACTAAAACTTCAAATAATTTTTTTTTAATCACATTCTTAAAATAACTATAAATTACATAAAATAACTATTTTAAACAATAATTTAAATTTTTGAAAAAATTAATTACAGTTTCTAACAGGGCTAAAAATAAACTTACCTTTCTTTAAAGTATTTAAAAATAATAAACCTGTGGAAAAAATGTTTTAATTTTACTTAATTCACCACTTACCTTGTTAAAAGAAAGCCTTGCGCCTGCTTTTTAAAAGTGTAACTCCTGGAGTCTTACCCTCCCGGAGAAACCGGCAAAAAAAAGTAAGTTCCAGGCGCTTGCGTTCGACCTGTGAACCCCTTCCTTTAAGGGAACGGCAGTTCCGGTTTCCCGCGCATGCGCAGTACATGCATGAAACCGGCACTTTCGTTGGGCCTACACGTGAGTACCCAGCGCGTACTCACCCGTGAAAACCCGAATTTCTAGGCCATTAACTCTGTCTTATTATAGCAAAGTGATAATGACCAAATAATCTGTTTTAGTGTTGTTGGTTAAGAGATAAATATTGGCCAAGACACCTGTTGTTCTTTGAAACAGTGCCATGAGATCTTTTACGTCCACCTGAGAAGGCAAGAAGGGGCCTCGATCTAATGTCTCATCTGAAAGATGGCATCTTTGACAGTGCAGCACTCCCTCAGTACTGCACTGGAGTGTCAACCTAGATTTTGTGCTCAATTAGCAAGGAATATGCTGCATTTGATGCACTACAGTAATTATATGTAAGTTTTGTTAATTACTCATTCTGAGACCCAATGCTGGCAGCCCACTGGTACCTCACCCTAATGGCCACTGTTCATGTGAGTGCTGGGAGCTTATTGAAACATAAGAAATAGGAGCAGGAGTAGGCCAATCGGCCCCTCGAGCCTGCTCCACCATTCAATAAGATCATGACTGATCTGATCCTAACCTCGAATCTACTTCCACTCTCCATCCCACCCGAACCCATGTGATCTCCCAGGAGAAGCGAAAAACCAGATTAAAAAACCCAATGGCCAATTTGGGAGAAAAAATCTGGGAAATTCCTCTCCGACCCATCTAGGCGATCGAAACTCGTCCAGGAGATCACTCTGTCCCTATATTTCCTGCAGTACTTACCTTCTGTAAAAGGTGATCTCCACCCCAGCCAGGAACAGGCCCAATTTACTCTTGAAGGACTCCTAGTTGGCAGCCTGTTCCCGAGGTCTCCACTAATCCCTGTGAATAGAACCATCTCCTGAAATCTAACACAGAATTAGAACACAAGTAGTAGGAGCAGGACCAGGCTACACGGACCCTGGGCCCGCTCCGCCACCCACAGGGCCATGACCGATCCGAACCTAGACTCATGTCCAATTTCCTGCCCGCTCCCCGTAACCCCTAATTCCCTTTACTTCTAGGAAATTGTCTATTTCTGTTTTAAATTTATTTAATGATGTGGCTTCCACAGCTTTCTGGGGCAGCAAATTCCACAGACCTACTACCCTCTGAGTGAAGAAGTTTCTCCTCATCTCAGTTTTGAAAGAGCAGCCCCTTATTCTAAGATTATGCCCCCTAGTTCTAGTTTCACCCATCATTGGGAACATCCTCACCGCATCCACCAGATCAAGCCCCTTCACAATCTTATATGTTTCAATAAGATCTCCTCTCATTCTTCTGAACTCCAATGAGTAGAGTCCCAATCTACTCAACCTCTCCTCATATGTCCACCCCCTCATCCCCGGGATTAACCGAGTGAACCTTCTTTGTACTGCCTCGAGAGCAAGTATGTCTTTTCTTAAGTATGGACACCAAAACTGTATGCAGCATTCCAGGTGTGGTCTCACCAATACCTTGTACAACTGCAGCAATACCTCCCTGTTTTTATATTCCAACCCCCTAGCAATAAAAGCCAACATTCCATTGGCCTTCTTGATCGCCTGCTGCACCTGCATACTAACTTTTTGAGTTTCGTGCACCAGGACCCCCAGATCCCTTTGTACTGCAGTACTTTCCAGTTTCTTGCCATTAAGATAATAACTTGCTCGATGATTTTTCCTGCCAAAGTGCATAACCTCACACTTTCCAGTATTGTATTCCATCTGCCAAATCTCTGCCCACTTACTTAGCCTGTCTATGTCCCTTTGCAGGTTTTTTATGTCCTCCTCACTCACTACTTTCCCTCCCATCTTAGTATCATCTGCAAACTTTGATATGTTACACTCGGTCCCCTCCTCCAAATCGTTAATATAGATTGTAAAGAGTTGGGGACCCAGCACTGACCCCTGTGGAACACCACTAGTTACTGATTGCCAGTCTGAGAATGAACCATTTATCCCAACTCTTTGCTTTCTGTTAGATAACCAATCCTCCACCCATGCCAGAATATTACCCCCAATCCCGTGATTTTTTATCTTGAGCAATACTCTTTTGTATGGTACCTTGTCAAGTGCCTTTTGGAAGTCTAAATACACTACGTCCACTGGTTCCCCTTTATCCACTCTGTATGTTACGTCCTCAAAGAACTCAAGCAAATTTGTCAAACATGACTTCCCCTTCATAAAACCATGCTGACTTTGTCCTATTAAATTATGTTAATCCAAATGTCCCGTTACTGTCTCCTTAATAATGGACTCCAAAATTTTACCAACCACAGATGTAAGGCTAACTGGTCTATAATTTCCAGCCTTCTGCCTACTACCCTTTTTAAATAAGGGTGTTACATTAGCAGTTTTCCAATCTGGAAACATGGAGAACTTCATAGCCAAGCCTGACTCTGATTTTGCTTGCTGTCCACATAAGTGCACTTTCCAACATAAATCACTGGATAGCAATCAGGAATGGATACCTTTAAAGGTAATGGGGGTTATTTTGGTGAAAGAGTGAAAACAGGCACTAAAGGATGCTGTGCTAATAAAACACACCTGTTTGAAAGTCTGGTTTTAGCATGCAAGTTTGGCCCTTATTGCTGTTTACAATAATTTGAAAATGCCTGGAGGTGCTAAAACAGAGGCACCTGCAGGTTTAGCACTCAAGCACTGATTGGACACAATTTGAGTGGAGCAGTATATGTGGGCACCACTCAACCACTTCCACTGCTGGTGTGGACTGGGCTGACTAACGCACAGTGGCACATTTATGGATGGCTCGGAATGAGTGAGAGGGCACACAAGTTCTCTGATGCGGCACTGGGTCCTGGTGGAGGAGGGCCTGAGGAGGAGGGATGTTCTATACCCCCGGGGAGGGGGGGGGGTGGAGGTGGGAGGAGTCCACCTCGCCCTCCTGTCCTTCTCCTGCAGCAGCTGATGCTACTCTACCTGGCCTCATTTCCTCCTCCCATTCCTCCTGAAGCCCAAGGGGGACCCCTAGCAAGATGCCAGTGATCAAGCACTCCCTTCCTCCTGGTGACTCCGATAAGGTGTCCAGTAAGGTAGAGTAGCACAGCACTTACTATTTTTAGGTGAAGTCCTCTGAGAATTTTCAGAATAAATTTTAATAGAGTGTTGGTGAAGTCTTGACAAAGTGTCCCAGAAAGTCTCCCAATGTGTTCCAATAGTCCTCTTCAAACCTCCAGCAGCAAGTGATCAGTAAAAGGGGATATACCGTTAAGTAGCACTCAAAATCCTCTGCAACGACTTGTTTACTCCCAATCAGCTGGTCGCTGTTCAGAGAGGGTGTTAGGTCAAGTGCTAGCCACCAAAATGCTGTGCAGCTTCCTTAATGAATGCTCGAAGTCAATTTAAGTGGCAATCAGCTGCTTAACGATTCACCAGGCGACCTTTCCTAGCGCAAGAACATAAGAAATAAGAGCAGGAGTAGGCCATACGGCCCATCGAGCCTGCTCTGCCACTCAATAAGGTCATGGCTGATCATCGACCTCAACTCCACTTTCACGCACAATCTCCATATCCCTTGATTCCCCTAGAGTCCAAAAATCTATCTATCTCAGCCATGAATATACTCAAAGACTCAGCATTCACAGCCCTCTGGGGCAGAGAATTCCAAAGATTCACAACCCTCTGAGTGAAGAAATTCCTCCTCATCCCAGTCTTAAATGGCCGACCCCCTTATCCTGAGATTATGCCCCCTAGTTCTAGACACTCCAGCCAGGGGAAGCAACCTCTCAGCATCTACCCTGTCAATCCCCTTCAGAATCTTGTATGTTTCAATGAGATCACCTCTCATTCTTCTAAACTCCAGAGTGTATAGGCCCATTCTACAGAACCTCTCATCATAGGACAGCCCTCTCATCCCAGGAATCAATCTAGTAAACCTTCATTGCACCGCCTGCAAGGCAAGTACATCCTTCCTTAGATAAGGAGACCATAGGCAAGCATCAACTCCTTTAACAAGATGGCGGCTTGCGCTAAACATGGGCTAAACCGGCGTTTCAGCTTACGACCCTGTCTTGGCCACCTCGGAGGTTCTTTAGAACCAGAAGTATCCTAGGAAAATTGCCCCCAATGATTTTGCCATTCCCTAGTTTATTCCCAAATTATGTACTGCATTTGTCATTGCAACAACTCAGATTTATATTTAAAGGTATATATAATCTAAAATTATTGTAAAAATACTTAGGAAAGTTTTGCACTACATTAGATAATTAGTTAAACTGTCTCCCAACAATCATCATAGCAACTTTTACAGCATAGGCATTGAAATGAGCCCACTTACTTTTCTTTCTCAGTAAAGTGGCACTGTGTTCATGAAAATATATGTTGGCTAAACCTTTTATTTGCTTATTATCATGCAATAGATGCCAGCCTTGGCTCAATGGTAGTATTCTTGCCCCGTGTTAAAAGTTTGTGGATACAAGCGCCACTGCAGAACTTAAGCAACAACAACAACTTGCATTTATAGAGTGCCTATAACATTGTAAAATGTCCGACGGCGCTTCACAGGAGTGTTATCAAACAAAATTTGACACCGAGATATTAGGATAGGTGACCAAAAGCTTGGTCAAAGAGATAGGTTTTAAGGAGCATCTTAAAGAACATAAGAAATAGGAACAGGAGTAGGCTATTCGGGCCTGTGAGCCTACTCCGCCACCCAATAAGTTCATGGCTGATCTACCTCACCTCCACCTTCCCACACTATTCCCATATCCCTTGGTTCCTTTAATATCCAAAAATCTATTGATCTCTGTCTTGAATATACTCAACGACTGAGCATCCACAGCCCTCTGGGGTAGAGAATTCCAAAGATTCACAACCCTTTGAGTGAAGAAATTTCTCCTCGTCTCAATCCTAAATGGCCAACCCCTTATTCTGAGGCTGTGACCCCTAGTTCCAGACTCTGCAACCAGAGGAAACATCCTCCCAGCATTTACCCTGTCAAGCCCTTAAAGGAGGAGAGAGAGTGGGAGAGTTTTAGGGAGAAAATTCCAGAGCTTGGGGCCTAGACAGCTGAAGGAACAGCCACCAATGGTGGACTGATTTAAAATCTGGGATGTGCAGGAGGCCAGAATTGGAGGAGCACAGAGTTCTCGAAGAGTTGTAAGGCTGAAGGAGGTTACAGAGATAGGGAAGGCGAGGCAATGGAGAGATTTGAAAACAAGGATGATAATTTTAAAATTGAGGCGTTGCTGGACCAGGAGTCATTGTAGGTCATTGGGGTGATGGGTGAACAGGACTTGGTGCGAGTTAAAATATGGGCAGTAATGTTTTGGATGAGCTCAAGTTTACGGAGGGTGCAAGGTGGCACGTCAGTCAGGAGAGTTTTGGAATAGTCGAGTCTAGAGCTAACAAAGGCATGGATTAGGATTTTAGAAGCAGCTGAGCTAATGCAGCGGCAGAGACGGGCGATCGTATAGAGGTGGAAGTAGGCGGTTTTGGTGATGGAGCGGATATGGGGTCAGAAGCTCATCTCCGGGTCAAATAGGATGCCAAGGTTATGAATGGTCTGGTTCAGCTTCAGACAGTGGCCAGGAAGAGGGATGGGGTTGGTGGCTATGGAACGGGGTTTTGTGGTGGGGAGGAAAGACCCAAGTCTTAACAATAATTAGTTGGAGGAAATTTCTGCTCATCCAATACTGGATGTCGGACAAACAACATGACAAATCCAGAGGCAGTGGAGGGGTCGCAAAAGGTGGTGGTGAGGCACAGTTGGGTGTTGTCAGCATGTAGAACCTGACGTTGTGTTTTCGGATGATATCTGCTGAGGGGCAGCATGTAGATGAAAAATAGGAGGGGGTCAAGGATAGATCCTTGGGGGACTCCCAAGGTAACGGTATGGGAGTGGGAAGAGAAGCCATTGCAGGGGATCCTTTGGCTCCAACTGAATAGATAGGAATGGAACAAGGCGAGGACAGTCCCACCCAGCTGGATAATGGAAAATAGTTGGAGGAGGATTTTGTGAAAAACCATGTCAAAAGTTGCAGACAGATTGAGAAGGATGAGGAGGGATAGTTTACCACAGTCACATAGAATGCCGTTTGTGACTTTGATAAGGGCTGTTTCTGTGCTGTGGCAGGGGTGGAAATCTGATTGGAGGGGTTCAAACATGGAGCTGTGGGAAAGTTGGGCATGGATTTTGGAGGCAACAACACATTCAAGGACTTTGGAGAGGAAAGGGAGGTTTGAGGTGGGATGGTAGTTTGTAAGGATAGAGGGGTCAAGTATGGGTTTTTTGAGGAGCAGGGTGGATGCTGGCAAATTTTAAGGGGAGGGGAGCAGTAGCTGATGAGAGGGAACTGTTATCAATATCAGCTGACATTGGGGCCAGGAAGAGATGTTGTGTGGTCAGCAGTTTGGTGAGAATAGGGTCAAGGGCACAGGAGGTGGGTCTCATGGACAAGA
Source organism: Somniosus microcephalus (assembly GCF_052327205.1). Lineage (NCBI taxonomy): Eukaryota > Metazoa > Chordata > Chondrichthyes > Squaliformes > Somniosidae > Somniosus > Somniosus microcephalus. The sequence continues at coordinate 216,848,368 of NC_140992.1, forward strand.
TGAGCTCGGAGAGGGCATGAAGGGAGATAAGAGAGAAATTAGAGAAAGATGCAAGTTCAGGGCTAAGGCAGTGGGGAACCTTAGGACAAGTTTAGCTTGGTTGGCTAGAGGAAGGTAGGAAAGCGGCAGAGGCACCTGAACGGACATAATGCATATAATCTAGGCTGACACTCTAGTGCAGTACTTACTGATTGTTGCACTGTTGGAGGTGCCATCTTTCAGATGAGATGTTAAACCAAGGTTTCACCTGCCCTCTCAGATTGACATAAAATATCCCTTGGCACCATTCAAAAAAGACCAGAGGTGTTTCCCTGGTGTCCTGGCCAACATTTATTCCTCAACTAACACTACTAAGTCAGTTTAGTTGGTCTTTTACTGTTTGTGGGGCCTTACTGTGTGCAAATTGGCCTCCATGTTTTCCTATGCTAAAGTGAATGCATATTGGTTGTGAAGCACTGGGAACATCCTGAGGTCGTGAAAGGTGTTGAATTTTCTATGCTGACAACTGCTAACTAGGTTATTGTTGAGTAGATGATCCTCAAGTTTATTCCTGACAATCGATTCAATATTTTACATGGAATGGATTTAATACCAAACAGTATGTAGTTGCCTCCATCTGTTATATTGCCTATTTTGCCCCTGTTTCTAATCTACTGGTACCTTCGGAGTGTCCATTGACTCTCATAATGATCATTACTGCCTCATAGATTTCTTCCCTAATCTCTCTCAGCTCTCTGCAATAAATACCATCTATCCAATGGCATTTATTTGTTTTAAGCTAATTTAGCCTGTCTTGGTCTTCCATCTCATTTATAATGTAATCGTTGATTTTACTTCGGAGCAACGAGTACTATGATACTGGAATTTGAATTACATTCAGACCTATAAGCTAATTTTGCAAATGAGGGGCAACATTTTTTAACTATTAGCATAACTAATACTTATAAGGGGCTAAATTGTGCTATGTGGCGCCCATTTTTTAGGTGCTATGCGGCCACCTAAAGCTTGAAAATAGGGTCTGGGATGCAATGAGAAGTGCGCAGGACATCATCTTGGTAAAGGCGTTTGTGCACCGCACTTAACAATCACTGGCAACATGCAGAGCAACGAAATAATGACGCGAATCAGTGTGCAATGCTGATTTGATGCCAACACTGCCATTTTCAAACTGCACACTCCAGCCAGCGCCCTGTCTTAATCTCACACAGCTGAACAAGACATTAAATGGAATGAAGGACCCCCAACCAGTGCTATTTAAAGGGATCATGAACTACAGGTTAGTTGCTGGATTATTTCTTCTGGCTGCTGGTGCAATTGTATGTGTTTTTGGAGCTTTCCTATACTTGGCTAAAGTTTGAATAGTCTACAGGGAGTGGTCTGGCCGTTTGAATAGTCTACAGGGAGTGGTCTGGCTGTTCTTGCAGTGTTTTTTGGTCATTTAAAATCTTGTGCTGAAACAAGTTGCTTCTAGACAAGGGTGGCCTGGTAGGACTTCCTCTAGAATTGAACATGACTGGGAGAATGAAGAGAGGCCACACAGAGTAGGACAAGCTGCTAGAAGAGGGAGGAGGAGGAGGAGGGGTAGAAGGGCTCTTGGCAGAAGGCCATATCCACCGAGAGTCTTCAAGGAGCAATTCTCTTACTTCAACTTCAGCTAGGACCAATGCATGAGACATCTTCACTTCACAAAAGAGGTTGTGACTGAAATCTGTCTACTGCTGCAGCCACAATTGCAAACTCAAAGCAAGGTAAGGACAAGATTGCCTATGACTGTCAACATGACCGTGGCTCTTAACTTTTATGCGTCTGGCTCCTTCCAGGTATCTGTCACTTTGCAGTGCACTGCTGCATAAAGGAGGTCACTGAGGCTCTCTATACAAAAAAAAACAGTTTAATCTCATTCCCTCTTGCCAGAGATAAGCAGGTGGAGCGAGCACAAGGGTTTGCACAGATTGCAGGCTTCCCCATTGTGCAGGGTGCCATTGACTGCTTGCACATTGCCTTCTGTGTGCCTTGTGTGAACTCGGCCATTTTCATGAAGCGAAAGGGATTTCATTCCCTCAGTGTGCAACTGGTGTGCGACCACAGGCAGTGCATCATGCAGGTGAATGCACGTTATCCTGGCAGCAGTCACGATTCCTTCATTCGGCGGCTGTCCTCTGTGCCATCTGTATTTGACCCACCACGGCAAGTCAAAGGCTGGCTACTGGGCGACAAGGGATATCCATTCATGACATGGCTCGTGACTCCGGTCCGGAACCCATGCACACGTGCACAGCAGGCCAACAATGTGAGCAATGCTGCCACAAGAAACATTATAGAGTACACCATCGGCATCCTCAAGCAACGCTTCCGCTGCCTGGACCACTCTGGAGAAGCACTGTAGTACTCAGCTGAGCGGATATCAAGATTTGTAGAAATATGCTGTACAACCCCGCCATTAGGTGGTGGCAAGGGCTGTTCCCTCATATCAGGTGAGAAGCTGAGGAGCAGGAGCACGAGGAGGAGGAGGAAGTGCAACAGAAAGTGGAAGAACAGGAAAAGGAAGGGAGGCTACAATGTAGACAGCTCCTTTCTGCCTGACTCTGTGATCAGATTATTCATGAGCGATACCAGTAACCTCAACCACACCTCCCCATTCACCAACAGTCCCACACTCCTTACCTTTCCTCCATCATATCGTCCTCTTTCCAACAACATAAATATAAAAACCACCAGACAATGCACATTCCAATCCAATTTTATAAATTCAATCATTACATAATGCATACAAAAATAAACTAATCACCTTTGTGCATTCCCTTAGTGCCTATCTTCCATGTGCCTTTGCCTATCCTAGTACTCCTGCAAGGTGCTTCCCCAGTGGTTGCAGCATGGGTGGTGGAAGGCTGCTGACCTTCAATTGAGGAAACAGCAGAATGAGGGTGACCTCGAACAGCTGTGGGCCTAAAGGGCCCTGCTTCTAATTGCACCATCTTGGCCTGAGCTGCAGCAGTCTTGGGTAGCTGGCTGACAGGCAACAGCTAGTGCACTGGTGGAGTGGCAGGGATGGGAGCAGGAATGCTGTCATCCTGAGAGGACAGCAGGTTTGTGTTCCATTGAGCCACTGTCACTCTCCCGGGGCGGTGTCTCAGCAATCCTACTGATCTGTTGGAGAACAGATTGATGGACTGCTGTGACACCCTGGAAGCCCCTTTGAACAGTGGTATCCAGAGCAACAATGGCAGCAGTCTGAGCTTGCAAGGCAGCAGTCTGAGCTTCCACTACAGCACTCAGGCCTTTGATGGAAGTTGTTTGTGCTACAATGGAAGCTATTTATGCTGCAACACAGGTATGCTGATGGAGGTGACCACCTGTTCCATGTTAGAAAGGATGGGCTTCAAGCTCTGTGCAAAGCCCTGTGGCAAGTTGGTTCTGGACTCTTCCCTGCTCCTTGACATTGAGCGCAGGCTTTTCAGTGCACCAAGCATTTGGTTACGTACACCCATCAGCTTTCTTCTCTAGCCAGTTCCATCGAAGTCCTCATCTGACTCCTCTGCAGCAGAATTAGTGTGCGACCTTGCTCTCCAGTGAGCTGGCACCTGCACTATACTTTTCCCATGCCCTGGCTCCTTCACACTTGTGCCTGGTGTCTCACCACGTGCTGATCCCTCCTCTATCCTAGCCTCTAAAAAATGCAGTGTCAGTGTTTCAGCTGGTGGCTGTGAGTGTAAGATCGCGTGACGGTGTCTCTTCATCTTCACTGTCTTCTTCCTCCTCCTCCTCTGACTGGAAGGTTCCAGTTCTTGGGTATCTGAAATGGAAAAGGGACAAGGGGTGGGTTGTGGTGAGGTGAGAGGAAAAAGTAAGAAGTGTGTGCTTACACCATCTGCAGCTTACAAGTCAGAAGAAATTGTGGGATGAGGGAAAAGTGGGAAGATAGAAGGATGATTAGGTAGGCAGACCCCCTCATCATCGATCCCTCCAGTGCTGCCAGTCCATGGCCTCAGCGATGCCCCTTCCCATGATGGCCAGCACTGTCTCCTCCACGGGGGTTAAAACATGCAGGCAGCTTGTCCTCCTCCAGTACTTTTTCCTGCTGCCTCTTGTTACGCGCCAACTTCTCCCACAAGAAAGAGGGAATTATGTGTGAGTTGTGGTAGTGAGGCTTGCAACAGTGCTAAGTATTTGAGGTGAGGTAAAGCATATGAATTGAAGGGTTGAGTATGATTGATAGAGATTGTTGGTAGATGGGTGATGGGGGTGTAGTGAATTGAGCAGTGGATGAGGCTAGCGGTGCAGTTGGTAAGATATGCCATTTGAAGATGAACTCACTCACCGTGACAAGTTGTGTCAGATCATTAAACTTCTTTCTGTACTGCATCGATGTTCTTGGAGCAACACTCCTGGCATTGACCTCCGCCATTACTTCTTTCCACTGCCTCCTAGGCATCTGTCTGGAGGGCCTCCTGTGGATAAAGGATGTCTCTCCTCTCTATGTCTTGCACCACGACCTCCATTGCATTGTCAGAAAACCTTTGTGCTCGCTTTCTCACATGTTCAGCCATTCCTCAAAGTATCACAGCACAGATTCACTTTACAAAAACCTCCCACCACTTCTTGCAGCCACAATGCACCTCCCTTTTAAGAGGTGCAGGCTGCCTTTAAGTAGCGCTAGGCAGTCGCGATATCCGACCCCCTTCTGATACATGCAGCCAATGAACAGCACAGGTAGCAATCATTTAAAACAGCAAGCAGCACAAATTTAACGTGTTGCCTGCATCGCCATGCACGGGTGCGGGTTAATCGTGTACCGCGATCCCCACGCCCGTTTTCCAATTTAACCCCCATTGTTTCTAAATATGAATTCTAATTTACTCATAGTTTCTGGCATGTTTGGCACCTCAAACAAGTGTACCAATATGTTTGGAGGTGGATTTTTTGGTGGGACTCGTTTCCACCGGGATTCTACTCTGTAATGGCAACACTTAGGGCTGGATTTTGTCAATGGGGAGCTTTTGGAGGCGGGACTTCCACTTGTTGGGTTTTAATCCCACCTCCATCGACTTCTGGCCAACCCACACTATTTTCCCTTGATTGACCTTGTTAAGCCCACCCAGCGGGCTTAGCAGGCCAATTAAGGGGAAGCCGGTTACAGAGAACGTCAGCGTATGACGTTTCACCTGTCAAAACTTTTTGACAGATGAATTGTCATCATTTGACAGCTCTGTGAAGCTGTCAAACACTGACATTCTCTGTAGTTTGATGAGTTCTTGTATTCAAGACTCATCAAACCTCTTTTGTGAGCAGAAATCAGATGGTTGTTGCATCGGAGAAGGCAGCAGCCATTCTGTCATCTCTGCCAGTGAGATGCGAGAGTCTCCGCATCCCCAACGTTTGAAGCCTGCAGGAAGAAACAAAGGTAAGTAAACATTTTCTATCACTTTACACTCACCTCGCATACTTACCTCTCCACACTTGCACCCATCACTTACCTCCACAGCGCACTTTTGCACCCCTCCGACCCCCGCAGACCCACTTCTTGCCTCGGTTACCCTGGCGGGGTTTCCTGACGTTGGGAAGCCCGCGCCTCTGGTGGAAAAATGGAGATAATCCTCTTAACTGTCTGTTAACTACCTGTTAACAGGCAGTTAAGTGGCTGTAATCTCCTTCCCGCCTCCAGGAGACGGGACCCGGCGCAGGTCGGCTACCCGCCTCCTGGGAAGATGGCACGGCGGCGGGTTGGGTACCCGCCCTGAGTTTCTGCCATTTTCCTGGCAGTCCCGCCTCCAATCCCACCTCCCCAGGGCTGGCAAAATCACCACCTTAGTTTCCTTTGTTGCCTTCTCAAAGTGCGCATGCCGATACTGCTGGGAGTCCACTAAGATAAATGCTAATGAAGAAGAATGACGTTGGGAGTGTCCAGATCTCATGACTTGTGTTCCCATTACACCAAGGGTAATTAACGATTAACTAAAAGAGTCATATCTGTTTCCAACATTGACTGAGACTGGTGAAAACTTTCCTTTGAAACCTGCAGCCTGAAGATATTTTGAGGAGTGAGTCCTGGAGCTACAGAAGATTTTTTTTGCCTTACCATTGACAGCCTGGGGGCTTGAGACCACCAAGATATTTTTGCTTTCATAGTAAGAGGTTCCACGTACCAGGCATAGTATGCCCTATGAGCATTCCCCTTTTTGCAATTTTAATGCAGGAGGTGCTGTAATGGATGGAAGAAAGGAGAATGAGGCAGCATATGAGGCAGATGCACCCTACAGTATATTATCTTCACTCCATGCAGATCTTATGAAGTTCTCAGTGAGCAAACTCAGCATGACAAGAATGCACTTCATGAAAGAGGCAATATGGGAGCTGTTCCAGTTACTACATGAAGTCCTGTGGCCAAGATCATTTGCCTGGACAGCTTTGCCTGTGGCTGTGAAGGTCACAATTGTATTCAATTTTTATGCCACCAGCTTATTTCAAGCAGACATGGGGGATTTGTGTAATATCAACCAAGGTGCTGTCTGGACCTTCATTTGTCAGGTAACTGACACACTTTTTAAGAGAGTTAAGGAATTCATCCAGTTTTGCATGACAGCAAGGTACTAAGGTGATACAGCCAGCCAGGTTGATCGCGTTGCTGGGTTTGCCAAAGTGCCGGGTGCAATAGATGGCCCCACGTAGCATTGTGAGTTCCTACAGTTAACCTCCTCAACTTTCTTAATAGAAAGGGATACCACCCACTAAATGTACGGAATGCAAGGGTTGGGACAGGGGAATGTAGAACAGATTTTGCTCCAGAAACTGCTTTCTAGCCTGGTCCTCAGCATCCTCTTCCTCATCAACATCATAGTCAATGAGGGAGAAATTTCTTTCCTGCTGCTCTTCCTCATCATCTTCCTCTTCATCTTCCTCTTCTTCAACTTCTGTCCTCCCATTATTGTGATAAATCTGCAGGAAAGCTGGACATAATCCCAAAGCCAATGTCATGAGGCCCAAACCATTTTCAGTTTAGGTCTTAACAGCATAATTCAGGTGAGCTGCTGAGCATTCATTGAGCGCTAGGGGCAGCTCACCACACCCGGCAATGAACTTGTGGATGGTAAGGGCATTTTTCATAAAGAAGTGAACAAAATTCTGTAACTCAATACAGAAGTGGGGCAGAGATATTTGATCTGCTAGTGGAGTTGGGGGGCAGTGGAAGAGGTGAGCAGGATGGGGAGGACGTTTGAGAAGTGAATCCCTGAAGAGTGAGCTGAGCAAGATGGTTGGCAGGAGCAAAGAATGAAACATTTGGTAAAGCCAACAACAAGCGTTGTGGTGGCATGGTAGAGAATACTAGAGGAGCCACAGAAAGAGGCTGTGGGCTCATTCATGAGGGACTCGAACTTGGGGCAGTGACAGGAGAGAAGGTAAGCTCAGGAATAGTATTAAGTTGGCGGAACGAGCGAGGGAGACATAGAGAAGAAAATGGAGATAGGGGCGTAGCCTGATGAGACATAAGAGGAGGAGAGATGCAGTAATGGCTAAAATTGAAAAATAAGTAAGGTGCTTGGGTCCAGAGTGACAACCAAAATGTGCACAAGGACACAAGGAAACTTTAAATTACTTGACCAGTGGCAGAGATCTAGGTACGGCGGGGAAAACATTTGTGATAATGGCAGATGTGAGAGGGGGTAGCCACAGCCCGCCTTCACTAGCCACAGTGCAGATGCTGAAAGAAATGACATTATCCATGAGTTAGGAGCCACATTGGGAAGGATGATTTTTATAATGGCCCATATTTTGCAATGGGTAATGATGGTGAACTGTCAGCGTTCACTGACATTACCCCTCTGAAACTGACCAGAACTTCAGGATTTAGCACATGCGCAGCTAAACCCGGAAATCCTGAAGTTGCGATCAATCATTCCCTGCTCCGCCATAGGCTGTGCTGTGGGACTCATAACTGATAATCAGTTGAACTGATGAAAACTTAAGCATTTCCACTGTAATATCGCTGTTAAACACCCCATAAAAAGTTAACCCTTGTTGGAATAGGTGTAACTGGGCTTTTAACGGTATATTGATTGCTGAAAAACAAATTTTATATTTGTGGATTATCAAATTTCTCCATTGTGATAGAAAATTACTAGATTTTTAAAATAATGAATATTTTTTAAAGTTTGTTTATGATATTTCAGCTTCTACCTTAACCCCATGTGTATGTCCCAATCTTTATTTCTCTCTCTGTAAAAATGTTAAAAACTGAATTGATAATGTGTGCTTTTTATTTCCTGGTTTGCTGTCTGTGAGAATTCTTCAATGTGATTGGCTGCTTAGACAGCTTGATGCCAGCACTGTTGCTCTGCGCTAGAGCTCCCTTTTTGACAGTGCTACAATCAAGTTAACATTGAGAAAGCTTCAGTTTTAGCCACAGAGATCACTGGATCTTTGTGGGCAGCTTTCTTCGGGATCAGCAGCGATTGCCATCGCTTCGTCGCTGACCACAAATTCCGGGCCAATGTGTGAGTTCTTCTCTTTCACCCCCTCACAATTTTTCCTAAGTTATCTTTCTCTCCAGCTTTTTTAGGCTTCCCCAGAATATGTGCCAATCTGCAATTGAGTTGAGTAAGTGACATGTTCTCACTATCTTCTTGTGTTGCATTGTATAAAAGTGGTGACTCATCCCTCTATTTTCCCCATTTGCTTTTGAGGACATATTCCCCAGAAGGATTCCCCATGTGGGGAATCTTGGGGATCAACTCCCTTCCTATTGATGGAACATATTAGTATATGCTTGCCAGCCAAGTTGCCTGACGGTAGTTTTCCAACTAAAACTGAATAATGTTTTACTGTGGTTATTCATATGTGACCTAGTTTGTTTTAGCTCAGATAAATCAGTAGAACAGTTTGCAAAGAGCTCTAGTATTAAGGGAATTAGATGGCTATGGGTCATTGAATTATATGAACTGCCAGAAATCAAACATCTAAATTGCATTTACTGTATTGCAAAAGAAATATTGGCCCAGAATTTGCTGGAGCTTGGCATCTCGCGGCGTGCCCATTTGTTAGATTTTTTCCCTCACCCTTCGGCTCGAAAATTTATGGTGTCACAGGTTGCTGGAAATGTAAGCTGATAAAGGTGTGGCAAGGTCAACGGGGCATCTGGGACCTTGGTGAATGATGGGGCCAATAGTCTCTGTCCTTAACCAATGAGATTTAAGGATAGAGAAATTGAAATGTAAGATTTTCAAAACCTCTAAGAACAATTTACTATCTGCAGGAATGAGACTCCATAGCTTCAATTGTTCCCTTTCTCGGCCAGAGAGTTTTAGTGACATTGCAGGAACATGAAGCAGGACAAGCAAGCAATTAGGGAGGCAAATGGTACATTAGCCTTTATTGCAAGGGGGCAGGCATATAAGAGGAAGGAAATCTTGTTGCAATTATACAAATACAAGACTGCTTTGGGGAGACCACAACTTGGGTACTGTGTACAGTTTTGGTCTCCTTACCTAAGGAAGGATATACTTGCGATATACTTAGAAAGGGTGCAACAAAGGTTCACTAGCTTTATTCCTGAGATGAGGGGTTTGTCTTATGAGGAGAGATTGAGTAGAATGGGCCTATATTTTCTGGAGTTTAGTAGAATGAGAGGTGATCTCCATTAAAATGTATAAGATTCTGAGAGGGCTTGACAGGGTAGATGCTGAGATGCCGAGAGGCTGTTTCCTCTGGCTGGAGAGTCTAGAACTAGGGGTCAAAGTCTTAGGATAAGGGGACGATCATTTAGGAGATGAGGAGAAATTTCAGAGAGTGGTGAATCTTTGGAATTTTCTACCCCAGAGGGCTGTGGATGCTCAGTCGTTGAGTATATTCAAGACAGAGATCGATAGATATTTGGACACTAAAGGAATCGAAGGATATGGGGATAGGGTGGGAAAGTGGAGTTGAGGTAGAAGATTAGTCATGATCTTATTGAATGGCGGAGCAGGCCCAAAGGGCCATATGGCCCCTCCTATTTCTTATGTTCTTAATCTTGTCATTAAAAGGGTCCTTATATCGTTAAATACCAACCCAACTTTCTGTGGCAAGTTTAATTTGTTTTAATAGCACAAATGCAGCAATTTTTTGAAACTCACAGAGATGTTGACGGTGAGCTTCTGTTTTCACGAGGCTAACGACAAGTCATTCAGCAATTTGTGGTGAATAACTCAAGGGATACTTCTTCCTCACCACAATTTGCTGGGTTATTTACACACTAATAACAGCGTGCGCATTAAACTCGCCATTATTTTCCCAGCAAATTCTGGGTCAGTATATCTGACCATATTAGCTCTAAGGTATTGGTATTGAACTCTGTGCTTTGTTACCTGTATTTGGATTGTTCTGCACATTTTCGTTAACTGTGTCTTGTATAGTTACTCTAAGGCTCAGTGGTAGCACTCTCACCTGAGTCAGAAGTTGGTTCAGAAGTCAATGTAGTAATGAAGGTGCGCTGCACTATTGCCATCTTTTGGATGAGATATTAAATCAAAGTCCCGTTTTCCCTCTCTGGTGGATGTAAAAGATCCCATGGCACTATTTGAAGAAAAGCAGGGGAGTTCTCCCGGTGTCCTGGCCAACATTTATCCCTTAACAAACACCACAAAAAAAAACTGTTTAATTGGTCAAATAACTCATTGCTGTACACGGGACCTTGCTGTGAACAAATTGACTGCTGTGTTTCTCTACATTACAACAGTGACTACATTTCAAAAGCAATTCATTGGCTGTGAAGCGCTTTGGGATGTGCTGAGGACCTGAAAGGCACTATATAAATGCAAGTTCTTTCTTTGATCCCAATTGGTGTTCAAAAAGCTATTGAAAATGGTTTACTTTGTAAAAACATTGTTCTAAAATCTAAGCACAGATTGGGAACGGAAAGCCTGAGCCCAGGTTTTAGTTAAACCAACATTAGTGAAAAGTACTTCTTTGAATTGCACATACATTTGTGGGTTGGGTTTGTGAGATAACCTTTCAGCACCAGTTGTCAAAACAATGTTTGTAACTGTTTTTTTCCCTTTAGGTTCTTGCTGCCAAGGCATGGAATATTAATGAAATTGTTTATTCTCTTTGATTTTCAGCTGATGTTGTGCAGTCTATTGATGAGAGACTTTTTTGCAGCTACTGTAGCATGTTTTGTATTTATTTGCATGTTTTTCGTTGATGTTAGGACATTTTGATGCATCTTCAGTGCAGGTACAAAGGAAAACATTGATGAAACGTGTTTTCGACGGTCAGTGTCACCCATTAAAAAAATAGCACTGCAATACTGTTGTCAAGTGTGTCACTATCTTTTCCTGGAAGCGTATCCATATGCAGCAAATTTCCTCTTGGAATAACAGATCAAAACCCATAAAGTGGATCATTTATATGCCACTCCCCATTATAGAACAGCATGGAGACAGTTAATGAGAGGCATGGCAAAGGGAATATTTCCATGACTTTGTTCCCATGCAGTCAGTGGCTGAAAGTGCTGTCTTGGGGGAATTATTTGAAAGAACAAAAGTGCTGTCTGAAATTTTTGTGCCACTGGTACTTCAGTCAACACAACAGCTTGCTGCAAAGAGTGTGCTACACATAGAGAGGCTTTTTATTGCTCTTTTTTAATCTTAGAAATCCAGCAGTGATGATAAAGGTATCTGTGACATTTGCAATTTTCTATGCACCAGCCCACTCCATTTTCTTCCTTAGTGCCACTTACATGGTACAGTAAGCCTGTACCATTGAGAATAATTACAGTCTGCATAAAATGAACAGTGTAATACGAACACAGCTTCCTGTAATTGCCTTTTCATTATTTGCTAACAGTGAGCTACTCAGTCATAAGGAAAAAAAATTGCATAGTAATTGACTGACGATAGGAAGCTGAAACAAATTCCACAAATATGATAATTTTCATGTAGCCATAAAGCTTTCCCCCCCTCCCCATTTTAAAGGAGGTTAAACCATTTATACTGTAATGTAAAACTACAATTGCCAGGATTGAAAGAAAATCGTAGTATTAACATTTGCATCTGTTTAGGCTGGAACATCCCATTAGCAGTATTAGAAGTAGACCATGGTTATTTTCCATTTTAGTAACTGTGTAGCCTCTGACCTAAATCGGATTTTGAGCTTTGTTTGTTGCAGAAGCTATGTCATGGAAACCTGTTAGCTGTGGGCTAATTATTTTAACCTCTATTTAGTTAACCTTAGAAAATGTAGGATACTAACATGGGGGAAGCTATGCTTTTAGCACAAACAGATTTTCTGAATTAAGTACACTGTCTTTGCCAGAAGCTTTATCATTTAGATTTGTAACAAACCCTACTTTTGTTCTTGTCTTGAGTTTTGCTCGATTACTGTTCTGCTGATTAATAGATCTTTATTTATTTAGCTTGCAGCCTTCCTTTTTTTATAGTTATGATTGTGCATCATAATTACCTAATAGAGCAAAACCCAAATCAAATTAGTATTTCACAAACCAGACCAACCTGATTGGTATGAATACCTGCAATACAAACCTCTTAACATTTAACAGTAGAAGCCACTTACTGTGCTTGAAGGATTTGTTTGTATTTTCTCGGTATGATGATTGCTTTTCTGTAATTAGTTCCATGGGGACAGTACATTCTAACAGTTAAAGAATAATTACAGCCGATGAAATATTAAACTGCCTAATACAGCCTTTTGTTGAGAATTCACTGAGGTTTAATGTTGTGCAACAAGTAAGCCAGAGTTTTCATTTTGTATCATGATAGTAGTGGGCATGCTTTTCATACGCAAAGAAGGGAATTTTGTACAGAGGTAAATGGGCTCTAATATGATAATGTTTCAGAACATCAAAGCATATTCAAGGCCAGCAGTTTTATTGAAATCTATCGTTATTTATTTTCATGTGCAGTACATCTTGAACGTCGTCTGCACATTGCATATTGAGAATGAGCTGAAGAGTGTAATTTTCTATCTTCACTTAACAAAATAAAAATGAAACTCCATCTAAGACTTTATATTCCTGCAGTACCGTATATTTGTACACTGTATTTCTTTTGATCATAATTTTTAACAATGTTTAACATAAAATAATCTTTTTCTGTTTATGGAGAAAAATAGAGTATGCCTTTAGTTAAGGCAAACTGTTATTTATAATGCATTTCCAAATCATCTGCAATTATAAGACATTCCAAAAGTGTTATATTTTAATAGTATTTAGAATATTAACAAGATATTAATTTTGGTGAAAATATGAATACTTAATACCATTTTATTTTAAATCCCCATATCCTTATGGTTAGAATTATATTTTGGAGTGTTTTACTTCCTGTGAAACCAAATACTTAAGAATGGTAAAACATTTAAATTAAATACTTGTTTTGGTAATTTTATTTTCCAACATACTTTAGCATACAGGAAGATACTTTATATGACAGGTAGCCCATTGTAAGGTCACTGTGCAGGGGCGATGGTAATCACAATGAGTTAAAAGCCCCAGGAACTAAGAGAGAGATCCAGTGGTTATGTTAATATAACCATCGTGTTTTCTATGGCCTTTCTCTTTTCAGCAGGGTGTCCCTAATCTCAAGGATAAAGGATACTGAATTGGAAACTGTGGAATAAAGGCTTTATTCCATGTGAGGAGGACTTGATAACTTTAAGTGACAAAATTATGAAGGTCATCTTCACTCATGGAATAAATGCTGTACTATACAGTTTGCCATTGAGAAGCCTGCTTATATCATGATAAGTATAATTTAAAAAATTGATAATTGTAACTTTCTAAAATAATTATTATACAGAAGGTGCATTTAAATTCTGTAATAGATTAAGTTAGTTACCTGTTCCCATGGAATTTCTATGATTCTATAAGAACAGAAGAGTGGGACCAATTGGATAGCTCTTCAAAGAGCCTGCACAGACACGACGGAATGAATGGCCTCCTTCTGCGCTGTATGACTCTATAATTCAAACAGAGATTATAGCCAACTCTAAGATCTCTTTGGTAGGGAAATAATTAACTCCAAAGCCAGTTTTGGGCTAAAATAAAACATACTGCATTTCTGAGTGAATTGGGTTTGCGCTGTATGAATGATATAAAAACAAAAAAATGTGATTAAGATCGCACTTTGGCTGCAGCATCAGATTAAAAGCAACCACTTAGAAATTACTATTGGCAATATTAGCAGATGTTTATATGACCCATTTATATGACATTTCTCTCTCACTATTTCAGCAACGGCATTTACCATTTAAAATAAATCCAGTCAATGCCTGTGTTAAAAGTACCAGACAAGGAAATATCATATGAATGTGTGAAGTATTTGTCCACTATTATTACCAACAGTAACTTTTAGGCTTTAGTTACAGGAGACTGGGTGGTACAGTGGGTTTTCTCAGTGAAAAAGTGAAGTTGTGTCTTTATAATAATATTTCAGTTTGTGTATTTCTTAATATGAATGAAAGGAAAATGGATGGTAAATTTGAGTCGATTTTCCACTAAACACTAAAAGGTATTAATTTCATTATTTACTATCAAAAACAAATCAAACCATGAGACAGGGACAGAAGAGAAAAAAAGACAATGGCCACAAAATTTGGCTCTGTAGCACCCGTTGTTTGGGCACTATGGGTGTCGTTTTGGTTCCAAATTGGTGTCCGCAGCACTCGCGCACACTTATGGTGTGGGCCGTGCCAGATGCCATCTTAGGTAGGGCATTAGCACGGCTGCAGGGAGCATGCACCGGAAGAATGCAGAGTAGGCAGATCGTGACGTCAATCAGCGTGTAATGCTGACTTGACGCCCACGCTGACATTTATTCGCTCAACGCTCCAGCTAACACCCTCTCTTAAGCTCGTACAGCTGATCATTCGTTCATCAGCAGGAACGACTCCCCACCAGTGCAAATTCTGGACCACTGTTTTCCAAGGTAACTTTTGGAAGTGCTTACAATTGACCAGAAGACTGGCTGTTGGCTGCAAGACTGACCCATCTCCCAACAACTTTGCAAGATATGCAAAAATTGCTAACTAAATTTTGCTACTTGAAAACAAAAATAATTTTATTAAAGTAAGCATGTAAAGAATAAAGAAAGAACGTGTGTGTGTGTGTGTTACAGCGCCTTTCATGACCTCCGGATGTCCCAAAACAATTTACTGCCAATGAAATACTTTTCACAGAATCACAGAAACCCCACAGTGCAGATAGAGGCCATTTCGGCCCATCGAGCCTGCACCGACACATATCCCACCCGATCCCCGTAACCCCTACACCAACACATATCCCACCCTATCCCTGTAACCCCACGTATTTAATCCCCCTAACACTAAGGGTCAATTTATCATAGCCAATCAACCTAACCCGCACATCTTTGGACTGTGGGAGGAAACCGGAGCACCCGGAGAAAACCCACGCAAACACGGGGAGAATGTGCAAACTCCACACAGACAGTCGCCCGAGGCTGGATTTGAACCCGGGTCTCTGGCGCTGTGAGGCAACAGTGCTAACCACTATGCCACTGTGCAATCACTGTTATAAATGTAAGAATTTATCATTAGAGATAAATCTATCTGATGAAAACAGTATTTTTTTGCAGAAACCAATTATAAAACAATTAATTCAATGTTTGCAAAGATCTATTGGAAACTTGCAAACTCGTGGTGCCAAAGCCAGAGAATCCTCCTTCCCCCTTGCCCCTCTCTAACTGCTGATAAACCCCAGGATTCCACCACTGAGCCAATCCCCACATTCCAGCCCCTCCTCCAGTTCTGCCAAACCCAAGGTTCCTCCTCCATAGTGCTGCTAAGCCAGAGGACAACCCTCATCCCCATGCTGCCAAATGTCAGCACTTCCATCTCAAAGCTGCCAAATCCCAGAATCATGCCCCAGCACTGCCTTTGCCCAAGATTGCATTCCAATGCTGTTAAACTCCTTGATTGCCCATATCTACCTCTAACCCTAGTAATAATCAAGGCCATGAATTTACAGTTTACACAGAATAATAAACAGTGGCAGAATTGAATCCCCAAGTCACCACTAAAAACTCCAGAATAACTAAATCAGTTGTTCTCATATTACATTGTGCGTTGCATGGCATAACACCTCAATTATTACGAAACAGTGTATCCTCCGACTGGCTGTGAGCAGTACCACAGGAGATCTGCTTAAGACAGTATAAATATAATGGTTAATAAATGTGACTGAAATTATGGGATAACTGAAAAAAAAAATTCTTCTAACATCCAAAGTGTTCTAAAGACTTTCAGTTTCAAACATGTTTATTAAAATAGCCATAAACTATTGTAAGATTTCAGGTTTTGACACAAACTAGATAAGCACCCAACAGAAGCCTTGGTGAGACCACACCTTGAATATTGTGTGCAGTTTTGGTCGCCTTACCTGAGGAAGGACATTCTTGCCATGGAAGGAGTGCAGTGAAGATTCACCAGGCTGATACCTGGGATGGCAGGAATGACGTATGAGGAGAGATTGTGTCGATTGGGCTTATACTCACTGGAGTTTAGAAGATTGAGAGGGGATCTCATCAAAACCTATAAAATTCTGTCAGGCCTGGACAGACTAGATGCAGGAAGGATGTTTCTGATGACCGGGGAGTCCAGAACCAGGGGTCATAGTCTAAGGATAAGGGGTAAGCCATTTAGAACTGAAATGAGGAGGAATTTCTTCACCCAGAGAGTGGTGAACCTGTGGAATTCTCTGCCACAGAGGGCAGTGGAGGCCAGTTCATTAAATATATTCAAGAAAGAGTTGGATATATTTCTTGAGGCTAAAGGGATCAAGGGATATGGGGAGAAAGCAGGGACAGGGTACTGAATTTGGATGATCAGCCATGATCTCATTGAATGGCGGAGCAGGCTCGAAGGGCCGAATGGCCTACTCCTGCTCCTATTTTCTATGTTTCTATGTTTCTATGTAAGCCTGACAGAAAGCGATTTGGATCAGTTCTCAAAGTGTTGTAGGGACTATTTTTATCTTCTGGTGCATCATATCTAAAAGATTAAAAACTGGTGCTAATTCTGCCTGAGTGATAATGTTTTAATAGTATTCAAATTTTATGGGTCATTTTAGCAGCCAATTCTGAAGGGGCACAGGACTAAAAAGGGAGAGATGGAAAAGAAGCTCTATTGCAGGCTTGAGACCACAGCTAACCAGTTCTGTCACTTGCAGTGCCAGCTCAATGGTGCATCCTAGCAACAGATGACCTAGAAGATGGCACAGCTCTTCCCTTTACTCTGCTGACCCAGACCCTATGAAGACACTTCTCCGCAGCCATTGCCAACTAGCTGCAACATTTCTTATAAGCGTGGTGGATGGTATCTTGGTGGGTGCAGCCAATTAGGCTTTGATCACCCTGGCATGTCTTTCATACTTTACCATGTAAAGCATGACATACTGTGATTGGAATGCATCTGAAGAATCACCCAGCATAATGGATAGTCAGGCTTTCACATGTACCTGTGCCATCAAGCTTGGTGTTACAACTTGCTTTGAGAGTTGGAGCCTCTGCCTGCACTAAATATATGCCAAAGAAATGTATTGTATGCAGACCTGGGTGTGCAGGTACTGACGGGTGGTCACGGAGCACCTCTCGTGCAATACGACCTGCCTGGTACCTCTTTGAGGGTCACCTTCTTCGAGCGCTACAGGTAGGGGAAACCCATTGGGAAACCAGTGATGGCAATAATTCTGCTGTGGCCAAACAAATTAAACAATTGGTACCATGGCTCAGGGCCTAAGTGCCTGGAAAGAGAAAAAAACAACAAACATTTTATAAAAAAGGTGAGAAATGGCCTCATAGCTGAAAATAATACTCTTCTTGTCCCTTTAGTTCAGTTATCTTTGCTGCTCAATGCCTAGCAACCTTGGACACAGTTAAAATGCATGTTCTTTTTTACAATTGCTGTATTACTACTGTTAAAGGCTGAAAAAGTTGCGGGAGGCGTCAGAATGGCACTCCTGCACGATTTGCATATTATGATGAAACTCCTGGTTCCCAGCACTGTGGAAATGTGCATCAAGTGCAAACGGGGCGCAGACCCAGCGTTCTGGGTCTCCACTCCTTTTTCTTCATCCCGAAGTCCCAAAAATTGGTGCATATAGAATGAAGTCATCTATGGGGCATTAGAATGAGGAAAATTGGCCTATACCCGACCTTTTCAAATGTAAATTGTGTCAGAAAAAGGCAATCGAAACTGGTCACTAGTGAAATGCATTTGGACAGTCTGAATCGAGTTATTAGTAGGCATGATTCCACAGTAAAACCCACCCATGTATCAAAATGAATTGATAGTTTAAAGCAGAATAGGTAGTGTAGAAAATGGAAATGTCATACTCGTACATTAATGGGTGCTCTTTTGAGGTTGTGATTAAGGAACATTTATGGGGCAGCGTGGAGATAGCTTTATTCTGCTTCAAACCTGTGACATACCTCACCAGGGAATGTTGGTCCTGACACTCATTACAAAAAAGGAATAAATGTTATTCCCCAGCACTTCCTCACAATGATGAACACAACATTCATTATTCGGGATATTAGTTAAAAAGCTCATCGAAGGAGGATATTACAGAACAGAAACAGGCCATTTTAATCTTCTGCGCCAATGTTTTTCTCTCTACATGAGCCACCTAGTCCAATACCATTCTCCTGCTCACTTCCCAAACCCTTTAATATACTTATTTTCCAAAAAACAATGTAATAGCCTTTTAAATTTATTTATAGACTTTTTAATATTAAAGTTAATTTTGAAGAACTTTTGATTTGATTTTTAATCAACAATCCAGAATTATCGCTGGTAATATGCAAATAATGGAAGGTGATATCAGAAACAATTGTGTGTATTGCAGCAAAAAGTGATGTTAATTCCTTTGCATGGGGACTTGTGTTACGCTATATATTATTATAAAAGTGACTTTTTTAATTAAGTCATGTTATTCAGGTGCAGAAAATCTTGGAATGTACTATAGCAAGTTTGCTATGTAGATCCTTTATTTAATTTAGAATAACTGCTAAATAAATGTTAAAATAAGTTGTTTTGTCATCTGTATGGAGGCATTCTGACCATGTGTGTATATTGCACAGGTTTGAATCAACTTCTTTTACAGATAGTTTTTTTAAATGGTAACAAAGGAGGGATTTAGCGAACCTTATCTGATCACTATCTTAGCAAACCTTGCTGTAAGTGCATGTGTCAGTTGAAAACAGGATTAGACTTGGGTGTGAAAGCCCCTGTGGTAAAATAGCCTGCCAACACGCACTGTCGAAGCGCTCACATGAATAAATGGCAGCATTTGCAATAAGGATGAATGCCACCTGTGGAACTGTATCCCAGCAGGAAGTCAGTACTTTCAGGAGAGGAGGAGAAGGGAGAGAATTAGCAAGAGATAAAAAGGACTTTGTTCTTTTTTTTAAATAAAAAGGTGTCCAAATCTGTTTGAATAAAAGGGCATTGAGCTTAGTGCATTTCTTTGATTTTCTGCAGGAAAACTGCAAAACGGAACTGAAAATGTGTGATACATGGCAGGACCTGAGCTGTGACATACAATCTCTGAGGAGTGAAACGAGCTCTCTTCTAAGTGAAGTTACTGCAACTCTGTCTGTGAAGGTAACTACTTCAAGATTTACTGATTAATTTTTGCAATAATTACATCAATACTAGATCTAGACAGCACAAATGCACATAATTTTGCATAGGAAGGTATAGCCAACCTTAAAAAAAGCAATAGCAGGATGTATCTGGAAATTTTGCTGACCATGTTTGCACTGGCCCTAAAATTCCTTGGGTCGCAATCTTGACAGTTACACCGGAATTGTGCCTGATGGTGTTCTCCAGGATTGACCCCCCTCTCCCCACCCCAGCCTGGAGTTTGTGGGGTCAGTGGGAGAGTACCTCATCTATATGGGTCAGGCGGGTACTCTGGCACCGGCCTGCCCATAAACTTCGAGAAGCTCTGGCATTTGCATGCCTGTGGGGGGCTGGATGGTGGTGCTGCCCAGGTCTCCCCCACCCCACTCAACCGCCTCCCCCGTCCACAACCCCCTCCCAACCCTGTCAATGGTCCTACTTTCCACCTGGACAAGGTGACCAATCTGCACTTAGATTTTTGGGGAAAAAAATGAAATTCTTCAGGATGCAAGCCACTTGCCACACCTGTGCCCCATTGGTGATGGCCATGTATGTCAATAAGGCTCTACTCATTCAGTGTACGAGCTGTCATACAAACATCGTGTCCCACAAGAGCCTGAGGAACAGGAACTCCCCCATCTCTTGCTCAATCCCTTTGCAAACATCTGCCCAGTATGGGATGGATTGAGATTCTGCCTATTACAAGGCAGCCAGGAACCCCCTGGAAATGGCAGAGACCCAACACAACCAAATAGTGTTGTTTGGAATGTGAATACAAATAACTAAGCACCACATTATTTGATTTGTGCCATGTAGTTTTCAGGATTTATATGGGACACTTTATATTTCTCCATTTTTGACACTTGTGGTTAATTATATCTTTCAATTTTATTTTTCTGAATGTTTATCCCTGTGTTAATGTCAACTCCTTTGCATTGCTTGTACACAAGTTTAATTGCAATTGTTTCACCTTGTAATTTAAACTGTAGACAATCTTATTTGTAAATTATTACATACCTTCACTATTGGCTTCTAAAAGCAGACAGGAGATTCAGGCATCAACCACAACTTACCTGTTTTTAAAAATGTGTTGATGTTTTATACGTAATTTTCTCTTACAGTGATAAAATGACAAGTTGCAATAGTGATTTTTCAATTAGTTGATCAATACCAAAATTCTATAATTTTCAAAGCTTGCATCAACAATGGTTTACCATATTTGTAATCTATGGGTTCAGTCAACTTAGTTACTGGTTGTTCAGTGAGTTTCTTCCAGGCTATCTACTTATTTTTTTGTATAAATAAATAACATGCAAATGACATTTAATACAAAATTCTCATATCAGGCAGCTGGAGGTACAGTTTTGCTTTGGGACTGAACTAGAATAAACCAGTCATCTAAGTCACTGCCCATCATCTAGAAATACATTTGAATTAATTTCATGGATGGTTGCTGAGTGCTAGCACCAAATGCTCCATTCCCCAACAATGTCAGTCCTTTAGTTAAGGAGTAGAATAAATGTTAAACTTTCTCACCTTGCCAGTGCTGTGGTTCCTCTGAGCCTTGCCCTTTGTGAGCTCGACATGCAACTCCATCTCCTTTGGTCCCTTCTTACCCGACACTGAGCTTCCATCTTGTTTACACTTCATATTAACGTTCACCTCCTCCTCTTTGCTGGGTTTCCCGTTTATCCAGGTTTTCCTGTTCGGTTACCATGTCTCGGTTTTAACCATCCATGTTTATCAATGTTCAACAGTCCTACCCCTCAAAAAGTGGAAGAAAGGGGCTAGTGAAAAGTTAGAAAAATGGCTTTGTGTATACTCACAAGAAATTTAAGTAAGGAATTTCTGACTTCCAATCCATAAATTCTAGTATATACACTGGCTGATCTCCCATGGCATTGGCGATGTAGAAAAAAATAAAATAAAATGTGCCTCTTTCTCGTCTGCATGTTGTGTTCTGTTCTCATTAGTGCTGCCTGTTTATGTTATTGCATCTGTTTTTAAATTTGCCACTTTACCTCTTTAGTTCTATTTTATGAACTGCTTTTATGTAGCGTATCCCACCTCAGCATTTGAAAGCTTACTGTGTGCCTCTGTGTGTTGATATATGTTACTATCTGGATACTGGCTGGATTTTTTCCCTAATGAGAGGAGTGCGCATGTGTAGAGGTATGGAAGGTTGATCTTGATCACATGCATGATCAAGGCAAATTTGAAAAGCAGGAGTTAACAACAAACATACAGAAGAAAAGTGAACATGTTAGATCAAAAGAGTACAATGGAGTACAGACAAAAATGCCAGAGATATTTTTTTTTAATGCAAGGTCAAAAGGTTGCACATTCGCAGAGAATAGGGTCCCAGGCTATGTATGGGAGGTAAGGACTGACTGTAAGACAAAAAAATGGGTAACAAAATACAACTGAAGCTGCAGGCAAAGAGAAAGAGCGGATCCCGGTAGATCTCTGAAAGAAACAGTAGTCTTTGAATGAGCAGCAACATACAGACAACTATATGGGTAAGTTTAATGATTTTAGAGGAATTAATTAACTTTTACAGTTTGTTATGTTATGTGGCTATAAATTCAGAACTAAAAATAATGGTTGAAATCATTTTGAAAAATAAAATCAGCCATGTGATTGGTTGAAATTGCAGGCATTCAAATGTTTGCTTTACTGTGGGATCTTTGCTAATCTATCTTCCAGTGAATTAATATAGGTAACTTCCTTATTTGAGCCAATTAGAAAGGGTGACATTTTGCTTTTTCTCCCAGAGAGATTTATTCTGCTACCCTACACATTTAATGTGTGGTATGCTATATGCAAGCCCTTTCATTGTGTATAGATGTTCCACACCAGTAGCAAAAGCTGCTGCATTCTCCATCAAGCAGGTCATGAGATTTTGTTCAAGATCATTAATGAGGAACTCATGCAGCATTTCACAGCTGGAGTCTCACGGAAAAGTGAGATCTTACTTTACAGTTTTCCGTTTCATGAATGTATCACTTCAGCCGTGAGAGAAGTGAATACCACAGAGGAGTTTTCTGTCTCAAAACATGGGTGCAGTGGCCATGTGCAGGTATATCATGGTAGAACAGGAGGAAGAAAAGAGGACAGCCCAGGCACACAGAGGGCATAGTACGACCCACAACAGGTTCTACTCCAGACTGCCATAACAGCAGTGCATGACGAGGTTCAGGCTCACCGGGGAGGCAGTGACTGAGATAGGTCACCTGTTCCAGCAGGGACAGCCAGTCATCCCTGAACTGTCAGTGGCCATGAAGTTCACCAATGCCCCAGAACATTTATACAACAGGATTATCAAACTTCTCAAAAATTTATGGTGGTTAAATGGCTCGTTAGCTGTTTTAAAAGACATTAAAAGAGGATATTGCAGGTCCACTGCGATTGGTTGCTACTTTTCTGTTGCAGCCTAACCAAATTGCATTCTCACAAATTGCCTGTTTAAAAGCCATTTATTCCTGTGACTTCAATAACATTTTGTTAAAATAGTCAGAAGATATTTACTTCTCTTAGTTTTTCAACCCTTGTGTGTCTTTTTTAACTCCCCATTCACCATTTGGGCTGTTTCTAATCATTTGCACTTGGTACCTCATCCTGTATTCCAATTACAGAATCGAGGTGACTAGTGTGCACCATGCTACGTGTAAAATTGATGTAATTTCAGCCAAACTCTTCTCTTTCAGCTCTTGTAGCTGTTTAACTTTTGATGTCTTTTGCCATAATTCTTTATATTATTATAGCCAGTGTTGCATTAAGTGGTTGTAAGTTGAGAAGTACTCTGCCAGGGAATTTAGTATTCCCTAGTTAGCTCTTTTGTTTAGCTGATAGGTCATTCATAATAAGGTTTTTGGAAATCTTAGTTCAGAAAGGGATTTACACTATAGTTAAGCTCCTCGGAAACCTGACTTTCCCTCAATTGTTTAGCTATCCATACATTTCATTTTTCTACTATGTTTCGACATAGTATTAATAACATAGCTAATGGTATCTGCTTAGAATTAAGAGGAATCCTACCAAGAGTCTGGCTTCCAGAACCATAACTTTCTTTTGAAGGAATAAAAGGATTTGGAAGTTTCATTACTCCTTTTATATCTATCCTAACCAGTGGATCGTGTTTTTAATTGAGGAAAAAATTATTCCTTAGGTACTTAATTCTACCCACTGTAGTGGATTCAATTGTCTATGAGAATTAGAAGCCAGGGGTATTTGAAATTCCAACCTGAGACAGTAACTAGTTACAGGGCAATTAGTAATCCACCAAATAACTCTGGTTTAAACACCTTTAACTATTTTTCATTTGATACTTCAATTTGGCTAAGAGAGACTGAACCATTCTTTGAGATTTCCAAGTTAGTGTTTCATATACTGTGATTTTCTTCAGGTCTTGAAATTAAGCTTTGTTTTTGCAGGCATTTAGGTGGGATACTTACCTTAATCCTCTTATGTTTGTGTGCCTGGAAGTCAGACTGTTTGCATGGCTTAGGATTTAATGATTCTGACATTGCTGGAATTTTGAGGTCAAGCTAACCTTTTTTGTTGAACCTATACACTTGCATTTTTTTTACATTTTGTGTTGGCTTTTCAGTTTAAATCTAAAATAGTATTAGGTAAACAATACACACTAGGAAATGGTGTTACGCCTGTGTGTTGCTCCAACAGTTTCTTTTGGTTAACTAACATTGTTCAGTTTAAAGCACTGTGAAGAATTTTCTCAGCACACAGCTGCGAGAGTATTTCTTTCAGAAAAGTTTTCTGTATTGTAATTGACTCTTCAATTAAAAAAGCACATGGCAGCTTACCTAATGGAGGCCCCGAAATTCCACGCTGTTTTCTGCATTTCTTTTTGTGTATGATTGGGGCGCATACTCTTCCTGGGCAGCAAATTGTGGCGTTTCCACGCGAAAATCGATCTCCGAGTTTCCAATCGTTATGATCTACCGACAAGTCCCTAGCCGCTAATTGTAATATTTGCTATGAGGGCCAATGGTGCTGCAGCCCGGAATTTCCTTGAATTATGCATGCAATGCATTAGGGGTAAGTTAGTATGTGAAATATAAGGCGCAGCTGTCGCCAGGATCAGCCGTGACTGGTGGAAGTGGAAGGTTTTTGAGCCTGAAGGTAGCTGAAAGTTTGAGTAGCAATTACTGCAGCTGGGAATGACATTTTGCAGCAATTTTTTTTCTTGCATGCAGCCTACATATTCTAGGACTTGCGTCTGACTGCCTGTGGGAGCATGAGATCACCAGGAAATTTTGATTCCCACCGCCACCCCCCCCCCCCCCCATCACTCTCACACACACGCACAGAATGAGGGCTTCTCCGGAGCAGGTACAGCATTCCCTAAAGGCATAGCTTCTTCACAGAAATCACAGAAACCCCACAGTGCAGATAGAGGCCATTTCAGCCCATCGAGCCTGCACCGACACATATCCCACCCGATCCCCGTAACCCCTACACCAACACATATCCCACCCTATCCCCGTAACCCCACGTATTTAATCCCCCCAACATTAAGGGTCAATTTATCATAGCCAATCAACCTAACCTGCACATCTTTGACATCTTATGCCATTATCATGGAGGAGGAACAGGCGAGGATGGAAGAATGGTAATTGAGGCAATATTTAAAGAGGATACACCCTGCTGGGTATTACCACCCTCTCTCCTCATAGAATATTCAGGCAACATCAGTCCTGTGAGGATATGTGTATTAGAAGTGCGCTTCACCAAGGAGGCAATAGGGGAGCACTGCCACCTATTGCAAATGAAGACCTGCAGCCACGTTCATCTGGCCTCACTGCTATGTTTATGGCTATGAAGGTAACAACTGGACTTAACTTTCATGGCACCCAGTTTTTTCAAGTAGCCAAGGGGATTTCTGTAATATAAGTCAGGCTGCAGTACAGGTATGTATTTGTCAGGTGACTGATACACTTTGCTAGGGAATTCATCGACTATGGCATCACAAGAAAGCAGCAGCGAGATAGGGTAATCCAGTTTTGTAGGGTAGCTGGCTTTCCCAAGGTCCAAGGTGGAACAGATGAAATCCACGTTGCTTTATGAGCTCCTACAGTCAACCGTCTCACCTTTCTCAACAAAAAGAGCTTTCACTCCCTAAATGTACATATTGTATGTGATAATATACAAAAGGATTCAGCACATCAACATGAGACTTGATGAAAGTTGTCATGATGCATTCATCCTCCAATGTTCAGCCCCCCCTGAGATCTTCAAGGAAGAAAATCATGCTTAAGAATGACTTGTGAAAAAGAAGGCCTACACCTTCCTCCCATGATTAATGACCCCACTAAAGGTTGCCTGAACAGCAGCAGGGAAGTGCTACAGTAAGGCACATGGTTGTCTCAAAGTGGTCATCGAGAAGACCATTGAGGCCTTAAAGGGGTAATTTTGCTAACTTGACAGGTCAATAGGGGCTCTGCAGTATGCTCTAGCTCATGTGTACCACATTGTTATAGCCTGCTGTGCCCTGCACAACTTTGCTATTCAAAAGGCCTGGATTTGGACATTCCAAGGGAGGTTGTTGTAGCTGCTTTAGAGAAGTATATGGAGTTGATGATCAGGATGACTGTCACCCAGAAGGCTCTTTGATGACTGCTGCAACGAGCATCACATCACAACTGATCACTGAAGTGTTCTCTTCTGTGTCACCATGGTCACCACTGCTTTAACCCCTTCTCCTCCACCTTCCAATAAATGACTAATCCTTCAATCCAGTACCCAGTTTAGAAGATAACGCATTCGGACTCTTTGGGCTGGATTTTGCCAGCCCCGAGGAGACGGGTATGGAGGCGGGACTGCCGGTAAAGTTGCAGAATTTGGGGGCGGGTGGCAAACCTGCCCCCAACCCGCCTCCGTGCCCTTTTGCCAGGAAACGGGAAGCCACCCTGCTCCGGGTCCCGTCTCCTCGAGGCGGGAAAGGGATTAAATCCTATTAACTGCCTGTTAACAGGTAGTTAACAGGCAGAAAATAAGATTATCCCCATTTTTCCTTCCGAATTGCAGGCTTCCCGACCTCGGGTAACCCTGCCAGGGTGTAAGAGACGAGTAGGAGGTCTGAAAGTGCGATGTAGATGTGAGTGATGGGTGCAAGTGTGGAGTGGTAAGTATGTAAGGTGAGTGTAAAGTGTTATAAAATGTTCACTTACCTTTGTTTCTGTCTACAGCCTTCAGCCGCTGTGGAGCTAGAGTCCCGAAATCTCCATTGTAGATATCACAGACTGGCTGTTGGATCCTCCGAACCAACAGCCAAGTGATTTCTGCAAAGTTGAAAGGTTTGATGAGTCCTGAACACAAGGACTCTTCAAACTACACAGAATGTCAGTGTTTGACTGTTTCACAGAGCTGTCAAACGATGACATTTCTTTCAAAAGTTCTTGACAGATTGCACGGCAGACGTTGACGTGCTCTGTCACTGACTTCCCCCTAATTGGCCTGCTGAGCCCGCTGGGCGGGCTTAACAAGATCAATCAGGGGAAAATCCCGCTGGTTGGCCAGAAGCTGGTGGAGGTGAGATTGAAAGCCGGCAAGCAGCCGTCCCGCCTCCAATAGCTTCCCATTGAGAAAATCCAGCCCATGGCCTGTACATGCCCATGCCAATAATAAGTCAGCACAAAATAAATATACCCTTTCCTGTATGACACAAGTCTCCATGAATAACAGCGAAGAGAAAAAATTCACTTTTTCCTTTAATAAAATAAACTCCAAAAATGAACATAAATCAACCTACTCTTTCCTGACACCATGCGTCCCCATGGTGTTTAAATGTGCCTATCTTGTTTCTGTATGAACACTTCTAAGCATAAACTGAGGTCTAGTGGCATGAAAGGTTGGCTGTTCCTGTGCTACAAAAGGATCATGGGAATGAGCTGACCTTCCTCTCATGGATAGGGTTGTCAATTCTCCCGGATTGTCCTGGATCCTGATCTTTAGCTGGAGCTGGGGCTGGGAAGAGAGCATGGGGGAGGGTTTTCGGACAGGAAACCCGCAAGTATGGGTTTCCTGGACGTCCTGCTGAAATTAACTGCACGAAGTATTTTAAATGTTTTCAACATGTTTCCCATCCAATAGCCAGTGAGATTGACAGGGTTGACTGCCTGTCGGGTGGGAAGCAGATATCAGGTAAGCCTAACACTGGGGGGTGGGACATTGGGGCAGGGTTGGCCATCGTGGGGACTGGGGAGGGGGTCGGACATTGTGGGGGGCGGAGGTCGGACATTGGCGGGGGGAGTTGGACACCACGAGGAGCAGGGGATAATTTGGACATCACGGGTTGGGGGGTTTGGACATTGTGGGGAGGCGGAGGTCGGACATTGGTGGGGGGAGTTGGACATCGCGAGGAGCAGGGGATAATTTGGACATCACAGGTTGTGGGGGTCGGACATTGTGGGGGGCGGAGGTCGGACATTGGCGGGGGGAGTTGGACACCACGAGGAGCAGGGGATAATTTGGACATCACAGGTTGTGGGGGTCGGACATTGTGAGGAGGCGGAGGTCGGACATTGGCGGGGAAGTTGGACATCGCGAGGAGCAGGGGATAATTTGGACATCACGGGTTGGGGGGGTCAGCCGATCGAGGGGGTCCGATTGTGTGCAGATAAGCTTGTTTGGCCTGGTGGAGACACTCCTGCTCCTCCTGGCCCACAAACAGTGCAATAAAGGTACTTACCTCATGGATCCGGCCCTTCTCGCCTCCGTTTACATGCTGGGATTCCTGAGGCCCGGGATGTCTAACATGAGTTGAAAATGAAAATGTTGTTAAAATGGAGCCTGCTTAAAAGATTTTAGTGACTGAGCCACCTCCCGAGAGTGGGTTGCTTGCTGGCCCCCAACCTGCCTCTGTAAAAACTAGAAATGGGCGGGTTGGGTCAGGTTTGAGATTTTAAAAACCTACCCACCAACCCGCCCTCACCCACCTGTCCTTGGGGGTTAAAATATCCCCCTGAAGTTTCCAGAAATTTTAAAGATTAATCTCTTGCTGCTGTGAGCAACCTGGGAGAAAAATCATAGGGGTGTTAAAAAATGTTTTGTTTTTCAATTTTTTTTTAAACATGTTTGTTTATTAGTTATAAAAATATTGGAGGGTGAAAAAAAAAGCTATTTGACTGACAGTCAAGATTCATTCAATTGGGTAATGAAGAGTCTGTTTGCTTTCCAATTGGCATGGGAAGGTGGTGCGCAATAAGAATGTATGTGTTGTACGACCAATGGCAGGAGCATGGGGCCAGAGCGGTTGGTGGCGGGAGGTCATATGACAAAATCTCCCATAATACATCCAATCAGTGTTGTCAAATCTACTCAGTTTGTGTTCAGGCAGGCTCATGTCCAGGCAGGCTCATGTCATCTCTAGCATGCCCTAGTTTAGTGTGAGGGGGGATGCAGGATTTCTGGCATGTGCTGCTGTCCTGAGAGACAGCAGTACCAGGCAGGTGGACTTCAACCGTCCTGGATGTGTGTCCCCACTGATCACCTGGTCTAATGTCAACTATCAGTTGGTGAAAGCCTTGAGAGACCGTAGCATGCTTCCCAGCTACCAGGGTCTGGAAGCAGGCATGCAGGATTCTGTCTAATCTATCATTATTGCGACCAGGGCTGCAATCTGTGCCTCCATGAAGGTCCCTGGCTACTTCTTAGGTTGGGGTCTGCTGTATATTCCAATGAAGCTGCCACATGCTCCATTGATGTCTGCAATAGGGAAAGCTTTCCTAATGTTGCTGCAAAGGGAATTAGGTGTCCATTTACACAAATCGCTAAATGCTAGTGCACAGGTACAAAAAGTAATCAAAAAGGCTAATGAAATGTCGGCCTTCACCTTAAGGGGGTTAGAATACAAAAGTGAGGAAGTTATACTTCAGTTGTACAGAGCCGTGGCCAGACCTCATCTGGAGTACTGTGTTCAGTTTTGGAAACCAAACCTCAGGAAAGATATAGGGCCTGAATTTGCGTTCAGAGGCTTCCCGCGGGGAAATGCCTCCGATTCGCAAATAAAATCTGCGCCTGCTTGATGGACCTGGATCCATGGAGATTCGCGCTCCTGGGCCTCTATGTGTAGACATGCATAGAGGCCCAAGGACGCAGGCGGTTCGCAAGTGCCCTGGGATCATGTGGGCCAGCCCAACCAATGAAAGAAGGGTGGTCCCGTACGGAATCCCCATAAGCATGAATGGGGATCACTTAAAAAAACACATTTACATACCAAATAAATGTTTTTAAAAATTACAACATTAAAATTAATTAAAATTCAAAAAATTAATTTTTTGTTTTACATTTTTAATTTTTTGAAAAATAAATTTAAACGTCTTAAAGGGGCTACAATTAACCTTAATTATTTTACAGGTGTTTTAATGTTTAAATAATTGAAAAATATATATTTTTATATTCATTTAACTCAAAAGCAGGCCTTACGCCTGCTTTAACAAGGCGTAAGAATTTCACAGGAATTCGCTGGGCAGTGCTCTCCACCCGCGAATGCCCTTTTTCCGGGGATACGTTGGATCTGTCAATAAGATTCTTGACAGGTCGCAAGTTTCGTGCAAGCGCTTCGCGCGCAAAAACCCGGAACTTGCGGGGCCCTTACGTGTTCATACGCATCCGTACCTGTAGGCCCTGGAAAATACAGGCCATATTAGCCTTGGAGGGAGTACAGTGCAGATTCAGCAGAATGCTACCAGAGCTCGAAGGGTTTAATTATAAAGACAGGTTTCATATTTCCCTTGTGTTTAGAAGGTTTAGGGTCTGATCTAATTGAGGTGGTTAAAATGATACATGGATTCAATAGAGTAGATCCAGAGAAACTATTTCCTCCAGTGGGAAATACAAAACGAAGGGGACATGATCTTAAAGTTAGAGCTAGGCCATTTAGGAATGAAATCAGGAAGCACTTTTTGACACAAAGGGCAGTGGAAAGCTGTAACTCTCTCCCCCAAAAGTCTATGGATGCTGAACCAATTGAAATGTTCAAGACTAAGATCAATAGATTTTCATTCTGCCAGTGCCATTTACACTTCATCTGGAGCCATCTTTTGTTTCTTAACTTGTCCCTTGCACCATCTCTTAATCTCTCTTAATGTCTCTTAATCTCTCCTCCCTTCCCCCCTTTCCCTGCCCCTGCACTTGCTTAAAAACTTGTTCCATCTCCAGCTTTTTCCAGTTCTGACGAAGGGTCATCGACCTGAAACGTTAACTCTGTTTCTCTCTCCACAGATGCTGCCTGACCTGCTGAGTATTTCCAGCATTTTCTGTTTTTATTTCAGATTTCCAGCATCCGCAATATTTTGCTTTTGTATTTGTGTCAATAGATTTTTTGTTAGGTAAGGGTATCAAGGTATATGGAGCAAAGGTGGGTAAATGGAATTGAAGTACAGATCGGACATGATATAACTGAATGGTGGAACAGGCCCGAGGGGCTGAATGGCCAACTCCTGTTGACTTCAATGAAAATAAAAATTGTGAGAAATGTAAAACGGGCTGCCGATTCACGATCACCCATTTTACACGATCGCACAAAGTTGAAATCTATCCCAAATAATTTTTACTTGGCAATGGACACAATACACTGATTATATTTAAGTACTTTTCTGGCCCAGAAAATTTAAATTGTTCAATAAAATAGTTAAGTATAATTTGCATGTACTTCAGATACAGCAAGCCTTATCACCCTTCTATCATGCACCTTCTCCATTCAAGACCTAAGAGAAAAAATTGGATAGCTACCTCAACAAAGCTATACTTCAGCTATGGGCTCCAGGAGTAATGGGCCCTAGCTCTCAATCTTTTCACTTCTTGGTTCCAATCAGAACAAAATGAGAATAGAACATTCAATAACTATTTGACATTGAATTTTCCAGATGTGACACCTCCTGATTAGGATCCAGTAAGATAAGGGGTCTGACTGGATTAAGACCTGTGGAACCATTTGTTGCTGAGATAAGGTTTTCTGGAGTCTCCAACCTCATCCCCTTAGATAAAGAAGTGAACAGGGAGAGTAGAGGAAAATACATACACGACCTTACCTCCCACGCCTCCCCCAAAACCCCCCCCACAAAAATTGTATGTACAAAAATACATTATAAAATGTCATATATATTTTCAAGTCCCATTCACTCATCACCCCTGTGCTCGCTGACCTACATTGGCTCCCAGTTAAGCAACGCCTCGATTTCAAAATTCTCATCCTTGTTTTCAAATCCCTCCATGGTCTCACCCCTCCCTATCTCTGTAATCTCCTTCAGCCCCACAACCCCCCGAGATACCTGCGCTCCTCTAATTCTGCCCTCTTGAGCATCCCTGATTATAATCGCTCAACCATTAATGGCCGTGCCTTCTGTTGCCTGGGCCCTAAGCTCTGGAATTCCCTGCCTAAATCTCTCCGCCTCTCTACCTCTCTTTCCTTATTTAAGACGCTCCTTAAAACCTACCTCTTTGACCAAGCTTTTGGTCACCTGCACTAATTTCTCCTTATGTGGCTCCTTGTCAAATGTTTTGCCTTATAATACTCCTGTGAAGCTCCTTGGGATGTTTTACTATGTTAAAGGTGCTATATAAATACAAGTTGTTGTTGTTGTTGTTGTTCTCTATGCCTTTTCATGATGTATTCATCCTGTAGTCTTTCCCATTCCTTTAGCCATGTGCTTACAGTCTGTATGGTACACTCTGCTTCTCGTAGCTGTTTGTATTCTTCTCTACATGTGTTTCAGTCAAATACTTGCACAGGATATTAGAGGCATTTCTGTTGGCTGGTCAGCCCATGTGATTGGCCAACAAAAAGGAAAGTTTATTCTATTTGTCACTTAACCATCATGTCAAATGCTAATTGGCCAATAGAATGGCCTCAGTATTGTGCAAAATATTTGAATGGTCAGCTGACCAACCTTCAGCCTGCATTCCTCAAAATGGTAGCAGTCATATTGGGATTGGGTCGGCTAGCAGTAGTGAAAGTGGACTTCACGGCATCAGCGGGATTGGGAGCAGGATCAACAGCTGGTAAAAGAGTAGAAGCATGGGCCAGGACTGAAGGCCGCAACAGAGGCTCACAAAGGTTAATTGTTGGCTTGCAAACCACATAATGAGTACCCCTGCAATAGAGCCATGCCAAGTTTCTGTCAATTGAACATATACATGAAAACTGTCGTGACATCTTAGAGTCTTCTAAAATTCAGTTGATGCTTTCTTTACCTTACGACTTCATGGATGTTGGTATAATTATATAGGTATGAGAGGTGAGTTGGCTAATGTAGATTGGGAAATTAGATTAAAAGATATGAAATGACAGTAGATCAACAATGGCGAACATTTAAAGAAATAATTCATAATTCTCAACAAACATACATTCCCTTGAGGAATAAAAACTCCATGGGAAAAGTAGTCCAACTGTGGTTAACTAGAGAAGTTAAGGATAGCATTGGCTTAAAAGAAAAGGCTTACAATGTTGCCAAAAAGAGTTGTAAGCCTGAGGATTGGGAGGGTTTTAGAAATCAGCAAAGGATGACCAAGAAATTGATAAAGAGGGAGAAAATAGAATGTGAAAGTAAACTAGCAAGAAATATAAAAACAGTTTGCAAGAGCTTCTACAACTATGTAAAAAGGAAGAGAGTAGCAAAAGTAAACACAGGTCCCTTAGAGGCAGAGACAGGAGAAATTATAATGGGAAATAAGGAAATGGTAGAGACATTAAACAAATATTTTGTGTCTGTCTTCACAAAATTCATACTGAAAATAATAGGGAACCAAGGGTCTAATGAGAGTGAGGAACATAAAGTAATTAATATTAGTAAAGTAAAAGTACTGGAGAAATTAATGGGACTAAAAGCTGATGGCCTACATCCTAGGGTTTAAAAGAGGTGGCTGCAGAGATAGTGGATGCATTGGTTTTAATCTTCCAGAATTCCCTCGATTCCAGAATGGCCCCTGTGGATTGGAGGGTAGCAAATGTAATTCCACTATTCAAGAAAGGAGGGGGGGTGGGGGAGAAAACAGGGATCTATCGGCCAGTTAGCCGGACATCAGTAATAGGGAAAATGCTAGAATTTATCATTAGGAATGTGGTAACAGGGCACTTAGAAAATCATAATATGATTAGGCAGATTCAACACAGTTTTATGAAAGGGAAATCATGTTTGACAAATCTATTAGAGATTTTTGAGGTTGTAACTCGTCGGGTAGATAAGGGGGAACCAGTGGATGTAGTATAATTGGATTTTCAGAAGGCATTCGATAAGGTGTCACAAAAGAGATTGTTCCACAAGATTAGGGCTCATGGGATATATTAGCATGGATTGAAGATTGGTTAATGGACAGAAAAAACGGGTCATTTTCGGGTTGGCAGGATGTAACAAAGATCAATGCTTGGGCCTCAGCTATTTACAATCTATATTGATGACTTAGATGAGGGGATCAAGTATAATGTATCCAAGTTTGCTGACGATACAAAGCTAGGTGGGAAAGTAAGCTGTGAGGAGGATGCAAAAAGGCTGCAAATTGACAGGCTAAGTGAATGGGCAAGAAGGTGGCAGATGGAGTATAATGTGGGGAAATGTAAAATTACCCACTTTGGTAGGAAGAATAGAAAAGCAGAATATTTTTTTAAAAGGTGAGAGACTAGTAAATGTTGGTATGCAGAGGGATTTGAATGTCCTTGTACACGAATCACAGAAAGGTAACATGCAGGTACAACAAGCAATTAGGAATTCAAATGGTATGTTAGACTTTATTGCATAAGGGTTGGAGTATACGAGTAAGAAAGTCTTACTGCAATTATATAGGGCTTTGGTGAGAGCACATCTAGAGTACTATGTACAGTTTTGGTCTCATAAGAACATAGGAAGTAGAAGCAGGAGTAGGCCAGACGGCCCCTTGAGCCTGCTCCGCCATTGAATAAGATCATGGCTAATCTTCGACCTCAATTCCATTTTCCTGCCTGATGTCCATGTCCCTTGATTCCCTTAGTATCCAAAAATCTATCGATCTCTGTCTTGAATATACTCAATGACTAAGTATCCACAGCCCTCAAGGTTAGAGAATTCCAAAGATTCACAACCTTCTGAGTGAAGAAATTTCTCCTCATTTCAGTCATAAATGGCTGACCTCTTAACGGCAGGAAAGTGGAGTTGAGGTAGAAGGTCAGCCATGACTTTATTGAATTGCGGAGCAGGTTCGAGGGGCCATAGGCCCTACTCCTGCTCCTATTTCTTATGTTCTTATAATTGCAATACCTTGCTCAAGAGACTATTCTTAATGTATGTACCTTTATTGGGGTGTTGACAAGTTATTCACATGTAGACTTAACAGTTGGGACTGATCCTGTGGACTCACCATCCACACGTAAGTACTTCCCACCATCGGACACTGGATAGCAATCAGGAGTGTAAGCCTGGACAATTTTGCTTTCTCTAGCCCAGGGACATTATGACCCATTGTAGTGCTCCAGCTGCTGTCCCAGCTGAACATGATACCATTCTTGTCTGTATGACTTGGTGCTAGGTGGTGCATTTACTCTCTAAGCCTTTAATCACTTAATCTTAACACAAACATTGGTCAGTACGGTAAAGTATTTTAGTTTTGATTTCAAAATGCTTTTTCTCCTCTTATTGATATTTGATTCAATGCTTCCTGTATAATTTCAAAACTTCCTGACTGCTGCTGTAGCTGTATAGCATTACTATTCTTAATTTGTATTCAACAAATGTATGATATAATAGCTAAAATATTTTGCTTTTATTAAATGGATAACCAGACTTCATTTTCTTTTTATTCTGTTTGAGTCAAAGCTTTTATCTTTTAAAACTTTGAAGGTAGTTTTTCAGATCTGGTAATATCATCACCGAATGCCAACATTTACTTTTGTCCAAATCATATGTTTTCCTGCTAACTCAAGACATCAGATAGTTTGACTTTTTTTTATTGAAAGATTTTTTTGGTGAAGTGGGGAGTCATACCTACATACAAGTATTGAGAAAACAAGTTCACATAAACAATTGTGAACGTTTAAATATTTTGCCAGATAAATTTGAGAAATTTGTAAAAGCCATCATCTGAGCTTTTATTATTTTACTTTTTTTATTCATTTATTTTATTCTGACTAGTGTCAAACATTCCTTCTGTGTATTTTTATTGCGTGTTAGTTAAGTCCAATCCCTTCTATAGTGTGCTAGAAATGGATGTGGGAGAAATGTCATTTTTTTGTAAGAACAGAGATTACGTTGTTTTCTCTGCTTGTGCAGAGGCCGTAGCCATGAATCATGGGATGGAAGCTCAAACTGTCCATTTCAGGAGGATGCAGCTTTGTTCCATGATTTGTAGGAAGCCCATCACTTCCAAACTGATTATTATTCAGTGTCTCAAAATGACAAATTTGCTGTAAATATAGAAATACCAACATCAATTTTAATGTACATTGTAGTATTCTTGAAGATCCCATTATGGTGATCCAACGACACTGTTATAAATGTAGATCAGTTCAAGGATTTTACATCATTTCAGGCTAGAATTTACTTATGGCAATGTTAGTGACTCCTCTCTCCTGCCCCTCCACATGCAGACTCAAGCATCTCTAGGTGTTAACAAGCGCCTTTAACGCAGTAAAACGTCCCAAGGCACTGCACAATAGTATTTTAAGACAAAATCCACACAAGGCTAAATTAGGGCAGGTGACCAAAAGCTTGGTCAAAGAGGTAGGTTTTAAGGAGCGTCTTAAAGGAGGAAAGAGAGGCAGACTGGTTTAAGCAGGGAATTCCAGGGCTTAGGGCCTAGGCAACAGAAGGCACGGCCACCAAAGGTTGAGCGATTATAATCAGGGATGCTCAAGAGGGCAGAATTAGAGGAGTGCAGATATCTCGGGGTGGGGGGTGGTGGCTGAAGGAGATTACAGAGATAGGAAGGGGCGAGGCCATGGAGGGATTTGAAAACAAGGATGAAAATTTTGAAATCGAGGCTGTGCTTAACCGGGAGCCAATGTAGGTCAGCGAGCACAGAGGTGATGGGTGAACGGGACTTGGTGCGAGTTAGGACATGGGCAGCAGAGTTTTGGATGACCTCAAGTTTACGTAGGGTAGAACATGGGAGGCCAGCCAGGAGTGCGTTGGAATAGTCAAGTCTAGAGGTAACAAAGACATGGATGAGGGTTTCAGCAGTGGATGAGCTGAGGCAAGGGCAGAGACGGGCAATGTTACGGGGGTGGAAGTAGGCGGTCTTAGTTATGCTGCGGATATGTGGTAGGAAGCTCATTTCAGGGTCAAATATGACACCAAGGTTGCGAACAGTGTGGTTCAGTCTCAGACAGATGTTAGGGAGAGGGATGGAGTTAGTGGCTAGGGAACAGAGTTTGTGCCGGGGACCGAAAACAATGGCTTCGGTCTTCCCAATATTTAATTGGAGAAAATTTTTGTTCATCCAGAACTGTATGTCTGACAAGCAGTCTGACAATTTAGACACCGTGGAGGGGGTTGAAAGAAGAGGTAATGAGGTAGAGCTGGGTGTCATCAGTGTACATGTGGAAACTGACGCTGTGTTTTCGGATGACGTTGCCAAGGGGCAACATGTAGATGAGAAATAGGAGAGGGCCAACAATAGATCCTTGGGGGACACCAGAGGTAACGATGCGGGAGCAGGAAAAGAAGCCGTTGCAGGTGATTCTCTGGTTATGATTAGATAGATAAGAATGGAACCAGGCCAGTGCAGTCCCACCCAGATAGTTTAAGTAATGTTTAAGTAATGTTTGTAATGCATTTTTCAAACAATGTTTGTGTTAATGGTCCCGCACAGACACCAAGGGGGGGGTGGATTTTATTTCCCTCTGCCCAGAGGAAATTGGGCGGGGGGGCAATTAAAATGGAGCAGGTGATGTACCCTTTGGCCTCCCACCCCAATCACGCCAGCTGCAATTTTAAATTGCAGGCACCAATGACACCCGCCCGTCAGTGGGGTCCTTCTTTAAATATGTAGATTGGGTCCCAATGGCATCATTGAGACCTGACTGCCATTTAACCATTGGCCTGAATGGGGCCAGGAGGAGCAGAAGCCAGTTGGGAATTCGGCCAGCAGCATGTCAGTGAGGTTCAGCCAGTAAAATTGCCTGGGCCTCCCGCTAACCGCTCCCAGGTGGGCTGGCCCAGGAGTTAAAATCCCCCCCCCCCCCCCCCATCCATGTTTGCGGTTACGTGCTAAATAGATTGGATTTACCATTTTATTTGAGATGTTGCAACTAAAGTAAAGTTTGAAAAAGAGCTATTTTTTACAATGAAATTAAGCTAATAAAAATGATAGTATATCATAATACTGAATGAAAATAGTAAGTCTTTAGCTGAATAGATGGCACCATTCTAGGGCAATACTGCAGCTGCTGAAGGTTGTTATATAAATGTAATGAACAATTCCTTTTACTGTTTGTACTGAATATAAGGAATCTGAAACAATTCGATGGAAATGATTTAAAATTTGTAATCAATTTGCTGAAAACTACTGTACACTAAAGTCACAACCTTCTATGATTTGGGCTAAATTTCCACTCATTCATGGTCAATAAGAAGACAATCTATGATGTTTATTTACATTTTATATTTTGAACTATCCATTGTACACTACTTGGTAAGATTTTAACATATTTATCCTTACAAAAATTCTAAGGAAAAGAGAAAACAATCACCATTAAAACACTGACAATATTTCAACAATGTAGCACAGTAATAAAGTGGTTATTTATTGTATGCCGTATTGTTAGTTATGCTTCAGTGAGACAATTTATTGTAACAGATTTGTATCCTTTGTCTAATCTCACAGCAGGATCTTAATGCTACCTATTACATTAAATAATTGCATCTATTACTTTAAAGAAGATATATACTGATTATAATTTGAATTTTAAAATGAATTAAATGTTTTGCTACATTTTTAAAAGTTATGAAAATAAGGTGTTTTGAAATAGTCATGCAGAATATTTGAGCAAGATAAATCCTTTTCAATCACACCTACCCCCAGAAAGTTTTAGTATGTTCTATCACTGATAGTCCAGCTGCATAGATCAAGAGATACGTCCATCTTTTTTGTTGTGTGTGTCAAATATGGGTGGATTAACTGTCTCTCAGGTGACCTGCTGAGAGGAAGGGGTGTAGTATTTGTCTGGCAAATATGTCCTACGATTTATATCTTTGAGCAATCCTCATCATTTCCCTGACATGACAACCTTTGTGTATTCAGCAGGGGGCAATGCTTGAAGCACAGGGACAAGGTGTGGCTGATGAGGCCCAGATAAATATACAAAAAGACCAGTGTGTTGCTGAACAGGTTTTCAGTGTCGTTTTTTAATTTCACTTGGTGAAAATGTTTCGCCCCTTTTCATCCTGCTGCTTTATCTTAACTTCTGATCTAAGTGAAGCAGCATCCTTTCAAATTGAACAAACCTTGTTTCAAATAGTCTCTTCAGCTTCTGACAAGATGTACCTCATTTTCACTCAAAGCCCTCAGCAAGGTCACACCTTTTTAATTTATTTTCTGTAAGGAAATCTACCAGGTTGATAGAACAACTGCCAAAGCTAGCTGGAGGTCAGTCCTGTGGCTAGTCATACAGCAAAAGGATAAAAAGCAGTTAAATACTATGGATCACAAAGTGAAATGCTATTAACTATAGCAGGTTCCATTTATTGAAGGCATTGGCTATCGTTGCTATTTTTAGTATTTTGTGTGGAAAAAATGCATTAAAAAGTTCTATGTAGTTGATTTTGGTTAGTATTGTTTTATGGGTCAGCTTGTGAGATTAGATTCAAATTTATATAAACTGTAGATACAGGAAAAAAAACACTGATTAATACAGGCTACAAAATTATTGCAACCAGTTTTTCTTTTCTAGATCAAATTCTCGGAATTTATATGCTCGTTGTTAAATAATTGTTTAATAAATAAATAACTTCTCAATAGGAGAGACCAGCTCACCAGGTTTGAGCAATGCTTTCTTATTTTTCTAGATTTGTGTTTCAACAAGTGTGAGGAACGGAAGCATAGTGGTTATGTTACTTGACTTGTAATCCAGAGGCCTGGATTAATAATCTGGATATGTTCATTCAAATCCCACCACGGCAGCTGTGGAATTTAAATTCAGTTCATTAAATAAATCTGGAATAAAAAGCCAGTATCAGTAATGGTGACCATGAAAAACCCATCTGGTTCACTAATGTCTTTTAGGGAAGGAAATCTGCCGTCCTTACTTAGTCTGGCCTATATGTGACTCCAGACCCACAGCAATGTGGTTGACTCTTAACTGCCCTCTGAAATGGCCTAGCAAGCCACTCAGTTGTAACAAACCACTACAAGAAACATTGGCCCAGAAATTTGGGTCTCCACGGGTGAGTATGCACGGGGTACTCACCCGTAAGCCCAATGGAAGTGCCAGTTTCCTGCATGCGCGGGAAACCGGCACTTCCGTTCTCCTGAGAGAAGGGGTTCACAGGTCGAAGACGTGCGCGGGGGAGGCTGTGCGTGCACATTGAACTTACTTTTTTTTGCAGGTTTTCCCGGGAGGGTAAGTCTCCAGAAGTTACACATATAAAAAGTAGTCACAAGGCCTGCTTTTTACAAGGTAAGTGGTGAATTAATTAAAATTAAAACATTTTTTCCACAGGTTTATTATTTTTAAATACTTTAAAGAAAGGTAAGTTTATTTTTAGCCCCATTAGAAAATAAAATTATTTTTTTCAAAAATTTAAATTGTTTAAAATAGTTATTTCATGTAATTTATAGTTTATTTTAAAAATGTGATTTTAAAAATTTATTTGAAGATTTAGTGATGTTTTGGGGCTTATAGTCTTCCTGTCAAACTTATGAATGAAGCATTCCCTGCTACCATTGGCTCTCCATGGCCCACGTGATCCCAGGGGACGCATCGAACTAACTGCGCCCCGGGATACGCAAGAACTGCACGCCGGCAGTTGGAGGAGGCCCAGGATTGCAATTCCACGGGGGCCCACAGCTCAACGGCCGGTGCGCAAGGTAAGTGTAGATCGGGGGCTTGCACCCACGGGAAGCCCCAACCCAAATTTCTGGGCCAATAATAAGAATAAAACCAGATGGACTACCCAGCATTGGATACGGACACAACAATGGCACACCCAGCCCAGTCGACCCTGCATCTGGGGACTTGTGCCAAAATTGGGAGAGCTGTCCCACAGACTAGTCAAACAACAGCCTGACATAGTCATACTCACAGAATCATACTTTTCAGCCAATGCCCCAGATTCCTCCACCACCATCCCTGTGTATGTCCTGTCCCACCGGCACAACAGACCCACCACGGGTGGCGGCACAGTGGTATACAGTCAGGAGGGAGTAGCCCTGGGAGTCCTCAGCATTGACTCCAGACCCCATGAAATCGCATGGCATCAGGTCAAACATGGGCAAAGAAATCTCCTGCTGATTACCACCTACCACCCTACTGATGAATCAGTACTCCTCCATGTTGAACATCACTTGGAAGAAGCACTGAGAGTAGCAAGGACAGAGAATGTACTCTGGGTGGGGGACTTCAATGCCCTTCACCAAGAGTGGCTCGGTAGCTACTGACCGAGCTGGCCAAGTCCTGAAGGACATAGCTGCCAAACTGGGCCTGCAGCAGGTGGTATGAGAACCAACACGAGGGAAAAACCTACCTGACCTAGTCCTCACCAATCTACCTGTTGCAAATGCATCTGTCCATGACCGTATTGGTAGCACTGACCACCGCACAGTCCTTGTGGAGACAAAGTCCCATCTTGACACTGAGGACACCCGCCATTCTGTTGTGTGGCAATGCCACCGTGCTAAATGGGATAGATTCAGAACAGATCTAGCAGCTCAAAACTGGGCATCCATGACGTGCTGTGGGCCATCAGCAGCAGCAGAATTGTATTCCACCACAATCTGTAACCTCATGGCTCGGCATATCCATCACTCTACCATTGCCACCAAGCCAGGGGACCAACCCTGGTTCAATGAGGAGTGTAGAAGAGCATTCCAGGAGCAGCACCAGGCATACCTAAAAATGAGGTGCCAACCTGGGGAAGCTGCAACACAGGACTACATGCATGCTAAACAACGGAAGCAGCATGCTAAAGACAGAGCTAAGCGATCCCACAACCAGCGGATCAGATCAAAGCTCTGCAGTCCAGCCACATCCAGTCGTGAATGGTGGTTGACCATTACATAACTAACGGGAGGAGGAGGCTCCATGAACATCCCCATCCTCAATGATGGCGGAGCCCAGCACGTGAGTGCAAAAGAGAAAGGCTGAAGTGTTTGCAACCATCTTCAGCCAGAAGTGCTGAGTGGATGATCCATCTTGGCCTCCTCCTGAGGTCCCCACCATCACAGAAGCCAGTCTTCAGCCAATTCAATTCACTCCATGTGATATTGAGAAACAGCTGAGCTCACTGGACATAGCAAAGGCTATGGGTCCCGACAATATCCCGGCTGTTGTGCTGAAGACTTGTGCTCCAGAAGTAGCTGCGCCTCTGGCCAAGATGTTCCAGTACAGCTACAACACTGGCATCTACCCGACAATGTGGAAAACTGCCCAGGTACGTCCTGCCCACAAAAAGCAGGACAAATCCAATCTGGCCAATTACCGCCCCATCAGTCTACTCTCAATCATCAGCAAAGTAATGGAAGATGTTGTCGACAGTGCTATCAAGCAGCATGCACTCGCCAATAACCTGCTCACTGATACTCAGTTTGGGTTCTGCCAGGACCACTCGGCTCCAGACCTCACTACAGCCTTGGTCCAAACATGGACAACAGAGCTGAATTCCAGATGTGAGATGAGAGTGACTGCCCTTGACATTAAGGCAGCATTTGACCAAGTGTGGCATCAAGGAGCCCTAGTAAAATTGATGTCAATGGGAATCAAGGGAAAAACTCTTAACTGGCTGGAATCATACCTAACACAAAGGAAGATGGTTGTGGCTGTTGGAGGCCGATCATCTCAGCCCCAGGACATCACTGCAGGAGTTCCTCAGGGCAGTGTCCGAGGCCCAATCATCTTCTGCTGCTTCATCAATGACCTTCCCTCCATCATAAGGTCAGAAGTGGGGATGTTCGCTGATGATTGCACAGTGTTCAGTTCCATTCATAACTCCTCAGATAATGAAGCAGTCTATGCCCTCCTGCAGCAAGACCTGGATGACATTCAGGCTTGGGCTGATAAGTGGCAAGTAACATTCGCGCCACACAAGTGCCAGGCAATGACTACCTCCAACAAGAGAGCGTCTAACCACTGCCCCTTGACATTTAGTGGTATTATCATTACCAAATCCCCCAACATCAACATCCTTGGGGTCACCATTGACCAGAAACTTAACTGGACCAGTCACATAAATACTGTGGCTACAAAAGCAGGTCAGAGGTTGGGTATTCTGCGGCGAGTGTCTCACCTCCTGACTCCCCAAAGCCTTTCCACCATCTACAAGGCACAAGTCAAGAGTGTGATGGAATACTCTCCACTTGCCTGGATGAGTGCAGCTCCAACAACACTCAAGAAGCTCGACACCATCCAGGACAAAGCAGCCCGCCTGATTGGCGCCCCATCCAGCATCTTAAACATTCATTCCCTCCACCACCTGCGTACCGTGGCTGCAGTGTGTCCCATCTACAAGATGCTCTGCAGCAACTCCCAAGGCTTCTTCGGCAGCACCTCCCAAACCCGCAACCTCTTTCACCTAGATGGACAAGGGCAGCAGGTGCATGGTAACACCATCACATCGAAGTTCCCCTGCAAGTCACACACCATCCTGACTTGGAAATATATCGCCATCCTTCATAGTCGCTGGGTCAAAATCCTGGAATTTCCTCCCTAAAAGCACTATGGGAGTACCTTCACCATGCGGACTGCAGCGGTTCAAGAAGGTGGCTCACCACCACCATCTCAAGGGCAATTAAGGATGGGTAATAAATACTGGCCTTTCCGGCGATGCCCACATCCCAGGAACAAATTAAAAAAAAGCAAGTAAGCAAATACATTATAATGTAAAACAGACCACTTTTGCAAAACATTGGTGGTGAAGTGTATTGTCAATGCTTGTTGCTGTTTCACTACAATGTCACAAAGAAAAAAGAAAGAAAAAGAAAGACTTGCATTTGTATAGCGCCTTTCGCGACCACCGGACGTCTCATAGCGCTTTACAACCAATGAAGTACTTTTGGAGTGTAGTCACTGTTGTAATGTGGGAAACAATATAAACAATATAATGGTGTGCCACTGTAGCAGAACAACCAAAATACTCTTCTATGCTTTGTCACAGTGCAGTTCATGTTAATGAATACAACTTTCCATCAATTGCATATAACTGTAAATTGGCAGAACAAGGGATTTGCATTAATCCGTATGACCAATCATCCAAAATATTGAAAATGCTAAGACCTTTTTAGTTCCTTATTGTAAGCATAATTGGATGTAAAAGATGCCATGGCACTATTCAAAAAAGAGGAGGGCGTTCTCCCTGGCCAACATTCATATTTCAACCAACACAACCAAAACAGATTAACTGGTCATATGTCTGATTAACTATTTGTAGAATGTTGCTGTGTGCAAATTGATTGCTGCATTTGGCTACATAACAACAGTGACTATACTTCAAAAAGTAATTTGTTGGCTGTTAAACGTTTTGGAACATCTTGAGGACATGAAAAGCAAAAATAAATTCAAGTTCTCTCTTTCTCCAAATCCTTTCTTTCTATGGACAGAAATAATTCACTAATTAAACACAATAACCCTGAAATTCCTGGGCATCTGCTCCACTGGCACAAGTGCCTCAAGTTGGAGATCCCATCCCAAATCCTGGAAACAGTCATTTGTATTGCCGAGGTGGGCACATTGTACGTGTGAGGACACATCAACGGTATCGGCCAAATTGCCAGCCGGAGCAGCAGAACTGTGCTGTTTCACTCCACAAGGTGGCCATGAAGAAAATTCTCCTCTTCAAATTTTCTATTCCCAATTGATCAAGCAGGCCTTTTCAGGAAGGAATATGATTCCCTCCAGAATCGATTACCTTTCCCTCGTAAAAGTTTAGGACCTCGAAAGGCTCTCAGCAAGATTCAAACTGATTCTCAGCTGTTGTAATTCCACTGAGGGCATAAAGGGCTGCATTTTTGGAGGAGCCCAGGAACTCCCCAGACATATTCCATTAATATGGGGGCA
Organism: Somniosus microcephalus; assembly: GCF_052327205.1. Taxonomy (NCBI): domain Eukaryota; kingdom Metazoa; phylum Chordata; class Chondrichthyes; order Squaliformes; family Somniosidae; genus Somniosus; species Somniosus microcephalus. Next base: position 216,893,189 of record NC_140992.1, read on the forward strand.
GGCAGAAGATCTACTTCTAGTCGCTCCCCCCCCCCCCACCCATTACTGGAATTTAAAGGAGAGTGTAACTTTGTTCTGCCCCAAAATTCCAAGCATAAATTCAACTTTCCGCCCTCTCTGGCACCAGAACTTTGAATGCAAATCTCTTTATTTGAAAACAGTGGGCAAGATGAGGCAGTCTGTGATACAGAAGCATTGTATACCCAAAGTATCAAATGAAGAGAATGGAAGGATATAAGTTTGCATTTCCACTTCCCCACAGTTTCAGATTCTGGCAAGGTTGTCAAGAGATGTGCTTCGCATAGGCTGAACACTTCAGCACAGGGAGGAAGGGAAAATCAATGAGTGAGCAAGAGCACCCCATGTCACTTTTGTGCTTCTCTCAGCAGCTAGTCACAGATTGTCATAGGCAGGGGCCAGGGAAATTATTATTTGGTTGAAATTTTGGCTGGGGAATAGTGGGCGTAATGGGAAACTTGAACATTGGAGAAATAATGGTTAAAAAATGTGAGGAAAATGCAAATATAGCTCCTTTAACATAGTAAAACATCTGAAGGCATTTCACAGGAGCGTTATCAAACAAAATTTGACATAGAGCCACATGAGATATTAGGACAGATGACCATAACCTTGGTCAAAGAGGTAGGTTATAAGGAGCATTTTAAAGGAGGAGAGAGGTTTAGGGAGGGAATTCCAGAGTTTAGTGCCTAGGCAGCTGAAGGCACAGCCACCAATGGTGGAGCAAATACAATTGGGGATGCGCAAGAGGCCAGAAAGAGGTGGGATGGTGTGAAATGAGAAACAAGAGATAAAATTACCCATGATAAAAAGGTGGATAATCGTCACTGGGGAGGGGAACAGCAAACAAACCACACCTGAATGCCTCTTTCCTCTCCCTCAACCGTGGAGGAAACTGCCAGTAATCCACACAAGTGAGAAAAGCTGTAGACATGGATTAAATGGACAGCTCTTAGACAGGAATCAACCAAAGCAGGATCTGTGCTGAATCAGGAATTGATCAAATTTCCCTTTGAATGGCTCAACTGAATCAATATTTACAGCAATTAAATGACCACTTTTCTATTGGTGCAAAGTGATTTCTCATGTACATTGATGTGGAAGCAGCACTGCAATTGGGGAATCAGGTCCCGAGCTGAGTGCACTGAAGCTAGAAGGTGTGAAACTTGGCATCCTACCGAGGTGGAGAGAGGACAAAAGAAAGATCCCGGAGACATCAGAAGGAATCTGGTACATAGTGAAACTACCAGCAAACTGGCTTGTTCATTCAGATAAACCATAGAAGAGTATTGCACAGGAGGGGGCTATTTAGTCCGTGATGTTTATGTTGGCTCTTTACTAGAGCAATCCAAAGCTATCCCACTGCTCTGCTCGGCTTTCTGCATAGCCGTGCAGCCTGTTAAAAGGGCCGTGCACCCAAAAAAAAAATTAGATGGAATATTGGTCTGCACAAAGGCACACTTGGATCCAGACCCTGGTATCCTCATGGGTAAAGTAATTGACTTATGGAATAGGCTGCTACTTGGGTTGTCATTATACATAGTCTCAGACCTGTAACTGTGTAGTTTGATGCACAGCCAGTAGACCCAAGCTGCACAGCCAACCCTGGTTTATACCAAGCTGAACAACAAAGGAGCACTAAATGCTTCAACAGATAAGCACAGCTTCACTTCCCAGATGACTGATTTTTAATGTCATGAGAGTACAGTCTGGAGCATCACTTCTCTCATAACATGAAGAAGCTTCCATACCAAGATTAAAGAGTGCCCAGGTGGTTCAGTTTTTAAATATGGCTTTGCACCAGGCTGGAGTTATACTGTACCGAGGGGCAAAGCCCAAATGGTGTGAGACTGCCTACTAGAGAGAGTTTCATTCTTCTTGGCTTGAGTGTGCTCAGATTGGGATCTTATTCTTGAGTTGTGTTATCACTTTTACATCAATTTATATCAGAAACCACTTCATATCAACACAAAAGTGGTTAGGAACATAGAAACAGGATTGAGCCATTCAGCCCCTCAAGCCTGTTCTGCCATTCAGTTAGATCATGGCTGAACTAGTTATTTGTATAAATACAGTGATTATCGAGTCAGTTGAGCCATTCTATAGGAAATTGGATCAGTTCTTCCTTCAGCAATGATTAGAGCGATCTGGACTTGGGCAGAAAAATGATTGGTTGCTAAGAAAGGACTTAAACAGCAGAGTAAGCAGATAACAACAGAAAACGCTGGAAAAACTCAGCAGGCCAGGCAACATCCGTAGAGAGAAACAGAGTCAACGTTTCAGGTCGAAGACCCTTCGTCAGAACTGAGAAAAAAGCAGGAAATGAAACAGATTAAAAAGCAAGTTTGGGGGCTGGGAAATGGGGGAGGGGATGAAAGAACAAAAGGGAAGGTCTGTGGAGGGTGAAGAGACATTAAGAGATATTCAAGGCGAGACAAGATGGTAATAGGACAGGTAAAGAAACAAAGGATGGCTCTAGATGAAGTGTGAAATACGCTGGCAGAATGAAAAACAGCTGCCGTGTGGGAGAGAAAAAAAGGGAAAAGGCACAAACCAAAAGTGTGGATAAAAAATATATAAAAATATGATAGGGGCCGAGGTTGTGATCTGAAATTGTTGAACCCGATGTTGAGTCCGGAAGGCTGTAAAGTGCTTAATCTGAAGATGAGGTGCTGTTCCTCGAGCTTACGTTGAGCTTCCATGGAACAGTGTAAGAGGCCAAGGACGGTGAGGTCTGAGTGGGAATGGAGCGGTGAATTGAAATGACAGGTGACCGGAAGCTCGGGGTCACCCTTACGGACTGAACGGAGGTGTTCCACAAAGCGGTCACCCAATCGGTGTTTGGTCTCCCCAATGTAGAGGAGACCACATCATGAGCAGCGAATACAGTATACAAGATTGCAAGAAGTACAAGTAAATTGCTGTTTCACCTGGAAGGGGTGTTTGGGGCCCTGGACAGTGGGAAGGGGGGAGGTATAAGGGCAGGTGTTGCATCTCCTGCGCTTGCACGGGAAGGTGCCGGGTGAAGGGGAAGGGGTGCTGGGGGTGATAGAGGAGTGGACTAGGGTGTCTCGGAGGGAGCGGTCCCTACGGAATGCTGAAAGGGGAGGGGAGGGGAAGATGCGTTTGGTGGTGGGATCACATTGGAGGTGGCAGAAATGGCGGGGGATGATCCGTTGAATGTGGAGGCTGGTGGGGTGAAAGGTGAGGACAAGGGGAACTCTATCGTGGTTCCAGGAGGGAGGGGCAGGGGTGAGGGCAGAAGTGCGGGAGATAGAACGGACACGGTCGAGGGCCGTGTCAACCATGGTAGAGGGAAATCCTCGGTTGAGGAAAAAGGAAGACATGTCGGAAGCACTGGTGTGGAAGGTGGCATCGTCGGAGCAGATGCGCCGGAGACAGAGAAACTGAGAGAATGGAATAGAGTCCTTACAGGAGGCGGTAATGTAGTCCAGGTAACTGTGGGAGTCAGTGGGCTTGTAGTGAATGTTGATCAATAACCTATCCCCAAAGATGGAGACGGAGAAGTCGAGGAAGGGAAGGGAAGAGTCGGAGATGGACCATGTGAAGGTGAGGGAAGGGTGGAAATTGGTGGCAAAGTGAATGAAATTGTCTCGTTCAGGGTGAGAGCAGGAAACAGCACCGATACAGTCATCAATGTACCGGAAAAAGAGGTGAGGGAGGGAACCCGAGTAGGACTGGAACAGAGAGTGTTCCACATATCCCACGAAAAGACAGGCATAGCTAGGACCCATGCGGATACCCATAGCAACACCTTTAATTTGGAGGAAATGAGTGGAGTCAAAGGAGAAGTTGTTCAATGTGAGAACAAGTTCAGCCAGGCGGAGGAGGGTGGTGGTGGATGGGGACTGGTTGGGCCTCTGTTCAAGGAAAAAGCGGCGCACCCTCAGGCCATCCTGGTGGGGGATGGAGGTGTAGAGGGATTGTACGTCCATGGTGAAAAGGAGGCGGTTGGGGCCAGGAAACTGTTAAAGTGGCGGAGGGCGTCAGAAGAGTCGCGGATGTAGGTGGGAAGAGACTGGACAAGGGGAGAAAAGATAGAGTTGAGATAGGAAGAGATAAGTTCCGTGGGACAAGAACAGGCTGAAACTATGGGTCTACCAGGGCAGTCCTGTATGTGGATCTTGGGAAGGAGGTAGAAGCGGGCTGTGCGGGGTTGGGGAACTATGAGGTTGGCGGCCGTGGGGGGAAGATCTCCAGAGGAGATGAGGTCAGTGACAGTCTTGGAAACGGTGGTTTGATGTTCGGTAGTGGGGTCATGGTCCAGGTGGAGGTAGGAGGAGGTGTCCGAGAGTTGGCATTCCGCTAGGTAGAGGTCGGTTCACCAAACAACAACAGCACCACCCTTGTCAGCAGGTTTAATGACAATGTCAGGGTTGGATATAAGAGAATGGAGTGCTGCAAGTTCAGAGGGAGGTAGGTTGGAGTGAGTGAGGGGAGCAGAAAAATGGAGACGGCCAATGTCACGGCGGCAGTTAGCAATGAAAAGATCTAGAGAGGGTAAGAGGACAGAGGGAGGGATCCAGGTAGAACGAGAATTCTGAAAACGGGAGAAAGGGTCAGCCGTGCGGGTGGAAGACTCCTGGCCAAAGAAGTGGGCACGGAGACGAAGGCGGCGGAAAAAGAGCTCAGCATCGTGCCGAGCTCGAAATTCATTGAGGTGGGGGGCGTAAGGGGATGAAGCTCAGGCCTTTGCTGAGGACTGATTGTTCGGGGTCAGAGAGGGGAAGGTCAGAGGGGATAGTGAAAACACGGCAGGGGGTGAGATTGGGAGAAGGGGGATCAGAGGAAAGTGACGGGTAAGCGGATAGGCTGAATGACCTTTTCTCATTTCTGCATTCCTACGGGGCAGCAGAGGAATAATTCTATTTCCATTCTAGATCACCAGATCCTCAGACAATCTAGACATAAAGGGGTAGATTTTCCACTTGCCACCCAGGCGTAAAAAATAGGTTGTGCATCGGCTGCCCATTTTCAAAATCACCCGATTTTGATTTCCATTGGAATCAATGTAACCAATGCTAGTTTTACGCCAAGGCGACAAATTGAAAATCTACCTAAAGAAGTCTTCTCATCATTAGTGGATCCTATCCGTGAGGTATTTAGATACCTATATGGACAAGTGTATATAAAAACAATACTTCACTAAAGTATGTTGGAAATTTGAAATGAAAACTACTTCTATAAGGGAAAGAGTGGTAAGAAAGAAAGACAGCATGAGAGAACTGAAAGGAACATAATAAATATGGTGAAAATATACAGCAGCAAATCACCTGCCCCTCCCCGACATGGCTCTCGGCCTAGAAATTCTTTTGCACCCAACTTCGAGCGCGAACCCAGCAGCAAACACAAACAGCCACGTCGAACTTGATGAGCAAGAGGAACCCAAGAAACAGTGCGTTGTCACAAAGAAGATGATGATCAGGTGGCGGTGATGCCTGCACTAGACTCACCAGGCTGGTGGGAGGGGCAGGAGATCGAAATGGGGGGTTGGGGGCAAGTGGTGGTCGACAGCGGCCAGCAATTTTAATGTGGAGCCAGGATGAGTACTCTTGCTCCTTCTAGCTCCACATTAAGATAAGTTAAAAAAATTACTTTTTGGTGGCAGTTTCTAGCAGTCTGTTTGGCTCCTGTTTACCTAAGAAAATGGAGCGCAGCATGTACGGCACTTGCTGCAGTCAGTCGCCATCCAATATTGGAAAGGGGCATGAAATAGGTGTTAGGCCTAATGCCTATTTCAGACAGACACCTTAACCAACATGGCGTGTGGCGCAGACCTGTCGTGGAATGAGAGTGCGCACGCTGCAAGCCATATTAAGTCATTCAGCACCAGTTTATCGCCTGAAATGGCAGTTAAAATGGCCGCAGAGACTTACCTGCTGCAACCCCACTACTTTCCCACAGGTTGGGATTTTAACCTCTTTTGAATAGGCGGAGCAGGACACCTGCCAGAAGGCAGCGGAGTCCTACTTTAAATATGCAGATCGGGCCCCGATGACGTGATCAGGCCCCAATGACATCATCGGACCCTGACTGCAATTTTACCCTGAGGCCGGCGCAGAGAATCCATTCTGGCTTCCCCGTCAGGCCAACTTGGTGACAAACAGGAGTAAGGCCAGAAAAGTGAGTAAATATAATTTTTTTTGTTTCCTTGTGGGCCAGGAGAAGCAGGTGAAATCTTTAGCCTTCGCTGCTGCGGGCTTCCCTTTCCCCGACCACTAGGCCCTTTGCACACCGCCCACCCAAACACTTACCTGACTTTCAGGTTCCGAGTGGTGGCCTCCTTCCGCCTGAAATAATGTTCCCAGCCACCAATCAACTAACGTTTTCTGCCAGGTCTGGGTGGGAGACTGATGTGGGAAATGCAGATGAGGCCCAGGAGCTAAAATCTCCTGGGTCTCATGCAGCGGAGGACTGGAGTGTCTTCCATCTGCCTTGACTTCTGTCTGCACCACTCCCTCCGGGAGTTGAAATTCTGGCTAAAAATTCTGAAAACCTTTAGAAAAGTTCAAAGGACATCTCAATTCATCAGCAGCCACCATCGTCAGGGCTGAAAAGGTAGGGTATTAAGAAGTTATGGACAAAAATGAAGACAAAAGAAGCCTCATTTGTAGGCTTGAGGCCACAGCTAACCAGTCACTGATTGTGCCAGCTCTATGGTGCATGGTAGCAGCATGTGTCCTTACAGCAGATGGCACAGTTCTGCATCTGGCTTAGTTGACACAGATCTTGCGACGACATTTTCCCACAGCCAATCCCAGGTAGGCATGACAATGTCTGCAAACGTGGTTGGTGGTATCTTGGTGGGTGTGGCCAATCAGGCTATGCTGGCTAATGATGAGCCTGGGATGTCTTCTAATATGCTGTGTTTGGGATGCTTCTGAAGAACTATCCAGCATAACAGTTTAGCCAAACCTTCATGTAACTGTGCCATCGGGATTGGTGTCACAACTTACGCTGAGAATTGGAACCTCCGCCTGCATGAATTATCTGCCAAAACAAGGTCTGGTCAACTCTGTATGCAGAAGTGGGTGTGCTGATACTGGCAGGTGAGCACAGATAACCTCTTGTGCAGCCTGATCTGTCTAGTATCCCATTGAGGATCCCCTTCTCCTTCCTGCAGCTCAGATAGGGGAGCACATTTATGGCAGTAATGGTGACATAGCAAAAACAAATGCATTCTAAATAATTTGCACCCTGGATGCCTAGTTATATTGGGCATTGAAGTCGTTTGAGATTGACCCAATGTGGACCTTGGAAACAAACAGGAGAGGCCTCAAAATAGTGCTCCCATGTCATTATCATGCTTTCACTGAACCCAAACGCTAAAGCCCCACTCCCACGCTGCCTGTGATGTCCGTGGGAGTGCACATTCAATGATAATGGGGTACACTGCATGTTGTCCCACAACCAGGTGCACATAGGGCGTAAGGCTGAGGAGAATCGGCTATCTCAATTCTACAGCACAGCTGAGTGACTTTTTGATGGCTGCCGTTCTTCCATTATATTGTTGTCCTTCAAAAGACTTTATAGAATGCCATGCGTAGTTGTTAATGTTGTGTTGGATACAAGTGCCAAGTAATCAGGACTATACTGTTGTTTCCTCCTATAAAGTCTAAACAATAAAACCTGCATTACTCAAACATAAACTCTATCACCAATTTTATAGTTTGATGAACTTGATTATATTGGAGTTTGTAGATTTGGCACTGGAGTCATTAGCCAGGAACTCAGGCTGTAATTCCCCACATGTGAATCCGCCACAGAATGTATGTCTAACAGGCAGCTTGTTTGATTCAAACTCCCTACTTAGACATGGTTTAATATAATTGAGTTGAGGTAGGAGCTGGTGAAATCTATGATAATATAATAAGCATAACATATCACCTATTGTGTGAAATTAATTTATCTTTATGTATGCACTTAAAAGGAGTCTGTGGGAAGAACCAATGACTCTCAAAAAATAAAAAATTCTGCACTGTTAAAGAAACTCCTATAGCAGCAGGAATCTTTCCTGAGTGGAGGCACCTTGCCATTAATGGCTGTTGGTAGTAATATATGCAGTTAGGACCGTGAAGGTGTTGATAACTTAAAAAGGTATGTGTGCATTAGAGTGTGCATAGCCCTCAATCATGTTTTAGTTTCTCACACAGTTAATACAATGTTTGTAAAATCTAAATTTATGGTAAGTGCCAGATTAGCCAGTAAAACTCACTTGCTGATTGTAGATCTTAAGGACTTAGCTGTTATACCAATGTTTCTACACTTTATGAACAAGAAATATTTTGCAACTTCTGGAGTTGTTGCTAGTTATGGGTATGGTTGGGTTTTATAAGCAATCCCATAAAAGGATTGTGGGAAATGTCTTATGAAATTCAAGTTTAAGGGATGTAGTGGTCATTGCACTCCATGCAGCCTATAATGACATTTACATTATAAATTTTGGATTGTAAAAGAAGTATATCGCCTTTCCACAGTGCAACAAGGAAATACCATTCCTGGAAGTTCGCCCTTGTGCATGGTTAGGACTGTTTATCATAGAATGCATAGCTTCTATATAATTTTCTGTTTTCTGTTAAAGGATCAAATGTCATATGAATGACACAAAATCCTTAATTGTTTTGTGAAAACTGCATAATAGTTCAGACTGTTGTGTATGTACCTTTAAGAGAAGAACTGATTATATACTGCAGTACCGGCAGTGACCACCCCTGTATATAAAGCCATAGCAGGCTCCTGTACTTCAGTCTTAAGTTACCCTCTGTTCAGCTGCAAGCACGAGCAGAGGGAGCAGCCAGACTTTGGAGAGTGGATTAAAGTGGTGGTCCCCTGACCAGGAAGAGGAGGAGAACGTTGGACCACCACCACCAACTCCACCATCATTACATCAACTGAGGTGCCTGGAGAGAGAGGACAGAGGAGGAGAAGGAGAAAGGAGGCCTACATCAACATCAACCAGGGGAGAGGCCTTTCTATCACTGCCTCCCCAATTTGGCCTCCACTTCAGGAGAGGGAGAGAGGGGAGAGAAACCAACTGCTTGAAAGGAGGGAAGAAAACTTCATCCGGAACATCTACAGGTGGGTGTTATTTGGGGCACTCTCCCAAGACTTTGTATTTTAGGTGGGGGGAGAAAAGAAGAAGCAAGGCCGGATCATCAAGGGGTGTAGTGTGTGTGTGTGTGTGTGCTCTTGTTAAAAGCTAGGCCACACACACCACTAATTAGCATCCCTTCTATTGCCTGCCCTGGGAGAGCTTGGAGCTGCCCAAGGTGAAGTCCTTAATTTAATTTAATTACATCGTTAAGACCTGTTGCAGGACTAAGCCTGGACTTCTCCAGCTTTTCCAGGTGAAGACGTCTTCTCCCCCTGCCAGAAGACCACCATCACCAAAGACATTTTCCATCGGAGAGTGCAACCCTGCCTACACCCACCCACCATCCTGAGTGGCAACACTGCCCTTTGCGGCCTCCCTCCTTCCCACCCCCCCTCCTCTCTCTCTCTCTTTGTCTCTCTCTGCCTGTCTTTCTAAGGCACCTTAGTTTCATCTATTTTATTAATTGCCAATTGAGCAGAGGGGCGAGGGCTCCTCTCCCAATTTAAATCAATAAGGAGAGAGGTGTGTCCTCATTTTAATCAGCTCCCTCTGCTCAATAGAGGACAAAAAAAAAATATATATATATATACACCGAGGCCATTAACACCTTCAGGCCTGTGACTTGGGGTGAGTGTAGCCCTTAAAAAAAGCACCCCAGAATGGCGACTGCATCTTCGCCGGTGGCGGGGCCAGCCGGGACCTATGCGAGAGTGGTAGCCACAGCCACAGCTGCTCCCGCTGTTCCTGCTGCCCCGTCACCTTTTCGATTAATAACGAAAAAGCTTGGGGTGAAGAGCTACACTCACCCCACTATGACCATCGAGGCCTGCGTCAAGGCCATGGCTGGGGTTGTCGGCCCCTCAGCCATCGTCGCGGCCTCGAAAATGTATGGGAAGGCTGTGTTCTTCCTGGGGTCGGAGCGGGCGGTGTCCCTGGCTGTCGCCAAGGGGCTCACCGTGGGCGGGACCTTCCTGCCGGTGGATCCTCTCGAGGCCACCGCGCAGAGGATCATTATTTCCAACGTCCCGCCCTATGTTCCTGGTGAGCTCCTCCTTCCCCATTTGCGACAACTTGGGGAGGTGAGGTCGGGGATCACGCCCATCCCGCTTGGCTTCCGGGAGGCCAGCCTTCGCCACGTCTTCTCCTTCCGGCGCCAGCTGTTTATCCAGCTGGCGCGGGAGGAGGACACTGAAGGGGCGTTCGTCGTCCTCCACGAGGGGACCGCCTACCGCGCCTTTTGGACGTCGGACGGTGTGAGGTGCCATGCCTGCAGGGAGGTGGGGCACATCAGGAGGAACTGCCCTGCCTCCAAGGCCGCCGGATCATCTCGTGCGGCCGAGGCTGGCGCCGCCGCCGCCGCCCTTCCCCCCGGATCTGCCCGCGCGTCAAGTACGTCTGATGCGCGGTTGACGTCGGGGGCCGATGCCACCAAGGCCTCCGGCGGGGGGGAGGGAGCGTGTCCGGCCGGAAAGAAGGCGCGGGGAAAAAAGAAGCACCTTGGGGCAGGCCCCCCCGTGGATGGTGAGCCCTTGCCCCTTGAGCCCCTTACACCCGCGCTCCTCGCGGAGTTGATCAGGGCAGATGTGAGCGGGAGGGGCCCCGTGCCCGAGCCTGTGGCCGCAACCGCCGCAGCGGTAATGCCAATACCTGCGGCCGGGCTCGGGCCCGAGGAACCCGACAAACCTGCTCCGCCGGAGGGAGTCGAGGAGGAGGCCTTTGCAGACATGGAGGTCTCCCTCGCTCCCTCCGTGCTAAAAAGAAGGCGCGACCCCCTGGATGAGGAGGAGGACCGGGAGGAGGAAGGTCCCTCCGAGCAGGGGGAGTCGTCGCCCGCCGCGGGTACTGCGCCCCCCCGCCCCCCCAGCGCTGTCGTCATCACCAGCGATCGGCAGGGGTCGCCTGTCCCTCGGGAGGCTGAGGCAGATGTGTCTGTCCAGCACGTGCCTCCCGGGGATGGGGATGAGACCCTGCCCGTGGGGGGGGTTGCGGAACAACCCGCGGCAGTAATTGAAGTTGACCTTTTATCGGTGTCGTTACCCCTCGCCGGGTCGGGCAGCCTGGGGGCTGGGTCGGGCGAGCTCGAGGATAATGAGCTCGCCCAATGCGACCCGGACGTCTCCCAGGGGATGCTCGTCCTGGTAGAGCTTTTAATTCAAAACCCCCCGTCCGCTGGGTCGGAGGTTGGTGGCGGGGAGGAGGATGGCCCCCTGGCTGCGTCTCTGGTGCCGGACGTACTGGAGGAGCTGGAAATTGTTCTCTCCCCGGTTTCTCCGGTCGTTCCGGCGTCTGAGGCGGAGGGGAGCTCTGAACCACCGCCGTCTTCTGGCCCGGCACCCCTAGAGGAGCCCAGGGAGAAATCCTCTGCCGCCGATCCTGGGGGTGGGATCCGGGCGGAGGCGGGGCTGGCTGGCGCGGCCGAGTCGTTCGCTTCGCACTGCGCGGCGGACGGGTCGGCCGCTGGTGACGACCCCCTGGAGGAGGATGGGGACTCGGTGATGGGCACGGAGGACGATTCGGACTCCAGCGCCGACGTGGCGATGGATGACCTCGTGCCCCTTGCCGAGTCTCCCCTCATTTCCGTAAGGGAACTCCGGGATTTTATGGCCACGTGCCTGGGTCAGCGCAATAAGGTCCGGCTGGCCCTCGACAGGTGGTCGGAGCTGGCGCTGCTCATCGATTCCGTCCGCGCCGCCGTTAAGATCTTGGGCGCGGACGAGGGTGTGAACCCGCTCGAGCTGCGTCGGCTCACAACGTTTCTCACTGGGCTGCTGAGGAAGTGGCGGCGGACCAGCGGCTGCGCTTCCTCGCCCCGTTAGGTGTAGGTAGAGGTTGCACTATGCTTCTGACATGAAGATAACCATAGCCAGCCTCAACATCAATGGCAGCAGGGAGGCGCGCCGCAGATTCAATAACTTCTCGGTCCTTCGGGACGGGAAGTATGCGGTGTGCTTCCTGCAAGAAACCCACACCGTTCCGGGAGACGAAGCCACGTGGCTCCTGGAGTGGCAAGGAGGGGTCAGCATGAGTCACCTCTCCAACAATTCCAGCGGGGTGGCTATCTTGCTGGCCCCGCATTTTCAGCCGGAGATCTTGGGGGTCAAGGAGCACGTGCCGGGCCGCTTGCTCCATGTCACTGTTCGCCTGGGGGGCGTGCCGCTCCATCTAGTGAACGTGTACGCCCCTCAGACCAGTGCGCAGCAAGTGCGCTTCTTCGAAGAAGTGTCCGCTCTCTTGGGCTCCATCGACGTGGGCGAGTGCGTCATCCTCGGGGGGGATTTTAACTGCACCCTCGAGGCGAGGGACCGTTCGGGTCCCCCGCGAAGCCCGGCGGCGATGGAGAAGTTGAGGGACCTGGTTGGGTCCTTCGACTTGGTGGACGTCTGGCGAAATCTCCACCCCGACTCCAGCGCCTTCACTAGCGTGAGGTCTGGGGGAGGAAGGTCCAGAATCGACCGCCTCTACATTTCCCGGGCGTTCGTCTCCTGCGTTCCGGCAGCTTCCATGCGGCTGGTGCCGTGCACGGACCACCACCTGGTGTGGGCGGAGCTCGCTCCGCTGCGCGCGCGGGGGGGGTCCGTGTACTGGCATTTTAACAACCTGCTGCTGGAGGACGCACGGTTCCGGGATTCGTTTCGTCGATTCTGGGCCGACTGGAGAAGGAAGCAGGGGGGCTTCCCCTCCTTGAGGCTATGGTGGGCTGTGGGCAAGGCTCACATCCGTCTCTTCTGTCAGGAGTACGCGAAGGGGTCGACCAAGAGGCGGGAGGCCCGGGTCGGGCGGTTGGAGAAGGAGGTGCTCGACCTGGAGTCCCGTCTCGGTCAGGTCGTCGAGGACCCGGCCCTGCGGAAGGTGTACGAAGAGAAGAAGGGCGCGCTGAAGGACCTGCAGCTCGTCGGGTCCCGAGGCGCGTACGTGAGGTCGCGGATCCAGCTCCTGCGGGACCTGGACCGCGGCTCCCCCTTCTTCTACTCGCTGGAAAAAAGACGGGGGGTCCGTAAGCAGCTCTTGGGGCTGCTGGCCGACGACGGATCTCTGGTCTCGGATCCGGAGGGAATCAGCGCGGAGACCCGCGCCTATTACGGGGCTCTGTTCTCTCCGGATCCGTCCAGCGAGGATGCGCGCAGAGTTTTGTGGGAGGACCTGACGAAGGTTGGCCCAGAGGGCGCCGAAAAATTGGACGCTCCGCTAAGTCTGGCGGAGCTGACCGGCGCCCTCCGCCAGCTCTCTAGGGGAAAGTCCCCGGGGCTGGACGGGCTGACCGTGGAGTTCCACAGGACGTTCTGGGACGTCTTGGGGGGCGACTACGCGCGGGTCCTGGGGGAAAGTTTGGCGACCGGGGAGATGCCCCTCTCTTGGCGCAGGGCGGTCATTGTCCTGCTGCCTAAGAAGGGCGATCTCCGCCTCCTTAAGAACTGGCGCCCGGTCTCCCTCCTCAGCACGGACTATAAAATCTTTGCCAGGACCATGTCTGCTCGCCTTGGCACCGTGCTGGCCCACATGATCCACCCCGACCAGTCCTACACGGTCCCGGGCCGGACCATCCACGATAACATCCATCTGGTCCGGGACCTGGTCCACCACTCCCAGAGGGCTGGTCTGTCGGTCGCCTTCCTTTCCCTGGATCAGGAGAAGGCGTTCGACAGGGTGGATCACGAGTTTCTCTTCGGGACTCTGCGCGCATTCGGGTTCGGGACGCATTTCGTCGCCCGGATCCGACTTCTGTACGCCGCCGCGGAGTGTCTGATTAAAGTTAACGGGTCCTTGACGGCGCCCCTTCGCTTCGGGAGGGGGGTGCGTCAGGGATGCCCCATGTCCGGTCAGTTATATGCCATTTGCGTGGAGCCTTTCCTGCGCCTCTTGCGGAAGAGGTTGACGGGACTGGCTCTGCAAGGGCCGGGCGTGGAGGTGGTCCTCTCGGCTTACGCCGATGACGTGCTCCTCACGGTCACGGATCCCGCTGACTTGCGGAGGATGCGGGAATGCCAGCAGATTTACTCGGACGCATCCTCTGCCAAGATCAACTGGGAGAAATGTTCCGGACTCCTGGTGGGTCAGTGGCGGGTGGACTCCCTGCCGGAGGAGTTCAGGCCTTTCGCCTGGAGCACCACGCACCTCCTCTATTTGGGAGTCTACCTTAGCCCTGCCGAGGACGCTTGGCCGGCGAACTGGCAAGAGCTGGAGGCCAAAGTCACCGCTCGCCTAGGACGCTGGACAGGACTGCTCCGAGTGTTGTCCTACAGGGGTCGAGCGCTGGTCATAAACCAGCTGGTGGCCGCCATGTTGTGGTACCGGTTGGTCACTTTGATCCCTCCCCCTGCGTTTGTCGCCAAGATTCAGAAGAAGCTCATCGACTTCTTCTGGGACAAAAGGAAGCACTGGGTCTCTGCCGCGGTTCTGTGTCTCCCGCTTAGGGAGGGCGGTCAGGCGCTGGTGTGCCTTCGCACCCAGGCTGCGACTTTCCGTCTTCAGACGCTGCAGAGATACCTGTACGTCGAGAATCCTCCGAGATGGTGTGCGCTGGCGACGTTTTTCTTCCGCCAGCTGCATGGCCTCAATTACGACACGCAGCTCCTGTTTGCGAAAGTGGGCAGCAGGCGTGCCGGCCTGCGGGAGCTGCCTGTCTTCTACCAGGAACTACTATGGGTTTGGAACTACGTCGCTTCCAGGCGGAGCTCTCCCCCGTCAGGAGCGGCGGCTCTCCTTCGGGAGCCGCTGCTCAGGAATCTGCACCTCCACGAACACGGGTTCGGGCGGCTGGCGGAGGGTAGGGCTGTGGCTGGCAAGGTGACCAGAGTCGGGGACCTGCTCGATGGCGGAGGAGCGGGCTGGATGGCGCCGGAGGAGCTGGCGCGGCGCCTGTCCTGGGCCAACGTCCAGCTCGCGGTCGAAACCATCGAATCGGTAAAAGCGGCACTGGGCCCCGACTCCACTAGGTGTATCGAGGCGGCTCAAGCACGTGGGGCAATCCCGTCCGAGCTTACCCCCGTTCGGACGGAATTCCTCATCGGCGCCCGGCCCCGAAACTCCCCTCGGGAACCGGCGCCTCACAACTTGAGCCGTCTCGAGGAAATACCCTCCGTGCCTTTTCATTCCGCGCGGAGGGGTTTCCTGTACGGGCTGCTCCTGCACACTCTCCACTTTGCCATCTTCGTCTACCGTCCGGACACGCCTTGGCGTGGCGTTTTGCCGACCGGCGGTAGCGGAGGTCCCCAATGGAGGGCTCTCTATGCGGGAGTCCTCCCTTGTTCCATCGGGGACTTGGCCTGGAGGGTGTTGCACGGAGCGGTCCCGTGCAATAAGGTTTTAAGTAGGTTCACGGACTCCCAGGCCGCCTGCATTTTTTGCGGCCTGGAGGAGTCCGTGTTTCACGTTTATATGGATTGTGAGAGGTTGCAGCCCCTCTTTCACTACTTGAAGGGGCTGCTCCTCGATTTTTGGTTGCACTTCAGTCCCACGCTCTTGATCTACGGTCACCCGGTGCGGAGGGGAGCGGACAGGTTGGAGGACCTCCTTGTGGGCCTGCTCCTGGGCCTGGCTAAAAGAGCCATCAATTGGTCCAGGCAGCGGGCGGTCGAGGGGGTCGTCCAGCCGGATTGCCTGCATCTCTTCCGCGGCCATGTTCGCGCCCGGGTGGCCCTGGAGATGGAGCACGCGGTGTCCGCCGGTGCGCTTGAGTATTTCCGCGACCGGTGGGCGCCGCGGGGACTGGAGTGCATCATCAACACGGAAAACCAAATTTTAATTTGATTTGTTAAGCTTTAGTTGAACTTTTGTTTATTTACAGTCGAATTGGTTTTTTTTTGGGTCCAAATAAAAGAGTACCCTCTGTTCAGTAAATACCTGTTATTATTGTTCTCCTGCAGTCCGTGTATTATTTACTAGCTGAAGTGCCCGGCGGTGCCGAGGCTTTTTCGAGGGCATGTTGTTGTTGGAAGAGAGAGAGAGAGAGCGACTGGGGGGGTGGGGGGAGAAGAGAGAGAGAGAGCGCGACTGGGGGGGAAGAGACAGCGCGACTGGGGGGGAAGAGACAGCGCGACTGGGGGGGAAGAGAGAGCGCGACTGGGGGGGAAGAGAGAGCGCGACTGGGGGGGAAGAGAGAGAGCGACTGGGGGGTAGAGAGAGAGCGACTGGGGGGTAGAGAGAGAGCGACTGGGGGGAAGAGAGAGCGGGTGGGGGGAAGAGAGCGGGTGGGGGGAAGAGAGCGGGTGGGGGGAAGAGAGCGGGGGGAAGGGAGGGCAGGGGGGAAGGGGCGGGGGGAAGGGATGGGGGAAGGGAAGGGAGGGGGAAGGGGTGGGGGGAAGGGGGGGCGGGGCGGGGGGGGAGAAGGTGGGGCGGGGGGGAAGGGACGGGGGGGGGAAGGGGAAGGGGCGGGGGGGGCCCAGGCCGAGAGCCCCGCTCTCCGAGCCCCGCCCCCCCCGGCCGAGAGCCCCGCTCTCCGAGCCCGATTGCAGCTCTGAGAGACGGCCGGCGGCCGAGCCCCGCCACCCCCCCCCCCCCCGGCCGAGCCCGATTGCGGCTCTGAGAGACGGCCGGCGGCCGAGCCTCGCCGCCCCCCCCCCCCCCGGCCGAGCCCGATTGCGGCTCTGAGAGACGGCCGGCGGCCGAGCCTCGCCACCCCCCCCGCCGAGTGCGGAACAGAGACGCCGCGTCTCACCTGCTCCTGCTGCGCACGCACCCTGACCCTCATGGCTGACGCCGTTGCCCTGGGTAACGTGACATGGCGGGGGGGGTGCGAGGAGCTTAGCAGAAGCGCAATCACCTAGCTCGGGCCTGGCTGGGCAAGAAAGGCGCAGGCTTTGAGGCCTAAGAAAAAAACGGGGAAAGATAGGAAAAAGAATGTTCAGGTTAGGTTTACAAATGAGTGATTTTTTTAAAAACAATTTAATAAATTCAATTTTATTTTGGTGGAAATGTATATTTGAAAAGAAAGACGCAGAAAGCAGGAAAAAGAACGGAAGCAAGATGGCGGCGACTCACCTCGGTTCAGAACGATAAGGCCCGCCCACACACGTACCGATTGGTCGACCGTCAGGTCACCAAAGCGTAGGATTGGTCAATCGTCCCGTCACTCGACCGTAGGAGGGCCCGGCCGCACGCGGCAGCAAGCCGCCGTACGATTGGTCGACCTCGAGGTCACTCTGTCGCTAATGAGCGGATAATGAGATGCTAATGAGCGGAACGTTGAAGGTTTTTGGGATACCGCGGGCGCGATTTTAGCCCGGCCGAAACGTAAATACGCTTAAAACCGTCTCGGAAGCGTAAGCTTTCTTTGGAGGTAACGCGCGCGTAGGTACGCCCTGTAACTTTCGAGCGCATAGCCCGCCAGACGCACACGCGATGACAGACAGAATGACAGACAGACAGAATGACAGAATGACAGACAGAAGTACCGATTTATATATATAGACTAGCTGGAGTGCCCGGCGGTGCCGAGGCTTTTTCGAGGGCATGTTGTTGTTGGAAGAGAGAGAGAGAGAGCGACTGGGGGGGGGGGAGAAGAGAGAGAGAGAGTGCGACTGGGGGGGAAGAGAGAGAGCCACTGGCAGGTAGAGAGAGAGCGACTGGGGGGAAGAGAGAGAGCGACTGGGGGGAAGAGAGAGAGCGGGTGGGGGGAAGAGAGAGAGCGGGTGGGGGGAAGAGAGAGAGCGGGTCGGGGAAGAGAGCGGGTGGGGGAAGAGAGCGGGGAGGGGAAGGGAGGGCGGGGGGGGAAGGGAAGAGGGGGGGAAGGGAAGGGAGGGGAAGGGGAGGGGAAGGGAAGGGAAGGGAAGGGAGGGGGGAAAGGGAGGGGGGGAAAGGGGCGGGGGGAAGGGAGGGGGGGAAGGGGCGGGGGGGAAGGGGGAGGGAAGGGGAAGGGGGGGCGGAAGGGGGGGGCGGAGGGGGGCCCAGGCCGAGAGCCCCGCTCTCCGAGCCCCGCCCCCCCCGGCCGAGAGCCCCGCTCTCCGAGCACCGCCCCCCCCCCCCCCCGGCCGAACCCGATTGCGGCTCTGAGAGACCGCCGGCGGCCGAGCCCAATTGCGGCTCTGAGAGACGGCTGGCGGCCGAGCCCCGCCCCCCCCCGGCTGAGCCCGATTGCGGCTCTGAGAGATGGCCGGCGGCCGTGCCACGCAACCCCCCCCCCCGGCCGAGGCTGATTGCGGCTCTGAGAGACGGCCGGCGGCCGAGCCCGATTGCGGCTCTGAGAGACAGCCGGCGGCCGAGCCCCGCACCCCCCGCCGAGCGCGGAACAGAGACGCCGCGTCTCACCTGCTCCTGCTGCGCGCGCACCCTGACCCTCGTGGCTGACGCCGTTGCCCTGGGTAATGTGACACGGTGGGGGGGGGGGTGAGGAGCTTAGCAGAAGCGCAATCACCTAGCTCAGGCCTGGCTGGGCAAGAAAGGCGCAGGCTTTGAGGCGTAAGAAAAAAACGGGCAAAGGTAGGAAAAAGAATGTTCAGGTTAGATAAAATATTTACAAATGAGTGATTTATTTTAAAAGAATTTAATAAATTGAATTTTATTTTGCTGGAAATGTATATTTGAAAAGAAAGACGCAGAAAGCAGGAAAAAGAATGGAAGCAAGATGGCGGCGACTCACCTCGGTTCAGAACGATAAGGCCCGCCCACACACGCACCGGTATTGGTCGACCGTCAGGTCACCAAAGCGTAGGATTGGTCAATCGTCCCGTCACTCGACCGTAGGAGGGCCCGGCCGCACGCGGCAGCAAGCCGCCGTACGATTGGTCGACCTCGAGGTCACTCTGTCGCTAATGAGCGGATAATGAGATGCTAATGAGCGGAATGTTGAAGGTTTTTGGGATACCGCGGGCGCGATTTTAGCCCGGCCGAAACGTAAATACGCTTAAAACCGTCTCGGAAGCGTAAGCTTTCTTTGGAGGTAACGCGCGCGTAGGTACGCCCTGTAACTTTCGAGCGCATAGCCCGCCAGACGCACAGGCGATGACAGACAGAATGACAGATCGACCAATTTATATATATAGATAGATACTCGGACACTACATTGGCGATGAACAGGTTCGAACTCACCTGCAGTACTGCATCACCTCACGGGGATCTTTCCCTGAGAAGAAGCTTCTTGGAGGTCGAAGTCAGAACAACGGGCATCGACCACGGGCAACCGCCCAAGGATCCATCGGAGTTCGGAGAGTTGCAGGAGAGGCTGTGGAGAGCTGGGCTTGGCTCCCCAGTCAAGGTGTTCCAGCAAATTGTGCTGGTAGCAGGTAGTGCGCTGACCCTTCCGGACTGCGGCGGGCTTGAGCTCGATCTGCAAAGGGGCCGTGCAGCGTCGTCGGGAGGAAAAGAGAGAGAGAGAGGGTGGAGCGCACGGCGCGGTCGGTGCTCAAGAACTGGGCAGCGTAGCGAAAATAAAACAAGGGGAAGGAAAAGTGAGACGCGCCAAAGCCGCGGGTCGCCGCCATTACCCTGCAGAACGCTAGGAGCAGCGTGGCAGCAAGGGGAAGAAGGAAACGCACGGGAGGCGTCATTTATTCCATTGGGGAAGAAGGAAAAGTGCGGGAGGCGCCATTTTAATCCATTGGTGAAGAAGAAAAAGCACGGGAGGCACCATTTTAAATCACCCAAGATGCCGAAAAGTGGCAGTATCACTGCTTTCGACAACGAGGTAGAAGACTGGACCACGTATGTGGAAAGAATTGAAGTGTACTGCAAGGCAAATGAGGTGGCCGATGGAAAGAAGGCGTCGGTATTATTAAATTTGATGGGCGCGAGAACGTACGGCCTATTGCGGAATTTAATTACCCAGCTAAACCAATGGAGAAAAGTTTTGAAGAGATTGTTAATATCTTACAGGAACACCTAAACCCTACACCGCTGCTGATAGCAGAAAGATTCAAGTTCCATAAAAGAAACCAGCACAAAGATGAGAGCAATGCTGACTATCTTACGGAACTATGCAAGTTATCGAAGCACTGCCAGTTCGGAGCAGGACTGGCAGACACCTTACGGGATAAGTTTGTCTGCGGGCTCCAGATTGAAGGAACCCAGAAACGACTACTTTCGGAAAAGGACCTGACGCTAGAACAGGCTTTCAGCGTGGCAGTATCCTACGAAGCAGCAGCATGGGGAGCTGCGGAAATACAACAGAAACCACAAGAATACAGCGCTAATGAAATGGCGTATGGAGCAGAAAAGTGCCATCGCTGCGGCAGAACAACCCATGATCAGAAGGACTGCTGGTTTAAGGACAAAGTATGCAGGCAATGTGGGAAAATGGGACACATAGCAAGAGTCTGCAGGTCGGGAAAGAAAACCAACACTACAAGAACTACTAAGGAAAAGTACAAGAAAGTAAAGAAATTGACAGACAGCAGTTCGGAAGATCAGGAGAGGGATAAGGACTCTGGGAGCAGGAGACTAAGTTGTCTAAAGTTACACAACGTGATCGCAAAGGAGGATCACCGAACCATTTGGGTCACCCTCATGATAGCAGGGTCCCCAGTAAAGATGGAATTGGACACAGGATCAGCCCTAACTGTCATGAATCGACGAGACTATGAGCGGCTATTGTCACATATACCCTTGAAGGACACGTCCATTGTATTGAAGACATACACGGAGCAAAAACTCTATCCCAGAGGAAAAATAAGGGTGCCAGTTGAATACAACGGCAAGGAAACACAGAAACTGTATCTATATATACTACCAGATGGAGGACCACCATTATTGGGATGTGAATGGATCCGAAAAATACAATTGGATTGGCATTCCATTCGGGCGCTAACTGTGACTGATAAAAAGGATGATGACGTCACACCTGGACGACTGTCAAAAATTCTAACTGACGCGAAAGAGGTGTTCCAACAAGGGCTTGGGACTCTAAAAGGAGTAACGGCAACGATAAAAATCGAAGATAACGCAAACCCCAAATTTTTTAAGGCCAGACCGGTACCTTACGCGATCCGCCCAGCCGTTGAAGCAGAGCTGGAGAGTCTGGAGTGTTCAGGTGTGCTGTCTAAGGTGGACTGGAGCGAGTGGGCCACACCCATCGTTCCTGTAATGAAGAAATCATTGAGCAGCACGCCTGGGGAACCGAGGAAGGTTCGCATCTGTGGGGACTTCAAGGTAACTGTGAACCCAGTCCTGCACACAGTACAATATCCACTTCCACGGATAGAAGATATTTTCGCCTCACTATCTGGAGGGAAACGCTTTACAAAGATTGATCTGGCCCAAGCATATCTACAAATGGAGGTGGAAGAAGCATCTAGGAAATATCTCACGATAAACACTCACAAAGGCCTTTACCAGTACAATCGACTGGTATTCGGGGTAGCATCAGCCCCGGCTATTTGGCAGAGGGCGATGGAACAAGTCCTGCAAGGGATCCCAGGGACGCAGTGTTATTTGGACGACATCCTGGTTACGGGCGAAAATGACAGTGAACACCTTGCCAACCTGGAGCAGGTGCTCACGAGATTACAGGAATATGGGCTACGAGCCAACCGCCCCAAATGCGAGTTCTTCAGGAGACAAATCTCGTATTGTGGCCACATGATTGATGAGGAAGGGTTGCATAAGTCGCCGGACAAGATTGAGGCTGTAGTCAAGGCTCCAGCACCGGAAAATGTGTCACAACTGAGGTCGTTCCTCGGGTTGGTGAACTACTACCATAAGTTCTTGCCGAATTTATCTACAATTCTGCACCCACTGAACGCCCTACTGCAAACTGGAGTAACATGGAAATGGAGTGATGAGTGTAAGCGTGCCTTTCAGAAATGTAAATACCTAATCACTTCAAAAGAAGTATTGGCCCACTACAATCCAACACTACCGATTCGATTAGCACGTGATGCGTCTCCCTACGGCATCGGAGCGGTGCTGTCACACAAATTCCTTGACGGTTCAGAGAGGCCAATAGCCTTTGCGTCGCGCTCGTTAACCTCAGCCGAGCCTAACTATGCTCAGATTGACAGGGAGGCCCTCAGCCTGGTGTGGGGGGTGAAGAAGTTCAATCACTATCTGCACGGGCAGAAATTCACCCTACTGACTGATCATCAGCCCCTGGTCTCCATTTTTAACCCAAAGAAGGGCGTTCCGGTGATGACGGCGCAACGGCTGCAAAGATGGTCACTTTTTCTAGGGGCACATCAGTACGGCATAGAGTACAAGGGTACGAAACAGCATGGAAACGCTGATGGGCTGTCGCGCCTACCGTTGCCTACGGTAGAGGAAGCACCTGCAGTGGACCCTGTTGAGATATTCCATGCGACCATAGTCGAATGTCTACCTGTTACAAACTCAAGTATAGATAAGGAAACCCGAAATGACCCGACACTCTCTCGGGTCTATGATTTGACGGTGAAGGGATGGCCAACACATGGCGACTCACTGTTGCCAGCATTCTCGCCAAGGAGAGAACAGCTGTCAGTGTGCCGGGGGACCTTGATGTGTGGATCCCGAGTGGTAATTCCACCCAAGTTGAGAGATAGAGTGCTCAATGAGCTTCATGAGGGTCATCTGGGAGGGGTAAAAATAAAGAGCCTAGCCAGGGCGTTTGTATGGTGGCTGGGAATTGATAAAGAAATCGAGGATATGACCAAGAGATGCACAGGATGCCAGAAGGTCCAAAACGCTCCACCACAGACCCCGCTACATCCATGGGAGTGGCCCTCATCTCCATGGCAACGGGTACACATTGATTTTGCTGGTCCATTTGTGGACTCAATGTTCTTAATCGCTGTGGACGCTCATTCGAAATGGCCAGAGGTCATCAAAATGTCCTCCACCACCACAGAGAAAACTATTGCAGTCCTACGGACCATCTTCGCCAGGAATGGCTTGCCAGAACAGATTTGCTCCGACAATGGGCCACAGTTTGTGTCCGAGGATTTCCGGAGGTTCCTGAAGAATAATGGGGTGAAACATTACACATCTGCCCCATATCATCCAGCCACAAATGGATTGGCTGAGAGGTTTGTTCAGACCTTTAAAAAGGCCATAAAGGCAATGTATAATGATGACATACCACTACAACACAAGGTGGATAATTTCTTGTTTGCTTACTGGAATGCGACACATGCAGTCACCAACCAAGCTCCAGCCATAATGTTCTTCAACCGAAGGCTAAGATGTCGCCTGGATTTGCTCAAACCAAACATAAGACGAGATGTTGAGGATAAGCAATTCCAGCACATAAATGAGAAGCCAACCAGGAGCTTCAAGATAGGGCAACCAGTCTTGGCCCACGACTACCGAACAGAAAAATGGTAGTCAGGAACGATATGCACACAGCAGGGACCACTAATGTACACAGTGGACGTTGGAGAGAGCATCGTGAGACGCCATGCTGACCAGATTCTAGAGTCACAGGAACAAGCCAAACCCATACCACGAGCAGGTGCACCTGGTAATCAACCCGAAGTACAGATTGCGTCTACCTCAGAAGCAGTGGTATTGGAAGCTGACGAACCAACCAATGACAATGAGCCAGAATCGACTCCACCGCAAGAACAGGATACTCGAGAAAGGCGCTATCCAGTCAGGATCAGGAAGCCTCCTCAAAGACTGAACTTATAAATGATTATTTCAGTTGATGTATATAGTACAGAGAAAATTGTAATTGTAATTAGTTATTATTTAGTTGTTAAATGAATGTTATGTACTGTTTATCTAAAAGGGGAGGAATTGTTGTGTATGTACCTTTAAGAGAAGAACTGATTCTATACTGCAGTACCGGCAGTGACCACCCCTGTATATAAAGCCATAGCAGGCTTCTGTACTTCAGTCTTAAGTTACCCTCTGTTCAGCATTCACAGCATTGCTGGCTGTGCAGCTGCAAGCACGAGCAGAGGGAGCAGCCAGACTTGGAGAGTGGACTAATGTGGTGGTCCCCTGACCAGGCAGAGGAGGAGAACGCTGGACCACCACCACCTCCACCATCATCATAGCAACTGAGGTGCCTGGAGGGAGAGGACAGAGGAGGAGAAGGAGAAGGGAGGCCAGCAACAACACCAACCAGGGGAGAGGCCTTTCCCATTACTGCCTCCCCAAATTGGCCTCCATTCCAGGAGAGAGGGGAGAGAAACAACCAACAACCACCAACTGTTTGGAAGGAGGGAAGAACAACATCATCTTTCAGGTGGGTGTTATTTGGTGCACTCTCCCAAAGACTTTGTATTTTAGGTGGGGGGAGAAAAGAAGAAAAAAAGGGCCGGATCATCAAGGGGTGTGTGTGTGTGGCTCTTGTAAAACACTAGGCCACACACACCACTAATTAAGCACCCCTTCCTATTGCCTGACCTGGGATAGCTGGAGCTGCCTAGGTGATCTGCCCAATTGTACATCATTAAGACCTGGTGTGGGACTGAGCCTGGGGCATCTCCAGCTTTCCCAGGTGAAGACATCTTCTCCCCCTGCTAGAAGACCACCTTCAAAGACTTTAATTTTTCATCGGAGAGTGCACCCCTGCCGACACCCACCCACCCACCATCCTGAGTGGCGACCCTGCCTTTGCGGCCTCCCTCCTTCCCACCCCCCTCTCTCTCTCTCTTTGTCTTTCTCTGCCTTTCTCTCTGAGGCACCTCATTTCATCTTTAATTATTAATTGCCTATTGAGCAGAGGGGAGAAGGCCCCTCTCCCAATCTCAGTCAATAAGGGGAGAGGTGTGCCTTCATTTTAAACAGCTCCCTCTGCTCAATAGAGGACCAAAAAAAAATACCTGAGGCCATTTCCATCTTCAGGCCTGTGACTTGGGGTGAGTGTAGCCCTTTATAATACCATCCCAGAATGGCGACTGCATCTTCGCCGGTGACGGGGCCAGCCAAGACGTACGCGGGAGTGGCAGCCACAGCTGCTCCCGCTGCTTCTGCTGCCCCGTCACCTTTCAGGCTGATGACAAAAAAGCTTGGGGTGAAGAGCTACACTCACCCCACTATGACTATTGAGGCCTGCGTTAAAGCCATGGCTGGGGTTGTCGGCCCCTCAGCCATTGTACCGGCCTCAAAAATGTATGGGAAGGCTGTGATCTTCCTGGGGTCGGAGCGGGCGGTGTCCCTGGCCATCGCCAAGGGCCTCACTGTGGGCGGGACCTTCCTGCCGGTGGACCCCCTCGAGGCCACCGCGCAGAGGGTGGTTATTTCGAACGCCCCGCCCTATGTTCCTGGTGAGCTCCTCCTTCCCCATCTATGTCAACTTGGGGAGGTGAGGTCGGGGATCGCACCCATCCCGCTCGGCTTCCGGGAGGCCAGCCTTCGCCACGTCTTCTCCTTCCGGCGCCAGCTGTTCATCCAGCTGGCGTGGGAGGAGGACACTGACGGGGCATTCGTCGTCCACCACGAGGGGACCGCCTATCGCGTCTTCTGGACGTCGGACGGTGTGCGGTGCCACGCCTGCAAGGAGGTGGGGCACATCTGGAAAAACTGCCCCGCCTCCAAGGCCGCCGGATCATCTCGTGCGGCCGAGGCTGGCGCCGCCGACGCTCCTCCCCCCGGATCTGCCCGCGCGTCGGGAACGTCTGATGCGCGGTCGACGTCGGGGGCCGATGCCACCAAGGCCTCCGGTGGGGGGGAGGGAGCGTGTCCGGTCGGAAAGAAGGCACGGCGAAAAAATAAACACCTTAGGGCGGGTCCCCCCGTGGATGGCCAGCCCTTGCCCCTTGAGCCCCTTACACCCGCGCTCCTCGCGGAGTTAAACGGGGCAGACGCGAGCGGGAGGGGCCTCGTGCCCGAGCCTGTGGCCGCAACCGCCGCAGTGGTAACGCCGATACCTGCGGCCGGGCTCGGGCCCGAGGAACCCGACAAACCTGCTGCGCCGGAGGGAGCTGAGGAGGAGGCCTCTGCAGGCATGGAGGTCTCCCTCGCTCCCTCCGTGCTAAAAAGAAGGCGCGACCCCCTGGAAGAGGAGGAGGACCGGGAGGAGGAAGGTCCCTCCGAGCAGGGGGAGTCGTCGCCCGCCGCGGGTACTGCGCCCCCCCCCCCCGCTCTCACCATCACCAGCGATCGGCGGGGGTCGCCTGTCCCTCGGGAGGCTGAGGCAGATGTGTCTGTCCAGCACATGCCTCCGGGGACGGGGACGAGACCCTGCCCGTGGGGGGGGGGGTCGCGGAACAACCCGCGGTGGAAATAGATATTCTATCAGTGCCGTTACCCCTCGCCGGGTCGGGCGGCCTGGGGTCTGGGTCGGGCGAGCTCGAGGATAATGAGCTCGCCCAATGCGACCCGGACATCTCCCAGGGGCTGCTCGTCCTGGTACAGCTTTTAATTCAAAACCCCCCATCCGCTGGGTCGGAGGTTGGTGGCGGGGAGGAGGATGGCCCCCTGGCTGCGTCTCTGGTGCCGGACGTACTGGAGGAGCTGGGAATTGTTCTCTCCCCGGCTTCTCCGGTCGTTCCGGTGTCTGAGGCGGAGGGGGGCTCTGAACCGCCGCCGTCTTCTGGCCCAGCACCCCTAGAGGAGCCCAGGGAGAAATCCTCTGCCGCCAATCCTGGGGGTGGGATCCGGGCGGAGGCGGGGCTGGCTTGTGCGGCCGAGCCGTTCGCTTCGCACTGCGCGGCGGACAGGTCGGCCGCTGGTGACGACCCCCTGGAGGAGGATGGGGACTCGGTGATGGGCACGGAGGACAATTCGGACTCCAGCGCCGACGAGGCGATGGATGAACTCGTGCCCCTTGCCGAGTCTCCCCTCATTCCCGTAAGGGAACTCCGGAATTTTATGGCCACGTGCCTGGGTCGGCGCAATAAGGTCCGGCTGGCACTCGACAGGTGGTCGGAGCTGGCGCTGCTCATCGTATCCGTCCGCGCCGCCGTTAAGATCATGGGCGCGGACGAGGGTGTGAACCCGCTCGAGCTGCGTCGGCTCACAACGTTTCTCACTGGGCTGCTGAGGAAGTGGCGGCTGAACAGCGGCTGCGCTTCCTCCCCCTGTTAGGTGTAGGTAGAGGTTGCACTATGCTTCTGACATGAAGATAACCATAGCCAGCCTCAACATCAACGGCAGCAGGGAGGCGCGCCGCAGATTCAATAATTTCTCGGTCCTTCGGGACGGGAAGTATGCGGTGTGCTTCCTGCAAGAAACCCACACCGTTCCGGGAGACGAAGCCACGTGGCTCCTGGAGTGGCAAGGAGGGGTCAGCATGAGTCACCTCTCCAACAATTCCAGCGGGGTGGCTATCTTGCTGGCCCCACATTTTCAGCCGGAGATCTTGGGGGTCAAGGAGCACGTGCCGGGCCGCTTGCTCCAGGTCACTGTTCGCCTAGGGGGCGTGCCGCTCCATCTAGTGAACGTGTACGCCCCTCAGACCGGTGCGCAGCAAGTGCGCTTCTTCGAAGAAGTGTCCGCTCTTTTGGGCTCCGTCGACATGGGCGAGTGCGTCATCCTCGGGGGGGGATTTTAACTGCACCCTCGAGGCGAGGGACCGTTCAGGTCCCCCGCGAAGCCCGGCGGCGATGGAGAAGTTGAGGGACCTGGTTGGGTCCTTCGACTTGGTGGACGTCTGGCGAAATCTCCACCCCGACTCCAGCGCCTTCACTAGCGTGAGGTCTGGGGGAGGAAGGTCCAGAATCGACCGCCTTTACATTTCCCGGGCGTACGTCTCCTGCGTTCCGGCGGCTTCCATGCGGCCGGTGCCGTGCACGGACCGCCACCTGGTGTGGGCGGAGCTCGCTCCGCTGCGCGCGCGGGGGGGGGTCCGCGTACTGGCATTTTAACATCCTGCTGCTGGAGGACGCGCGGTTCCGGGATTCGTTTCGTCTGTTCTGGGCCGACTGGAGAAGGAAGCTGGGGGGCTTCCCCTCCTTGAGGCTATGGTGGGATGTGGGCAAGGCTCACATCCGTCTCTTCTGTCAGGAGTACGCGAAGGGGTCGACCAAGAGGCGGGAGGCCCGGGTCGGGCGGTTGGAGAAGGAGGTGCTCGACCTGGAGTCCCGTCTCGGTCAGGTCGCCGAAGACCCGGCCCTGCGGAAGGTGTACGAAGAGAAGAAGGGCGCGCTGAAGGACCTGCAGCTCGTCGGGTCCCGAGGCGCATACGTGAGGTCGCAGATCCAGCTCCTGCGGGACCTGGACCGCAGCTCCCCCTTCTTCTACTCGCTGCGAAAAAGACGGGGGGTCCGTAAGCAGCTCTTGGGGCTGCTGGCCGACGACGGATCTCTGGTCTCGGATCCGGAGGGAATCAGCGCAGAGACCCGCGCCTACTACGGGGCTCTGTTCTCTCTGGATCCATCCAGCGAGGATGCGCGCAGAGTTTTGTGGGAGGACCTGCCGAAGGTCAGCCTGGAGGGCGCCGAAAAATTGGACGCTCCGCTAAGCCTGGCGGAGCTGACCGGCGCCCTCCGCCAGCTCACTAGGGGAATGTCCCCGGGGCTGGACAGGCAGACCGTGGAGTTCCACAGGGCGTTCTGGGACGTCTTGGGGGGCGACTACGCGCGGGTCCTGGGGGAAAGTTTGGCGACCGGGGAGATGCCCCTCTCTTGGCGCAGGGCGGTCATTGTCCTGCTGCCTAAGAAGGGTGATCTCCGCCTCCTTAAGAACTGGCGCCCGGCCTCCCTCCTCAGCACGGACTATAAAATCTTTGCCAGGACCATGTCTGCTCGCCTTGGCACCGTGCTGGCCCACATGATCCACCCCGACCAGTCCTACACGGTCCCGAGCCGGACCATCCACGATAACGTCCATCTGGTCCGGGACCTGGTCCACCACTCCCAGAGGGCTGGTCTGTCGGTCGCCTTCCTTTCCCTGGATCAGGAGAAGGCGTTCGACAGGGTGGATCACGAGTATCTCTTCGGGACTCTGCACGCATTCGGGTTCGGGACGCATTTCGTCGCCCGGATCCGACTTTTGTACGCCGCCGCAGAGTGTCTGATTAAAGTTAACGGGTCCTTGATGGCGCCCCTTCGCTTCGGGAGGGGGGTGCGTCAGGGATGCCCCATGTCTGGTCAGTTATACGCCGTTTGCGTGGAGCCATTCCTGCGCCTCTTGCGGAAGAGGTTGGCGGGACTGGCTTTGCAAGGGCCGGGCGTGGAGGTGGTCCTCTCGGCTTACGCCAATGACGTGCTCCTCACGGTCACGGATCCCGCTGACTTGTGGAGGATGCGGGAATGCCAGCAGATTTACTTGGACGCATCCTCCGCCAAGATCAACTGGGAGAAATGTTCCGGACTCCTGGTGGGTCAGTGGCGGGAGGACTCCCTGCCGGAGGAGTTCAGGCCTTTCGCCTGGAGCACCACGCACCTCCTCTATTTGGGAGTCTACCTTAGCCCTGCCGAGGACGCCTGGCCGGCGAACTGGCAAGAGCTGGAGGCCAAAGTCACCACTCGCCTAGGACGCTGGACAGGACTGCTCTGAGTGTTGTCCTACAGGGGTCGAGCGCTGGTCATAAACCAGCTGGTGGCCGCCATGTTGTGGTACCGGTTCGTCACTTTGATCCCTCCCCCTGCGTTTGTCGCCAAGATGCAGAAGAAGCTCATCGACTTCTTCTGGGACAAAAGGAAGCACTGGGCCTCTGCCGCGGTTCTGTGTCTCCCGCTTAGGGAGGGCGGTCATGCGCTGGTGTGCCTTCGCACCCAGGCTGCGACTTTCCGTCTTCAGACGCTGCAGAGATACCTGTACGTCGAGCATCCTCCGAGATTGTGTGCGCTGGCGACGTTTTTCTTCCGCCAGCTGCACGGCCTCAATTACGACACGCAGCTCCTGTTCGCGAAAGTGGGCGGCAGGCGTGCCGGCCTGCGAGAGCTGCCTGTCTTCTACCAGGAACTACTATGGGTTTGGAACTATGTCGCTTCCAGGCGGAGCTCTCCCCCGTCAGGAGCGGCGGCTCTCCTTCGGGAGCCGCTGCTCAGGAATCCGCACCTCCACGACCGCGGGTTCGGGCGGCTGGCGGAGGGCAGGGCTGTGCTTGGCAAGGTGGCCAGAGTCGGGGACCTGCTCGATGGCGGAGGAGCGGGCTGGATGGCGCCGGAGGAGCTGGCGCAGCGCCTGTCCTGGGCCAACGTCCGGCTCGCGGTCGAAGCCATCGAATCGGTGAAAGCGGCACTGGGCCCCGACTCCACTAGGTGTATCGAGGCGGCTCAAGCACGTGGGGCGATCCCGTCCGAGCTTACCCCCGTTCGGACGGAATTCCTCATCGGCGCCCGGCCCCGAAACTCCCCTCGGGAACCGGCGCCTCACAACTTGAGCCGTCTCGAGGAAATACCCTCCGTGCCTTTTCATTCCGCGCGGATGGGTTTCCTGTACGGGCTGCTCCTGCACACTCTCCACTTTGCCATCTTCGTCTACGGTCTGGACACGCCTTGGCGTGGCGTCTTGCCGACTGGCGGTGGCGGAGGTCCCAATGGAGGGCTCTCTACGCGGGAGTCCTCCCTTGTTCCATCGGGGACTTGGCCTGGAGGGTGTTGCATGGACCGGTCCCGTGCAATAAGGTTTTAAGTAGGTTCACGGACTCCCAGGCCGCCTGCATTTTTTGCGGCCTGGAGGAGTCCGTGTTTCACGTTTATATGGAATGTGAGAGGTTGCAGCCCCTCTTTCACTACTTGAAGGGGCTGCTCCTCGATTTTTGGTTGCACTTCAGTCCCACGCTCTTGATCTACGGTCACCCGGTGCGGAGGGGAGCGGACAGGTTGGAGGACCTCCTTGTGGGCCTGCTCCTGGGCCTGGCTAAAAGAGCCATCAGTTGGTCCAGACAGCGGGCGGTCGAGGGGGTCGTCCAGCCGGATTGCCTGCCTCTCTTCCGCAGCCATGTTCGCGCCCAGGTGGCCCTGGAGATAGAGGACGCGGTGTCCGCCGGTGCGCTTGAGTATTTCCGCGACCGGTGGGCGCCGTGGGGACTGGAGTGCATCATCAACACGGAAAACCAAATTTTAATTTGATTTGTTAAGTTTTAGTTGAACTTTTGTTTACAGTCCAATTTGGGTTTTTTGGGTACAAACAAAAGAGTTACCCTCTGTTCAGTAAATACCTGTTATTATTGTTCTCCTGCAGTCCGTTTATTATTTATACTCGGACACTACACAGACCATAAGTTAAGACAGAGTTAATCATATCTTTATCTGTTCTTTTCATGGTTTTTGTCTGAAATATAGCTAAATATTAACCATCATTAATCATATTAGGTAGACGTGTACCATTTTGCCTGTTGCCACTGGTTATGGTGTCATGTTCCGTGAAGTGGAAAATACCCTGAAAACTCACAACTAAATCTGTCTCTCCTCTTTGGCCTATCTCAGCAGGACCACCTTGCTTGATTTCACTCCTACCTGGCCCAACGTAGCTGGCACATCTTTAGCAATGGTTTCACTTCCTGCCCCTGCATAGTAGAAATACCTCCATGTTCTATCGTTGCACCCCCCACCTCCTTTTCCTTATTTGAATGTTGTCCCGCAATGACATTTTCCATAGACATGAGATCAGCTTTCATTTGACAACACCAAACTCTCTTTTTCTACTATCTTGCTCTATGAAAAGTCTTATGTTGAATGCTAGCAAGAATAAAACCAACGTATTTGGCTCCCACCAAAAACTCTGTATCCTTGACTACTCTATCCTCTTCCCCAGCTCCTCGCTCAGACTGAACCAGATAGTGCACAACCTTGGTTTCCTTTGTGACCTTGACTGAGTTTCAACCCCATATCCTATCCACCACAAAGTCCACTTACTTCTAACTCCACAGCATCATCTCCCTCTGCCCTTACCTCACGCCCACTTTCACTTCAATCTTTATCTACGATTTTGTGACTCCTAAACTTGATTTCTCAAACTGCCTCCAAATTCCCCCTAGAGAAACTCGTCCAAAACTCCACTCCACTTTCTGCGCTTAAGCCCATTCAACCATCACCAATAACAACAACAACTTGCATTTATATAGCGCCTTTAATGTAATAAAACACCCAAAGGCG
This sequence comes from Somniosus microcephalus, assembly GCF_052327205.1. Lineage (NCBI taxonomy): Eukaryota > Metazoa > Chordata > Chondrichthyes > Squaliformes > Somniosidae > Somniosus > Somniosus microcephalus. Next base: position 216,925,160 of record NC_140992.1, read on the forward strand.
CTTCACAAGAGCAATATTGAAACAAAATTTGACACCGAGCCACTTAAGGAGGTATCAGAACAGAAAAGAGGTAGATTTTAAGAAGCATCTTAAAGGCGGAAAGATTTAGGGAGGCAACTTCAGAGCTTAGGGCTTAGGCAGCTGAAAGCACAGTTGCCAGTGATGGAGCGATTAAAATTGGGGATGCACAAGAGGCCAGAATTGGAGGAGCGCAGAGATCTCAAAGGCTGGTAGGGCTGGAGGAGGTTACAGAGATTGGGAGGGGCAAGGCCATGGAGGGATTTGAAAACCAAGGATGAGAATTTTAAAATTGAAGCATTGCCGGACCAGGAGCCAATGTAGGTCAGCAAGCACAGGGGTGATGGATGAGCGGAACTTGGTGCGAGTTAGGACACAGACAGCAGAGTCATGGATGAGCTCCAGGTTATATAGGGTAGAAGATGGGAGGCCGGCCAGGAGGGCAATGGAATAGTCAGGTCAAGAGGTAACAAAGGCATGGATGAGAGTTTCAGCAGCAGATGAGATGAGGTGGGACGGAGTTGAGCGAGGTTACGGAGGTAGAAGTAGGCAGTCTTGGTGATGAAGAAGATATGTGGTTCATAGCTCATCTTGGTGTCAAATACGACCAAAGTTGTGAACGGTCTGGTTCAGCATCAGACAGTTGCCAAGCAGAGGGATGGAGTCGCTGACTTAGGAATGGAGTGTGTGACAAGGACCGAAGACAAGGTTTCGGTCTTCCCAATATTTAGTTGGAGGAAATTTCTGCTCATCCAGTACTGAATGTCGGACAAGCATTGGCTCCTTGTTTCCCAACGTACTAAATTAAAAATTTTCATCCTCTCTTTACAGTCTTGTCCGATCCTACATCTGCAGCTACCTATAGCCCTATGCCCTAGCCTGTGCTGTTCAGGCCATCGCTGAGAGCTTTCAGCAGCCTTAACCCTACTTTCTGAAACTCCCACCCTAAACCTGTCCACTCTACTATTTATTTCACCACCTTTAAAATCCTTCTCAAAACCTATCTTTTCAACCATGATTTTGACCGTCATTCCTAGTCTTTTACTACTGTTGTGCATTTGTTTCTCCTCTGTAAAGTGCTTTGTCATACCTACTACTTTAAAGGCATTATATACATGCAAGATTTTGTTGCCCAAAAGGATAATTGTATGCCTTTGATGAATATTTGTGTTTTATATCGAATGTACTAATAGTTACTGTCAGAAGTATTTACATTTTCTGTACAGAGTTTGTGAATTTTACCTACAGTGTCAGCCATGGCTCAGTTGGTAGCATTCTCCTCTCTGAGTCAGAAGGTTGTGGGTTCAATCCCACAGCAGGGACTTGAGCACAAAATCTACGCTGCCACAACAGTGCAGTACTGAGGGAGTGTTGCACTGTCAGAGGTGCTGTCTTTTGGATGAGATGTTAAACCCTATCTGCCCCCTCAGTTGGATGTTAAAGATCCCATGGCATTATTCAAAGAAGAGCAGGGGAGTTCTCCTGGTGCCCTGGCCTCGACCAACATCACTAAAACAGATTATCTGGTCATTGGCTCATTGTTGTTCGTGGGACCTTGCTGTGCGCAAATTGGCTGCCGCATTTCCTAAATTACAACCGTGACTACACTTCAAACATGCTTCATTGGCCTTAAAGCACTTTGGGGTGTCCTGAGGTCATGAAAGATGCTATATGAATTCAAGTCTTTCTTTTCTTTTTTCTTCCATGTACAAGCTGTGAAATCTTTCTGAAATTTCCATGAAAGACAAAAGCAAAATACTGCGGATGCTGGAAATCTGAAATAAAAACAGAAAATGCTGGAAACACTCAGCAGGTCAGGCAGCATCTGTGGAGAGCGAAACAGTTAACGTTTCAGGTCGATGACCCTTCGTCCACTCCTATAGGCACTGTCTCGTCACGTTCATAGGACAATTAGACTGATGAGTGTGAGGTGACGCATTTTTACCTCTGCTGTAGTGGTTGCCTTAGTCTGTTTAATTTCCTGGTTTGTTTATAATTTCACTGCATCTCAGACTCTGATGTTGCAACTACTGATATTTTTAATTTTGATTGTTTTCTTTTGTGGTTTCTTTACTAACTTGTTCCTTCTAAAGAACGCTTTGAATATAAAGATAATAGAAAAAATGAGTTGAAATTCAAAAAAATCAATTAGCTAACTATATGCCCATAATATGAATTCCCACTGACTGGATCATTCAAAATTCCCCTTTTTAAATAATATGTGCCCAAATTATATGTTCTATCATGTTTGTGGTCTAGATTTCACACAGTTGCTTTCTGTGTCACTTTCTATAGGTACTTGCCTACTATGGTAAGTAGTTTTTGAAAAGGTAACAAGTCATTTTTGAAAGCACAGCAGGTCTAATTTAAAATAATATCATAAGCCAGTTAGGTTTTCATCTCCTTTACATTGCATTTCACAGTTAGACAGACATTCTCTAATAAAATGCACTTTCTATAATTTGTGTGAAATTCTTTCAGGTGAATATTCTTGAAAATTGAACACAATTTGTGCTAAGCCAGTTATTCCCATAGCTAGAATTGACTTCAAAATAAAGGCTGCAGTGGTTACAGATCATGATTAAAAGATATTTTCCATGAAAGTTTTAAGAAAACAAGGACATTGAAACAACTGCTTTACTGTCTACTGTAGGTCCTTTGATCTGAAAAAGGCTTTTGAGTACTAATAACAAGTTTGAGCTGGTCAATTAATACAGTCTTGGCAAAGACTGTTTTCTCATTGCTTCAAAAGAATTTGGATCCAGTTGCTAAATTAACTGACTTATTTTAAAATAGCATGACGATAAAATTGAAGTGCTTTTGCCGTTCTGTTGTAAATATCCATCTATCTGTCTATCTTTAATCTTATATTTTCAAAATAACTAGCGCATATCACGCTATATTATGGTCAGACATTTTAATGATTCATTGCATTGGTCCTTGTCAGTCAGGAGTTGCTGTACTGATCATGAAATGACATTAGAAAATGCACATAGTGCAACACACCACATTTATAAAATAGATCATATACCTTTAACTCACATCTGTCAGTTGAAACAGTAAATTTAGAGAGAGAATTTTTTTTTTACAGACCTGAGGGTATTTTCACATATGCGGGATCATTCCCACCAATGCAATTCGGGTGTGTGTGGTGGCTGGGAAATCAGGTGAAGTTGCATTTCACTGGATCTCCACTTGAAGTGGGCTGTACAGGAGATTCCGGCTGGTGAGAGCACTAATTAGATAGCACGTTTAATGTTAATGAGATGGAAATGAGTGCTAATGGGATTTTCCAAATATTCTTTCTAGAAATTTGCTGTGTGCTCAGCTCTCCTGTATAAGATAGGCAATAAAAGTCATGTTCTGCCCTTTCAGAAAGTAAGTTGAGTTCCATCGCTGTATTTTTGATTTTGTAGTCTAAATTCTGAATATGAGATTACTATGGGTTTTCCTCTGTGATTGAATTTTTGGAGGAGGAAGAATAGGATGAGAGTAGGGATGAAAGGCAGGTTCAGTTGGACCAGAGGTGAACTTCCCACATCCTCCCTCATTCACACAGGCATGCACGGCACACTTGGGAATGTCTGAGGACAGCTGCTTTCACAGGCTGCAGTCCACCAGGGGGGCAATGACCACGTTGCTGGAATCAGACCGGCACACAACATCAACCACAAGAGTGGCACTGCCATTATCCATAAATGATCACTACAGTACTGAACTTTTGTTGCCTCCAGTCCCTTTCAAGCTATATTAAGGAATGGCTACATCAGTTAATCGGCAATGCACAAGTGCCTCAAGCAGGTTACAGATGTATTGTTCACCATGGAAATCATCTTCATCATTTTCCCCATGGAAAATCAGCAGCCAAATAAGACAGCACTAGAATTTTTCTGCAACGCGCAATTCTTGAAAGTCGAAGTACCAGCAATAACATCCATGTGACCATCCAAGCCCTTACATACAATGCCATAGTATTTGTCATGAATCTTATCATGACTCATGAAGTAACACTGGGCGGCCAGCTGGTGGCGCCGTCTAAGGAGTATAAATACTCGGGCGTGGGCCCAGCTTGGTCAGGATGTTTCTGTAACCAGGAACTAGTGATGTAACTGGAAATCTCATGGTTTTGAAACAGTTGATTAAAGCCTTGTTTTATACTCATGACAGCTATGAGCACCAGATGAACACAGATACAGTAAAGCCCATGCACCCAGCAGAATAATTATTGAGCATACTATAGGCATCTTGAAGCAGTACTGGAGATGCCAGGATGGATCAGACGGTAAATTGTTAAAGCTCTGCACGATCGCCAAGATCACCATTGTCAGCTACATGCTGCCATCTAAATCAGCCTGTTCATGGAGTAGGTGGAGGAGGAGGCCCCTGTACAGCAATAGCAAAGCAGCTTGCTAATTACCCTGACGGTATCTTTACTAAAACACCTTAGCAGTCAAGACGAGTCGAACACGAGGCTTTCACTGACAAAACCTTAACCTAAGTACCCAAGCTACCAAATAAACCGTCTTGTCCACATATGCATACACCATCACCAGCATTGTCTTGCGTATGACCTCATCTATTATGTAAGCCCATCCTTTGATCTGCTGTTACTTTATTCTGCACCATCAGAAGTAATTTTTTACAACAAAGTTGAAATAAATTGTTAAAGTTGAAATATTTCCCTATTAGTGATATATGAATGTTTGTTTCCTGTTATGTCTTCTGATGCTTCCCTTTGGTGATAATATGGTGTGTTTCTTCTAGAACTTAACCTAGTGCTGTTCTAGGTTATTCACTAGTGGAAGAAGTAAACAAAGTTGTCCTTCAGCTGGTTCCATCGTGTCAGGTGCTATAGTGGCTGGCTAGTCTTGTCTATTATCTGGCACATCTGTGGCTGGATGTAACATCGTCTAACTACCAAAGTCACTTGAATTAGCAATTTTTCTAGAGATATAAGACCAGCTTTAATTTGTATATATCTTAATATGTTGTTGAATTTATGTCATGAGTGAAGGAAACCTGTATAACCTACTCACATCTTTGTGAACAACGGGGCTGCTCCTTCCATTGAATAAACATGGTATTCAACAACCTCATTCACAATTTCTTCATTAAAACTGGGACTTCTTGTTGATATGTTTCACCTTGTAAAAATAATCCCTGGCATTGCAAAGGACTTCTAATAGGGACAAATGAATGTCTTTTAACTCAGGTAAGAATAATCGAAAAGAGCTCCTTTTAGTGTGTACAAATATTATACTGCTCTGTATATGAAAAATGTATTTTAACTTTCAACTATTAAACTGTTGCTGTTAGCCAACATTTGGCATGATCAGGAAAGGTAGAACATTTGGTAAATTTACATATATTATTTGATATATATTGGCTAATCTTAATATCATGAACTAGCAGAAGCATTGCCATCCTAATAATGCCAGCTGCTGATTACACTATTGGTGCCAATAAAAAATTTCGACAAAATTTCCTTGCAAACGTAGAATAATTAAAAGGCCGATTCATATATTAATTTAAGCCACAGAGCAAACCTTTACTTAAACTTATTTTTTGAAATCACATTTTGCATCTTTGCAGACTGATTGCTACTGAAGATCTTTCTGTAAAATTATCCAGTAAAGCCAAACTACTGACAGGTTGTCCTGCCTGTCGCCAGGTAGTGAACCAAGTTGACTTGATAGCTGTCACTAGTGTAAAGCTGGGCACTATTTGTTCTTGTATGGTGTGTCATTAGCTTCTTTCCTTTATGTATGTATCAGTTACCAACTGAGTTCAGTTTTGTGGCATGATGGACAGTTGAGACACCACAACAACTGTGCAGGGAGATAACAACCCAAACCTATGGGCCACAAAAGTTCATACCTCTTACAGCAAACTCCTGCCATAACTTCAGTGGGAGCTGAGCAGAGTCCCCAGGAAATAGGCCAGAACCTGGATCTCAGCCTGGGAAACCTTGTCTGAGCAGAACCTCCCTCGCCCCAAACATGTCCTCTGCAGCAGTCATGGGGGCGGGGGCCATGGGGAGAGGGAGAGATGTACTGGTGCTTACAACTGAAAATCATTATTTAAAGTGGCAGGTTTTCACACTTTTCAAGATTAAAGTATTTTTCAAAAGACTGAAATAGAAAGAATGCAACGTAAACCATAATTCTTGTAATAGTTTAATTTTTAAAAGTGGAGTGGAGATTCCCTATAATGGGAGTTCCCATTTCCCCAGCCTCAGTGGGACCTGGCATAAGTTGGGAGACTAATATGGCCAGTGAAGGCCATAACGACCTCCTGTAGGGTCCAAGTAGCCCCACCGAGACAAAGGAGGCTGGAGGGGCCAACAAATCATTTCTCCGAGGAGGGAGATGTACATTCCCCCCACCCCAACCTCAGGACGGCAGCAGGTGCCAGGGTTTCCAGTCTAGTGGTGCAGGTACCTGCCGGCCCCATCCGAGTTAGGAGCCCTCCTACTGACCTTGCATTCTCAGGCAGGGTGAGCACTGGAGGACTTGGCTGGTGCGATCCCAGTGTAAGTGCCAGGATCGCAGCCTGTGCAAATGAAGTCATTCAGCAATGGGATGCAGCTGAGGTTGGAGTGTATCACATGCCTGCTGAACCGCAGGTGGCACTGAGAAATGCATTTCAAGTCTGAAGCATTCTTGGATCTCACACCTCAGCTGATTGGTAAGCAGCACAAGAACAGATGTGAGAAATGTCATCGACCTGAAACGTTAACTCTGTTTCTCTCTTCACAGATGCTGCCTGACCTGCTGAGTATCTCCAGCATTTTTTGTTTTTAGTTCAGATTTCCAGCATCTGCAGTATTTTCTTTTTGTATGAGAAATAACGTTGCATTTGCAAGTTTAGTGCTAACAAAAGGAAATTCTATTAATTAGATAGTTTCAGGGCCAAAATAGCATACCTGACTGTTCAAGCCTACTTTTTTAACCACATGTGCACACATCACAGTATTGGGACTAAGTTGTATCCTCAAAATTACCACTGGAGAGCAGTTGCTACCTGACACACCATTATTCAGCATTTATTAATACATTTCGTGCTGCTTTGTGGCAATATATAATCCTCAGGAGTTCACAGTAACAGGGAAGAATGCACATAGGAAATGTTTGGTGTCTGATTTTTGAAAAGATTAACGTGAAGGGATAAAAGATTACAAGACTTTTGTCCATTTTTGTCAGTAATTCATTTAAAACACATCTTTTTCTTTCTCATAAAAAAATACCACGCTGAGGCAGTGAAACCATGTCACCCCCCATCCATAGCTTTTAGTAACTTCTGTGCCTCGAAACAAATAAAGATGTTGTCTTAAAGCATAAACCCAACGCAAATCTTGCTAAATTATTTGCCTGTTGTGCTATGGAACTCGTTGATAGTTCCAACAGAAGCAGCTGTAATAGCTTTTCCTTGCATTGTACATCCTTCAAACTTGCAGTGTAAATTAATAACATTGGGCCCAGTATCTCATAAATAGTAGATCTAAAATAATTTGTATTGAGTAACCTATTTTAGTTATTCAAAACATATTATAGGAAGCTGTGATCTGGATTTTGTTGTGTATTAATTTGGAATTCTTTAGTAGCATTGCTAATTGTAGAAATCTCGCTGCAGGGGATATATTTAATTTACAAACAGTAATTAAAAAGAGTTCAAAGAGTTGGTTGCTGGCAGAGTTCTCAGAATGTTGCTACCTTTTCTTGAGGATACGCAGTGATATTAAATGATTTATTGCTGAAGGTAATCTGCATGTAAATTGCATATTTGCTAGTGATTGATCAATCCTTTTGTGGAAACTATACAGAATATGAAATATTTTTAGATATCAATTGGATAAAACTTAAAACACTTAGGGCTAGATTTTCAGTAGCTTGCGCCAGCAGTTAGCGCCTTAAGAGAAGTGATTTCCGGGCGCTATGCGTGTAGCGCCCGGGCGCAGCGCAGTTTGCGCTCCGCCCCAAATTAAGTTGCCCGTTAGCGCCGGCGCAAAGTTTAGCGCCCGCCCGGATGCGCGCGCAGAAAATGACGTCACATCCTCGTGCAACGCCCTTTGGCCGCCCCGATTGCAAACTTCAGTCGGACCGCCCCATTGTGCGGCGGGCGGCCGGAGCGTTTGGAAAAAGGAACGCAACACAACCAGCGCGGGCCCCGGGGGGCGCTAATTAAAGGGAACGTCCTCTCCAGTATAAAGGCCATCCTTTTTTCAGAAAACAGTCTTGTGCAACGCATTTCTGGAGACACAACAAGGAGGATAGCTAACTGGTTTCAAGCAGCAAGAGCCAGGTATTTTTGGACTCAGGCAATAGCGCTGCAAGTGGCCATTTGGAAATTAGACTGTTTGCCAGGATTTGATGGGGGCTGCATGGGGTGCCAACGCGCAGCTGCAGCGCCATATCCGTAGGGCTCGCAGACGCATTGTGAGAGGGGCAGCCCTGGCTAGAGGCAGAGGGGGCTACAGGCGTTGGCCACGTAGGCCTTACCCAGTCAGGCTATACCGCCAGCAGTGCTCCTACCTAAACATGAGTGCCGCGCGATGTGTTAGAAGGCTCCGATTCCGAAAGGAGGTGATTGCAGAGATCTGCCACCTGCTTCGCCGAGATCTGCGGTCAAAGCTCAGGTGCAGGACGTCTCTGTCGGTGGAAGTGAAGGTGACGGTGGCATTGAACTTCTATGCCACCGGCTCCTTCCAATACGCTGCTGGGGACATAGCAAACATCTCCCAGTACGGCGCGCATCGCTGCATCCGCCACGTGACCGAAGCACTGTTCAGAAGGAGAAGCCAATTCATCTCCTTCCCCATGGCCCTCGAGAGCCAGCATCAGCGCGCATTGGGATTTGCCAGACTCGGGGAATTCCCCTTGGTGCAGGGCGCCATTGACTGTATGCATGTGGCTTTGCGGGCCCCTCTGGAGCATGGCGAGCAGTATCGCAACAGGAAGGGCTACCATTCTCTGAATGTGCAGCTGGTATGTGACCACAAGCAGCGCATCATGGCAGTCAATGCCAGCTTCCCAGGCAGCAGCCACGATGCCTTTATCCTGCGGCAGAGTACTGTGCATGACATGTTCCAGGCACAGCCTTCCCCAAGAGGATGGCTCATCGGGGACAAAGGCTATCCTTTGTGCACCTGGCTCATGACCCCGCTTCGCGCGCCCAGGACCGCTGCTGAAGAGGCCTACAACGAGAGCCATCAAACCACCCGCAACATCATCGAGCTAACTATTGGGGTCCTCAAGCAGCGGTTCCGCTGCCTTGATCGCTCCGGAGGAGCTCTCCAGTATTCGCCGGACCGGGTCTCCCAATTTGTGGTGGTTTGCTGCATGCTACACAACCTGGCTATCCGCAGGACTCAGGCACTGCCACCTGACGTTGGACCAGCACCTCAGGAGGAGGAGCAGGAGGAGCATGAGGAGGAGGAGGAGGAGCAGGAGTACGTTCCCAGGAGGGAGCGACCAGGGCCAAGGGCCGCACGACGCCACCTTATTACACGGTACATCTAAGCCCCCTGTCAGGGAATGGCCAGGGGCCATGAGGGAAGATGAATGCAGCCGCTCCGCAAGCCCTCAGCCGGCGAAGCCAACAAACACTAAGAAGAACAACCATGGAGACTGCATGAATGAAGATAATTTTTTATTGCACAAAAATGAAAAGCCCTTCCCACATGAATCCCCAAAAACAATAAACGGGCCCCACAAAAAGCCCAACAAACGACTCACTCGCACAAACTGGGGAGGAGCCACTCCACCTTTATTGAAACCGGGCCTCAACGTCGGCCTAACGCAAAAAAAAAGCCCTCCAAAAGCACAACCATGGGCAAAATAAAGATGGCCACCGCCATATTAAAGGAAAGCTGGCCACACCCTCTACTGAGTGGCCCGCGAGGGCGAGACCTTGGCCAGCATTTTGCCTCCCCTGCCCTGCCTGCTGCTCCTTCGCAAGCTCTGCCCAGTGGCTGCTGCGAGGCTGGGGGAAGGCGCCTGAGGCTCAGATGCCCTTCCGCCAGATGCCGCTGGGGGGCGGCCTACACGGCGTTTGGGCCTCGAGGGGCCGTCTGCTGAGTGGCGCACCTGAGCCTGGCCACCATCAGCTGCAGCCGCTTGCCGTCGACGCCCCAGAGGGGGAATGGCGGCGACGGATGGCGCAATGTGGGCCAGCTGGCGTCTGGGATGCGCTGGCTGGTGCTGTGGCGCGGTGGCACTCGGCCGGGCCCGCACTGCAGGATCCGCAGCAATCAGCCGACGGCCGGCTTGCTGGGATGGTCCAGCGCGGCGCCTGCCCTGGCGATGCCTGCCTGAGACAGCGCGTGTGGCAGCAGTGAGTGGCCCTGTGGTCCTGGTGTGCGCGCGCATCACATCCGCCAGGGTCTTGACGGCATCAGTTAGCATGCGGCCAGTCGCGGCAGTTGCTGCCCCGAACTCGCGCACACTGGTCGCCAGCGACTCGATGGCCTCAGGCATGCGCCCCACCACGCTCATGAGCTCCGTGTGGCGCCGGTCCGAGTCGTCGGCCATCTGATCGAGCTTCCGCACCTCCTCCGAAGTGAAGGTGTCCGGACTGGAGTCGCGACTCTCCCGCTGGGGAGGAGGGGGCCGAACTAGGGGACCCTTGCCGCGTTGGTGACGGCGAGTGTGCCGAGCAGCAGCACTCCCCTCTGATCCTTCCCCCCTTTGGGGGGAAGGCCGCGGGCCACGCGCACGGCTGCTGGGTGGCTGGACGCCACTGGTCCCAGAAGCTGCATTGCCCTGCGACAGTTCCTCCAGGCACTCGTCCAGTGAGGAGGTGTCAAGCATTTCCTCCTCTCCTGCGGGACGTGACTGTTCCCCCGAAGGTCCGGCTTGCTCCTCCTCCTCCTCCTGGTCGGAGGTGCTGTCACTGGCAGCCTCAGGGTCCTGGTCGTCACCAGCTGAAAGCAGGAATGCACAAGAGTAGCTTCAGAGTGAGGAGACGGCGTCAGCGAGGGAGTTAGGACTGGTGGGATTCAGCGCATTGGTGGGACAGTGGCAAAGGAGGTAGCTCGGATGGGCCAGTGCGACGCGAGAGGGCCAAAAGGCGAGGTCCTTACCATTGCCGGGCAGTGGAGGGTCGGATACACCGCACGCTGTGGGGACAATCACACGGGCTCCCATGAGCACACACACGCGCTCCTCCAGCCGAGTGAGCTTCTGCAGCTTGGCGCGGCCACCCCTGGCACGGGCCTGGCGATTAAACGCTACTTTAGCCTGCAAGAGAAAGGACGGGCTGTAAGTGCGCAGTGAAGCCCTGATGTAGTGTGCACTGCCTCCCATGGTGGAATAGCTTGGACAGAGTGAAGCCCTGATGTAGTGTGCACTGCCTCCCATGGTGGAATAGCTTGGACAGAGTGAAGCCCTGATGTAGTGTGCACTGCCTCCCATGGTGGAATAGCTTGGACAGAGTGAAGCCCTGATGTACTGTGCACTGCTTCCCATGGTGGAATAGCTTGGACAGAGTGAAGCCCTGATGTAGTGTGCACTGCCTCCCATGGTGGAATAGCTTGGACAGAGTGAAGCCCTGATGTAGTGTGCACTGCCTCCCATGGTGGAATAGCTTGGACAGAGTGAAGCCCTGATGTACTGTCCACTGCCTCCCATGGTGGAATAGCTTGGCCAAAGTGTAGAGTGCCGAATGGCCATTTGATGCTCATGACTGTCCCAATGCTGCTGGCTGAGGGCTGGCCAAAAGGACTTTCAGGTCCCTTTGCCCATCATGTCAGGTGTACATGCAAGAATGAGGAGGAGACTGGAAAGGCTACTCACCCTCACAATCCTGGTCAGATCGTTGTATTTCTTACGGCATTGTTTGTGGGTCCTGGGGGCCTCGCCGGTGAACGTCACCCTCTGGGCGATCTGCTTCCAGGCTTTGGTGTAGTCGTGGTGGGTTGGATTCCTCCCACTCTCTGGAAACAAGATCTTGCGCCTCACCTCCAGAGCTGTGACCATTATGTCCAGATCACCCTCTGAGAAGCGCAGGGCACGCTGACGGGCCTTCTCTGGCGTTGCCATGACTCCCTGGGGCTGAGCAGTAGTGTTGAGGCCTCTTTGCAAGGCTGCAGTGTGCAGGGCGTGGCAGCAGACCAATTCGTCCCTTCCCCCTTTAAGAGCTGGTCGGCACCACGGGGTCTGCTGTCAGTGCAAAAATGACCGCACCCGTGCTGCGCCCCGCCTGGGCGCTATCCCTCTGGACCGCCGGCTTAGCGCCTAAAGAGAGTAGTGGAACGCCTCTTTTAGCGCTCCACCAACCTCTTAGGGCGAAGCCACTGAATTCCCGGCAACGGGGCGCTACTTTGGGGCGGGCGCTAACTTCGGGCGGGCGCTAAAGTTAGCGCCCCAAAACTGCCTATACTGAAAATCTAGCCCTTAAAGTCTCACATGAATATTCAGGTAGTGAAGCTGTAAAGTACTTGGTTTATAGTCTTCTACAGTATATGCCATTTTACTATAGTTTATATCTGGTTTATAAGCTCAAGTAAATGATACTTCTTTCATGAACTCATTAGAGAATGCTGCAAACTTTGTTTTTTTGGGAGAAATTGCCTTTAACTTGTAGATTCTGACTAGTCTATTTTATGACTTTCATTCCAATTGTACTAAATTCAGGCCTTGTTTATTGAGAATAGTTGAGTCTTTTCAAAAAAAATCAGTCATCTTTCTGCTTATTCCACAATTTCTTCTGCAAGTAATCTTTTCTGTAGTGTCATACACTAGACGTTGTTTGAGGACAGTATTACGGAGTTCCATACCTGGAATTTCTTCAGTCTGACAGCTGTTCTTGAAGACACAATGGGCCGAATGACCATTCACTACATTTGCACTTGCCCATAGACTTTCTATGGGTTTTTGCACTGGAAGTTCCTGACAGCCAACAATCAAAAAAGCGCAGTGCCCTCTAAAGAACATCTGGGACCTGTGTGAACAGGGAAAGCAACTGAGTGTCTCCTTAGCCAATCAGATTGAAGAATCGATAATAAACTGTGCCGAATCTGAACCAGGAAGTGTCAGTTAGAATAGTTAATTTAATGCCAAATCAGGTACAGAAAGCGAAATAAAGAGAGGGAAAGAAATAAATGGATTAAGAGAGAGAGAGAAAAAGAGACAAAGAAAAAGTTTTTTAAAAATCTGAAGAAATGAGACTCCACAGTTGTTAAAGTTCATTTTCAGTGCCAGAGAGGTTGTTTGCCAGTAATTAAGACTTTTCATGCCATTAAAAGTGTACTCATTGTACTCCAGTATATGAAAATACCACATTTGTAAATTGTATTAAATAATCCTTATTTTCAAGGTTTGCTTTATCTTCGTCATATCTAGACCAGTAGATTCCTGAACTGTTAGTTTTCTTGAGAAAGCGGACTTTTACGTAGCTGATATTTGCTGGGTCCGTTGTAGACATCCCGGAGTAGATTTGTGTCTTCACCGCCTCAGTGTTAAGCATCGCCTGGGCGGAGCACAGAAGGACAGTCTGGTGGGAACATTCGTACACCTTAATTTAAATGGAAGGAAAATCAGGTGAGTTCTGTTACTGGCATGCGATCCTCCCACACCCAGTGATGCTTAATGCTCAGATGGTAAAGATGGAAATCTACTCCAATGGCTAGATCTTCTTTATTGGACTGTAATAGAGCACATATTTTATGTTTCTAAAGCCCCATCTATTTGTTGTACTAGTATGTTCTGATTTACAGGTACAAATACTATATGGGAAGACAAATGTTTCTCAGAACTGTAGGGGGTGGTGTGTTGAGTCCGCTTTGCCCCTGACTGTTTTGAGCAGTTCGAATCGTTCCCACACCCCTGGGTTCTAGACTCCGGACTTAGGTACAGGCTGCAATACAAAATTGGAGTAGACAACTGGTTTGGTACAAGAAAACTGTGTTTATTAGAGTCACAATAAAATTACACACTTAGATTACTGGAGTAGTTACAGACATTCAAGAGTACATTTAGTTAAGACTGGGGAACACACGGCACAATAAGGGAAAAATCACATTAATAATCCCCCTACCCTTGTCCCACCCCCAATATCTAACTAAATTGTGCTAAAAGGGGCCAGGGATTATGCTCACTGTGATAAAAATGCTAACTTCCGGGAAGTTATGTCATCACTTCCTGTGAACTATGAACTATGAACTATGAACTGTGTACATACCTCACTTCCTGTAAATGTCACTTCCTGTTGGACTGGTATAAATACTGGTCTGTTCAGTATTGTAAGAGGCTTCTACCAGAGGCATGGTAAAGACCTCTCTTGTATATAGTGTGTTTATAAGTTACTTAAAGCTTACTTTAAAGTTACTTGATGGTAAGTCTCCTTTTTCTTACATCAATTTAAGTAACTTAGTATTTACACTGACAAATACTAGACCTTCAGACAAACTCGGAAGTTAAGGATCCAGGGAACCACCCATCATGGAGAAAATCCTTAGACCTATTCGTCTGGACTTGGACCCGAATACACCAGCAGCTGGCAGGGTATGGAAGCATTGGTATCGTACTTTTGAGAATTTTCTGGATGAATGTAAAGTGGATGCTCCTGCTAAATTGAAGATACTTGTCAATTATGTGACCCCAAAAGTGTTCGAATATGTTGATGACTGGGATAATTACGAAGAGGTGATTCGGGCACTTAAGAAACTGTATGCGAAGACCCCAAATGAGGTCTATGCTAGACATCTACTGGCCACAGCCCGACAAGGGCCAGGGGAATCAATTGACGAATTCCTGCAAGAACTTCGCAGGCTCAGCGTAGATTGTAACTTTCAGGCAGCCTCAGCTGAGCTGTACCGCCAAGAAATGATTCGTGATGCTTTCATCTGCGGGATTGCCTCTCCATTTATACGCCAGCGTCTACTAGAAAGTAAAACACTTGAGCTACAAAAAGCTTTTGACCTAGCTTGTTCACTGGATTTGGCAAAGAGAAATGCAGACCTCTATCAGCTGCCCAGATCTCGATCTGCTGCTGTAGCTGCAACCAGACAATTCAAGCGGTCTCAGGTGAACCCTATCATGGGGGAATCTAATTCTGATAATTCTGATGAAGAAGAGGAGGACGACCCCACTTTAGCAGCCTCTTGGCAATCTAGGAAGGAATGCTTCTTTTGTGGAGATGCTTTTCACCCTAGGAAAACCTGCCCTGCTCGCAATGCAATCTGCAGTTATTGCGGGAAAAAAGGACACTTTGCTAAAGTTTGCCTATCAAGGGCCTCTACGAGGGCCAATCCAGCTAAGGCCTACCGAACTGCCCCAATTAGGGCCTATCAAGATGCTCCAGCTAGGACCTATCAAGCTTCCTCTCGAGCTCTCTCCCGAAGAAGCACACCAAGAGTTTTAGCCACTCTCTGTGCAACGACACCAATTACAGCTGCTTGCCCACAGAACCTGTCTCAGGCAGCCACAAAAATTTCAATTAAAGGGCATACCTTAGATGCCTTAATTGACTCAGGAAGTACTGATAGTTTCATTAAGGAACAGATTGTTGCGAAATTGAAACTACATGTCTTCCCATCGGACCAGGCAATTGCGATGGCCCAGTCATCACTTAATACCAGAATCTCCGGCTTTTGTGTTGTTGATATGACACTTCATGGTCGTATGTATCCCTCCACCCGACTTTCAGTGCTCAAAGACTTATGTAGTGATCTCCTCTTAGGGCTGGACTTCCAAAAACAGCATAAGAAACTCACCATTGAGTTTGGTGGATCCAAACCCGGACTTACTATTTCTAATATACCATCTAAATTACCATTTTGTGCATTATCAGCAGCTTCACTTGATGAACCCTCATTATTTGCCAGTATTCCGCCTCAATGCCAACCGATAATAACGAAATCGCGGCGCTTTAATCAGGGAGACCAATCTTTTATTGCGGCTGAAATCTCTCGACTTCTAGCAGAGGATATCATTGAACCATGTTCGTCGCCCTGGCGGGCTCAAGTCGTCATTGTCAAGAACCCTCTAAAACCTCACAAACAGCGACTATGCATCGATTATTCGCAAACCATCAATCAATATACCGACTTGGACGCCTACCCATTGCCACGCATTGATGATATGGTTAATAAACTGGCCGAATACAAAGTGTTCTCAACTTACGATTTAAAAAGTGCCTATCATCAGTTACCCTTGAAGGTCTCAGATAAGCAGTACACAGCCTTTGAGGCTAATGGACGGCTGTACCAATTTCGTCGCCTCCCATTCGGGGTTACTAATGGAGTGGCTGTCTTTCAACGGGCAATGGATGGCCTGGTTAAGCAGGAAAACCTAAGGGACACTTTTCCCTATCTTGACAACATTACCATTGCAGGTCACGATCAACAGGAACACGACTCCAACCTCCAAAAATTTCGGGATGCCCTCCATCGCCGTAATTTGACCCTGAATGAATCCAAATCTGTTGAGTCGCAACCGACCATCAACATCCTTGGCTACTGCGTAGGCAATGGTATCATTAAGCCAGACCCAGAAAGACTTCGCCCGCTCCAAGAGCTCCCGTCACCTAAGAATCCGGCTTCTTTACGTCGGGCTCTCGGTCTGTTTGCATACTACGCTAAATGGATTCCTCATTTTTCGGACAAAATCCAACCCTTGCTGCATGCTAGATCATTTCCACTGGGAACAGCGGCTGTTGCAGCCTTTAACCTTCTCAAAAAACAGTTGGAGAAAGCGGCTCTTCACTCCATCGATGAGAATCTCCCTTTCGTGGTTGAATGTGATGCCTCGGAGGTGGCGATCTCGGCTACTCTGAATCAGGAAGGTCGTCCTGTAGCATTTATGTCCAGGACCTTACAAGGTGCCGAGCTACATTATCCTCCGGTTGAGAAAGAAGCCACAGCCATCATAGAGGCAGTACGGAAGTGGAACCATTTTCTAGCTCGCCAGCACTTTACATTGATCACGGACCAACGATCAGTCGCCTTCATGCTCGATAATCGAAAACGAACCAAAATTAAGAATAATAAAATACAACTTTGGAGGATGGAACTGGCCTCTTTTGGTTATACCATTCTCTATCGGCCTGGCAAGGAGAATGTGGCCCCGGACACCCTCACACGGGCATTCTGCTCCACTATGTCATCCTCCACTCTCATGGATGTCCACAATGGTTTGTGTCATCCTGGCGTTACGCGCATGCTACATTTCGTACGATCACGGAATCTCCCTTTTTCCACTGGAGATGTAAAGAAAATATGCTCAGAATGCCGGCTTTGTGCGGAATTAAAACCTCAGTTCTTCCGCCCCTCAGATGGTATACTCATACATGCAACCCAACCGATGCAACGACTTAGCATCGATTTTAAGGGCCCAGTGCCCTCTTCAACTCGGAACACATATTTGCTCACCATGATCGACGAATATTCACGTTTTCCGTTTGCCTTCCCCTGCTCCAATATGCTGGCGTCCACAGTAATCTGCTGCCTTGAGCAGGTATTTTCTCTCTGTGGCATGCCGGCTTATATTCACTCAGATCGGGGTCCATCCTTTATGTCAAGGGAACTCAAGGACTACCTCTCAGAACGGGGAATTGCTACAAGCAAAACAACACCATACCATCCCATCGGAAATGGGCAGGTAGAGAGGTATAACGGTATCATCTGGAATTCCGTACGTCTCGCTTTAAGATCTCGGGGCCTACCAGACCAGCAATGGGAAACAGTGCTTCCGGATGCATTGCACTCTATACGGTCCCTGCTTTCTACAGCCACAAATACTACACCTCATGAGCGGTTCTTTGGATTCCAGCGTCGCTCATCTCATGGAACATCACTCCCGTCATGGCTAACTACTCCTGGACCTGTATTACTCCGAAGATACGTTCGGACGTCTAAAAATGACCCTCTTGTAGACGAGGTCGAACTAACCGATGCCAACCCCACCTATGCAAACATACGATATTCCGACGGCCGAGAATCTACCGTATCATTACGGGATCTGGCTCCCTGCCCACCAGGACCTAGTGGGACATCGGGTGATGGCATTTCACCAGGAAACTCTTGGGACCTATCGGGTACCCCTCTCCAGGATCCTGATCGGACACCAACTAGCTTGGTGCCGGTAGAACCCCGTGCTCAAGGTTGCGACCCTCCCAGTACCGCGCATGAAAGTACTGATCCGCCACAGACCAGCTCTGCACCTCCCTCTGAACAGAGGCAGTCCGACTTTGAACCTATTGGGGCTCGTACTCGAAGCCATGATCTCCCCGACCCTTCACAGGGCAATTCAGGCCACACAGACTCTGACCAATGGCCAACCGCATGTAAGCGGACCAGCGACCCTCTACGACGGGAATCCAAACGGGTGCGACTCTTCCTTGTTCGGCGGCTGCGGACCAAAAGGTAGACCACAGCCTCCTAATCCTGCAGGAGGGAAGAATGTGATAAAAATGATAACTTCCGGGAAGTTATGTCATCACTTCCTGTGAACTATGAACTATGAACTATGAACTGTGTACATACCTCACTTCCTGTAAATGTCACTTCCTGTTGGACTGGTATAAATACTGGTCTGTTCAGTATTGTAAGAGGCTTCTACCAGAGGCATGGTAAAGACCTCTCTTGTATATAGTGTGTTTATAAGTTACTTAAAGCTTACTTTAAAGTTACTTGATGGTAAGTCTCCTTTTTCTTACATCACTCACCAATGGGGGTTTCTTGACAGTTCGAATCCTGTCAGTTAAGCCGGTTGCATTTTGGGGTTCGCTCTTTGTGTCCTTTGGGGCCTGCCATCACCACGTGGTCCCAGTCTTAGAATCTGCGAAGGTTCTTCAGCTGGGTGGAGTCCGCAGATGTGGTATGGGCGCGGTTGTGGATTTTTCTGGTAAGTACCCTCTTTAGTTAGAAATAGGGAATAAAGTCTTTGTTGGGTACTTTAGCTTGTAGAGTGGAAAACTTTGGGTTTTGTTCTTCCGGTGGTAGCCTGGTCGTCGAGTTTTGTTGCGGCTGGGGTTCGGTTGGCGGTCTTCAGTGTTGGCTCGGTCACGGTGGCCTAGATCATTACCTGTGTAGTGATAATGATC
This sequence comes from Somniosus microcephalus, assembly GCF_052327205.1. Classification (NCBI taxonomy): domain Eukaryota; kingdom Metazoa; phylum Chordata; class Chondrichthyes; order Squaliformes; family Somniosidae; genus Somniosus; species Somniosus microcephalus. The sequence goes on from NC_140992.1 coordinate 216,944,219, forward strand.
TGAAGGTATGGCTTAACCGGCCCTCTTATTACCGCGGTGCTCATGGTCGGTCCTTGTGTCGGGCTACGGTTGCGGCCTTGTTGTCTTCAGTCGAGACTGTCCCACCGTGTCCCCTCACCGTGATGTTCCGTGGGCCTTCCGGTTGAATGCCCCTGTGTCCTGTAAGCTTCTGCCTGTGTCCTTGGTTACTGGTGGGCCTACAATTATACTGTGTTTGAGTTTGTTATCTGTGCGCCAAATCAGGGTTAGTTCTTTGTCTGATTTTTGGTGGGCTCGTTAAGGTGATCATACCATTCACTTTAACTGGTTTTTGGGCGGCTGTCTCATTGCTAAATGGCTTTTAATGTCTGGGTAGTTTGTTATACATCATGTTAATCAGTGTCTTCCTGGCTTGGTAGCTAGTTCGAACTGTAAATGATTATTTATGCAGAGGTTTGATGGGCTTTAAGTTTGTGCAAGATCAAGTCTTTTCCTGAGTTAATTTGTCTCATCCAGTTGTCTGGTTTCAAAATAACAAATCAAAGCTGTCTCCCACAGGCCCAGGCATGTCAGGTTTTAAGGTTTTGAACTTGACATACTGTTTGCAGGGTCCTACTTTAACCTTGCAGGTTTTGCCATAAAGTCCAAAAGCCATTCCCTTTAGGGTACCCTTATTAATAACTTGTCCTTCAGGATCCCTTATTAATAACTTGGGAAATATGGGAATTTTGAGAATCCCACACACTGGATACTGAAACTCACTTCAAGTATCATACTTACAAGGTGAGCAAAATTCCTGACCCTCCAAAGCCAATCTTCCCTGTAATTACCTATCTAAAATCCCATGACACACACATTCCCCATTCTTCAAAAATGTAGTGTACGTAAGTATACATAGGCAAAATTATTAGTATTTTGTCATTGTTATGCCATATTTATTCCAATGTTGGGAGGACTCTTAAAAATCAACATTTCATTGTGCAGTACACACGTCTGCAGCATATATGACAAATAAAATTGAATTGAATTGAATTGAAAATACAGTTATTTACACACATCCAAGCATGGAGGGGGTCCAACACCCCTGTACCACTTGGTACTCATACATCTTTATTAAAAATAACACGTCAAAGTCTTTATTAAAAATAACAAACACACAAAAAAAACAATCTTTATTCAGAAACATAAAAAATAAAAGATTCAAACAGGTGTATCTTTCTCCACCTTAACATAATGCTCCTTCCAAGTCCTTTTGTTTCGGAATTCTAGTGTTTTGCCTTTTCCCTTGCACTGAGTGCACAACAGATACAATACTATTCCCAACTGGCAAACCACGAGGAGGTGGGAAGCCATTCTAACCCATGAAGGGACCTCTATGTTTTCAAAAATGTCCCACCAGGGTGAAACTACAATATCCAGTATTTTGGCCCCTATCTCTACTGTCTTCTGCTCCAACGTGTAGAAATGTTTTTGTGAGACGACTACTTTAGTAATTTGGTAAGATATTCTGGGAGAGGGGGGATTTTGTAGCCGAAATGTGCTACATATTTTTGCAGGTTGGTGAAATTTTCTGTTACAGTGAGATAAACAGTGGAGGGTTCAGGAATGGGGACAATCCATTCCTGGGCCACTTGAACTTCTGCCTCGGGTTTAAAGCAGAAACTGCTGTCACTTACCGGATACCAGCTATGATGTCCAAGCTGGTAGTGGGGCGCACTTGTGGTGACACAATATGTCCCACCTCCTATATATGCTACCTGTGGTGGAACATGGTCTTGTGTCATTACCTCCATGGTACAGTTTATAGGTCTTGCACCAGCAGCTTTCAACCCGCTCTGTGGTTTAGAATAGGCGTTCAAGTGCTGGGGACACAGTATTATGTGTGCTCCCCGGCTCCGGCACCCTGAGAGGTCAGTACCTGTCATAGCGTGCTCCCACTTTATGACATAAGGTGGGACCGCTGTGAAACGGATGTGTGCACCCCCTTGAATGATCCCAATGTTCTCCACCCTGTATACCGGTGCAGGTCGGGCTGTCCCACCCATGACCGGCATCCTCACTACTATCCCCATGATAGTGTGATTGGAGCGCCCACAATCTACTGGGACAGGATAGGCCTCAGAAGCTAGCCAGAGTTGACACAGGCTTAATTAATTCTCAAGTGGGTGGAGGGCTGCGAGGTGCTTGTTGCTAATCCAGGAGGGGACTAAACCTTGTTTTAAATCCTCCAGGTTACTGCGGCCCTCGCCTAGCAACCAAGCCCCGTACAGTACGCACACCTCATTCTGTGCAGCCTGATCTGAAGCATTCCTGTCCTCTCGTATGAGGGCATTTACCGTTTTGGCATGTCTTTCCAGCTCAGCAATGATCTCTTTTAAATGGACCATCATGGCCTGGTCCTCGTGTAACTCTGAGCCTACTACTGTATTTTCATCCATTAAGATTTTTCATAATTGTATTTTTAAACCGTTTATCTGTGTCTGCAATTCTATGTCATCCAGGCTGTTTATAACAGAGGATCCTGTATTATATGCAGTAAAAACATCATTCCAGGTTCCCCTTCTTTGTCTCCCCGTGTTGCTAAAGTACTCAGTGTGTGTAGTGTACAGTTCGGTTTTGTCTACGTTGGCAAAATTGAACTCGTAAAACTTCCTAAACATTTCTCTTAACAGGGCCTGGTGTAGCTGTTCTGTCTCTGCGGAGCACCACTCAGGTAAGTGCACCTCGGTAAGGTTTAGAATCACGGAGGCTACCGCGTAGTGTACCCCCTGGTATAGCACCTTTTCAGTCGGCACTAGTACCAGCCCATTCCCTGGTCCCTTGGTGGTGGCAGGGCACCTCTCTACGTATGTCCTTGCTGTCTGGATCATGGGCAGGGGCTTTCGGGCACGTGCCACGAGTTCAGTGGCTTTAACTGGGGCTGGGGAGCGTGGGACTATACAAGTGTGTAGGTGGGAATCCCATTCCACCCCCTTCCCCCTATCCTGCCATGATGTGAAGAAGATGATGGATATGCTCGTGGGGCAGGCCCTTTGCGACCCCCACATGCAGACATAAATTCCCTGTTCTGACTCCCACCACTTATCCCAGCACACACTAGTTCCCCCCTTGGGTCCCCGTGACCTTCCGGTAGGTGTCGTTCCCTAGCCGTTCCCGGTCAACTGTACGGTCCCCCATGTCTGTGCTCAGTTTCCTGAGCCACCACCACCTTCCCAGGGGAATCTGTCCTCTGCAGGTCAGGCACACGCGCTTCCCCTCAGTGACCCCGACCCGTGTGGCCACAACCTGTATGCTGGGGCAGGGGAGGGAGGCCTCCCCGTAGGTGAACCCGGTCTGGCTGGAGTACCGGGTGGGGTTAGATCCCAGCCACCCTGGCCATTTTCCCTCATGGGAATAGATGGTGAGCTCCTCCACGCCTCGTTCGCCACCCCCAGCAGTCACAACTGGTGCTCTCTCTCCTGAGCACCCATAAATGTGGGAGTCCTCCACGTCACCTCGCTTCCCCGTGCTCATTCCTATCAGGGCGAGTAGGAGTATGCCCCCCTTCATTTCGAAATCCCATCTGTAAGGAGACACAAGAACATATAGCCAGGTCCCGAGAAGCTTCTCTGGCTTGGGTAAAGCATAGTCGAGTCTTGCGACCTTGACTCAATACAAACACTCTTAAAACAATAACATTTAAACTACCAATCACCTTATTTAAAATTAAACTAAAACACCCAAACTTAACAATCCCAAAATTACATCACAGAAGCTATGTACATCCGCCGCCCGTCTCCGGGCGGCTAGGCTAATCCCTGTTCGGGCTGCATCACACTACTCCCTTCGGTGTGGCTGCCCTGTCCTGTGCTTTTGGTCCCTCGCAGCCTGGGAAACTCTGTCTTCAGATCGATCCCTGACTCGAGAGGCTGCCCTTTTAAACTGGGGAGCCAGTGACCACGGTTTCTTTGGCCGTGGCGTTTGTGGGGACCTTCTAGGGACTTTGGCTGGTGGGGGTTTTCTGGCTGGTGGGTCTTTAACACGAGCCACTGCCCCCTCCTGTGCAGTCTGTGAACTTTCCACTACCGCTGGCTGGGGATTTTTATCCTCAGGCTTTACCTCTCCTGAACCTGTGCTAGGGGCAGGTAACTCTATGCAGCCTGATGCTGCAGGCTGTGGGTCCTTGCCCTCACATCCCACCTCTCCTAAACCTGGGTTAGGGGCAGGCAATTCTCTGCAGCCTAATGCTGCAAGCTGAGGGTCCTCGCCCCCAGGTCCCACCTCGTCTAAGTCCCAGATGAGTCGGGGAGTGTCCCAAATGGTGGGTGGGATGGCCCTTCCCTTAAAACAAGCCACTGCACCTGCCTGTGCAGTCTGTGAACTTGCTCCTGCTGCAGACTGAGGATTTCGATCCTCAGACCTTGCCCTAACCGGCTGTTCCCTTCTCTCGGGCTTAAACAATTTACATTGGTTAATGTGGAACCATTTGATGCGCCGAGGCATCTTTATGGCATATACCATGGGGCTTGCCTTGTCTACAATGCTGTAGGGCCCCATGTATAACGGTTCTAGACTTCCTACCCGAGCAAAATTCCTAACCATAACCTGATCCCCTATCTCCCACTCGTGGTGTGTTCGGGGTTCTAACAGCAGTCGGTTACTCCAATGCTGCTTTCCCATGTTCCCAGCCGCCTGCCCACTGACCTGTTTAAGGTGCTCAAATAGGTTCCTGGTGAAACTGTCCCGGTTCACCTCCCTGAGCTGACCTTCTGTGAGCACCGGGGCTAGTACATGGGTGGGGGTCCGCATAACTCTGCCAGTCATCAGCTCGTGTGGGGAATACCCCGTGCTTTTTGACTGGCTGGCTCGGATCCCCATCAGGACCAACGGTAGGACCTCTGCCCATTTTCTAGATGAGTCTACCATCTCTTTCCTCAGCCTTTCCTTCAAGGTCCTGTTCATCCTCTCCACAATCCCTGAGGACTGTGGGTTGTGTGCAACGTGCCATTTCCCCTCAATGCCGAGTACCATAAGGGTATTCTGCATGACCTGCCCGGTGAAGTGACTTCCTTGGTCGGACTCCACATACTGTGGTAGCCCCCATCGCGAGAAAACCTCCCTGACCAGGATCCTGGTTGTAGCCAGAGCTGTGGCTGTTCGGCAGGGGAAGGCTTCTACCCACTTTGTGAACACGTCCACCAGGACTAGGCAGTACTTATAGCCTCCCTGGGCGGTGGTTGGGGCCCGATGTAGTTGACCTGGATCGACTGCCATGGTCCCTCTACCCTCCTGACGTGTCCCATAGGTACCTTCCTTTTGTGGGGGTCAGGGTTGTTAGCAGCACACACCAGACAGCTGGCACAGAACTCGCGGACATCTTCCCTGAGTCCTTGCCACCATCCCACCTGTTCCACCCGCTGCCAGGTGGTCTCAGGCCTGAGATGCCCCGCTCCTGGACCCTCATGGGCCAGTTGAAGGAATTCCCTCCTGTGCTGCTGTGGTACTACCCATTGTTCTCCCCTAAACAGCATGCCTTCCTTCACAGAGAGGGCTGCTGTGCCGTAAGGACCCTCTACCCTTTTCCCCTCAGTCACTGCACTGAGGACTGCCTTGAGGACGGGGTCTTGGGTTTGGACCGTCTTAAGGTCCGGGGTTAAAGCTACCCCTGCACTCCCTTGTGTCCCATCCCTACCCCTGACTGCTGCTATGGGTCTGGACCCATATAGGTCCCAGAAAGTGCCGGTGTAGGCACCCTCCTTAACTAGCACGTTGGCCTGCTGGTTGCCTTTACTATGTGGTTCTGTGGAGGAATGGGCTCTCACCTTATGGATGAAAACCTCCCCTTCCTCCCCCACTGCTGCTAAGATTTTCTCCAGCAGGGGTTTCACTGTGAGGGGTCTCCCGTCAGCGGAGGTGTATCCGCGGCGGGACCAGATGGCCAGGTACTCCGTACACGAATTGCATGTGAACATGCTGTCCGAGCAAATCGTGTATGGGGTGGGGAAGATTTCGGGGTGTGTAACAACGTACACTACCGCAGACAGTTCAGCTTGCTGGGCGCTCATGGTGCTGGGGAGCTTAATTGCCAGGGCAACGTTTGCCGCTGGGTCATAAACTCCACACTCTGTGAGTCGCTCACCAGCAGATACTGTGCTAGAGCCATCCACATAGATTTCGCAGCCTGTGGGGTGTATCCCGGCCCGTAAACCTATGTCTACTTCCCAAACCCCTTCTATGGAACACCGGTGGGCTGTTCCAGGATATACCAAGTTAGCTGCGAGCTTTGGCTCGCAGAGACCTTTTACTCTTATGTCCATCTGGGAGAGAAGCAGGGTCCAGCGAGCAATGCGGGCACTGCTCACTGTCCAATCCTTGATTCTCCCATCCAGGAGCATCTGGGTGAGGAGTTGATGGGAGAGGTGCCTGTGAAGATCAGCGATCTTTTCACAGCCCAGTGTGTGGCCAAGAGATGCCTCTCACAATTGGAGTAGCTCTTCTCCACATCCGTGAGTATCCTGGAGGAGTAGACCACCGTTCTCAGCCTGCCATGCCACTCTTGGAGCAGCACAGCACTCAGGCTGTCCCCGCTGGCTGCTACCTCCAGGAAGAACTCTTTCCCCCCATCTATGGCCCCTAGGTGGTGTGGTCTGCAGGTCTTTCTTGAGCCTGACAAATGCTGCCTGGCAACCCTCATCCCAAACCCACTCTACTCCCTTATGTAGGAGTCGGAGCAGAGGGGCTGCTGTGGCTGCATAGTCCTCAATAAAGTCTCTGCAGTACCCAGTTAGCCCTAGAAAAGATCTCACTTCCGCGACTGCGTTGGGGACTGGTAACTCCTGTACTGCTTCCCTTCTAGCTTTATCTATGGCCCTTTCCCCAGCGCATACTGTCAGGCCCAGGAATTTCACCTCCTGCTGGCTGATCTGCGCTTTCTTTGGGTTCACTTTAAAGCCTTCCTGCCTGAGCAGTTCCAGCAGTTCGGCCAGCAGTGGGCCATGCTCCTCTCTCGAATCGGTGAATAGGAGCAGGTCATCCACATACTGCACCAGCTGCCTGGGCTGGCTGAAGCCCTTTAGACTGTTTGCCATGCATTGGTGGAAAATGCTAGGGCTATTGTGGAAGCCCTGAGGCAAACAGTTCCAGGTGTACTGTTGCCCTTTCAAAGTAAAGGCAAACTTGTACTGATCCTCTCTCCTTAAAGGGATGGACCAAAACCCATTGGAAATATCCAGCACCGTGAAAGTGGTCGCGGATGCTGGGATACTTCCTATCAGGTCGGCAACTGCTGCTACTGTGGGTGCACAGGCTGTGATGTTAATGTTGAGCACCCAATAGTCCACTGTGGCCCTCCAGGAGTTGTCCGGTTTTCTATCCGGCTACAGTGGAGAGTTTACTTGGGTGGCTATCGGTCTCAGGACCCCCTGTTGGACTAAGGAGGGCATGGCTGCTTCCATGTTTGGCTCCGCTTCCCTGGGGAAGTTGTACTGCTTTTGTGGTCGGGCCATAGGGTCCCCATCTACACTGACCTCGAACCCGTTGACCCTCCCACAGTCGTGCTTGTGTGTGGCAAATGTGGCTAGGTGGGCTTGCACAAATGCCTGGAACTCCCTTGGGGTATTACTGACCATGAGCTCGAGGTTATAACCCTCCTTAGGCTTCATGGTGCACAGGGTCCCTGTTGTGTATGTACCTTTAAGAGAATAACTGGTCTCAGACTGCAGTACCGGCAGTGACCACCCCTGTATAAAAGGCGCTAGAGAGCCTCTGTTGTTTAGATTCGTTATGGACTTCCACCAGTAAACATCTGTTTGTTTTCACTCCTGCTAGCCCGTGTCTAAATCATTCACGGACTTAACACTGGCGACGAGTAAAGAAACGAACTTACCTGCAACTCAGCAGCAGCTCCGACGACGTTGTTGAAGGTCGGAGCCAGAAGAAAGAAAAAAAATAGAGGCCATTGAAACTCGAGAAACGGGCGTCGACCGTCAATCATCGGGTTCAAGGCTTTGCAGGAGCGACTTTCCAGAGCCAGGCTGGGTTCCTCGGTCCGTGGTTTCCCAGCTAATTGGGCTGGTGGCAGGTAGTGCTCTGATCCTTCCTGGGCTGCGGCGGGCTGAAGCTCGATCGGGTGGCCTTTCAACGGGGCCAGGCAGCGAGTCGGGAAGCAAAGAGAGAGAGAGGGTGGAGCACACAGGGCGCGGCCGGTGTTTCGAAGCTGGGCAGCGTTCGGACCTCAGAAGAGGGAGGGAAGTGTCCCAGAGGGTCCGCTCCACGATGGGAAAATAATAAAAGAAAAAGAATACGCGCAAGAAACCGTGGAAAGCAGCGCTAACAACAGCGGGGAAGAAGACAAAGCGCGGGAGGCGCCATTTTGTTAAATCGGAGAAGAAGGCAAAGCGCGGGAGGCGCCATTTTAGATTTGCAAGATGCCGAAGACTGGCTGTATCACTGCTTTTGATAATACATTAGAGGACTGGACCACGTATGTGGAAAGAGTAGAGGTATATTTCAAGGCAAACGATATAGCGGAGGGGAAAAAGGCATCGATATTGTTAAACTTAATGGGTGCTAGAACGTACGGCCTATTGCGGGATCTGATTACTCCAGCCAAACCGAAGGCGAAGAGTTTTAACGAAATTGTTGCTGTTCTACAGGAGCACTTAAACCACTGTTGATAGCAGAAAGATTTAAATTCCACAGGAGAACTCAGCACAAAGATGAGAGCAATGCTGAGTATCTTACGGAACTGCGCAAGCTATCAAAGCACTGCCAGTTCGGAGCAGGACTGGCAGATACCCTACGGGACAAATTTGTCTGTGGACTCCTGAGTGAAGGAACACAGAAGAAGTTACTCGCAGAAAAAGAGCTGACGCTAGATCAGGCTTTCAGCGTGGCAGTATCGTATGAAGCAGCAGCCAGGGAAGCTGCAGAAATTCAACAAAAACCACAGGAATACGGCACCCACGAAATGACACGGGGATTTGCAAAATGTTATCGCTGCGGCAGAACTAACCATGACCAGAAGGACTGCTGGTCCAAAGACAAAATATGCAGACAATGCGGGAAGATTGGACACATTGCACGAGTTTGTAGGTCTGGGAAGAAGACCAGCGACAACAAAAAGGCTACTAAGGAACCATACAAGAAAGTACAAAAGATGACAGACAGTAGTTCCAAAGACCAGATGAGCGATAGTGAATCCGGAAACAGGAGACTAAGCTGTCTCAAACTTCACAATGTAATCGCAAAAGACGATCACCGAACCATTTGGGTCACTCTCACGATAGCAGGGTCCCAAGTTAAAATGGAATTGGATACAGGATCAGCGCTAACCGTCATGAATCGACGAGACTACGAGCGGCTATTTTCACACATACCCTTGAGAGAGACATCCATCGTCTTGACGACGTATACGGGGCAAAAAGTATACCCCAGAGGAAAAATAAGGGTGCCTGTCGAATACAATGGCAAGAAAATACGGAAATTGTATCTCTACATACTGCCAAATGGTGGACCACCGTTATTGGGATGGGAATGGATCAGGAAGATAAACTTGGATTGGCATTCCATTCATGCAATGACGGTGGACGGTAAAAAAGATGACGACGTCACTCCTGGACGATTGTCAACAATCTTAGCTAACGCCAAAGAGGTATTTCAACAAGAACTGGGCACGCTTAAAGGCGTAACCGCCTCATTAAAAATAGAAGAGAATGCAGTTCCCAAGTTTTTCAAAGCGAGACCGGTACCATATGCAATTCGCCCAGCCGTCGAGGTAGAGCTGGAGAAGGTGGGTGTGTTGTCTAAGGTCGACTGGAGCAAGTGGGCGACACCCATCGTTCCTGTCATGAAGAAAACATTAAGCAATAAGTCCGGAGAGCCAAGGAAGATTCGCATCTGTGGGGATTTCAAGGTGACGGTGAACCCTGTCCTTCACACAGTACAATATCCTCTTCCAAGGATAGAAGACATCTTCGCCTCACTGTCTGGAGGGAAGCGTTTTACAAAAATTGACCTAGCACAAGCATATTTGCAGATGGAGATTGAAGAGTCCTCTAGGAAGTATCTCACAATAAACACTCACAAAGGTCTTTACCAGTATCATCGATTGGTATTCGGAGTAGCATCGGCTCCAGCGATATGGCAAAGAGCGATGGAACAAGTCCTGCAAGGGATTCCGGGGACTCAGTGTTACTTGGACGACATCCTTGTAACAGGTGAAGATGACAGTGAACACCTTAACAACCTAGAACAGGTGCTCACTAGACTACGGGAACATGGGTTGCGAGCCAACCGCCCCAAGTGCGAATTTTTTAAGAAACAGATATCGTATTGTGGCCACGTGATTGATGAAGAGGGGTTACATAAGTCCCCTGACAAAATTGAAGCGGTTGTTAAGGCCCCAGCGCCTGAAAATGTGTCGCAACTGAGGTCATTCCTCGGGTTGGTGAATTACTATCATAAGTTTTTGCCGAATTTGTCGACAATTCTGCACCCACTGAACGCCCTGCTACGAACGGGGGTAGCATGGAAATGGAGCGATGATTGTAAACGTGCTTTTCAGAAGAGTAAGGACTTAATCACTTCGAAGGAAGTATTGACTCACTACAACCCAGCACTGCCAATCAGGCTGGCGTGTGATGCGTCTCCCTACGGCATTGGGGCGGTACTGTCACATAAATTCCTTGATGGTTTGGAGAGGCCGATAGCTTTTGCGTCACGCTCGTTAACTTCTGCCGAGCGTAACTACGCCCAGATTGACAGAGAGGCCCTCAGCCTAGTGTGGGGGGTGAAGAAGTTCAATCACTATCTGCACGGTCAAAAATTTACTCTACTAACCGATCATCAACCTCTTGTCTCCATTTTCAACCCTCAGAAGGGCGTACCGATAATGACAGCACAACGGCTGCAGAGGTGGTCCCTTTTCCTAGGGGCACACCAATATGACATCGAGTACAAAGAAACTAAACAGCATGGAAATGCTGATGGATTGTCACGTCTACCGTTGCCGACGGTGGAAGAAGAAGACCTTGCAGTGAATCCAATGGAGTTATTCCACTCGACCATAGTCGAATGTCTCCCTGTGACGAATGCAAACATAGAAAAGGAAACACGGAATGACCCGACACTATCACGGGTCTATGATTTAACGGTGAAGGGATGGCCAGCACATGGCGAACCACTGCTGCCAGCATTCTTGCCGAGAAGAGAACAGCTGTCAGTGTGCAGAGGAACCTTGATGTGTGGATCCAGAGTAGTAATTCCACCTAAGTTGACGGATAGAGTGCTCAATGAGCTTCATGAGGGTCATCTGGGTGGGGTAAAAATGAAGAGCTTAGCCAGAGCGTTTGTGTGGTGGCCGGGAATCGATAGAGAAATCGAAGAGATGACCAAGAGCTGTGCAGGATGCCAGAAGGTCCAAAACGCCCCACCACAAGCTCCTCTGCATCCATGGGAGTGGCCCTCATCTCCATGGCAAAGGGTGCACATTGATTTTGCTGGTCCCTTCATGGACTCGATGTTTTTAATTGCGGTGGATGCACATTCAAAGTGGCCAGAGGTAATAAAAATGTCCTCAACCACCACAGAAAAAACTATCACAGTTTTACGAACAATATTCGCCAGGAATGGGCTGCCTGAACAGATTTGCTCTGACAATGGACCACAGTTTGTGTCTGAAGAGTTCCGGAGGTTCTTAAAGAACAATGGTGTTAAGCATTACACATCTGCCCCATATCATCCAGCCACTAATGGATTGGCCGAGAGGTTTGTCCAAACATTCAAGAAGGCTATCGAGGCAATGTGTAATGAAGATATACCCCTACAACACAAGGTGGACAACTTCTTGTTTGCCTACCGGAATGCGACACATGCGGTTACCAACCAAACTCCAGCCATGATGTTCTTCAATCGAAGACTATGATGCCGCTTGGATTTGGTTAAGCCAAACGTCCGAAGAGATGTGGAGAACAGGCAGTTTCAGAATATGAATGAAAGGCCGACCAGGAGTTTTAAGATAGGTCAACCAGTTTTGGCCCGGGACTACCGCACTGAGAAATGGCAGCCAGGAACGATTTGTACACGACAAGGACCTCTCATGTATACCGTGGACGTTGGGGAGAGCATTGTAAGACGCCATGCTGACCAGATTCTAGAGTCACTGGAAAACGTCAACTCCACACCACGATCTGATACACCTGGTAATGAAATCGACGTTCCAATTGCAGCTACCACAGAACCGGTAATATTGGAAGCAGATGAACCAAACAACAACATTGATTCCGACTCAACATTGCCAGAAGAACCTGTTACCCCAAAGAGGCGTTATCCAGACAGAATCAGGAAGCCTCCTCAAAGACTGAACTTATAATTGCTTAAACTTAACCACTGTATCTAGTAACCGTAATTGTGATTGTAATTCATTGTCATTTAGTTGTTAAATGAATGTTATGTACTGTTTATCTAAAAGGGGAGGAATTGTTGTGTATGTACCTTTAAGAGAATAACTGGTCTCAGACTGCAGTACCGGCAGTGACCACCCCTGTATAAAAGGCGCTAGAGAGCCTCTGTTGTTTAGATTCGTTATGGACTTCCACCAGTAAACATCTGTTTGTTTTCACTCCTGCTAGTCCGTGTCTAAATCATTCACGGACTTAACAGTCCCCTTCCCTTCTTTCCCTGGGATGACTACTACCTCGCCTTCCTTTCCTGTATTTGCCCCCCATAGGCAATGATTCTTTAAATCCACTAGGATCCCGTGGCCTACAATAAAGTCGGCTCCCAGGATCCCTTTTCCACCCTCCACTTCCCACTTCATTAGGACACAGGTCCACTTAGAGCGGAGTGTTCCTAAACGAATAGACAGCGGGATGGAAAATGAGCCTGTCTGTTCTTTACCTGTGAATCCCGACAGACTGTATGGGACCCCGTTAGATAGAGGTGAGGTGGTGGGGTTTAGCTGGATGGATCACGGTGCATGAGGCCCCAGTGTCCTTTCACCTCTTCTACCTCCATCTCAACGAGGGGTCTCGTCCATAAGTCGTACTTAAGGGAACACAGGTAAACAGGCTGCGCTGGCTCTAGTCAGGGCTGTGGGTTGGATGGGGCGGATGGGGTCAGAGCACTGGTAGTGGCTGCTACCTTCCCTGGGCCAGTCAATAGGGTCCTCATTGCGTCCAAAAATGACTTGACCATGGCGGGAGGGATTCCTATCTCTGTCTTTTGGGCTGGGGCTGAGGAATTCTTTCCCTTGTTATCCTTCCAAGGATTTCTACACTCCTTCCTCCAGTGTCCATCCTTCCCACACCCATAACAGTTAAGCTTTGTGCTGGAAGGGTTATTCCCTTCCTGATGCCACTCCTTCCTACCGTGGCCGGGTTTTACTTCATGCACCTTCCCTCTAGGTGGGTGTGCATCGGTTCCCCTATCATTCCGGTAAGCTAGAGTCAATTGTCTGATCACTGTCAGTTCGGTAGTCAGGGGATGCTTTGGGTCAAACCACATTTCTGCCTTGGCCCTGACTAGTGGCAAGCTGTTTGCCAGCAGGCAACGGAGCCAGTGGGCCAGCTGATCCTGGTCCAGGTTAGCTCGGTCAGGTGCCCCAGTACAGGCACTCTTATACACCGGCCACAACCTGTCTGCGAAAGCCTGCGAGCTGCACTGTCTTCTCGACTCGGGAGAAAGGACTTTCCTGATTCATCCCCATGGCCTCAAGAACTTCCTCCCTGAGCTCCCCATACTCGCACTGTCCCTTCTTACACTGGTCAGAGAGGGACTGGAGGAGCTTACTCTCCAGGGAGAAAAGCAGCATTTTGGCCTGTTCGTCATCATCGCACTCGTTGATGCTGGCTGCCTGTTCCACTTCCCTGAAGTGGACCGAGGGGTCCCCATTTTCTGTGAGTTTTGGTATATGGCTTACCTCAGCTTCTACCCCTAACTCCACCCCCCCTTGCTGCCAGACCTCGCTGAAACCTGGCGCTATGGGTGGTGGTCGTGGGTCCACCTGCCCCTCAACCGGGTCATCCCTTGGCACTACCCGTGGTGTCTGAACCGTTCTCCCCTGTAAAGTCGACCTGGGCTGCCTTCGTGCTTATGAGGCACACCATGCCCTTTGCCTTCCTTAGAGCAAGGCTCAGATTCTCTATCTGTTCCTGGCAGGGGCCATGATCTGCATCTTCAAACCCCTGTGCGCTCGTTATCTTAAAGGCTGCCTTTATGTCTCTTACTTTCTCCTCCTGCTCTCTTACTTGCCTTGCTAGGCGGGCATTCTTTTCCCACAACCTCAGCTCATTGTTCTTGGCCTCGGTGACCTGACACTGTAAATATTCCTGCCCCTTTCCTGGTTCAGAGCCTGCAATCCTGCCAGTAACTTCTCCCCTACTAGAGTCCTTGTTTGGACTACCAGGGCTGACTCCTGTATCTCGGCTGCCTGTGCTTCAACGAGTCTGTCCAAAAGCTGGATCTGTTTCTTGAAGCACATCAGCCAGACTGCCTTTTCTATGGATTTCTTATGATCCTTCCCTTCTATCCATTTTGCTGCAGCATCTACCGGACGCCCAGCCTTTAACAGATTAGTGATCCACTTCTAAGTGATATTCACCTTACTGAAAACATAATTTGAAATCCTCTCTTCCATTACAGTTTGCTCTTCCGAATCAATGTCTACTGTATCGCACCCCTGTTGCCGGAGTCCTGCCGTGGTCGCCATTCTGTAGGGGGTGGTGTGTTGAGTCAGCTTTGCCCCTGACTGTTTTGAGCGGTTTGAATCACTCCCACACCCCTGAGTTCTAGACTCCGGACTTAGGTACAGGCTGCGATACAAAATTGGAGTAGACAACTGGTTTGGTACAAGAAGACTGTGTTTATTAGAGTCACAATAAAATTACACACTTAGATTACTGGAGTAGTTACAGACATTCAAGAGTACACTTAGTTAAGAATGGGGAACACATGGCACAATGAGGGAAAAATCACAATAGTCCCCCTACTCTTGTCCCACCCCCAATATCTAACTAAATTGTGCTAAAAGGGGCCAGGGATTATGCTCACCAATGGAGGTTTCTTGACAGTTCGAATCCTGTCAGTTAAGCCAGTTTTGCTTTGGGGTTTGGTCTTTGTGGCCTTTGGGGCCTGCTGTTGCCACGTGGTCCCAGTCTTAGAATCTGCGAAGGTTCTTCAGTTGGGTGGAGTCCGCAGATGCGGTATGGGCGCGGTTGTGGATTTGTCTGGTAAGTACCCTCTTTCTTTAGTTAGAAATAGGGAATAAAGTCTTTGTTGGGTACTTTAGCTTGTAGAGTGGAAAACTTCAGGTTTTGTTCTTCCGGTGGTGGTCTGGTCGTCGAGTTTTGTTGCGGCTGGGGTTCGGTTGGCGGTCTTCGGTGTCAGCTCGGTCGCGGTGGTCTAGATCATTACCTGTGTAGTGGTAATGATCTGAAGGTATGGCTTACCCGGCCCTCTTGTTACCGCGGTGCTCATGGTCGGTCCTTGTGTCGGGCTGCGGTTGCGGCCTTGTTGTCTTCGGCCGAGCCTGCCCCACCGTGTCCCCTCACCGTGATCTTCCGTGGGCCTTCCGGTTGAATGCCCCTGTGTCCTGTAAGCTTCTGCCTGTGTCCTTGGTGGGCCTACAATTATACTGTTTTTGAATTTGTTATCTGCGTGCTAAATCAGGGTTAGTTCTTTGTCTGATTTTTGGCGGGCTCGTTAAGGTGATCATACCATTCACTTTAACTGGTTTTTGGGTAGTTGTCTCATTGCTAAATGGCTTTTAATGTCTGGGTGGTTTGTTATACATAATGTTAATCGGTGTCTTCCTGGCTTGGTAGCTAGTTCGAACTATAAATGATTATTTATGCAGAGGTTTGATGGGCTTTAAGTTTGTGCAAGATCAAGTCTTTTCCTGAGTTGATTTGTTTTGAAGGGAAGAATGCGTATTCTGTCTCATCCAGTTGTCTGGTTTCAAAATAACAAATCAAAGCTGTCTCCCACAGGCCCAGGCATGTCAGGTTTTAAGGTTTTGAACTTGACATACTGTTTGCAGGGTCCTGCTTTAACCTTGCAGGTTTTGCCATAAAGTCCAAAAGCCATTCCCTTTAGGGTACCCTTATTAATAACTTGTCCTCCAGGGTCCCTTATTAATAACTTGGGAAATGTGGGAATTTTGAGAATCCTACACAACAATCAAGCTGGCCTAATTCCTGCACACAACTCGTCTCCCAGCCTACTTTTAGAAATTACTAATGGAAGACATCTTCCATTTCAACTCTAGCTATTTCAGAATTGTATGAGATATAATACTACAAGTCACCATAAGTTTTCAAGCCTGCCCATATCACTGTCTTTCCTCCAAAAAAATGCCAAGGAGAGATAAGCCATAACAAGGATGAGGTGCAGACAAGAGTACACAAATTGTTACAATGTGGTGGGGCTTCTCTGAACCCCAGACGAGACAGAAAAGAGCCTAAACACTATATGAATCACGCCGGAGTGAAAATGCAGGGAATAGTGGCAACATACCATGTGCATTGGACAACAATTGTCAATCAGCAGATAGGCATACTGCTGAAAACAGTTCAGGCATTACAAACTCTGGCCAAAGATGCCATCTATAATAGTGGATTACATACACCCAGTCAAACTACAGCTTCAGAATGCCTATCAGCTTAAAAATAAATTACAATCTTACACCAATGCTCCCTATACCATTATCTGCCATTGGCCAAATTTGAGGGAGTTCTTTGGACAACAGGCATCCAGTGAAAACCAGTAAATCTTCAGACCCTGATTTTTTGCTGGATAAGGGTGAGTTAAAGTGGGTGATTAGAGTCAAATCAGGTACAGGAAGAGAAATAAAGATTAGATTAAGACGGAGAAAGAGAAAGAGAAACAGAATGGATTAGTAAGAAAAAAATTTAAAATAATAAAAATTTTAAATTTTAAAAATCTCCAACAACCATTTACTGCATGCAAGAATGAGACTGAACACTTTAAATTGTTTCCTTTCTGGGCCAGAGAAGTTGCTTGGCATTGCATTAATATTGCATTACCTGATTTGACTAATCACCCTCCTTCTCCTCGTTGCTCTGTTTCTGTCTCAATCCTTAAATCTCATTGGCCCAGAATTTGCAGTTGTAATGTCAGCATTATAAATGTGAAACTGACAGAAATTTCTGGAGTCCACACATGCGCAGTTAAACACGGAAATCAAGAAGTTGCTGTCAATCATTCCCTGCTCCTCCACAGGGCACGCTGTTGAACTCCCTGCAGCCGGCAATCAATTGAAATCACTGAACTGATGAGAACGTCCCCTTTTATGCTGTAATATCGCTGTTTAAAAATGCCTGAAAAAGTTAAGCCTTGAGGTGTAACTGGGTTTTTAACAGCGTACTGAGTCATAACTGCTGCTGAACAACTGTTCTAGCCCTGAAAAACTAACTTTATATTTGTGGAATGTCAAATTTTTCCATTATGATAAAAATTCCATGGTTTTTAATATAATTTTTTTTAAATTTGTTTATGATATTTAAGCTTCTACCTTAATCCCACGTGTATGTCTCAATCTTTATTTTGCTCTCTGTAAAATGATTAAAAAGTGGAGTTTGCACATTCTCCCCGTGTTTGCGTGGGTTTCCTCCGGGTGCTCCGGTTTCCTCCCACAGTCCAAAGATGTGCGGGTTAGGTTGATTGGCTATGATAAATTGACCCTTAGTGTTAGGGGGATTAAATACGTGGGGTTACGGGGATAGGGTGGAATATGTGTTGGTGTAGGGGTTACGGGGATCGGGTGGGATATGTGTCGGTGCAGGCTTGATGGGCCGAAATGGCCTCTATCTGCACTGTGGGGTTTCTGTGATTACCATCTGTGATTCTGTGATAATCAGTGCATTTTGCTTCCTGGTTTGCTGACTCTGACAATTCTTCAATGTGATTGGCTGCTTAGCCAGCTTGATGACATCACTTGCTGGACACTGGAGATCGCCTGGACTTGGCAGCAGAAACAAATTAACATCAGGAAAGATGAAATCCATGCCACAGAGATTGCTAAATCTTTGTGGGCAGCTTTCTTCGATGTCAGCAGTGAGCACCATCACTCCACCGCTGACCGCAAAATCCGGGCTAATGTTTAAGGAGATAGACTGTTGGTCCTGCCATTCATTAAGGTCCCAGATGCCCTGTTGCCCTTGCCATGGTGTTATAAGCTCACACTGCCAGCAAGTTATGGTGCAAAAACATTTTGAGCTGAAGGGTGCAGGGAAATGTTTAACTAATGGCGTATGCTCCAGCAAGATTCGGTCCAATTTTCAGCGGTGAGTTTAATGGACAATTAATGTGCAAATCCAGCAAGTTCTTAAAAATAATGGGGCGGCTAAGGGCCTGAGGCCATGGATATTCGCAAATCATGGCATATCTCTTATTCCCCTGCACTTGCTGTGCAAGTCTTTGCACATTAATAACGACGTATGTCATTAACACGCTGGTTTTTTTCCCAGCAAGATCTGGCCCAATATGTTGTATTACATGGACCCCATCCCCGTGGACTATTTATCATCCACATCCCACTATGCATTTTATTGAAAACACAAATTTGTACTATTCCAGCGACTAATTCATTTATTTTCATCTCTGGATAACATGCTGCCACAGTATAACTCAAGTATTTCAGCCTCGTATAGTGGTGAATATTAAATTGATGAACATTGCAATGATTGACCTAAGAGATTAGTGATTAGGTTATTATTTGTAGAAGTATCTATTATAAAAGTGGTGTATTAATTCAGAAGCTTGAACAGGATCAGTTTGGATAAACCAGACCAATCCAGTGTTTGTGCTTTATAAATGTCAAGCCTGATTATTAGAGGGACAGTCAGTCAATATTCTGTTAAGGGTGTACCCTTCAGCAGAAGTAGTAGTCCTCTCTGGTGTTACACACGGTAGTGCCCTTGGTCTTGCTCTATTTCTTACCTTCATGCATGACATTAGTAACACATTTGAGCTTCAAATTAAGGTAAAGGCAGATGTTGTTACTTTGTTTACCCCTATTAAATCTGCATCATTTTGAGGCTCAGTAACTCAGTCTGTCCAATGTGACTGTCACAAGCTGGAGCTTTGGGCAACTAACCTGACAGCTGAAATTTCATGCAAAGTAGACACCCTCCATGAAAATGAACCATTTTCACTCGTCTACACAATCTCATTTAGTGTTTTCTTTTACAAGCACTAGCTTGCAGAATACTCAGATGTTTGAAATTATTATAGAAACCAAGATTTCTTGGCAACTGTACCTTCTCAACATCTCCAGTAGAACACACAAATATTTAGGGCTGGCTCATAAAGCTGAACAGGTACCTGACAACTCCAATTACGTCAACTGTCTGCAAAGCTTTTATACAAGCATTCCTTGATTACTGCTTCTCTCTTTTTGAATAGCTCTTCACAAGTTCAATTAAATATTGCTGATAAAATTCTGTAAATATGTGTGAGGCTTTTGGATGTTTCCAGTGACACTGGCTATCTATCCATTTTATCATCCTAGGATAGTTGCTAACCTATCGCTGCCCTACAAATAGTTGAACAATCCACACATTCATGGTAAATCAATTTGCGACCACAAAAATATTTAATAAAACACTTAAGATCAAAGTCTCATCACTCATTCCTGAAGTAGTCGGCATATTGTTCATTTGTACCTGCAAATACTGCCAGCTTTCTTTTGTTTGTTTTTTCTCTAAATTACTCTTAATGGTGGATAATATTTTTAAAAGAAATTTCTCCGGATTTTGGACTCCTGCAGTAGGATGGCGTGGATCATTTTGCTTACCTCTTCTAAAAGAAAGTATTTTTTGATAGATTTAAACAAAAGGACAGAATTATTGGGGATGAAATTGGTCTTCGTCAAAAGAGCAAAATGAGCGATAACAAATCGTCAACCTGTTTCACACCCTGCCCGATTTTCCTTTCCATTGAGGTTCGCTGAAAACAATTTCACCCCTTTGTATCTTGTATATAAATATTGCAGATGATCATTTGTAGTGCACTTTATGCTGCGTTAAAGTTGTAAATTAGTACTGAATTTGTCCTCTACGTAAATACATTTTTTCTATTACCTCAGCAAAAGCCCCCAGTATATTTGTATGATGCCACTTAAATGCAACCAGAAATAATGAAGGGAAAAACTAGCAGGAAGAACACCCAAAGTCTGCAAGGTAGTTGGTCCCAAAATGGTAGATATGCTCCCACAGGTGTTTAATTCCAGGGGCTGTCGAGGTTCCTTGTAGTGTGCACTCCCTTTCAGCCTCTTCCTTTTGTGTCAATGCACTAATACAAATAAACATTGGCAATGCTGTCAATCCTGTAAACTAGGCAGTGAAATGCTGCAGTGCCATTATTTTAACTCCAGATCAGCAGATCATGTAGTGTTGGGGTTTCCATTGGAAATAAACTTTTAACTGCCCATTGCCCCTCTTTGTAAGGGGGCAGAAATATTTTTTTAAAGCTTCAGGGATCCAGGACACATTCCAGGTCTAGTTCCCCAGATGGGCCTCACAACCATCAATCAGCAGGCTGGTACACATGGTTTGATGTTGCGTACCGGCCACCGATTCTGTGCCCAGTGGATCCCAGGCCCAGGAACACGGGAACTCATGGCTTGGAACTCCTGGCATGGCCCTAAACAGGAAATGCATGCATATGCATGACTTTCAATATATTAATAGGTTGATGCTGTACAGTGCATGAGGAACGTTAATTTGGGAATAAGTGGAAATGCAAAATGGCAGGTCTCCAGAGGAAGGAAAATGCTCACTAAATTTAAGTTACATAATAGGGGATGAAATTACACCCTTTGGGCCTCCCTCCTTCTTTAAAATATAGTATATATAAAGTTTTGATTTCCTCCTCTATGATCTCCCCCCTCCCCCCACCCCCACACCCACCCTTCTCTGCAAGCACTAGTTAATGCTAAGTTATGATTCCATAGGTGCAGGTAGTTCTCCAGTATCTTTCCCAACTCGTCATCCTTTATATGTGACCCTCTTCAGTCACTGTTGGCAGGGTTGTGGCGGAAGCTCAATCGTACTCTCACCTGATATCCACGATGTGCTCGGAGTTACTGGATAGTCACCAAGAGCGGAAACCTTGGATTACTTTTCCCTTTCCTGGCCTAAGGGCATCCTGTACCACTAATCTAGCTGAAATTAACTAACACAGCCTAGACTTGGGACTGTGTGTCTCAGTCAGTACCACACTGGATGGTACTGTTACCTGTTGAACCATTGAAGCACGCTAAAAACAGATTACCTGAAAATGCTGGAAATACTCAGCAGCATCTGTAGAAAGAGAAACATAGGGTTAATGTTTAAGGGTGAGACCATTCACGTGTTTTTAGTTCATTAAAGAACTCTACCTTTTTTCATCAAGTACAATTTTAACTACAGTACATCAGAAATCAGCTAGTGCCTACGACAGCTGATCATATGTCTAGGTGCTTCAGATAACCTCATCCCATTTAAATGTCATCAACTATATTCAGAAATTTGTAAAAGCAATAAGGCTTTACAATATTAAGGATATGCTTAAAAGTAAGTTCAATGTATTTTGTTGAAGAGCGTAAAATTACATCCAAGAAAGAATAGTGTTGTTTTATTATTTTTGTTGGAATTAAAGGTAATGCCTTTCCTGTAAAAGTTAAAATTACTAATAAAATAAGTAACTACCATTTGTCTATAAATTCTGAACATTTCCACAATGCTTGAAGCTATTTTTCCTTCAAACTTCAAACCTAATTTTAGCCCATGGAAAATAATGAATGTTATTAAAAAAAATCAACATTCATTCCTTTCAATTCCTGTCTTAAAAATTGTAATCTTGCCAGAAAAAGAATGCATTTTAGATATTTACTATTAAGCTGTTAATTAAGTTAACATTTATTTATAAGATTTAAAGAATTACTGATTCAGCTAATATTGACCATTAAATGCAACGATTATCATGAACACCTCTGTGTTTCCACTGTTCCTGCAAAGGTCAAAGGACAAGGTTAGTTTATGAGCTTATTCTGCCATGTATCACTGCAGGCAGCACCACTGAACAGCAGGATGGATAAACGCCACTCACCTCTCCATTTATTACCCCTGTCAACTGGTAAGGGATTTCTTATGTTGTGAAAAGCCCATCAACAATGAATCAGTGAAGTGAATACGACAGTTGATTTGTGAATTCAGATTATATGAAGTGACTAGATTTCAGTGGACTATGTAGATAAAGAAACTGTCATGATAAAATAGGATGTGCAATTCAGCAAACAAAATTCATCATATATCTGAAAATGCTATTTCAATGTCATGAAATAATTTGAAAATGTAAGTTATTTGGCACTTCACTTCTTTATGCTTTTATTTGGTGCACAAAGACAGTAAAACATGTTCATTGACACTAATTATACTACGCATTAACATTTATTATCTTGCATAATCTGTGTATGAATCATCATTTATTTCTGATGTTGTTCAACACAAGATATTAATCATCTGAAGTAGGTATTGTAGGGAGTTAATTTGAAGAAATACCTCAAAAATCTTTAAGATGCCAACAATATAGGCATTGTAACCAATAGATTAGAAATGTTTACTAAATAATTATTTCCATTGAGTATAGTATCCAACAATGTTATTACAATGTTCCAATGTGCCAAACATGTAAATGGAATATTGATAATTTACATTTGGGCTAACAGCGTACTCAAAATTTTGCTGGTATCTGTGCAAACTAATTTTTATGTTTGTGTGAATAAAATATGCATTACATACAGTAAATACTGTACAGTTTATATGTAATTCACTGTTAATATAGAATTTAAGTTTGAGTCATTTTTCTCTGTGCATTTTAGCGTGTGTTTGAGTAAATGTATATGTTACACTGTAAATTTTGATTGACCCCATTGCCCCTTAATTTCATTGATCCCACGGGCAATTAACATTAGCTTATTTATTTAGATATAGTCATTTTTTTTTCTCTAAAATGAACTGAGAATCACTCAGAATTCTCTTTCTGTAAACTGACAGCTTTGAAAGGTGGCTTTAATGTGAATATCAGCTACTTTATTGCCTTGACTTGTGTGACCTCATCTACTCGAATGAAGTCATTCACTGAGCTAAGGAAGACAAACCTTCGTTCCAGGGAATTAATCAAGTCCATCAAGTGCCCCGCTTTACAGCCTTATCTCTAGCTAGTGAGAGAGTGAGCAGTTAGAAACTTGACAGCCACCAGATAGCCTCCTGTCCTTCACGTTATGCCAACATCAAAGGGGAACAAAGAGGTTTCCAGAAGCTGAAACTATCTCTGGATAAGTGCAGCTGACATAATTTCTAGCTTGGGGATTACATTGTTTTAGAACAAGGTATTTTAGGGAGAATGACTACAATACATTGCACTGAACTTTAACTTTTTGACGATTAACTCCACCGATAGGAATGCTCAGCACATAATCGCTTGGCCTGCCTTTTCATCCCAAGCTATCGCAGAAGCCATAAACATTCCAATTAGGCAGCCAATTAAAATGAGAAAGAACCTCCTGAATTATACAGCAGTTGGAAGCTGTTCTGCCTTTTAGTTGTCAGACTGTGAAAGGTTTTTATTGCATTTGAACTGAAGGAGGTGAAAGAATTAAGTGAAACAGTTATGTTTGAAAGGATTGTATGAAGGGGCAGAGCAGTGATAATAGTTCTCAGCGTTAGTGTTAGAGAGCCATTAGTAGGGTATAAAAAAGCATTGTTATGCTAAGAGGTGGACATTGTAGAAGTTAGACAGATCCATTGACGCAACGAAACTAAAATCAAATTTTATTTTATTGTTGCCTTACTGGTGAGGGGCAGGACAAGGTAGCCATTTGCAAATTCCAGATAATGGGAATGATGAGCTTTAATAATGCATACCATACTTATACTTGCAATTCTTCCCTGATGAGGAAAATAAATCTAACTTTGGTAGGATATTGTTATAAAAAAGCTTAGAATCAAAATTAAATAAGGAGCTCCCAGACAACAACATGGAGCTCAAAAAGATAAATTCTCTTCTGCATTGCATAGATTTCTTATTGTCATTCATTTAGTCATTGGTGGCATATTGGAAAGTTAAACTAATGATACCATGAATGAAGCTGCCTTTGAAGTGCTGAAGTAACCACTTACAGTAATTAGGATATCCTTGAACAAGTGTTTCTGAAGTATTGGCTGGTTCCTTGGCATTTGCCTCCTTTCCTGCCAACTAACTAGGAAGGCTTGATCTTAGATAATTATCCACCCACTGAGCCTCCAACCATGACAGTCAGTTCCCTGGGGATTCTGGGATGCCTGTACTGTTGACTGATGACTTCAAAATGTCAGAAGCATTAGATCTGAATGTTAAGCAACAAAATTATCTGTTTTCACTGCCTTCAATCAAAGTTATTATGGATTTTATAATTACTTACTGTGGGAACAATTTCCCCCAGTATGAATATGTGAAGAACAAATAACACAAATGAAAAGCCTCCTGTATAGAAGGTTTCATTATCTTATGCATTCAAATCAACTCTAAAAATAAGTGCCTTTGCCACACAGATGTACAGCATCATTGATATGATGTACATTTCTTTCCTCGTTTATATTAAGCCTCTGATCAATCACTGCTGACAGTGCAGTGTCTTTGTGTGAGAGGCTGTAGGACAAATGTTTTAGCTTGTGAGAAGAAATTGTTAGCATTTGAAAAGAGAACAGTGCAGAGAGGATTAATGGCCCACTTTGATGGATTATAATGTAGGGAAATTGCTCAATATTGATATGAAAATGTTTGTGAATTGGCTGCATGGAATTGCCAATGGAAAATGAAGGCTGTTAATTTCATCTTGTCACTGTTATCAGTCCAGGCTCAGCTCATGCCAAAGGCTGGTCAACAAAGACCGATGAGTGTGCTTGAAAAACAGATGAATAGGGCTGCAGTGAAAATCGATGTAATCAAAACACTGAACTGCCCAGTGTTATAATGTCAATTATTTTGTGCTTTATGATAATACGGCTCATTATTATATGAAAGAACAGTTTTCTACTAAATACCAATTATGGAATGCTATTTGAGGCTGAAGTATTTGTTTCCCAACAATATAATTGTCAACTTTGTATGCAATATTTATAAAGCACAGTAATTATAAAACTACATCCCAGTGATGTCTACATATACTCATATTATTTGGACGTGGAACTGCCAGTAATTGGATTATCACAATAAAGCAGTATAGTCAAAATACATTCAGACATCAAATTTGGGGCAGTTTAATTTTTGTCATTTTAGATCTATATGACACAGAAAGGAGATTGTTATTCTAAATCTGTACCATCAATTTAAATATTTTACCCGTACTATGGATATATGCTTAATGCAAAGCAGTGCTTCATATTTAATGCTTATTCTCCAATGTATGGCATTAATGTCCATATATGCAAACATTTTATTCAAATATTTTTTGTCCATTTTAATGTTAACATAGTAAGTAAATTGTAGGATGGATTTAAACTTGGTCATTATTAAACTGTGTTTGTCATAATGTCCTTATTAATGGAATTCCAAAATACCAAAATCTCTTTATTTCTGTAGAAAATATCTTCTGTTTAAAATACATCACACAACTACACTGAATTTCAGGAGAACTATTTCATACCTGGCCTCAGTATGAATGGCACAATCATTAATCCTATGAAAAGGATATGTAAAAACCTGAGTCTCTGAATTCTTTTATCTTATCGCTTTCATCTGTATTGCAACATTTCTATAAACCTTTTTCTTACTTCATTATTTGACTTCTTTGCAATACTGATCTGCTTGCTTCTTGTCTATTTCTAGGCACTTTCTTTTTTTATTTCTGTTTTTATTTTCCTGTTCTTAATTTTTTATTTTACAAATCTGCTCAGTTATAACCTGCTATTTACCATCTTTGTCCAGCAAGTTAAGCATGATAATAAATGGCTCTATAAAACAGTAAAATCAATAAACATTTGTATTTTATAAATTAAAGAAATGTATTTTCAATTTCAAAGCATCACACTGATAAAGAATTTAATTCAGTATCTGAAAATGAAAATTTCATAGAATGATACAGCACAGAAGGAGGCCATTTGGCCTATCGTACTCTTTGGTAGAGCTATCCAGTTAATCCCACTTCCCTGCTCTTTTCCCATACCCCTGTTTTTAAAAAAAAAAAAAAAAAAAAAAAAAAAAAAAAATTCTCTTTTGAATTTTCCTACTGAATCTGCGTCCGCCACCTTTCAGGCAGTGCATTCCAGATCACAACAACTCGCTGTTTAAAAAAAGTATTCTTCATGTCGCCGCTGGTTCTTTTGCCAATCCGCTTAAATCTGTGTCCTCTGTTTACTGACGCTTCTGCGACTGTGAACAGTTTCTCCTTATTTGCTCTATCAAAACCATTCATGATTTTGTACACTGCTATCAAATCTCCTCTTAACCTTCTCTACTCTAAGGAGAACAACACCAGCTTCTCCAGTCTCTCCACATAACTGAAGTCCCTCATCCCTGGTACCATTCTAGTAAATCTCTTCTGCATCCTCTCCAAGGCCTTGATATCCTTCCTAAAATGTGGTGCTCAGAATTGAATACAGCTAGGGCCTAACCAATGTTTTATAAAGGTTTAGCATAACTACCTTGCTTTTGTACTCTGTGGCCAGAATTTTCTGGGGTCTGTGCAGGCGCGATCGGAGGCAGATCGGGTGGGAAATTTGAAAAAAGTCAGAATGGGTTGGGAATCCGCCGTCATCCCGCCGCCACACAGCTTTCCCTCAGGTGCGTTTGCCGGTGCGGCAGCGACCCAACTAGCAGAGGCGGGCGACCTAATTAAAATCATTATCAGCGTGTTGTCAGACACTTAAGCGCCTTTTCCCCCCTACCTTTCAAATTTCCTTGGCTGCCCCCGGGATTCACGCAGCTCAGGAACCACGTCTGTCAACCTAAGGCACGAGTCGAATGGCCATTGATCCAGCTGATTACTTGACAGCATCTAATGTACTATAAAAGTTCCGACCTCACAGCTGATCTCTTTCCTCAGGCAGAAGCTGTTGCTGACTACATTGCCAGCACAGATTTAAATTTCTGCAGGCTGCAAGTGTTTCCAACAAAGTCTCCATCCAGTGGCACCTCATTGGAAGAACCTCTCACCATTGACAGATTGCTTCTGTCAACTCTACTTGGCCCGCCATCTATTGCATCAGCGTGGGTGCCATTTATACTGTCTTACCTTGGTCCTCAGAATCTGACCACGATGAGCCCCAACACCAGCAGCACCAGGCACACCAGCAGCACCAACGACAACATCACCAATCTTCTCTGCAACCACCTGATGCTGCACAGGACAGAAGGCATCAGCACCTGAGCACATTGCTGCCCGGGAGGCCAGGGATGGCCTTCTCATGGCCAGATTTACTTAACTTTACACTTACACCCATATGGCTGCCACATGCTGCGCAGGTTGGCATCACCCCACAGCAACACCATAAACCATCCCCACAACGACCAAGCCATTCCTTTCACACTGATCACCATTGGTGGAGGTACCATTATGTCTCACCATTCACTGCAACTTACTAAGCCACTTCCAAATGTGCGCACAAATTTCTCCAGGACCGGAAAGTGGTGAAAATAAAGATTTTTATGGATGAGATCATATTAATGGAAACTTGACATTAACATTGAATAAAACACCCAAGTGGCTACCCTTGTGAATCTACGTGTGTGTCATCTTTCTCTTACGCGTGCTTCTATCAGGTGCTACCCCTGTGGCTTCGGCAGAGGTAGAGGCAGCCTGCTCATTTCCCTGCTACGACTGCTTAGACACTCTTGGTGGACGTCCTCTGGGTTTTGGAGCCTCTGATGGCCCCGCCAAAGTTTGCTCCTCCTGCAACTGTGCAGCGGCAGACTCGGCCATCATTGTCCGAGGAGGCATCTGGGGCTCTGACTGAGGGGGTGGCAATGGGGGAGAAGTGTGAGCGCTTTGAGAGGAGCCCCCACTTCCACGTCTCCTCTCACCATCATCCCTCTCATGGGCCACCTGCAATTCCCTGCTAGCAAGGAGCTGGAGAGCACCTTGCTGCACAGCAGTGGGGCCATGAGGACCCACGTCTACTTTGACATCCCTCCTAGAGAGGAGATCTATGAGCCTCTGCCATCTATTCTCCATAGATAGCATGTGCTCATGTGAGTGGCACATCAGCTGCTCCATGCAGGTGGCCATCCTATCCATGGAAGAGCCTACAGTCGCCATCGCCTGTGACACGATGGTACTCATGTGGAGATGGACTCCTCCACTCTCTGAAACAAAGGCCCCGATTTTCTGCCAGCCGTCGGGCAGCTTTGCAGGTGGCCGGGGGCCAAAAAAGCGGGTCGCGACCCCCTCCCCCGCCTGATTCCCTGCCCCGTCCGACTTTCGGACCGCCGTTTCCCCGCGACCTGAATCAGTCCCGCCCACCGCTGGCGGGACTGGTCGTCGGAACACTAATAAGCAATTATTACCTTGTTTAAGCCGATTTTCAGGGGCCGTTGAGACTTTCAGGGGTTCCCCACGCTAAACACGCCTGCGGGGAACCCCGCTGATGAAACCTGGCGTGAAGCTTGCCGGCTTGCTTGCTGTCAGCTGCAGGTCATTCGGGAAAGCTGCGATTTAAAGGGACAGCATTTGTATGTTGAAGGACCTTCTTGTTGCAGGTTTGGGGCTACTTCTTCAAGGCTTAGGCACAGCTGTGGAAGGTTGGAGCCTCACACACTTCTCCAATGTGATCTCCTGGGAAGCCCCTCTCGCCACCCTCACTCAGCGCTTCCTCAGCGGAGGCATCTACGAGAAGCATGGGACGCCTTTTTTTCCTTCCCTTCTTGCCATTAGAGGATCTCCAGCAGCAGAGGCGGCAGCAACAGAACCAGGAACAGCAGGATGAGCACCAGACTGCTGCTCACTCACCTGAAGCTGCACAGGCCAGAAGGGGCCAGCGCTTGGACATGGCTTGAGAGCACCTTGCTGCGCTTTAGGGGGCCATGAGGACCCGTTTCTGCACTGGCAGTCCTACTCAGAAGGACTTCCATGAAGGTCTGGTTTCTCTGTTCAATAGATGGCCAACGCTGTTCAAGAGATGTCATTCTCTTATGAGCACTCACCATGTTTTCCGTACCCTGGCGAGTTATCTCCTCCATGGAGGTTGCCAACCTTTCCATGGTGATGCGTTCATGCGCCAATGACTCCACAAAGGCTCTGCTCATGGTCGCTATGGACTCGCAGCGACCCTGGAGACAAAACCTGCCAGAGGCTCCTGCATCTGTGCATGGAGATCCATCTCCTCTTCTCTTGCAGATGGACCCAGAGGCAGAGGGTCGACATGCAGCGCAACTGAGCTGAGCTGGCAGAGTCCTGCGCCCTCCGATGAGGACGCTCCACTGCTGTCCCTGTCTCCAGAATCTGCTGAGGCTCACTTGTGAGCTGTGATACACCAGGTGACAACACTACTCTATGTCCCGAAGGTCCACCCGAAGAGTGTCTGCGCTGGTGCTGGGTGCGCTTACTTCTGCTGACGCTGCGCCCTCAGAGGTTGGAGCTTCCTCTGAGGAGTCTGGCTGCACAGCCTCTTCCTCCTCCACACTGGGGACAGGGGCTCTGGATGGTCCTGTGGGGGAGTAGAGGAAGGAGTTAGAGATGTGATGCCAAGGTGACATGCACGTTCGAGTTGACATCTGCTGACACCTGCATCCATGCAGCCTTGGTCTCAGTGGGAGGCCTCTTCCTGCCTGACCTAGGGAAGAGGACCTCCCT
Source organism: Somniosus microcephalus (assembly GCF_052327205.1). Taxonomy (NCBI): domain Eukaryota; kingdom Metazoa; phylum Chordata; class Chondrichthyes; order Squaliformes; family Somniosidae; genus Somniosus; species Somniosus microcephalus. The sequence continues at coordinate 216,974,004 of NC_140992.1, forward strand.
GTGGGCCCTAACCCCATCCAATAATGCCTGCAGTGAAGCTTCGTCGAATTTGGAGGCAGCTCGGGGTCTGGCACTGGCCACAGCTGCTGCAGGCTCCTCTGCCATCCTGTATGGTTCGTGAGGAAGCAATGCTTGCTGTGGACCTTGAAAGCACCACGAATGATGACATCATAGTGCGGGGCTTCCTGACTAGAAATGGACAATTAGCAAGGCTGCCCACATGCTGGAAATTAATTGGCCACTTGAGGGAAAATTGCGTGGAGCTGGCTGACACTTTTTTGTGTGTCAGAACCCCACATTCGGGGGAATCCGACCATTTCCCACACAAGCCACAAAATCGGCCCAAAGAGTAGGGAAAAACGGGTCTTTTTCAGGATGGCAGGCTGTGACTAGTGGGGTACCGCAAGGATCAGTGCTTGGGCCCCAGCTATTCACAATCTATATCAATGATTTGGATGAGGGGACTAAATGTAACATTTCCAAATTTGCTGATGATACAAAGCTAGGAGGCAGTGTCAGTTGTGAAGAGGATGTGAAGAGGCTACAAGGGGATCTCGACAGGCTCAGTGAATGGGCAAGAACATGGCAGATGGAATATAATGTGGATAAATGTGAAGTTATCCACTTTGGTAGAAAAAACAGAAAGGCAGAGTATTTCCTAAATGGTGAAAGATTGGGGAATGCAGATGCTCAAAGGGACCTGTGTGTCCTTGTACATGAGTCACTGAAAGTGAATGTGCAGGTGCAGCAAGCCATTAGGAAGGCAAATGGTATGCTGGCCTTCATTACAAGAGGATCTGAGTACAGGAGTAAAGAAGTCTTACTCCAATTATCCACTTGGTGAGACCACACCTGGAGTACTGTGTACAATTTTGGTCTTACCTAAGGAAGGATATACTTGCCATAGAGGGAGTGCAACGAAGGTTCACGAGATTGATTCCTGGGATGGCGGGACTGTCGTATGAGAAGAGATTGAGTAAACTAGGCCTGTATTCTCTTGAATTCAGAAGAATGAGAGGGGATCTCATTGAAGCATACAAAATTATTACAGGGCTTGATAGGATGGATGCTGGGAGAATGTTTCCCTTGGCTGGGGAGTCTAGAACCAGGGGCCACAGCCTCAGGATAAAGGGTAGGCCAGTCAGGATTGAGATGAGAAGAAATTTCTTCACACAGAGGGTGGTGAATCTTTGGAATTCTCTACCCCAGAGGGCTGTGGAGGCTCAGTCATTGGGTATATTCAAAACAGAAGTCAATAGATTTCTGACTAGTAAGGGCATCAAGGGATATGGCGATAGGGCCGGTGAATGGAGTTGAGGCAGAAGATCAGCCATGATCTCATTGAATGGCGGAGCAAGCTCGAAAGGCCGAATGGCCTACTCCTGCTCCTATTTCTTATGTTCTTATAAATATTTGCAGACATTGCAGTCGCAAAACCTCTTGCTGCATCTCCATGACCGCCCTCTTTCTGGAGATTCAGCGTCTGCATGCAGCTGAGCAGAGCTGGGAGCGTCCTGCGCCCTCTGGCGAGGAGTCTCCACCATCCTGTCTTACTCACTTGTGAGTTGTGAGACACCAGGTGACAACACTACTCTATCTCATGTGGGACCCACTGAGGTGTGCATATCTGCGCTGGTGCTGGGTGCGCTCATGTCTGGTAACAGTGCACCCTCAGAGGCTCCTCTGAGGAGTCGTCTTCCTCTTCCTCCTGGACAGTGGGGGCGGGGGGGGGGTGGCTCTTGATGGACCTGTGGGAAAGTAAAGAGATGAGTTAGATATGTCATATGAATAATGGGTACAGATACCATTATGCACATGATGACCATTCAGTGGCTGATGACATCAGTCCCCATATGAGTGACTGATTTACACCATGTAGGTGTTTGATATGTCACCAGGTTGCGGAGATGTCCCCCTCTCTCCATTTCCCACCTTGAGCTGCTCGGAGACTCCCGATACTTCTAACGCAGCCTCCTCTGCTGTTGTGAGGGTGGCAAATGATGGCGCTCCACCTCCTGTTCTCTCCCTCTCCCTCTTATTGTGGGCTCTCTTTTCCTGCAAGGAGAGAAAGAAGAGAAGGTTGAGTGAGAGTGATGGAATAAGTGTAACGAATGGATGGATTAGATCTTGGGGAGACTATGATGAAGTGAGATGGCAATGCCAAGTGGCCTCCTTGTGTGTTGTTAGTTGGTATGATTGCGTTAGGATGAGGGTGAGTGAGAGGGGTGGCTAGTAAGATGGGGATGTGATAATGTAGATCGAGAGAGAGGGATGGGTGGATGTGCAAGGTATGTTGGTGTGAGTAATGATGTGCAGGAGTAGTGTTGGGAAGTGAGAGTGATGGGGATGTGATGAGAGGCACAGCAGGAGGAAGCTCAGTGTGGCTTTGTACTCACCTTTCCTGATCTAATGAGATCATTGAAACGGCACTGAACCCAGGTCCTCCTGACCACATCCCTGCTGTCGACCTCCTCTGCAATTTGGAGCCAGGCTCTTTTTGTCTTCTGGGAAGGTCTCTTCCGCCCATTTGAAGGGAAGAGGACCTCCCTGCGTACTTTGACTCCCTCCACAAGCATATGGAGGGAGTCATCGGAAAACCTGGGTGCAGCCCTCTGCCTCTGTGCAGTCATGTTTCCAAGTGTTTGGAACATTCAAACCCTCCAGTGCAGTGACTGCACACTCCTAGATGAACCTTCAAATGCAATGTGGCCATGGCTCCTTTAAATATCCCGGCTGAAAACAGGTCATGGATGACGTCATCACACCCGCACCATTTAATTGGACCAGGTAACACGCTGGGCAGGCTTAATAGACCCCGTTAGTGCAAAGTCAATTTCTGGAGCGGGATGGAAGTAGCAATAGGGTCGCGACCCGCCACACCGACCGCCCGCACCCAACCCGCCCAAGTAAAGAAAATTCCGGTCTATGCCTCTATTAATAAAGCCAAGTATCCCATATGCTTTTTTAACAGCCTTTTCAACTTGTCCTGCTACCTTCAAAGATTTGTGTACATACACCCCAGATCTTTCTGTTCCTGCACTCCCTTTAAATTTGTACAATTATGTTCATATTACCTCTCCTCATTCTTCCTACTAAAATATATCACTTCACACTTCTCTGCATTAATTTCATCTGCCATGTGTCTGCCCATTTCACCAGTCTGTCTTTGTCCTCCTGAAATCTGTTACTATCCTCCTCATTGTTTACTACATTTCCGAGTTTTGTATCATCTGCAAACTTTGAAATTATGCCCTGTATAACCAAGACCAGGTCATTAATAAATATCAAATATAAAACCGACCCCTGGGGAGCACCACTGTATACCTTCCTCCAGTCTGAAAAACATCCGTTCACCAAATACTCTCTGTCCCTTAGCCAATTTTGCATCCATGCTGCCACTGTTCCTTTAATCCCATGGGCTTCAAATTCCTAACAAGTCTATTATGTGGTACTTTGTCAAATGCCTTTTGAATGTCCATATACCCATCAACCGTATTATCCTTGTCAACCCTCTCCATTACTTCATCAAAGAACTCGATCAAGTTAGTCAAACACGATTTGCCTTTAACAAATCCATGCTGACTTTCATTTATTAGCCATTTATTTTCCAAATGCCAATTAATTTTGTCTTGGATTATTGTCTCTTAAATTTTCCCCACCACCGAGGTTAGCCTGTAGTTGTCGGTTTTATCCCTCTCCCCTTTTTTAAACAGGTGTGTAACATCTGCAATCCTCCAGTCCTCTGGCACCACCCTCATATCCAAAGAGGATTTGAAGATTGTGGCCAGAGCTTGCACAATTTCCACTCTTACTTCCCTCTGTAACCGAGGATGCATCCCATCTGGACCAGGTGACTTTTCTGCTTTGAGGACTGCCAATCTTTTAAGTACCTCCTCTTTATCTATTTTTATTCTATCCACTATCGCTACTGCCTCCTTCTTTATTGCTACATTGGCAGCATCCTCTTCTCCAGACAGATGCAATGTACTCATTTAGTACCTTAGCCATGCCCTTTGCCTCTACAGGAATATCTCCTTTTTGGTCCTTGATCGCTCACCCTTTGATTATATTTTTACTATTTATGTTTTTATAGAGGACTTTTGGGTTCCATTTTATGTTAGCTGCTAATCTATTCTCAATCTCACACTTTGCCCCTCTTATTCCCTATTTTAACCCTCCTCTGTACTTTCTATATTCAGCTTGGTTCTCTACTGTCTTATGAACCTTACAATTGTCATTAGCCTCCTTTTACTGCTTCATTTTAACCTCTATATTCATCCAGAGATCTCTAGCTTTGGATGCCCTTCAGTGTTCCCTTTAAGTTGCGTGGCCATGCAGCTGTCTAGAGCTCCTGCGCAGCTGGCTCACCGGCTTTTAAATGCAAAAACCGCGCATGCACTGATTTTTGAATGGGCCACATGGCCCAAAGAAAAAATCAGAGGGAACATTGATGCCCTTCCTTTCCCCTCATGGGAATGTGTCTACTCTGTACCAAAACCATCTCTTTGAATGCCTCCCATTGTTCAATTACTGTTTTGCCTACCAATTTTTGATTCCAATCCACCTGGGCCAGATCCCTTTTCAATGCACTGAAGTTAGCCCTCCTGCAGTTAAGTATTTTTACACTTGATTGTACCATGTCCTTTTCCATAACTATTCTAAACCTGATGATATTACGATCACTGTTCCCCAAATGCTCTCCCACCGAAACATGCTCCGCTTGCCCCACTTCATTCTCCAGAATTAGATCCAGCATGGCTTCCTTCCTTGTTGGGCTAGAAACACACTGATCATGAAAGTTTTCTTGTACACGTTTCAAGAATTCCTCCCTCTCTTTGTTACTACCCCAGCCTATATTGGGATAATTGAAGTCCCCCATTATTACTACTCTGTAGTTCTTGCATCTTTTTGTAATTTGCCTGAAAATTTGCTCCTCCATCTCCTTCCCATTATTTGGTGGCCTATAGTATACACCCAGTAGCATAATAGCTCCTCTGAAGTTATTGCTTGTACACTAAATTGTCTTTCTATGAAAAATAGGCTCATAGTTATGGATTTTCTATATTAAATAGAGTAACAGCATAATGAGGAAACAGTAACATTATTCAATCTCTCTTCTTGCAACTCACCTTATCTTCTTATAAATATATTGGGGCACATATCCAGCGTAAAACTGCAGTGAACATTCAAGTGGGACCCAAAAATGTGGGACCTCCATCTCAATGACCCATTGAATTCCAACTGAGAGCTGGGGTGGATGGAAGTTCTGTTTATCTCATAGTGGGCCACGATGTCAGGAAGGAAGTGGGACTAGTGTGATGGCATCCCTTGCTCGAATTCCCACACCTCTTACCTTGTGACTGTTCTGGAAGTCTGAAAGAGACCGATACCAGGTCTTGGCCTGGATATCCTAGAAGATTGATATTGAATACATATATCGAAGTTTCTGCGTATTTGCGTAGAGACATGCGTAACCGGGGAGCAAATCAATTACATGGCCTAAAAGGTTGTGTAATTTTGGCTGTAAGTTACGAGCGCGCCTAAGTACAATACACCCAAATCTCCTCAATCTTTTACGATCGTCTATTGATCTCCGCCCATGATTGGTGGCTCTGCTCCCAAGTCACAGAGCCTCATATACGAGTTTCCTGCAATTACGCTTACTCACAATTATGACCAAGTTTTCAGGCGCAGCAGAAAACAAAGTCAATTTTTTGGTGTTTTATTGCAATATTTTATTAAAAAAAGGTCATCCTCACTGTGAGTTCGGTACTTTCCTTAGGCTCCGATTGTTTACACTGATTTCCACTGATTTGCTTTCGGGCATATAATAATGAGATTTGCAGGAAATTTGAACGTAACTTAACATTGTTAAAATAGGCATGTTTTCAGGTCTAACTTCTGGGTTGTGCACATGGGGGAAATTCCAGGCCATATTGATTCACATCAAACACTCCATAAGAACATTACAAAGTTGAACAAGTAAAACCATTTGGCCAATTAAGTTAATTCCTTTCACAAACCATGTAGTATCTTCTCTATCATGGACTCTATTTAATCTCCTGTGTTCGATTCCCTGACACTACCCAGATCATATGTAGAAAGCCAAGTGATTCTTTAATATGGTGGAAAAGTTTTTTTGAAAGTGCCCCACTAACGTCTCGATACAACCCAGTGGTGGCTGCCTGGTACCAGCTAGAACCTCAGGAACAATGCGCCCTCTAACATTTTTTTTTCGTGCGCGGTACCTTTAACTGGCTGTGCGGCCCATTCAAATTTTCGCGTATGTGCAATTTCTTCAATGTAAAAGCCGGTGAGCGGCCTGCACGGGACCTCCAGACCGCTGCGCAGTCCCACAGCTTAGTGTGAACATTGCTCATGACCCATTGCCACTGTTACACCTTGCTCTGTGTCTCCTCCATAACACATTTGCTATTTCTGTTGTGGTGTGTCTGTGCTTTGTGTCAGCCGTGGCTCAGTGGGTAGCAATCTTGCCTCTGAGTCAGAAGGTTGTGGGTTCAACCCCCATTGCAGAGACATGAGCACTTAAATCTAGGCTGACACTCTAGTGCAATATTAAGGGAGTGCTGCACTGTCGGAGGTGTCGTCTTTCAGATGAGACGTTAAACTGAGCCCCCGTCTGCCCTGTTGGGTGGATGTAAAAGATTCCACTCTTTGAAGAAGAGCAGGGGAGTGCTCCCTGATGTCCCAGCCAATACTTATCCCTCAATCAACATCACTAAAACAGATTATCTGGTCATTACCACATTGCTCTTTATGGGACCTTGTTATGTGCAAATTCGCTGCCACGTTTCCTACATTCCAACAATGACTACATTTCAATTAAGTACGTTGGCTGTAAAGCGCTTTGGGGCATCCTGAGGTCATGAAAGGCACTATATAAATGTAAGTCTTTCTTTTTTTGTGCTGACATTTTGCTTTGAATGAATGTAGTGGCAATTCGTTCTCAGATGGATGACACTCTTTGGTGGTCCTCTGAGGTTTTGTTGCTCTGTGCAGAATGCTGATACATTATAAGCATATAAGCACATTTATCCATTTGGGTATTGTACTGGTTTTGCATGCACTATTACACAGACATGCACCCTCTGTGTGAATGCAAATGATAGAATATATGATAATATGGCACATATCATATTACAACATACCCCCCACTCCATATTCCAATCTCAATATCTTACAACTCTTTCCCCTGAACAAATTAGTGATAGATTCTTCAACATGCTGCTCAACAGGATTTTAGCCACTGCCCCAGGGTCTTGGTGGCAGTGTCATAGAAACATAGAAGATAGGAGCAGGAGTAGGCCATTCAATAAGATCATGGCTGATCATCCAAATTCAGTACCCTGTTTCTGCCTTCTCTCCATATCCCTTGATCCCTTTAGCCTTAAGAAATATATCCAACTCCTTCTTGAATATATTTAATGAATTGGCTCTACTGCCTTCTTTGGTAGAGAATTCCACAGGTTCACCACTCTCTGGGTGAAGAAATTCCTCCTCATCTCTGTCCTAAATGGCTTACCCCTTGTCCTTAGACTGTGACCCCTGGTTCTGGACTCCCCGACCATCGGGAACATCCTTCCAGCATTTAGTCTGTCTAGCCCTGTTAGAATTCTATAAGTTTCGATGAGATCCCCTCTCATTCTTCTAAACTCCAGCGAGTACAAGCTCAATCAACCCAATCTCTCCTCATACGTCATTCCTGCCATCCCAGGTATCAGTCTGGTGAATCTTCGCTGCACTCCTTTCATGGCAAGAATATCCTTCCTCAGATAAGGCGACCAAAACTGCACACAATACTCAAGATGTGGTCTCACCAAGGCCCTGTACAACTGCAGCAAGACATCCTTGTTCCTGTACTCAAACCCTCTCGCTACAAAGGCCAACATACCATTTGCCTTCTTAACCGCCTGCTGCACCTGCATGCTTACTTTCAGCGACTGGTGCACAAGGACGCCCAGGTCTCGTTGCACTTCCCCTTCTCCCAATCTATTGCCATTCAGATAATAATCTGCCTTCCTGTTTTTGATACCAAAGTGGATAACCTCGCATTTATCCACGTTATATTGCATCTGCCATGCTTCTGCCCAATTACCCAACCTGTCCAAATCATACTGGAGTTTCTCAGCTTCCTCCTCACAGCACACACGCCCACCCAGCTTTGTGTCGTCTGCAAACTTGGAGATATTACATCTAGTTCCCTCGTCTAGATCATTAATATATATTGTGAATAGCTGGGGTCCAAGGACCGATCCCTGCGGTACCCCACTAGTCACTGCCTGCCACTCGGAAAACGACCCGTTTATTCCAACTCTTTGCTTTCTGTCTGCCAACCAGTTCTCTATCCAAGTCAATACCTTGCCCCCAATCCCATGTGCCTTAATTTTACACGCTAATCTCTTATGCGGGACCTTATCGAAAGCCTTTTGAAAATCCAAATACACCACATCCACTGGTCCTCCCTTATCTATTTTGCCAGTTACATCCTCAAAAAATTCCAGTAGATTAGTCAAGCACGATTTACCTTTTGTAAATCCATGTTGACTTTGTCCGATCCGGTCACTTTTTTCCAAGTGCTCTGCTATTACAACCTTTATAATGGACTCTAGCATTTTCCCCACTACTGATATCAGGCTTACCGGTCTGTAATTCCCCGTTTTCTCTCTACCACCCTTTTTGAACAGTGGGGTAACATTAGCTACCTGCCAATCCATGGGTACTGTTCCAGAGTCTATCGAATTTTAGAAGATGACCAGCAATGCATCTACTATTTCTAGGGCCACTTCCTTAAGTACCCTCTGGGGATTTATCGGCCCTCAATCCCATCAATTTCCCAAACACCATTTCCCTACAAATACTGATTTCTATCAGTTCCTCCCTTTCATTAGACCCTACATTCCCCGACATCTTTGGGAGGTTATTTGTGTCCTCCTTTGTGAAGACAGAACCAAAGTATGTATTTAATTGGTCTGCCATTTCTTTGTTCCCCATTATAAATTCCCCTGATTCTGACTGCAAGGGACCTACGCTTGACTTCACCAATCTTTTTCTCTTCACATATCTATAAAAGCTTTTAGTCAGTTTTTATGTTCCCAGCAAGCTTCCTCTCATACTCTATTTTCCCCTTCTTAATTAATCCCTTTGTCCTCCTTTGTTGAATCCCAAACTGCTCCCAATCCTCAGGTTTGCTGCTTTTTCTGGCCAATTTATATGTCCTCTCCTTGGATCTTATGCTATCCCTAATTTCCCTTGTTAACCACGGTTGAGTCACCTTTTTTGTTTTATTTTTATGCCAAACTGGGATGAACAAATTCTATAGTTCATCCATGCAATCTTTGAGTGTTTGCCATTGCCCATCCACCGTCAACCCTTTGAGTGACATTCCCCAATCAACCCTACCCAACTCGCACCTCATACCATCGTAGTCTCCTTTATGTAAATTCAGGACCTTGGTCTCTGAGTCAACTATTTCACTCTCCATCTTAATGAAGAATTCTATCATATTATGATCGCTCTGACCCAAGGGGCCTCGCACAACAAGATTGCTAATTAATCCTTTCTCATTACATAATACCCAGTCTAAGATGGCCTGATCTCTAGTTGGTTCCTCGACATACTGGTCCAGGAAACCATCCCGTATACACTCCAGGAATTCCTCCTCCACAGTATTGTTACTAATTTGGTTAGCCCAACCTATATGTAGATTAAAGTCACCCATGATAACTGCTGTGCCCTTATTGTGCGTGTCTCTAATTTCCCATTTAATGCCATCCCCGACCTCCGCATTACTGTTTGGAGGTCTATACACCACTCCCACTTATGTTTTCTGCCCCTTGGTATTTCTCAGTTCTACCCATACAGATTCCACATCATCAGAGCTAATATCCTTCCTTTCAATTGTGTTAATCCCCTCTTTAACCAGCGATGCTACCCCACCTCCTTTTCCTTTTTGCCTATCTTTCCTGAATGTTGAATACCCCTGGATGTTGAGTTCCCAGCCTTGGCCACCCTGGAGCCATGTTTCCGTAATCCCAATCGTATCATATTCGTTTACCTCTATTTGCGCAGCTAATTCATCCACCTTATTATGAATGCTCCTCGCATTAAGACACAAAGCCTTCAGGCTTGTTTTTTTAACACTCTTAGATCTTTTAGAATTATTATTTACTGTGGCCATGTTTGATTTAAACCCTTGATTTCTCTGACTGCCACTTTTGTTTTTCTCCTTCCTGTCTTTTGCTTTTATCCTTGTTTCCCTTTCCTCTGTCTCCCCGCTCAGGTTCCCAACCCTCCCCCAGAGCATTAGCAAACACTCCCCCTAGGACATCGGTCCCGGCCCTGCCCAGGTGCAAACTGTCCGTTTTGTACTGGTCCCACCTCCCCCAGAACCGGTTCCAATGTCCCAGGAATTTGAATCCCTCCCCCTTGCACCATTCCTCTAGCCACGTATTCATCTGAAATATCCTTCTATTTCTACTCTGACTAGCACGTGACACTGGTAGCAATCCTGAGATTACTACCTTTGAGGTCCTATTTTTTAATTTACCTCCTAACTCCCTATATTCAGCTTTTAGGACCTCATCCCAGTTTTTACCTACATCGTTGGTACCTATATGCACCACGACAACTGGCTGTTCAACCTCCCCTTCCAAAATGTTCTCCAGCCGCTCTGAGACATCCTTGACCCTTGCACCAGGGTGGCAACACACCATCCTGGAGTCTCGTTTGCGGCCGCAGAAACGCTTATCTCTTCCCCTTACAATAGAATCCCCTATTACTATAGCTCTCCCCCTCTTTTTCCTCCCATCCTGTGCAGCAGAGCCACCCCTGGTGCCAGGAAGTTGGCTGCTGCTGCCTTCCCCTGGTAAGCCATCCCCTCTATCAGTATCCAAAGTGGTATATTTGTTTGAGAGGGGGATGACCACAGGGGACCCCTGCACTACCTGCCTGCGCCTACAACTCTGCCTGTTGGTCACCCATTCCCTTTCTGCCTGTGCCACCTTTACCTGCGGTGTGACCAACTGATTAAACGTGCTATTCACGATGTCCTCAACGTCTCGAATGGTCCAGTATGTATCCAATCACAGCTCCAGCGCCGCAATGCAGTCTGTCAGTAGCTGCAGCTGGACACACTTCCTGCACACATGGTTGTCGGGGACAGAGGAAGTGTCCCTGAGTTCCCACATAGCGCAGGAAGAGCATACCACGGCACCAGGCTGTCCTGCCATGGCTTACCCTTTAATTAATTCAAATTAAATTAAACAAATCAATCCCACCAATTTCACTACAATTAAATAATATATTTAAGGGCCCTGGTTTACAAACAGTCCCCGCTACACCACAGAGAGCTTAGAAAGTATAAACCACAGAGTTAAATTTAAAAAAAGAGAGAAATACTCACCAACCAATCACTTACCTGCTTTCTGGTGACGTCACACTTCGATTACTTTTTACTTCTCTCCCTCTCTGAGATTGGTAAACCTACCTGCGCCTCGGGCTTACCTTTTATACCTCACCGCCGCGATTTCCGCTGCCGCCGCTGCCGCTCTGAGGCCTACCTCAAGGGCAGAAGGCATGGATACAGGCTGTCAGGCCCCACCTCCCCACCATCATTTACATGCATTCAGTGGCTGATGCTTTCCTTTGTGGGGTGGGGAAGAGAAAAAGTAAGGGTGGACAGGAGGCCTCTCCGACCAATTTTCCAGCTGATTCCACTGCCAACCTTTTACAAAGGAGGCATTTGTATTTTCGTCGCATCAGAGACCTGGCCCTTCCTCTCTTCCTCCCTCCCCCCTCCCACCCCAACCTGGACCCAGCAAATTCTGTCAGGATTCCCTGTCTCCTGGGGCAGGCGGTATGCCCGAGAGGCATTCCTAGTGGTATGCATGTTAGTCTAGTATATTTAAATTGAGTGTACATCCTCCAATGCCATTCCTAGTAGTATGCATGTTAGTCTGAGATATTAAAAAACTTCGGCAGGTTGAGAGCTGAAATCAGAGACCTGGAGGTTTTCAGTGTATCTTGATTTCTCAAAAGCCTTTCGTAAAGTGCTGCACAGTAAGCTGCTTAGTAAGGTTGTGACCGATGGGATTGGCCGGCAGATTCTAAGCTGGATGGTGAATAGCTTGCATTTGTGTAGGCAGAGGATAGTTAATAATGGTAGCAGCCTTGCGTGGGGTCCAGTTACTCATGGAGTCCTGCAGGGCAGGATTAGGACAGTTGCTCTACACCATCTTTGAATGAAGGCATCGGGTGAACAATTCTTAGGTTTGCTGAAGACACTAACATGTGTGCGGAATAAGGACATTAGATGAAATAAGTAGACTGCAGGCTAATCTAAAAACAATGGGAGGATAGGTCAGTATGTGGCAAATGCCCCTCAATGACCTAAACTCAGCTCCAGGACATCGCTGCAGGAGTTCCTCAGGGCAGTGTCCTAGGCCAAACCATCTTCAGCTGCTTCATTAATGACCTTCCCTCCATCATAAGGTCAGAAGTGGGGATGTTCACTGTGCAATCATCAGTGTTCAGTTCCATTCGCAACCCCTCAGATAATGAAGCAGTCCATGCCCTCATGCAGCAAGACCTGGACAACATTTAGGCTTGGGCTGATAACTGGCAAGCAACATTTTCATCACACAAGGTCCAGGCAATGCCTATCTCCAACAAGCAAGAGTCTAACCACCTCCCTTTGACATTGAACAGCATTACCATCGCTGAATCCCCCACCATCAACATCCTGGGGGGGTCACTATTGACCAGAAACTTAACTGGACCAGCCACATAAATACTGTGCCTACAAGAGCAGGTCAGAGGTTGGGTATTCTGCAGTGAGTGTCTCACCTCCTGACTCCCCAAAGCCTTTCCACCATCTACAAGGCACAAGTCAGAAGTGTGATGGAATACACTCCACTTGCCTGGATGAGTGCAGCTCCAACAACACTCAAGAAGCTCGACACCATCCAGGACAAAACAGCCCGCCTGATTGGCACCCCATCCACCACTTTAAACATTCACTTCCTCCGGCGTACCTTGGCTGCAGTGTGTACCATCTACAAGATGCACTGCAGCAACTCGCCAAGACTTCGTCATGAGCACCTCCCAAACCCGCGACCTCTACCACCTAGAAGGACAAGGGCAGCAGGCACTTGGGAACACCAAATTCACCTGCAAGTTCCCCTCCAAGTTACACACCATCCTGACTTGGAAATATATCGCTGTTCCTTCATCGTTGCTGGGTCAAAATCCTGGAACTCCCTCCCCAACAGCACTATGGGAGTACCTTCACCATACGGACTGCAGCGGTTCAAGAAGGTGGCTCACCACCGCATTCTCAAGGGAAATTAGGGATGGGCAATAAATGCTGGCCTTGTCAACAATGCCCACATCCCAGAAACGAATTTTAAAAACACCGTTCTTCCAGGATTTCCACAGCTCTTCCACCAAAGTTACAGAGGATATGCGGGAAAACCCCTATGGGAATTCGCCCCCCTCTGTATATATTGGAAGAATCAATGTGAAAAGTGAAAACCCACATCAGTGTACTATTGGAGCCTTAAGGGTTTATGGTAGATCAGGCTGACCTGGTAATATGTGTAACCACTTGAATTGAGTGTTTGCCAAAGAAAAAAAAACATATTTTCAACTGTTCCTGAATTGCTGGATACCCTCTCTTATCTGTAATTACAGTACTATAAATTATAGGTTTCTTGAATTGCTGAATGTTGATTTAGCTCCCTTATTATGAATGCAACCAAAAAATGTCATGACATTTTAAGATAATTTTTTTTGCCCAACAGATAAGTAAATTAAAGCAGAAATTTATCCAGATAATAGTGAATGAAGACAGGATTATTTATAATTTAGGTCTAATTTCTTATACAGTGTATAGGGGAGTCATACAGAGTGTTGCATTACAGATAGATTTTATATTGTAAATCATGGACACACATTGATAATTTGTTTTAACTCATTATTTTGGGATTTCATGGAAACTAAAGAGGCTGTTAATTGCAATTTTTTGCATTTGTAAACTCATGTAAAGCATCTCCAATAAAATCCTTAAAATTTACTTTTTTTAACCTCAGAATTCAAATATAATTGAAAATATTGACAAATGCTCTCATCTATTGCAGTACTGGAGTATAAAATATTTGTTGCACATACAACATTGGATCACTGACCTGAGAAAATAGATTCTCCTTTGACTTTAGACTACATTCTTCCGGATCATTTAGGTGGAGCTGGTGTAGATACAATAAAAGGACAGCTTGACATTGTGCTTAAATTCTTAACTAAATGATATGATGACATTTTTCTGTTACAGTTAGTACCGCTGTTCACTCCTGTTGATTGCACAAGTGCTAGCAGGAATATCTTCCTAAACTGCCACCATGCTGAAAGTGTTCTCTAATTGCGAGTTCATGCTGTGACCCAGTGCTATCATTTACCTTTAGCACTTGAATTCACATTAGTGTATTAGTGAAGTAGCTCCACTAAAGAAGCACAAATAAGATTTTGGAGTGCACCTTTAAATTAAATGTGCATGCACACATATGTTGTTTACATAATCTTTCATGTGTAGCCTTTTTCTTAAATTCTTGGGCTTTTGGGAAGCAGAAGGTAATAGGATGAGGAGGTGTTCCTGCAGGGAATTGGGTGATGGTCCACTGCCAGTTTATGTGGCTGGTGTTTTCATGCATCAGATTGGTCACTAATATAAAATCTATCCTGAGGTAGCTCAGGCTTAGACTGGTACTATTTTGGAACTTGCAGTTCGGGCAGTTTATAGTGGCAGACAGATCTGGCTTTTGAGATGAATCGTAATTATATGGTTAGATTTTAAATGAAATAGATGAACAGTGTGTCTGGAAAAACAGAGGTCATAGAAGGTGGAAAAACAAGTAGATGAGGCCATAAAAAACACAATAGAACTTTGTATCTAGAGGCATAGAATACAAAAGCAAGGGAGTGATATTGAACTTTTAGAAAACCTTAGTTAGACCACAGTTGAACCACTGTGTATAGCTTTGAACACCCATTATAGGAAAGATATACAGGTACACTATCCCTTATCCGAAAGCCTTGGGACCAGCTGAGTTTCGGTTTTCGGAATTTTTCGGATTTCAGAAGGTATTATTATAAGACTGGGAAATTTGTATTTAATATAAATTTTAAAAGTTCAGGCTACCTCTTGCGACTGTTCCGTGTCTCATTCCCCTTCCTGCTTCTCTGGAAAGCCGGATATCGGCTGACTCCTACTAAGCTGGCCCGCAAATCAGGTCGGGGGTCGGGTGGGGGGGGAGAAAAGAATATCGGACGGGCCGCGGTTCGGGTCGGGTGGGGGGGGGGGGGTCGGGCGGGGGTCGGGGGGGAGAAAAGAATATCGGACGGGCCACGGTTCGGGTCGGGTGGGGGGGGGGGGGTCGGGCGGGGGTCGGGGGGGAGAAAAGAATATCGGACGGGCCACGGTTCGGGTCGGGGAGAAATGAATATCGGACGGGTCGGTGGGGGGGGGGGGAGAAAAGAATATTGGACGGGCCGCAGTTCGGGCCGGGTCGGGGGGGGGGGGGAGAAAAGAATATCGGACGGGCCGCTGCAGCTATCGGACGGGCCGCTGTATTGTTGGGTTCACTCTCCCGGTACCTCCTTCACACTGCCTGGCTCGGCCTGCAATCTCCTACCCAGGAGGGAACTCTGTGACCCTCTGCCCTGCTCAGCGTAAGTCGTGCGCCACTCTGGTTATGTCGTGCGCACGACTTACGCTGAACAAAAAAACTTTCGGTTTTTAGAGGTTTTCGGTTTTCGGAAGTTCGGATAAAGGATAGTCTACCTGTAATAACATTTAAAAAAAAGTGTGGTGTAGGTTCTCTAGAACATTACCAGGAATGGGGGTTTACAGTTAGAATGAGAAATTACTGACCTCTATTTTAATAAAATCCACTCAGCAGGAACGGGACGGGTGAACGGTTAAAATGACAAAATTCAGCTTACTGCCCCGTTACCGCCAGAAACCGGGCAACCGCCATTTTAACTCGGGAGCCGCTGGAAACAGGCAGCTGTCTCATTAATGAATGTAAATCGGGTTCCAATTATGTTATCAGGACCCTGACGCGATTTTAACTGGGCAGATCAGCAGCCCCGCCCAGTGGCAAACCTGCTGAGTGAAACCTAGCGGGATTGGCTTCAGCGAGCTGACTGACATGAAGGGAATCAGTATTTAAAGGGGCATTCACTTGCAGGCACTCGGATCATTCGGATCTGTGTGCTATTTTGATTATGGATTTCCAAGGGACTTCTGAGCTTTGAGTTTGCTTCTTTCTGACTTTTTGCCTTAACTACCCTGATTCATTGCTTACTACTTATCATGGATGCTATTTTTGCTTCATTCCTTTGAATGGAGGATCAGTTAGAGGAAGAGCAGCAGTAGCAGCAGCCTCAACAACCAGGGCAAGCAGCAGGTGGGCCTGTTAAAGCAAGTGAGGGGAGCTGCTTGTAGAAGACCTTACCCAGACCAGACCCATGCCCTCATGTCCAGTGCATAATAGAACATAAGAAATAGGAGCAGGAGTAGGCCATTCGGCCCTCGAGCCTGCTCCACCATTCAGTAGATCATGGCTGATCTGATCATGGCCTCAACTCCACTTTCCTGCACTATCCCCTTATCCCTTGATTCCCTTAATATCCAAAACTCTATCGATCTATGTCTTGAATATACTCAACGACTGAGCATCCACAGCCCTCTGGGGTAGAGAATTCCAAAGATTCACCACCCTCTGAGTGAAGAAATTTCTCCTAAATGGCCGACCCCTTATTCTGAGACTGTGACCCTTGGTTCTAGACTCCCCAGCCAGGGGAAACATCCTCCCTGCATCTACCCTGTCAAGCCCTGTAAGAATTTTGTATGTTACAATGAGATCACCTCTCATTTTTCTAAACTCCAGAGAATATAAAACTCCAGAGAATATAAGCCTAGTCTACTCAATCTCTCCTCATAGGACAATCCCCCCATCCCAGGAATCAGTCTGGTGAACCTTCGTTGCACTCCCTCTATGGCAAGAATATCCTTCCTTCAGTAAGGAGACCAAAACTGTACACACTGCACTTGTTAAAAGCGGCGGCAGTTTCAAACCGGCGGCAGTTGCGAGGTGAGGCCCGATCAGAGCATCGGACCTGTGAGGGGGCAGTGACCGGCGGCAGTTAAAAGCGGCGGCAGTTTCAAACCGGCGGCAGTTGCGAGGTGAGGCCCGATCAGAGCATCGGACCTGTGAGGGGGCAGTGACCGGCGGCAGTTAAAAGCGGCGGCAGTTTCAAACCGGCGGCAGTTGCGAGGTGAGGCGTACCAATTCAACAGCAGAGGAGAGAGGTAAAAAGTAATCCAAGTGTGACGTCACCAGGAAGCAGGTAAGTGATTGGTTGGTGAGTATCTCTTTTATTACAAGCTTAAATTCTGCGGTTTATATTTTCTTGTGTCTCTGTGGTGTAGTGGGGACAGTTGGTAAATAAGCGCCCTAGAGTATATCTTTAACTGGTGGTATTGAATTAATTTAAATTAATTAAAGGGGTAAGTCATGCCAGGAGAGCCCAGCCCCATGTTATGCTCCTCTTGCTCTATGTGGGAATTCAGGGACGCTGCCAGTGTCCCTGATGACCACGTGTGCCGGAAATGCATCCAGCTGCAGCTACTAACGGGCCGTATTGAGGCACTGGAGCTGCGGATGGATGGGTTGTGGAGCATTCACGATGCTGAGAGGGTCGTGGATTACACGTTTGATGAGTTGGTCACGCCGCAGGGTAGGGCTGCACAGGCAGGAGGGAAATGGGTGACCACCAGGTGGAGCAGTAGAAGCAGGCAGGTAGTGCAGGAGACCCCTGTGGCCATCCCCCTTTCAAACAGGTATACCAATTTGGATACTGTTGAGGGGGATGACTCACCAGAGGAAGGCCACAGCAGCCAACTTCCTGGCGCCGGGGGTGTTGCTGCTGCTCAGGAAGGGAGGAAAAAGAGTGGGAGAGCAATAGTGGTAGGGGATTCTATCGTAAGGGGAACAGATAGATGGTTCTGTGGCCGTAGACGTGACTCCAGGATGGTTTGTTGCCTCCCTGGTGCCAGGGTCAAGGATGTCACTGAACGGCTGCAGGGCATTCTGAAGGGGGAGGGGGAACAGGCAGAGGTCGTGGTTCACATTGGGACCAACGACATAGGTAGGAAGAGGGATGAGGTCCTGCAACAAGAATTTAGGGAGCTAGGTAGCAGATTAAAGAGCAGGACTTCAAAGGTTGTAATCTCTGGATTACTCCCGGTGCCATGTGCTAGTGAGTATAGGAATAGGAGGATAGAGCAGATGAATGCGTGGCTAAAGAGTTGGTGCAGGAGGGAGGGCTTTAGTTTCCTGGATCACTGGGCCTGCTTCTGGGAAAGGTGGGACTTGTACAAGTCGGATGGGTTGCACCTGAACCAGAGCGGGATAAATATCCTTGCGGGGAGGTTTGCTAGCACTGTCCGGGGGGGTTTAAACTAAAATGGCAGGGGGTTGGGAACCTGAGCAGGGAGACAGAGGAAAGGAAAACAGGGATAAAAGCAAAAGATAGGAAGGAGAAAAACAAAAGTGGCAGTCAGAGAAATCAACGGTTTAAATCAAACATGGCCGCAGTAAATAATAATTCTAATAGGTCTAAGAGCGTTAAAAAAACAAGCCTGAAGGCTTTGTGTCTTAGTGTGAGGAGCATTTGTAATAAGGTGGATGAATTGGCTGCGCAAATAGAGGTAAACGAATACGATTTGGTTGGGATTACAGAAACGTGGCTCAAGGATGGCCAAGACTGGGAACTCAACATCCAGGGGTATTCGATATTCAGGAAAGATAGGCAAAAAGGAAAGGGAGGTGGGGTAGCATTACTGGTTAAAGAAGGGATTAATACAATTGTAATGAAGGATATTAGCTCTGATGATGTGGAATCTGTATGGGTAGAATTGAGAAATACTAAGGGAAAAAAACATTAGTGGGAGTGGTATATAGACCTCCAAACAGTAAGGTGGAGGTTGGGGATGGCATTAAAAGGGAAATTAAAGAAGCGTGCAATAAGGGCACAGCAGTCATCATGGGTGACTTTAACCTGCATATAGATTGGGCCAACCAAATTAGTAACAATACTGTGGCGGAGGAATTCCTGGAGTGTTTACGGGATGGTTTCCTGGACCAATATGTCGAGGAACCAACCAGAGATCAGGCCATCTTAGACTGGGTATTATGCAACGAGAAAGGATTAATTAGCAATCTTGTTGTACGAGGCCCCTTGGGTCAGAGCGATCATAATATGATCGAATTCTTCATTAAGATGGAGAATGAAGTAGTTGACTCAGAGACAAGGGTCCTCAATTTAAATAAAGGAAACTACGATGGTCTGAGGAGCGAGTTGGGCAGGATTGAGTGGGGAATGGCGCTCAAAGGGTTGACGGTGGATAGGCAATGGCAAACATTCAAAGACCGAATGGATGAGCTACAGAATTTGTTCATCCCAGTTTGGCGTAAAAATAAAACAAAAAAGGTGACTCAACCGTGGCTAACAAGGGAAATTAGGGATAGCATAAGATCCAAGGAGAGGACATATAAATTGGCTAGAAAAAGCAATAATCCTGAGGATTGGGAGCAGTTTAGGAGTCAACAAAGGAGGACAAAGGGATTAATTAAGAAAGGGAAAATAGAATATGAGAGTAAGCTAGCAGGGAACATAAAAACTGACTGTAAAAGCTTATATAGATATGTGAAGAGAAAAAGATTGGTGAAGTCAAGCGTAGGTCCCTTGCAGTCAGAATCGGGGGAATTTATAATGGGAAACAAGGAAATGGCAGACCAACTAAATGCATACTTTGGTTCTGTCTTCACAAAGGAGGACACAAATAACCTCCCAGAGATGCCGGGGAACATAGGGTCTGATGAAAGTGAGGAACTGAAAGAAATCAGTATTCGTAGGAAAATGGTGTTAGGAAAATTGATGGGACTGAAGGCCGATAAATCCCCAGGGCCTGATGGTCTACATCCCAGGGTACTTAAGGAAGTGGCCCTAGAGATAGTAGATGCACTACTGATCATCTTCCAGAACTCGATAGACTCTGGAACGGTACCCATGGATTGGAGGGTAGCTAATGTTGCCCCACTATTCAAAAAAGGTGGTAGAGAAAAAGCGGGGAATTATAGACCGGTAAGCCTGACATCGGTAGTGGGGAAAATGCTAGAGTCTATTATAAAAGATGTAATAGCAGAGCACTTGGAAAGCAGTGACAGGATCGGACAAAGTCAACATGGATTTACAAAAGGTAAATCATGCTTGACTAATCTACTGGAATTTTTTGAGGATGTAACTGGTAAAATAGATAAGGGAGAACCAGTGGATGTGGTGTATTTGGACTTTCAGAAGGCTTTCGATGAGGTCCCACACAAGAGATTAGCATGCAAAATTAAGGCACATGGGATTGGGGGCAAGGTATTGACTTGGATAGAGAACTGGTTGGCGGACAGAAAGCAAAGAGTTGGAATAAACGGGTCGTTTTCCGAGTGGCAGGCAGTGACTAGTGGGGTACTGCAAGGATCTGTCCTAGGACCCCAGCTGTTCACAATATATATTAATGATCTGGATGAGGGAATTGGATGTAATATCTCCAAATTTGCAGACGACACAAAGCTGGGCGGGAGGGTAAGCTGCGAGGAGGATGTCGGGAAACTCCAGAACGATTTGGACAGGTTGGGTGATTGGGCAGAAACATGGCAAATGCACTATAATGTGGATAAATGTGAGGTTATCCACTTTGGTGGCAAAAACAGGAAGGCAGATTATTATTTGAATGGCAATAGATTGGGAGAAGGGGAAGTGCAAAGAGACCTGGGTGTCCTTGTGCACCAGTCGCTGAAGGTAAGCATGCAGGTGCAGCAGGCGGTTAAGAAGGCAAATGGTATGTTGGCCTTCGTAGCAAGAGGGTTCGAGTACAGGAACAAGGATGTCTTGCTACAGTTGTACAGGGCCTTGGTGAGACCGCACCTTGAGTATTGTGTGCAGTTTTGGTCACCATACCTGAGGAAGGACATTCTTGCCATGGAGGGAGTGCAGCGAAGATTCACCAGGCTGATACCTGGGATGGCAGGAATGACGTATGAGGAGAGATTGTGTCGATTGGGCTTATACTCACTGGAGTTTAGAAGATTGAGAGGGGATCTCATCGAAACCTATAAAATTCTGTCAGGTCTGGACAGACTAGATGCAGGAAGGATGTTTCTGATGGCCGGGGAGTCCAGAACCAGGGGTCATAGTCTAAGGATAAGGGGTAAGCCATTTAGGACTGAAATGAGGAGGAATTTCTTCACCCAGAGAGTGGTGAACCTGTGGAATTCTCTGCCACAGAGGGCCGTGGAGGCCAGTTCATTAAATATATTCAAGAAAGAGTTGGAAATGTTTCTTGAGGCTGAAGGGATGAAGGGATATGGGGAAAAGGCGGGGACAGGGTACTGAGTTTGGATGATCAGCCATGATCACATTGAATGGCGGAGCAGGCTCGAAGGGCCGAATGGCCTACTCCTGCTCCTATCTTCTATGTAACAGGGCATCAGAGGATGAGCCAGGAGTTTTTGTTAACAGGAAGGGCTTCCACTCCATCATCACATTGTAGCTAGGGAGACTATGGAGCAGTTGATGGAGCATGGCTCTCAGTAACCTACTCAATCTCCTTACTGTAAAACTGACCAGAAGCCCCTCTGCAATAAAAGCACTTGTTACCCCACTTCACCATTCCCTTAATTCTGCATTAAAGAACATTGAAACCTTTTATACAAGCCATATATATCACTGACATTCTGACAATGCAGACTAAGAAGTTGCAATGAAAAGAAACTATAGACCAAAGTCCAACATGTGATAACAGTGATGCTTTTAATTTCAAACATAATACTCTGGTGAATTCCTTAAGAAGGTTTACTAACACTACTAGTCCTACTACTAGCTGGGCTGGTGGAAAGTTGTTGTTGCTCATGTGGGGACCCTTGAGATGCTCGTGGCTGACAACTTCAGGGAGCTCAAGACTGAGAGGGCCCAGCTGCAGACTGCAGCATTTCGACTGCTGGCAGGGCAGTCTGGCCCAGCTGGTTTTCTTGCACCGTGGTTGGTACTGGTTTAGGAGGTGGCAAGAAAGCAAACACGCTGACATCCTAAGAGAAGGCAACTCATGCTGCTCTTGCTGTGACACTACCACTCCTGTGGAGCTGTGATTCATCACTTTCACTGATCTGTGGGAGAACAGACTGGAGAAAATAAGTGAATGCTTGAAAGCCCCTATCTACAAGGTCCACCAATCTCTCCACGATGGACACCTATCAGAGCCCAGAGCCTGCATGGCAGCTGTTTGAGCATCCATCATTGTCTCATGTTGCGAGGGCCTGGCTGCAGCGTACCTACAGGCGGCCACATTGTCCCAGGTAGACTGCAGTGTGCTGATGCTCATGCAAGAAGACAACACACAGGCTGGAAGCTGACCCCTCTATACTTTCAGCCATGGTGGTGAAACCTCTTGGCAGGCCTTCTAATATTTGGTATAACTGCTTGTGTGAAACAAGCAGTTTTCTTGGCAGAGTTGGGAGAGGACCCGACCCTCCGGCGAGTTGTCTCCTGGTCTGTCCATGACACTGCTATCTGCTGCTGATCACTAGTGCTGGGTGCTTTACCATGTGCAGTGCCCTCTAGCGCATTCTCTAACCCAGCCAGGGTCTCAGTCTCCGTGCGGATGCTTGGTTGTGATGCAACCCATGATGGTGCCTTCTCAGAAGGATTCTCCTCACTCTTTGGTGACCAGGTCAAGGGCAACATTGGTGGAGGGATGGAAAGCAAGCTGCCCGCCACCTTCTCGACTCACAAATATATTTAAAAAATGGTCAAAAAATGTGTACAGACTGGTACATATACATGTATAGATGAGCAGATAAATGTTTGTAAAATTTTAATTGCAAAACTAGGTAGACATAGAGCAGATGTTTCCACTTGTGGGGGGGACCAAAACTAGGGGCCATAAATATAATATTCACTAATAAATCCAACAGGGAATTCAGGAGAAACTTCATTACCCAGAGAGTGGTTAGAACATAGAACTCACTACCACAAGGAGTAGTTAAGACACATAGCTTAGATACATTTAAGGGGAAGCTAGATAAACATATGAGGGAGAAAGGAATAGAAAGTTATGCTGATAGAGTTAGATAAAGAGGGGTAGGTGGAGGCTCGTGTGGAGCATGGACCAGTTGGGCTGTTTCTGTGCTGTACATTCTGAGTAATCTATGTAAACGGTTAGCTTTTAATACAGAAACTCAGGACACAAAGAACTGTTTTGGAGATTCCCTTGCGTTTACATTGCAGTGTCTCCCAACTAATATATTAAACTAGCCTGTGAACACATACATTTTCATGCTTGCATGAGATCAAAGGGTACAATTCAGCAGGATTTCTTCTGCCAGGTTCATGCAAGAGTTGTCTAGGCCATAATCACTCTAGGCTAAATCTGACAATATAAACAGGGTATTGGATTTGACCGCAGAATGGGACTGACTGTATGAAATCAGTCAGACAGAATGACATACACACCTTGTAGCATTTCCCAACAGATTAGGAGGTGAAGAACTCACATTCTTCATTTAAGAGGTTCTATCACATATTTCTTTTCAGCGAAAGGCCAAGTTCAAAAACAATTTCACTCCCTTCATTTTATGCCCATTGTTTTTGATTCTTTGCAGGTGAAATTCAACTTCTATTTAAAAAAACTCACAAATAAATTAGGATAGATGTGATTAAAATTCCATTTCTTGGCTGTTACTTTTAAAAGTATATTTCACACCGTAGAAAAAATCTTTTACATTAATGAATCTTAAATATATAACAATCTTTCCATTGAAGAAGATAGTGATTGCATAAATCCACATTATTTAATTGGTTTGACAAAGTGGTATCTTTTCTCATTGGATACTTAAAAGAAACTAATAATTTAACATGATCATGTGAAATGATGGTTAGTTGGAGAAATGTATATCCATTAATAGAGAGCTCATAACGCGAGGAATTAAAATATACAAATAGAAACCATACTGACAAGGTTAATGCATTTATGTCATTTTTTGTCATATTACATTCCTGCGAAGTGCTTTGGGACATTTTCCTACATTAGAGGCATTATATAAATGCAAATTGTTGTTGTTGACTTGTTAATGGGGTAATTTCAACTAGTTTCTCAGGCGCCCACATTTCTTCACCTATTCTGAGCTAAGAATTTTGCCAGCTATTGTTTACCTTCTGTGTTATCAAGTTTGACCATTAAGAAAGGCCATGTGTTCATATAAGTGAAATGAAAGCTGCTGTAGTAAACCTCTCCCATATGTGGTGGGACAAACAGTATAAAGGGGAGTCATTCTCTGTCTGAAGGACTGCACTGTTTTATTATGTTTAGTGCAATCATTAGTGAAGCTCTGAATAAGGACTGGCTATGGGAGTATTCTTTACTGGACTACATATCACAAGTCTGAGCACATTGAACTAGGTAGCAATATATCATCACAGCCAAAAACTCAAAAGGTGTTTGTGAATTAATGATAAGTTTCAGCTTTACTTTATATCCTTTGCTTCGTAACTGACAAATGCATTTTTTTCTTGTTTTATTGTTGTATAGCTATACTATATACACTAGCAACAAATGTGTTGCTTGTCATTAGTGGGTACTGGAAGTTGTAGTACCTTAGCACAATTGCTTGCAAGCCTGCGTTTTGTACCTGACAGTAATTCCAGGAAAAATTAGGCCTAAATTCGTTGGCATCCCAGACTAGAGGCGATTCCGGCGGCACGTAGCAACAATGCGCCAGAACAGAGAGGACCAAACTAAGTTTGTCCTCAAGCCTCATGATCATAATTTAAGGTAAACTGCAGGCACCAATTACGTGCTCCAACGCAACTCCCCTGTCGGGGCCTAACCAATTTCAGCCGATGACAAGGCCCACTTGTAAGTTCGGGCAAGGGGGGAGTCGATCAGGAGGGCGTGGCAAGGGTGGCTCACCAGCAACCCACAGTTTTTTTGTGGAGCCAGGAGAAGGACTCCTGCTCCTTCCGACTCCGCAAAAATTGAAATTTCCTGAAGTTATGAGCCTTTGTTTGAAGGGCCTCCAGTGGTCCTTTTAAGGTCTGCTTGTTGGGTCGCTCAAGACCTGAAAATACTGGTTGGACAAATGCAATATATTTGAGGGTGGAAAGATATTGGACATGAATGTTAATGTAGGGACCAGGGATGGTTCAGCTGAAGCACTCTTCATTGAGCTGCTACTGAAAGCTCTAGCTGCAGGTATGTTTTGGAGCCCTCCTGTTTCCTTGCCATCCTTTATGTCATCAATGTTATCTGCCTCCTCACACAGAAAGTCCTTGACCAATGGTGGCTCCATGCATTGTCTCCATTGCAGAGTAAAGTTATGCAGCATTCTGCAAACCACTATCATATGTGATACACTTCGTAGGTTATATTGTAGGAAGCCACCAGACCTGCCCAGGCAACAGAATCATTTTTTGAGCTCTCCAAAGGTCTTTTTACAAAAATCATTATTGCGATAATATTTTATTGTGTTATCAATTGAGCCTTCTTGTCCTCAAGTTATGTTGTATAATGAGCTAATAATAAAATAAATTACAATTACTCTAAAAAAAAAAAAAAAAAAAAATATTCTATTTTAAACAGGGTGATACTGACCAAGAAGACATTGATGATGACCATCAAAGTGTTGCAACTTCATCTGTAACTGTAAGTCTTTTCTTAAATGCTTTTAAATTTGTAGTTTTGTGGAAATTGAAGTGTTATTGATATTCGATTAGCTCTTTGTTTTAACATGTTGGTCCCAAATGTCCTCGGGAGTTCCGTCGGACTCTAGCAGGAGTCTGACGGAATGTTGCAGAAACAGGCAGGGACCTGGAAACGGTAGAGCCTCACTGACTTTCAGAGATCTCAGTCAGCTTTGTGAGGTGTAGAACTTCTGCCCTCCAAATTGATGCCAGGTGGGGGTGGGACCAGGGTCAGAGGAGGGACCTGGCATAAGACTGGAGGCTGATGCATGCTGAGAGGGATGAGGCATACTGACCTGCAGAAGGGTGCAAGTGGACCCACTGGAGAGGGTGGATGGAGTGGTCCAGGACATAGAAGTAGCCTGGACCCCAAAGATAAGGTAGGATTTTCTTTTTAAAAGTCTGCGTTACTGTCCTTACACAGGGCACTGAGGTGGGACTCCAGGAGGTCTCGGGTGGAGGGGGAAGGGGTTGGGGGGGTGGGGTGGGAGGGGGGTAGGAGGGCTGGGCACCCCTGGCCCCAGTGGCAGCTAGATGCCAGATTTTCAGGACGTTTGCACCGGAGATGCGTCCACTTGGCCCATGCTAATTAGATGTCCTCCCACTGACCTCACAAACTCTGGTGAGATCAGTGCTGGAAGGCACTGGTGGGCACAATCCTGGCATAATCACTGGGATTGTGGGTGTAGACTTCGGGGGCCATTATTGATTTTAGTACTTACTAATAATCATGCCTTTTATATGGCACATTGTCAGTTACTCCAGTTGCTTTCTTTATTTACTTAGAATCTCATTATTTACACCACCCAAACCTGCGACCTCTTCCACCTAGAAGGACAAGGGCAGCAGACTCATGGGAACACCACCACCTCCAAGTTCCCCTTCAAGTCACACAGCATCCTGACTTAGAAGTATATCGCCGATCCTCCATTGTCACTGGGTCAAAATCCTGGAAGTCCCTACCTAACAGCACTATGGGAGTACCTTCACCACACGGACTGCAGCGGTTCAAGAAGGTGGCTCACCGCCATCTTCTCAAAGGCAATTAGGGATGGGCAATAAATGGCCTTGCCAGCGATGCCCACATCCCATAAAAACAAATTTTTTAAAAATTACTTTTATTAAACGCACCAGTGGAAGCACAGAGTTAGATTACATAGTGCAGACTGCAGTGTTAATCAAGAAGATATGGAAACAAAAAATACTTTTAGTGGGGGCCAATGCAGGCGGTGAACCGCCATGAGGCCCGGTAGTTAAAATCATTAGCAGGCCCCAACACGGACTCCCACCCAAAGCTGGTGGGAGTTCAAATCCATGACTGCTGCCGGGGACGCACGGAAACAGTCCCGCCAAGGTAAGTAAGGAATTGGGAGGGGGAATTTGGAAAGTCTGCGATCAGGATTGTGCTCGAGTGTTTGCCAGTGATGGAGTAGAGTGAAAAGAAACAACATGACGAGGATAGTACCGGGTCTGAGCTTGGGGCATGCACTTGACGTCACCATATTCCACTCCCTCTATCCCTCCACGTCAATGGTTCCTTCAATGGCCTCTTCAAAGACATGCAAGCACCTCCCGACTGTCCATTTCTGCTTTTATCTATTACATTCTGCTTAGTCCTGCAAGCAAAGACGCAGATGTGAGAAACTGGAAGTGACAGAATAGATACATGTGTGCATCCTGCAGCCCATCGTGGGTGTGAGTACAGGTACACAATACATTTACTCACACCCACGATATTGTTTGAAGTATTTTTTGGGAGCAGCCCTTTAACGATATCAGTTTGGCAAGCGTCACAAGTATAAGTCGCTGTTGCACATCGTGCCCAACTACAGAATGCGCATTCATGGTAAGCATTCCAAACACTGTAAGGTAGTGGAAGGAAACCGTTTGTGGCATGCATACTAAGCCATCTACTTGGTGTAAGGTCATCATGGGTAGTATTACCTTGGCTGATGTTCTGAAGTCTCTAAACATTTTCTGTATTTGCAGTCAGGTCCCCTGTGTGATGGTAACAGCAATGTCATGGACTGCCTCTTCCTCCCATGCACTCTGTGCAGTTCACGTGTGGGGAAGTGCCAAACAGGGCACCCTTTCCCAACCACACTTCGTCCAGGAGCATTTATACTAATGCATCAGCAAATCAAGGAGCTTATGGATGTCCTGACTCCATTGTGCTGGTGATTTGTAAGGTGGTGAAACTTTAATTCACCAAAAATACCCTCCTCTTGAACCTGGTGCTGTAGGCCTTTTAACCTCTGCCACAGCATCAGATATCCCCCCCCCCCACCCCCCCAACAGTAAGGTCGTGATTGGAATATTATATGCAAGTGCCCACTGTGCATGCATAGTTAGATCTGACCCTGGAAAATTCAGCGGTGTCAGGTGTGTGCTGTAGTAGGCAGAAAAGTGTACTATGCAAGGCTCCTGCTTATACTGTGGAAATCTATGCTTGATTTAGGAAGTAAGGAATACTTCCAAATCTAGGCATAGAGTACACCAACAAGATATTCTAATAAGAAGGACAGAGAAATAAAAATGCAAGAAATAGTTAACAGAATGCTTTAAAACAGAGTGGGGATTCAGGCTTTGAGAACAATGGGTTTTCTATTTCTACTGTTTCTGAAGTATAGCCTAGGTATACTGCCAGAAAGGGAATCAATCTCTTTAAGCTGGATGGATACATTTGCTGTCTTAACTGAGCCAGTTCTGCTTCACCAAGTGACCTCTTTTGTATTTTTAAAACCAAAATTGTTTCCTTTGACCTTTGGACATTGCATAAGAGTAACTGTGGGAAAATGTGTAACAGTGCACCAAGTGTCATTTTCAGTGCCAGGAATAAGAAGAATTTTTGCATATCGACACTGAGTTGCGAACCATGAAAAGTTATAGCTCTGCCAGTTTCCAGTTTGCTCACAGTATTCCCTTCCGTTTCTGGTTAAAGAAGCTTTTTAACAAAACCCAATCTGTTATGCTGGACAGAAAGCTTTAGCTGTCCTTCCTGTGCTACCACAGAGAGAATGAGAAATGAAGGCTGAAGGCCTAGACAGTTTGCAAGGGGAAATGCACACAAGGTCAGGAAGAAATGAGAACTTGTTCACTTTGTGCTCCCCGGGTGATATCCAATAACCCTTTCAGCTTTCAAACTGTAAAACACAGATTCATTTGCTCAATTCAGAGAGACAGGGGCAGATTTTGTCAGAAACTTAGCTGGAGTTATATATGACAGAGCCTTACATAGTAGAAGAAACACTTTCTTTATCTAAGCAACAGGAGGGCATGAAAATGTAAGCACTTGGCAGAAACAACATAAATTCAGTGTTTTGCTGATCTGACCCAGACCGGGTGGAAGGAATGCACCGTTTTCCTTTGACGGTCTGATTTCCTGACTGACGTTTGAGAAGTTGTCTAGCCTGGCCACTAAAGAAAGTCCACATCAATTACTTAAAAGGAAGCCAGCCTTGTCTCTGAAAGCTTGGCAGTAGAAGTGGTTATTGTTGAAGTAGAGCTAATGAACTTACTCTTTTTTTGTATTTTCAAAGACTTAATTATTTGTCTTAAGGTCACAAGACCCTTAAGAACTTAAAACACAGCCTGCTATGGAACTGAAATCTCATTAGATCAGATAACTCACAGCAGGCTCCTCATGGTGTACTATGAAGCTTTCTTTGCTCCAGTTAACCACTTTCCTACAAAAATTCTTCTTAATTATAGTTAGCTATTTTAATATAGATGTGACAAAAGCTCATGTCACATCTTCCAGCTGACAGATTTCTTTCACAAGTAGGACTGAGCTTTATCCCCTAAATCTACACAACTGCTGCTATATGGTAGAGGGTTTAGAAAAATTATTTTTAAAACATTTCTCCACGTCCTGAAAACAGGAATACATGAGAACATTTGATAATGTTTGTCGATGTTTTGGTGAACAGACATGCACAGTAGGTGACTTGTAGATACAGGTAGACTATCCTTTATCCGAAAACCTCGGGACCAGCCGTGTTTTGGTTTTCGGAAAATTTCGGATTTCGGAAGGTATTTTATAAGACTGGGAAATTTGTCGGGGGTGGGTCGGCGGGGGGGTCGTCGGGGGTGGGGGTCATCGGGGTCGGCGGTGGGGGTCGCCGGGGGGTCCGCGGGAGGGGGTCGGCGGGGGTCGGCGGGGGGGTCGGCAGGGGTCGGCGGGGGTCCACGGGGGGGTCCGCGGGGGGTCGTCGGCGGGGGTCGGGGTCGTGCGCCACTCTGGTCATGTCGTGCGCACGACTTACGCTGAACGAAAAAACCTTCGGTTTTTAGAGGGTTTCGGTTTTCGGAAGTTCAGATAAAAGGTAGTCTACCTGTATATATTGGTCAAACCCAACATACTTCTGAACATTTTTCTCTCCATGGGGGTAATTGTAACTTTTGGTGACAGTGTAAAACAGGCGATATTGAATCAGGCACCCTTTATACACCTCTTCCGATTTTCCTTTCCATCATTCCTGTTTGCATGGGGTGAGACTACAGATAGCCGTAGAAATCCCAACGTGCAGTTAGAGAATCAACTTCAATACTGCTTAGAAATTGAAAATTTGATGAGAACCAAATCAATTTAAGAAACATTTTGTTTATTTTAAAGAATAAGACCTGTTTTTCTCCCAAGTAAGATATATATATATATTCATTTATGATATTGATTCATAAATATATTTTTAAAATAATAACTTGCATTTATATAGTGCCTTTAATGTAAGAACATTTCCCAAAGCGTTTCATAGAAGCATAATCAGACAAAAATTGACACGGAAATAAAGGAGGAGGAGAGAGAGATGGAGAGGCAGAGATTTAGGGAGGAAATTCCAGACCTTAGGCCCTAGATGGCTGAAGATACGGTTGCCAATGGTTGGGCGAAGAGAGTGGAGGATGTGCAAGGGGCCAGAGTTGGACGAACACATAGGGCTAGATTTTCAGTATAGGCAGTTTTGGGGCGCTAACCTTAGCGCCCGCCCAAAGTTAGCGCCCGCCCCAAAGTAGCGCCCCGTTGCCGGGAATTCAGTGGCTTCGCCCTAAGAGGTTGGTGGAGCGCTAAAAGAGGCGTTCCACTACTCTCTTTAGGCGCTAAGCCGGCGGTCCAGAGGGATAGCGCCCAGGCGGGGCGCAGCGCGGGTGCGGTCATTTTTGAACTGACAGCAGACCCCGTGGCGCCGACCAGCTCTTAAAGGGGGAAGGGACGAATTGGTCTGCTGCCACGCCCTGCACACTGCAGCCTTGCAAAGAGGCCTCAACACTGCTGCTCAGCCCCAGGGAGTCATGGCAACGCCAGAGAAGGCCCGTCAGCGTGCCCTGCACTTCTCAGAGGGTGATCTGGACATAATGGTCACAGCTCTGGAGGTGAGGCGCAAGATCTTGTTCCCAGAGAGTGGGAGGAATCCAACCCACCACGACTACACCAAAGCCTGGAAGCAGATCGCCCAGAGGGTGACGTTCACCGGCGATGCCCCCAGGACCCACAAACAATGTCGTAAAAAATACAACGACCTGACCAGGATTGTCAAGGTGAGTAGCCTTTCCAGTCTCCTCCTCATTCTTGCATGTACACCTGACATGATGGGCAAAGGGAGCTGAAAGTCCTAATGGCCAGCCCTCAGCCAGCAGCATTGGGACAGTCATGAGCATCAAATGGCCATTCGGCACTCTACACTTTGGCCAAGCTATTCCACCATGGGAGGCTGTGCACACTACATCAGGGCTTCACTCTGTCCAAGCTATTCCACCATGGGAGGCAGTGCACACTACATCAGGGCTTCACTCTGGCCAAGCTATTCCACCATGGGAGGCAGTGCACACTACATCAGGGCTACACTGCGCACTTACAGCCCGTCCTTTCTCTTGCAGGCTAAAGTAGCCTTTAATCGCCAGGCCCGTGCCAGGGGTGGCCGCGCCAAGCTGCAGAAGCTCACTCGGCTGGAGGAGCGCGTGTGTGCGCTCATGGGAGCCCATGTGATCGTCCCCACAGCGTGCGGAGTATCCGACCCTCCACTGCCCGGCAATGGTAAGGACCTCGCCTTTTGGCCCTCTCGCGTCGCACTGGCCCATCCGAGCTACCTCCTTTGCCACTGTCCCACCAATGCGCTGAATGCCACCAGTCCTAACTCCCTCGCTGACGCCGTCTCCTCACTCTGAAGCTACTCTTGTGCATTCCTGCTTTCAGCTGGTGACGACCAGGACCCTGAAGCTGCCAGTGACAGCACCTCCGAGCAGGAGGAGGAGGAGGAGCAAGCCGGACCATCGGGGGAACAGTCACGTCCCGCAGGAGAGGAGGAAATGCTTGACACCTCCTCACTGGACGAGTGCCTGGAGGAACTGTCGCAGGGCAATGCAGCTTCTGGGACCAGTGGCGTCCAGCCACCCAGGAGCCGTGCGCGTGGCCCGCGGCCTTCCCCCCAAAGGGGGGGAAGGATCAGAGGGGAGTGCTGCTGATTGGCACACTCGCCGCCACCAACGTGGCAAGGGTCCCTTAGTTCGGCCCCCTCCTCCCCAGCGGGAGAGTCGCGACTCCAGTCCGGACACCTTCACCTCGGAGGAGGTGCGGAAGCTGGATAAGATGGCCGAGGATTCGGACCGGCGCCACACGGAGCTCATGAGCGTGGTGGGGCGCATGCCTGAGGCCATCGAGTCGCTGGCGACCAGTGTGCGCGAGTTCGGGGCAGCAACTGCCGCGAGTGGCCGCATGCTGACTGATGCCGTCAAGACCCTGGCGGATGTGATGCGCGCGCACACCAGGACAACAGGGGCACTCACTGCTGCCACACGCGCTGTCTCAGGCAGGCATCGCCAGGGCAGCCGCCGCGCTGGACCATCCCAGCAAGCCGCCCCTCGGCTGATTGTTGCGGATCCTGCAGTGCGGGCCCGGCCGAGTGCCACCGCGCCACAGCACCAGCCAGCGCATCCCAGACGCCAGCTGGCCCACATTGCGCCATCCGTCGCCGCCATTCCCCCACTGGGGCGTCAAGGGCAAGCGGCTGCAGCTGATGGTGGCCAGGCTCAGGTGCGCCACTCAGCAGACGGCCCCTCGAGGCCCAAACGCCGTGTAGGCCGCCCCCCAGCGGCATCTGGCGGAAGGGCATCTGAGCCTCAGGCACCTTCCCCCAGCCTCGCAGCAGCCACTGGGCAGAGCTTGCGAAGGAGCAGCAGGCCGGGCAGGGGAGGCAAAAGGCTGGGCAAGGTCTCGCCCTCGCGGGCCACTCAGTAGAGGGTGTGGCCAGCTTTCCTTTTATATGGCGGTGGCCATCTTTATTTTGCCCATGGTTGTGTTGTTGGAGGGCTTATTTTTTGCGTTAGGCCGACGTTGAGGCCCGGTTTGAAGAAAGGTGGAGTGACTCCTCCCCAGTTTGTGGGAGTGAGTCGTTTGTTGGGCTTTTTGTGGGGCCCGTTTATTGTTTTTGGGGATTCATGTGGGAAGGGCTTTTCATTTCTGTGTAATAAAAAATTATCTTTATTCATGCAGTCTCCATGGTTGTTCTTCTTAGTGTTTGTTGGCTTCGCCGGCTGAGGGCTTGCGGAGCGGCTGCATTCATCTTCCCTCATGGCCCCTGGCCATTCCCTGACGGGGCTTAGAAGTACCGTGTAATAAGGTGGCGTCGTGCGGCCCTTGGCCCTGGTCGCTCCCTCCTGGGAACGTACTCCTGCTCCTCCTCCTCCTCCTCCTCATGCTCCTCCTCCTGAGGTGCTGGTCCAACGTCAGGTGGCAGTGCCTGAGTCCTGCGGATAGCCAGGTTGTGTAGCATGCAGCAAACCACCACAAATTGGGAGACCCGGTCCGGCGAATACTGGAGAGCTCCTCCGGAGCGATCAAGGCAGCGGAACCGCTGCTTGAGGACCCCAATAGTTAGCTCGATGATGTTGCGGGTGGTTTGATGGCTCTCGTTGTAGGCCTCTTCAGCAGCGGTCCTGGGCGCGCGGAGCGGGGTCATGAGCCAGGTGCACAAAGGATAGCCTTTGTCCCCGAGTAGCCATCCTCTTGGGGGAGGCTGTGCCTGGAACATGTCATGCACAGTACTCTGCCGCAGGATAAAGGCATCGTGGCTGCTGCCTGGGAAGCTGGCATTGACTGCCATGATGCGCTGCTTGTGGTCACAGACCAGCTGCACATTCAGAGAATGGTAGCCCTTCCTGTTGCGATACTGCTCGCCATGCTCCAGAGGGGCCCGCAAAGCCACATGCGTACAGTCAATGGCGCCCTGCACCAAGGGGAATTCCCCGAGTCTGGAAAATCCCAATGCGTGCTGATGCTGGCTCTCCAGGGCCATGGGGAAGGAGATGAATTGGCTTCTCCTTCTGAACAGTGCTTCGGTCACCTGGCGGATGCAGCGATGCGTGCCGTACTGGGAGATGTTTGCTATGTCCCCAGCAGCGTATTGGAAGGAGCCGGTGGCATAGAAGTTCAATGCCGCCGTCACCTTCACTTCCACCGACAGAGACGTCCTGCACCTGAGCTTTGGCCGCAGATCTCGGCGAAGCAGGTGGCAGATCTCTGCAATCACCTCCTTTCGGAATCGGAGCCTTTTAACACATCGCGCGGCACTCATGTTTAGGTAGGAGCGCTGCTGGCGGTATAGCCTGACTAGGTAAGGCCTACGTGGCCGACGCCTGTAGCCCCCTCTGCCTCTAGCCAGGGCTGCCCCTCTCACAATGCGTCTGCGAGCCCTACGGACATGGAGCTGCAGCTCCGCGTTGGCACCCCATGCAACCCCCATCAAATCCTGGCAAACACTCAAATTTCCAAAAGGCCACTTGCAGCGCTCTGGCCTGAGTCCAAAAATACCTGAGCTCTTGCTGCTTGAAACCAGTTAGCTATCCTCCTTGTTGTGTCTCCAGAAATGCGTTGCACAAGAGTGTTTTCTGAAAAAAGGCTGGCCTTTATACTGGAGAGCACGTCCCCTTTAATTTGTGCCCCCCGGGGCCCGCGCTGGTTGTGTTGCGTTCCTTTTTCCAAACGCTCCGGCCGCCAGCCGCACAATGGGGCGGTCCGACTGAAGTTTGGAATCGGGGCGCACAAAGGGCGTTGCACGAGGATGTGACGTCATTTTCTGCGCGCGCATCCGGGCGGGCGCTAAACTTTGCGCCGGCGCTAACGGGCAACTTAATTTGGGGCGGGGCGCAAACTGCGCTGCGCACGGGCGCTACACGCATAGCGCCCGAAAATCACTTCTCTTAAGGCGCTAACTGCTGGCGCTATCAACTGAAAATCTAGCCCATAGTTCTTGTAGGGTTATAGGGCTGCAGGATACAGAGATAGGAGGGGTGAGGGAATTGAACATGAGGATGAGCATTTTAAATTGGAAGCATTGGGGACCCGGGAGCCAATGTAGGTCTGCGAGCACAGAGGTGATGGGTGAGTAGGACTTAGTGCAGGTTAGGATACAAGCAGCAGATTTTTGGATGAGGTGAAATTTATGGAGAATGGAGAATGTAGGCTGGCCAGCTTGAGTCTGGAGGCAACAAAGGCAACAGATGGGATGCAGGAGCGGAGACGGGTAATGTTAGAGGTGGAAGTAGGTGGTCTTTGTGATGTATAGGTTGTGTGGTTAGAAGCTCAGCTCAGGGTCAGATAGTCGGCTTCGACCCATGACAGTGGCCAGTAATGGAGATGGAATCAGAGTCAGAGGTACGGAGTTTGTGGCGGGGGCTGAAGGTGATGGCTTCAGTCTCCCCAATGTTTAACTGGATGAAATTGCAGCTCATCCAGGACTAGATGTCGGACAAGCAGGCTGACAACACAGAGGCACTGCTGGGGTCGAGAGAGGTGATGGAGAGGTAGAGCTGGATGTTGTCAGCATATATGTGGAATTTGACCTCATGGACAAAGTGTAGATGAGAAATAGCCAAGGGCCAAGGATAGATACTTGAGGGACTCCAGAAGTAATGGTGTGGGGTGGGAAGAGAAGCCATTGCTGGAGATGCTCTGGCTAGATTGGATAGGTAAGAGTAGAACCCTGCCAGGACAGTCCCACTGAGCTGGACAACAGAGAAATGTGTTTGAGGAGGGTGGTGTGGTCAACTGTGTCAAAAGCTGGAGAGGGTGGCAGGAGGGAGAGGAGGGAGAATACACCAGAGTCACAGTCACAGAGGGTATCATTTCTGACTTTGATTAGAGCTGTTCCAGTGCTGTGGCAGGGGCAGAAACCTAATTGGAGAGAGTTGGAGGAGTTAAGGAAATGATTAGCACAGATTTGGGAGGCAGCAACACATTCAAGAGCTTTGGAGAGGAGTAGGAGGTTGGAGATGGGGCGATATTTTACAAGAACAGCGGGGTCAAGGGTATATTTTAAAAAGCAATCAATATCCATTTGATAATTAGATGGATATTAATCAGGGCTATTTTGTGAGGAACATATTTGGAGCTGTAAACACACTCATATGGCCCCAATGTGCACCTTTGTTCAAAAATTAAATCTTTGCCTCCTGCTTAGATTTTCCTAGGTTTGAACTGAGCGCACTCAGTGTTCACAGGCATTGAAGATAGAAAGATTTTTGGAGACAGGGGGCTAACTCCAACCCCTGTATATTAAAAATATTACTTTTACTTCAGAGATGCACAAATCATGTTCAATTCAGTGCCAAAAATATGGCCAAAAAAATGCAAATTGTGGATCTGTCAATAAACATTGTCATAAAGGGTGGAAAATGCAACTCAAAGACCGTAAGATCTCTCCTATCCTTCTATTGGGTCAGATTTTGTTGGAGTGGCATGCCTCGTTAGTTAGGCCGGAATTTTCCCCTAAAAGAACCGGGTGGGTTTGGAGCGTGGGGGCAGTTAAATTGTTAAAAATGGGACTCCCGACCTGATCCCGCCTCCAGCCCGCCCACTTCCGCTTTTA
Source organism: Somniosus microcephalus (assembly GCF_052327205.1). NCBI lineage: Eukaryota > Metazoa > Chordata > Chondrichthyes > Squaliformes > Somniosidae > Somniosus > Somniosus microcephalus. The sequence goes on from NC_140992.1 coordinate 217,010,726, forward strand.
ACAGAGGCGGAATGGGGGCAAGGCGGCCAACCCGCTCCAAGGGGGTGGTACATCAATTTAAATATTATAATGAGGCTGGAAGCCTCTTTTTTCACCTCCATTTTGAATTAAACTGCCTGTGGATGGGTTTCAACAATTCGTGAAACCCAGCAGTTAAACCAAGGTGGGGACTGCTGCATCCAGGAGGTGAGTGGTTTTATACCTACCTCCTGGATCCAGGGTCCCTGCCTAACCCACCCCCTGCGATCGGAGACCCCTCCACGAGGCCTGCAATCGCCTTCCCAGGACTCCGATCCCCACCATGAGGCCTCTCCCCATATCCCACCGATGATACTGAGGCCGGCCACAATTCTCCGGTGGCCGGCCACAATCTTCTCTCCCCCCACCGAGCCTCCATCCCCCCTCCAATCCCCCACCCACCACCTTCCGATCCCCGATCGAGCCCCCTGCGATCCCCGACCCCCGCCCCCGCAATCCCTCCCCCAGTCCGACCCCTTGCTCCTTCTCTGCATCTGCAGGTCTACCCGCCCGCAGCCAGCCAGCCTCTCAATCTGGCTGGCTGTGGGTAGGAACCTGAGGCCTCACATGTAAATCAGGCCCTACCGTTAAAGTTGGCAGGGCCTGCGCCTCGGAGGCCCCCCGCCCCCAGCCCGCCTACCTGGAGAAAACTTCGGCCTTAGACTTGGTCATGCACATTTAGATTTTAAAACTTTTTGCCTACAAAGTTGCTGGAAGTGCGAACTGATAACTGCACGGTGAGGGTAACAGGGCATCTGGAACCTTAATGAACAATGGGACAAGCAAGGTATCTCCTTAACCAATGAGATTAAAGAATTGCGAAATAAACCGAGGAAGGACTGAGAAGGAGGGTGAATTAGAGTGGGTGAATTCAATGTCAAATCAGAAAGCAAAATAAAGAGAGGGAAAGAAAAATTGGATTAAGAGAGAGAGAAAAAAGAGACAGAAAGGAAAAATAAGAAAAGAAATGTAAAAATTAACAATTTGACATTTTTTAAATCTCCTAAAACAATTCACAACCTGAAGGAATGAGACTCCACACTTATATTTGTTCACGTTATGGGCAAGAGAGGTTGATTGGTAGTCACTAACAATTATCACCTCATTAAGAGTAAGTACACTGTTCATTACTAGACCTAACTTTCTTTGGGGATTTAATAGGCAATTAATGTGCAAATGCAGCAACTTCATGAAAATCATGGAGACGTTAAACGTAAAATGCCATTTCTGCGAAGCTAATGGCAGAGCGGCGCAAATCGACCAGCAACTTGTGGCGATTTACAATTCACAGGGTTCCTTTTCATCACTACAAGTTGCTGACCAATTTGCACATTAATAACGGCGTGCGTCTTTCGGACGCCATTATTTTGAAGCAAAATCTGGCCCATTCTGTTTGAGGCTGGCCTTTTTCATCCTCATTGCATTCCCCATTGCACCCTTCAATTGAAAAAAAAACTAAGCTGAGACGCTACAGGGGCGTAAGGATGCTGTATAAATCTGCAAGAAGAGAGACTGTCATCATGAGCATAAAGGATAAGGCACCCAGTATAAAACTTCTCATCATTTGTTGGTTTCATGATATATGGAAACAAAATCATTTGAAGAACGAAGACTGCTTCACCTATAGTGAGTAAGTTGCTGTATTTTCACAGTCTGAGACCTCATTTGTGGTATAAATAGTTATGACCCTTGGCTTCTGGAATCACAACAAGTACTTAGATACATTTTCACTGTAGATGTTTCACTATATTGAACATCATTTTCTGTACTGATGCGCTGCACAGTCAGTATATTATTTCAATTTATCTGATGCCTTTGCAGTATAGATCACAAAGTACCAACACAATAAGCTGAAAATGCTTTTTATATAAGGTCAATGAAATAAGTATAACTTCTTCACCTCTACAGTTTCAAAATTATATCTTGGCCACAAGTACACAGTTTTTTTCAATATACTTTTATTTTTTAATGTGTTCTTTCCGATGTCATCCTTTAACACAACTTATATTTATAGAGGGCCATTAACATTAAATAAATCTCAAGCTGCTTCATAACTAGGCATAAGGAAAAAATGGATGTCACGCCAAGAAGGGGGAGATTAAGAGGGCGACTGAAAGCTTTGTGAAAGAGGTAGATTTTGAAGAAGTTTTTCAAAGGTGGAGATAGAGACAGAAAGGTTTAAGGAGGGACAGCCAGAGAGCAGATCCAAGAGACCTGAAGACTTGCCACCCATGGTGGGCTAAGGGAGGGGGATATAAGTCAGGGAATGGAGCATTCAGGAGGGGATATAGGGCTGAAGAAGTTTGCAGAGAAAAAGTAGGGCAAAGCAATATGGTGCGGTTGGGGGGTGTCTTCTGGATGAAGACATGATATTTAAATATTATGTATTGGAAAACAGGGAGCCATGTGGGTTAGCAAAGATGGATCGTGAGTAAGAAAGACTTAACAGGGGACAGGATTAGTTAGTAGCATTTTACAGATTGATCTGTACCAGAGCTAGACAAATGCTTTTACAAGGCTACTATCAATGCCAATACATTATCAGTGAACAGTACAGTAGTTGGGATTCAAAGGTGTATCTACCAGTTTTTCCTTGCTGCCCCCAGGTAAAGTGCCTGATTTTCACATAGCGCTCCATCCAGCAGCCCAGAAGAAAAAAATGAAGGCTTTTGTAATGTAATTAGTAACAATACATAATTTTATTTACATTTGAGAAGAATGGATGCAGATTACACTTGGATGCAAAATACTTACATTTCGTTTTTAATTTGCGTTTGGCTCCAATATTTAATCCAAATTGGCTGCATGATGGAAGTTGTAAACCAGATTAACTGTGCCCTTTTTAATTTCTTGGTGGATCTTTATAAATGTAGCTTTTTCTTATTTTTAAGTCCCTACTATGTACATGCTTTTCACTTCCAGACTTTGTGTTTTGATCAAAGGTGTGAAATTTCTAATTATTGAAGCCAAAGACACACAGTTTCAGCGCTGAAGAATAAAGAGTGTGACAACTGACAGAATTTAAATGCCTTAAATTAAATGCCTAATAAATAAATAGAAGGTTTACAATATGCAGCTGTTGTCAACGTGAAGTATTTTGTATACTAGAAAGAATGTAAGAAACATAGCCAAACAATATAGCCACAGTCGGTTAAAGGGCTGTCTAGTCTCTATGGATTCTTCATGCTGCTCATTGTCTGAGATTACTTTTTTCCTCCGATTCATTTGCATTTGAAGGACAAAGACCTTCTGTTAGAGACCCATAGCAGCTCTTCACATTTTATCTTTCAAGGAACATTGGTATCCATAGGGTGGGTAGTTTTCATTACCTCACTCCTTAGGAGTCTACAGGAACCAATACAAATCTGCCTTTTAACACAACTAACAACACAAAAGTAGTGTTTTCTCCAAGAATAAAGCTGATGGTTTGAAAAGCTGTCTCAAGAATAGAAGCCTTTACTGTGAAAGGTTGAGGAAAGGAAGGATGCTCAGGATGGTCAGATTGCTTACACAAACAAGATTGTTAGGGGGTCTATTCAGGCTGTCTGCTCCTTAGTTTATACTGTAAGGAAGTTGTGACTTCTGGAATGACAACAGAGGATTCCCAGCTTCCGATGCCTGCTTGTGTTATATGTCTGTGAATTATGTATGTGACTTTTATTAACACTCAGCAACAAGCTGTGTGCAAAGCATATCTTGCGCTTAGCAATCTATTAAGCACCAAATACATTTATCTTTTCCCACTTGTGAATGGACAGAATTAGTTGTTTGCCCATTGAGTAGCTTTAATGTGATTGCTAGAAATGTGAAATCAGGATTTTTTTCTCCTGCTGATGGGCTTTAGCTGCACAAGCATTGTAATTGCTATGTACAAGTTACACAATAAGACAGTAAATCAAACTAGTGTCTATTGGTGGTCCAGAATACTTCTAAACAGCATGTGGATACCACTTGAAATCGTGAACTCACACCATAAAAGAGATGACCACTGAGACGCTATTTAAGTATCAAATTGCAGTTTGTTTTACTTGTGCACTGTGGTACATTTCCATGACTGCCTTATTCTTGGCGTTCACTGTTACTTGGGAACTCTACCAATGGAGAGAAACACTGCTCATCGTGTTGTTAAGATAGTTTCTGATCTCTATTAGCAGACCTTCCAACCTGAGGAAAACTTCATCAGGGTAAAGGTCAATTGTCGAAGCTATGAGGTATAACCAAATTTCCTGATGATTGAGGGGTAGCTTTAGGGCCCTAGAAACTTTGGGTTGTCAAAATCCTTCATTTTCTTTCTGTTTTATGCGAACTATAGCAGGAAACTAAGTAATAAGTATATTATATGAAAGAAAAATGTGGGTTGATTGTTCAGAAATAAGGGTTATTAGTGATTTTAATGAACGCATTGATGATCCCTGTTAGACCATACTGCGCTGCTAACTTCTTATGATGTCACCTGTAAACAGGCAAGAACTTTGACACTCACACAGCATGAAGCTACTTAAATCAGGGCCTCATTTACAGGACCCCGCTGCCTGCAAAATGGCTCTAATGGCATTATCCCCAGGCCTGAGCGGCGAGCTGAATAACAAAACCCAAAAGGCTCTCTTATGTGGAAAAATAAAGCTAATCTCTGATAGTATAACCTAATCTCCTCTTGATCTACTCTCAAGCACCTCTGAAGCTGAGCAAAAAACACAGTAGAAAACGTTGTTTGTAGATCTGCGGTGTAATGTGTGTAAGCATTTCTACAAGAAACGAGTTGTTTTTTAAATCTTTGCACACTAGCATTACCATCAGTTGCAAACTATTTCTAAACGACCTGGCTGACTGTGAAAAGTGAACCTTCATAATTCTTTGTAACAATTAGCACAGCAGAGTGAATTCCTTCATAGATCAAGTTTCATAGTTCTAACCTACTCCAAGAATATTAAACCAGCAGTTGGTGGGCTTCAAGCATGTTTTACATTGAAATATATAGATGATTTATTTCACTAGAATTTATCAAGGCTTATACAATCTTGTATATTAATATCAAAACATATTTTTTTTTAAAGCTAGGTTTGCTTGCAGTTATCCACAGCACTTCTTATGACCTCAGCAATAAACTTTTATTGAGTATCCACCTGACCTCAAATTGAAAATTTGTGTTGGAACCAACTTAACCAACTATTATGGTCCTCAACTGTTGTTAATTTTACATTTGACTAATAAAACACAGCAGGAGCTACAGTAGTTCCCTGTAATAGGCAATTTTAACACAGATTGTTTTGGGCTAATTTCTGAACTTATTACTCCCACTTTTTGTGAAGCAAACATAAAATACTCCAGTTGGCAGTTGCATGAGTGTAATTTATTTTGTGTGTTTTTACTGTTTTGCTAATAGCAGAAAAATATATCTTTTTAATGAGCTCAGAAGTGCTGCACACTGAGACAATTGTACACCACGGGAATGCTGGAAAAGAGTCCAGAGGAGAAAATAGTACAAGAAAGGCAGAAAAGATTTGATTTTATGTTCTCTTGAAACGTTGTATAATTAATGTGTGCTCATATCCCATAAGGTGAAAGCGGATGAACGTAACCTTTTTCTTCTAATCAAGTAGACGTGAAGTAAGGAATGATAAACCACAGGTACTAATTTATGATTTGGTAAGGCCTTAAAAAGACAACAACTCACACAAATGAAGATAATAGTAATTCAACCAAGACAAGCAACCCTTTTAGAAGAATAACAATTAAACTATCTTTTGGCAAGAGCAAATTACTGTCAATGTTTTGATCAGTTGATTGTTCTTATTCTAATAAAAAAGAATAGCAATCCATGTACGTAAAGGAAAACTTAAATTTCATAGTTCCATGAAGTCTGCACAATTGCAAACTTTGTATGATATTGTTTCCCTATAAATATGACTTGTAGCAAAATGTATTGAGACTTCAGAGCAAGTCTGAAGTCTACTTACATATGCCAATTTAGTCCTGCTGTAAAATCAAAGGTTAAAACACTACATTCAAAATGCAGTAGTAGTTTTGCCTTCAACATAAACCTGAATGAATCTTGCTTTTATCAGAGTTTCTTCATTTGTAATGCACAATGAGCCCTGATTTTTGCTATGCTCATAATAATTAGTTTCCAGTCAATGACCAACCACTTTTATTTTTGTATCTGCTCATACAAAGTTCTTCTTGCATGACTTCTCTGTAGCGTTGCGCAGACATATTTTCATTTACTAGTGTGGTTGACAATAACAACGACTTGTTAAGCACGAGTGAGCTTTCTGCATCTTTCTTGTAGTACTGGATAAAATTTTAAAGTGGCAGAGAACATGTCATAATAGGTTACAGAGTAAAATAAAACAACAACTGACAACCTAGGAAAAAGATCTAAAAATTGTACACTAATTTTTTTCTACCTGCTCAATATTTTTTGAATTGTAAGTAACCAGAAACATATATTCATAACAAATTGCCTGAGGATTTTCTTGGCTCAGACAGGATTGATGTGTTTGTGTGCTTAATTTTCATTAACAGTTCTTTATCATTCAACAAATCGAGTACAGGAACAATGATAGCCTTGAGACTTCTCTGGGTTGTTAATGACATAAAATCGCTCACTCAATTTTGTGTGCTTTCTCCTATGAAAACTGATCTCACAGTGAAACGCTGATGAAAAAAGTGACCTTGTAATATAATTCAAAATTCCACTATTTATCATCATTAGTGTGTGAAAGCGTCTTTGGATTCAGTTTCCTGATACAGGGAAGAATGCAGTCAGCATTAAGAAGGGGTGGCTATTCAATTTAGAGGAACGCAGATTTGAAGGGAAATGATCCTTAAACGGATGGCAGAATTAATACTGGACTGGGACACACAGCCCACAGTTGAAAGTTTCCCTACTTGTATTTCTGCACGTGGAGGAGCGTTTGAAAGGAAGACAGTTTTTTTTTTCAGTTCTTGCCACATATTGTCACCATCAATCATGTTCTGTTTGTTGACCGAGCAACATGTTGTCAGTGTTCATTTCATGGATGTTCTAATGGGGTACAGAACAAAGAGCTCTCCTCCCTGCAGGCATTTGATTTTAACACCTCGCCTATTGAATTGTTGGTTCTTTTGTTTCTTGATGGCAAAATTAGTTCATTAAGCCACACAAAGAAAATTTATGTTCTTAGTTATTTTTTGTCTGTTTTATGGTATTTTTAGTGACATATATGAACTGTAAAAAAAATGGATACTTAGTATATTTCATTCATTGTAAGAAGCAATGATATTGGCCCCCATAATTTCCCGTGCATACGCGGCACAACGCGCCCATAAGGGCCCTGCAAGTTCCGGGTTTTTGTGTGCAAAGTGCATGCGCGAAAACCTGGAACTTGCGATCCGTTAAGATCTTCTTGACAGATCATAGCCATCCTCGGGAAAACGGCCTCTGCGGGCGGGGAGTTGGGCTATTTGCCCAACTATTGCCCAGCGAATGTCCGTGAAATTCTTACACCTGCTTTTACCAGTGTAAGAGTTTAAATTAATTATTAAAATTTTTTTTTCAATTATTTAAACATTAAAACACCTGTAAAATAAGTTAAGATTATTTTTAGCCCCTTTAAAACATTTACATTTATTTTTCAAAAAATTAATTTTTTGTTTTAAATGTTAAATGTTTAATTTAATTGTATTTTAATTAATTTTAAATGTGATTTTTTTTTTTATTTATTTGGTATGTAAATGTGTTTTTTATGTGATCCCCATTCATGCTTATTCCATATGAAAATGGAATCCCCATAAGTATGAATGGGAATTCCCCTTCTTTCATTGGTTGGGCCGGCCCACGTGATCCCAGGGGCGCTTGCGAACCACCTGCACTCCTGGGGTACGTGGGTCTCTACACATGTCTACGTATAAAGGCCCAGGAGTGCGAGTCTCCGTGGATCCCGAGGCAGAAGGTAGGCACCGATTTTATTTGCGGATCGGAGGCATTTTCCTGCGGGAACTTTCCGACCGCAAATTCAGGCCCGTTAACTCTTTAGGCAACAGAAAAGCCCTCCAATACCAGCTCGTATCTTCATAGATATGTTCTCAAGTACCCTTTCATTATATTTATAAAAATACACTTTTAGATGTCAGCACTGCATGCTCTAGATTATTTCAAATCAGCATCGCATAACTAGTTCCATTGACTGAGTAGAACATTCCACAAAGGAGCTGGAGAAGCTGAAACATGCACATTTCATTTTTTAATAAAGGTCTTTGGAAAATATGGTTGATGTAAAGGGAATACGTATGTGTTAAAGATTTCACAGTCAAAGATCTATGCATTGAAAATAATTGTGTCAAACCCTACCAATGAAGTCTTCTGCTCTGACTGGAGAGTAAGGCATATAAATCTGTAAAAACTCATCTAAGCTTTTATGAACTAAAACTGTCAACTGCACTGCAAATGGTTTGAATGGTTTCATGGTGAAATACAAGTAGAAACTGTCACTAGTTACACATGTGTACTTTTAATATTTGTTCCTAAACATGATTATTTATTACTTTCTTTATTGTTTTAAGAGCTCTGGGTTCTTGTAGGATGTGTTGTATCAGGTCAAACATCTCCCCTTTCTTAATTTATCAAGCTTTTGATCTCTTGTCAGTTCTATACATTGGCAAGTCGTACCTCTAACAGTATGTTTCAGGGTCGCAAAAGGGCACTATTACATCTCAAAACTTACGGGCATCCTGGTGCTGCATCCCCACATAGCTGTACAGATGTGGTTTTATGTTCCTGTTAGCCTGCTCTACCTTGCTGTCCATTATATTTTTATAGGTTTGTTCTGCATTCCTTTGAGTCAACCCCTAGGAGATGGAGGCCTGTTAGTTTATTACTTACATATGTCTGAGCCCCTTTACCTCAGCAGGGAAAGACAAAATATGAAGGAGTAACTGTAGATTTGGGACGGTCGACTAATCTTTCTCCACCTTGAACTAATCGACAAGCCTATGTGTTATTGCACTGAATGTTGTTCTGCAGTGCATAGCCAGTGGGGTTTCAATTTGTAGAAGCATAAACAGATACTAAACTAGAAGAAATGGTGCAGTGATTTATTAACAGAGCACAGATCAAATTATCACAGCAGTTCCCTGCTGTCAAACCAACAATTGCCTCCTTATTCCAGTTGCTGCAGAGTTTTTCTATATTATTGTCTGATTTTCTTCTGTGAGACTAAATCATTTGACCTGTGCACCGGATCATTAGAATTAACTTCAACATTTGTTTCCACTCTTTTCTTCCCTCTCCTTTTCCCAACCCTTGACTTTCTCCCTCTTGTAGTTACATTTGTACATTTCTTACAGTTCTTCTGGGACTGATTTATCATCATTTGTGAACATATATGTCTCAAAATCGTGGCTTTGATCATGTTGTATTTTATAACTTGTGTCTGTTGTAGGTTTAACCTTCTGTTATGCTCTTTTTAACATCCATCTTCTAAGACGTGAAAGAATTATTTAGTTGAAAACAATGAAATTCTGTCTTAAAGAAATCTATCATGCTCGTCCTCTGCCTCTTCATCTGTTGTTGTCATTCTTGCTGGAATTCTGTTTACATTTTGTTTTCTTCATTGATCTTTAAGTGGCTTAACTCTTGTCACCTTCCAACTACTCTTAAATCTTTAAACTTCATACTTCCAATCCCAGTCCCTTTTCCAACGCTTACAGCTTGATCCACTGGAACATGATTGGATTCGCTTTGCTGCTATGGGAAACACAGCTGCTTTGACCGACCTTTTGCTCCAGGATCCAGCCCTTGCATCAAAAAAGGTAAGATGTGGAGAATGAAAATTCAATTAGTTGAAGCGTGTGTTTGAAAATAACTCCAACGTGCTCATTGGCAAAACATTTTAATACTCTTTTAAAAATGTGTACAATATTAATTGTAAAGCATAATGAAACCACCAGCTGAAATGAATAAGCCTTGCAAATATAAAGCAATACATGATTTAGGTGGTAAGATTTTTACATGCATTTTATTAATTGATGAAAATATACTTTCACAGTGTGCTGGTATAATATACTTGGTGCTGATGTGTAATTCCTATAATGGTTACTTGCTGCTGTGTTTGACTCTCATTTGAAGAGCTCATTAAAACATTGGAGACATTTTAACATGAAATTCTGGATCAAGTTAGGGCATTATCTTAATAAATATGGATAATGAATATTATATTGATGAAATAAACCTTGCTTCACCAACATAGACTATATTTTTTTTTATGTCTCCTATAGTCAAAAGTCAGACGCTAGGCATTTAGGCCCTTCTTGGGTATGAGTCCACGACTCAGATCTGAGAATCTCAGCTCCAGGAAACCTGTATTGAACTTGGGAAGAATCAAAAGCTCCATTTCAATTGCAATTTTTTTACGTGAGGTTGATGTGCCAACCATATTAGTATCAGATTTGCCCTCGTGCCCTGATAATCTGAAAGCACTGGTATTATTCTGCTCTGAAGTTAGTAAGTGCTTTTATATATTAGTGTATAAACGGGCCTGAATTGGTACCTCTGAAGTTGAAGTCAAGAAATATTGGTGGAGAACTGCCAATCACAAATTATTCACAACAAAACTGAACTAAACAAATACTCTTTTTGCATTCTCCATCATTATAGTTTTACACTCAAATGAATGATGAAAGAAAATAAAAATTACTTTTCAGCATTATTAAATATAAGCAGAATGCTTCTGAAGATACATGAGGAATATATCGTATTGTGTGCTTCAAATGTAAACAAATACATTAAGTAACCGAAAAGTCCCAATCTGAAGAAAGCATTGATTTTTATTATAGGAACATCACATCATGAAAAGAGGTTTGAGGAAACCGAAAAGCTGTGACCCCATTTAATATCACACACAAATGATGCACTAAGGCTTTTCAATGTGATTTACTATGCTGCTTGTTTGTATACAAATGGAAAAAAAAGTTTTTCAAACCGTTTTTCATGAAGACGGTGCCCCTTTAATGTTATAATCAAATGGACAGATAAGGTGCATTTTAAATTGGTGTTTGATGAAGGCTGCAGGTGTAGGGATCACTAAGATATCATATTTGTCCAAATAATTTAAGGGACAGACATTTTGATTGTATTATCTTAAAAAACGCTTTGAACTTTCCGCACCGTGCAGCCCGCTTGTGCTTTCTCAAATCAGTAAAGACTCTGGTCAGTAGATAAGGGTTTCTGACCACTAAAGGGCAGATGGCTGCCTTTCATCTTCCATTTCAATGTGTAAGTGCAACGTTTGCTTACCCTAGCCTTGGTATCACAACCGGGTTTTTAAAGTCACCCCAATTATTTAGCTTTTACACATGGTATGCAAACAAATTAGCTAAAACTGTTGTGAATGTTTAAAAATTATCTTGAAGTAACATATTTTGCTGCACATACTTGACCTTTATGTATTAAGTAGCATAATAGTTAACACCAATAAATGTCAATTACTAACTAGATAAATGAGGAATCATGCACTCAGACATTTTGGGTTCATACACTGGGAATATAAGTGTCTTTATTCTGTATGATAAGAACTAAATAAACAGTCTTTGCTTTGAATATTTTTTACATCAAGGAAATTGTAAGAATAATTGAATGTTCACATCTATTTCAACTTTTGCACATTTAAGCAGCTTGAGATTAAGGGGATATCTTTACCAGCTATAAATAGTGTTAGAAAATTTCAGAGAATAAGAAAGTTAAGCATTTGATATGTTCTTCACAATGAGTGGACAGATATAAATAAAATAGTTGGCAGCCGTTGTGCTAACGGTGGTCTTTTTGTTTTGCCAGAGGAAAAAAATGTAATTTCTATGAGTCTAAATTGTGCTGGGCAGCATTATCAGCTGAAAGACCCTACATTTTGACAGGCTCCACTGTATAATGATTAATTACTTCTCAGCTTCATTGGACTTTTCTAATTTCCTTTTGCCATTTGCTGGAGGCTACAAGCGATAACTGCAGCTCTTATTACTTTGTGCAAAAGGGAAATGTCTATTACTGCCCTTACTCTACAAGTGATCAGAATGAAAAGCTGGCCAATCAGAGGTTCCTATGATAAGTGTTCTTAACTGTCTTTATTTGCCCTCCATCCTTGATGGTCTCTTCCACATATAATATCAAGTTTATGAACTCAAATGAAACTTGGCATGCACTAGCTATGAATATCTTGACCCAATTCAGAGGGAACAATTCAGTTTGCTGCTAAGGGGATACATTTTCAGAAGTAAAGTATCTTCTGTACTATTTCATCTATTAATCACCTTACATTATAAATTCCATTAAGGATCTGGTAAAAACGGCACATTTCTAAATGTTATTATTCATAACAATTTGGAGCATATAAGTGAAGGTACAACAGTATTAAGTATTTACTGAAATTATTCTTGTAGTCGTCATTGATTTTTTTTTAACAACATTCAATTTTTGAATTTCTTTGTAGTAGTTTACATGTTGCCATGTCGATTAAATGTGGAATTAGCATGGATTTTCAATTTCAGATTTGAAGTTAGTAGGTAGTTTCCTGCCTTTTGCAGGGAAATGGAATGGCTTCCTGGAGGTGTCAAAGTGAAAATATGTCTAGTACTGGACCAAACAAGGAAAATAAAATGGACTATAAGTTAGCATAATATTGACAACATTTCACTAGTTTATCATTTTATCCCATATAGTTAAGATCATATTTTAATAAAAGCTAAGACAAATGATCTAATTAAAATAAAATACCTTTCATGAACAACTTTTAAAGCGAAGTTATGTATTTGGTTAATAAATTTTGGAATTTTAATGTATTAATTATGCTAAAATACAAAATATGAAAAACCTTATTCTAGAATAACAGATTTTAGAATTAACCACAACATGGAATAGTTATATATGTTATTTAGATTTACATGTGTGATGCTTTAAAATTATAGTTTAAGATGTAAAACCCAGTTAATGTGGATACGTTTCTTTACTAGCCAAGGTATAGAGGATACCATATTATAGTATAATATATACCAAAAACATTTCATTAGGGAACTGGACCTCATAGCTTACAAGCAACAAGGTTATGAGGGAGTTGTATAAATCCAGTTTCCTCATGAAATATTATCAACAATATTATAACATTGTTGTTTTTATTTAAAAGGCCCACATAAGAAGAACCAGCTCTACACTACAGTGCTTAAAATGCATAGTGACAGTGTGTAACTGCCAGGCAACATTCGCAGCAGGAAGACCCACATCTACTGTAACAGCTAGTTTGTCAGTCTAACTACACTGAAGGTTATAGTTTTTAATCACATGCACAGATATGGCTATAATATCAGTGAATAAACTCAAGAAGCCCTTGAACTATAAAAGAAAAAGTGCAAATGCTGGAAATCTGAAATAAAAACACAAAATGTTAGAAACACACAGGTCAGTCAGCATCTGAAGCCCTTTTACAAAAGGAACTTTTGCTCAAAAGCAGGACTGTGATTGATAAAATGTTCATTAACTGAAAAAAAACTAACCATTTCTATTAGTCCATTTATCTCGCAACTATAATAAACAACACCAATAACTTGCAGTCTATTTGTACAGTATTTACTGGACTACGGTGTGGTACAGTGCACCATTTTCATAATTCTATTTGAAAATTTTACAGTTTTTGTTACTTTGCATATATTTGTTAGTTTGAGCGAGACAACTCTTCTAGTTCCAGTGACAGATGGTGGTGCTGCAATGGCCTTCCAGTGGAGCTGCTTCAGGTTAATCAGTGTCAGTGTGGTGCTGGTTTCCATGGAGTTAGGATATGCAGTAATCTTTGAAAAGGGCTGCTGGGAAATAGGCAACTTTAGTTTACTGTTGCAGGAGTATAAACATGATAGGGGTAGCAGAAGAGTATCCCCCCCACTACCCCTACCCCTGTGGGTTCCTGCCTTTGTGGTTGCTATGGCTGTTTGGAAAATGAAGCGCCGGTAGGAATTGGATTTTAGGGATTTGTCAAGGCCTCCTGTACCACCTGAATTAACATTATGCCACATATTGGATGGTCCAGAGCATGATACATTAAAAATGTAATTCCATGGTTCAATTGCATACATGACATAAAAGGTTGATCTTTAACTGTTTATTGGAAACTTTTAATAGACAGTTTGGAATATTCATTAGAAAACTTAGACAATCTACTGTTTGTCTTTTCCCCAGAAAAATGGAATCCTTTAAACAATAATACGATTTAATGACAATGGTGCCTCACTTGGGCATTTACAAGCAAGTTCAATTCCTGAAACAGTCTGCTCTGCAAATGTTGCTGCAGTACCCCCATGCTGACTGCTGAGGAAAGTTTGCAGGGTACCAGATGCTATTTTGCAGCATTGCCATCTTTTTCCAGTCTATATTCAGTTTAAAGTAATTATGGAAAGAGACCAGAAAATATCGAAGATAAAAATGCTAAACTGGGAAAGAGCAAATTTCAATGATTTAAGAAGGGACCTAACACAGGTAGATTGGAAAAGGCGATTGCAGGGTAAAGCAGTAACAGAGCAATGGAGGGCATTCAGGGAAGAGATAGTTCAAGTACAAACTATGCATATTCCTGTGAAGGGAAAAGCTAATGCGCCCTGGATGACAAAATAAATAAAAGTTAAAATAAAACAGAAAAAGGAGGATTATGACAAATGCCAGGAGCAAGATTCAGTTAATAACCAGGAAGATTATGGAAAGTACATGAGGGAGTTGAAAAAGTTAATATGGGAGGCAAAGAGAATTTACAAGAAAAGATTAGCAGGCAAGATTAAATTGAACCCTAAAACATTTATATAAACATATATATGGGCTAGAAATTCGGCTCCTTTGCACCTGCCATTAGTGCCTCCGGGTGCAAAGGGCTTATCGCCCGGGGTGGGGGTGGCAAAAACAGCGCCTCCCGAGAAATTCAGCAGGGTAATGCTGAGGCACTACCCGATAGCACTGCGACCCCGCCGGTAGCGTCCTGGGCGACTGTGTCGCCAGCAATGACGTGATCGCCATGCGCTGCGACCCCTTAGCGCCCCACGGCAGAAATTCAGCTGCGCCCTGCGAGTCGCCAGCCGGGCCAACCTCCGCTTGCAGGGCGGTATTTAAAGGGGAGGTGCGGCTGCAACCCGCGCCGCCATTTTCTATTTTTTGCCGCCCTCCAGGTCGGCCCTCCGTGGTGTGCCGTGGTGTGGTCCTGGCCGCCTATTAAGGACCCAAAGGGAAATCTTCATGTGGAGGCAGAGGACATGGCAAAAGTATTAAATTAGTACTTTGCATCTGTCTTCACAAAGGAAGTGGATGATGTGAGGGTTATACTAAAAGAGGAGAGGAAAGTTATGGACAGGATAATAATAGCGAAGACACGCTAAAAGGATTAGCATTATGGAAAGTTGGTAAGTCATCTTGTCCAGATGAAATGCATCCGAGGTTGCTGAAAGAAGCAAAGGTAGAAATAGCAGAGGCAGTGGTCACAATCTTTCAATCTTCATTGGATACAGTAGTGCCGGAGGACTGGAGGGTTGCTAATGTTATACCACAATTCAAGAAAGTGGAGAGGAATAAACCAGGATTCAATAGCAGCCTTCAAAAGGGAATGGATAAATACTTGAAGGAGGAAAAAATTGCAGGGGTATGGGGAAAGAGTGAGGGAGTGGGACTAAATGAATTGCTCATCGAAAGAGCCAGCGCAGACTCGATGGGCCAAATGGCCTCCTTCTGTGCTGTATTATTCTATGGTTCTATAGAACTTTATAAATCACTGGTTAGGCCTCAGCTGGTGTATTGTGAACAATTCTGGGCACCACATTTCAGGAAAGATGTAAAGGCATTAGAAAGGGTACAGAGAAGGTTTACCAGGATTTTTTTTTTATTCGTTCGTGTCCAGCCCTGTAAGAATCTTCTATATTTCAATGAGATCACCTCTCATTCTTCTAAACTTCAGAGAGTATAGGCCCAATCTACTTAATTTCTCCTCATAGGACAACCCTCTTATCCCAGGAATCAATCTAGTGAACCTTTGTTGCACCGCCTCTAAGGCATGTGTGTCCTTTCTCAGATAAGGAGACCAAAACTGTGCACTGTACTCCAGGTATGATCTCACCAAAGCCCTCTACAATTGTAGTAAGACTTCCTTGCTCTTGTACTCCAACCCCCTTGCAGTAAAGGTCAACATGTCATTTGCCTTCCTAATTGCTTGCTGTACCTGCATGCTAACTCTCTGTGCTTCCTGTGTGAGGACACCTCTTTGAACACCAACATTTAATAGTTTCTCACCATTTAAAAAATATTCTGTTTTTCTTTTCTTCCTACCAAAGTGAATAACCTCACATTTCTCCACATTATACTCCATCTGCCACCTTATTTCCCACTCACAAACAGTCTATATCCCTTTGCAGGCTCTTTGTGTCCTTCTCACAGCTTACTTTCCCACCTAGATTTGTATTGTCAGCAAACTTGGATACATTGCACTCGGTCCCTTCATCACTAATATAGATTGTAAATAGCTGAGGCCCAAGCACTGATCCTTGCGGCACTCCACTAGTTACAGCCTGCCAACCGGAAAATGACATGTTTATCTGTACTCTCTGTTTTCTGTTCGTTAACCAATCCTCTATCCATACTACTATAACCCCCCAACCCCATGAGCCCTTATCTTGTGTAATAACCTTTTATGTGGCACCTTATCAAATGCCTTTTGGAAATCCAAATATACTACATCCACTGGTTCCCCTTTATCTACCCTGCTAGTTACATCCTCAAAAAACTCCAATAAATTTGTGAAACACAGTTTCCCTTTCATAAAACCATGTTGACTCTGCCTACTCATGTTATGGTTTTCTAAGTGCCCTGTTACCACTTCATTAATAATGGATTCCAGCATTTTCCCAATGACTGATGTCAGGCTAACTGGCCTGTAGTTCCCTGTTTTCTCTCTCCCTCATTTCTTGAATAGCGGGGTTACATTTGCTACCTTCCAATCCACTGGGACCATTCTAGAATCTAGGAAATTATGGAAGGTCACAACCAATGCATCCACCATCTCTGCAGCCACCTCTTTTAGAATCCTAGGATATAGACCGTCAGGTCCAGGGGATTTGTCAGTTTTTAGTCCCATTAGTTTCTTGAGCACTTTTTCTCTACTAATTACTATATGTTCCTCACTCTTATTAGCCCCTTGGTTCCCCACTATTTTTGGTATGTGACCCAGCAACGATGAAGGAACAGTGATATTTTCCAAGTCAGGATAGTGTGTGACTTGGAGGGGAACTTGGAGATGATGGTGTTCCCATGCGGCTGCTGCTCTTGTCCTTCTAGGTGGAAGAGGTCGCAGGTTTGGGAGATGCTGTCAAAGAAGCCTTGGCAAGTTGCTGCAGTGCATCTTGTAGATGGTATGCACTGCAGCCATGGTGCGCCGGTGGTGGAGGGAGTGAATGTTTAAGGTGGTGGATGGGGTGCTTTGTCCTGGATAGTGTCTAGCTTCTTGAGTGTTGTTGGAGCTGCACTCATCCAGGCAAGTGGAGAGTGTTCCATCAGACTCTTGACTTGTGCCTTGTAGGTGGCTTTGGTGAGTTAGGAGGTGAGACACTCGCCACAAAATATCCAGCCTCTGACCTGCTCTTGTAGCCACAGTATTTATGTGGCTGGTCCAGTTAAGTTTCTAATCAATTGTGACCCCCAGGATGTTGATGGTGGGGGATGTAGTTCGTTGAATGCCAAGGGAGGTAGGTGGTTTGACTCTTTCTTGTTGGAGATAGTTATTGCCTGGCACTTGTGTGGTGTGAATGTTACTTATTCGTTAGAATTTTACTTATCAGCCCAAGCCTGGATTTCGGCCAGGTCTTGCTGCATGCAGGCATGGACTGCTTCATTATGTGAGCAGTTGCGAATGGAACTGAACACTGAGCAATCATCAGCGAATATCCCCACTTCTGATTTTATGATGGAGGGAAGGTCATTGGTGAAGCAGCTGAAGATGGTTGGGCCTAGGACACTGCCCTGAGGAACTCCTGCAGTGATGTCCTGGGGCTGAGATGATTGACCTCCAACAACCACAACCATCTTCCTTTGTACTAGGTATGACTCCAGCCAGTGGAGAGTTTTCCCCCTGATTCCCATCGACATCAATTTTACCAGGGATGAGGGACTTCAGTTATGAGGAGAGTTTGGAAAAGTTAGGACAACTCTCATTGGAATAGAGAAGGCTAAAAGGTGACGTAATAGAGGTTTTCAAAATGATGAAAAGTTTTAATAGAGTAAATAGGTAAAAAATATTCCCTCTGGTGAGTCGGTCAATAACTAGAGGTCATAGATTGGAAAAAGATCTAGAGGGGAGATGAGGAGAATTTTTTTCACTCGGAGAATTGTCGGGTTCTGGAACACTACCTGAAAAGACGGTGGAAGCTGATTCCATAAATAAATTTAAAACAGAGTTGGACAAGTACTTGAGGATGAGCAACTTACAGGGTTACGGACAAAAAGCGAATTGTGGGACTAAGCACGACAGCTCTTTCAAAGAGCCAGTACAGGCACAATGGGCCGAATGGCCTCCTTCTGTGCTGTGCGTTTCTATGAATCTTCTATGAATATTGCTTCTTTTTGTCAAAACTATGCAAAGAATAGTGGACTTGTAGTGGCAGATAAAATTGGTGTTACCATGATCTAATTACATTTCCAGTTTCGTCATTGGAGACAGTAAAGAAACAAGATGATTTTCCATGCTGACAACACTCCTTTAATGAATCTGTAATGGTGTTTCAGTAACAGCTATAAGAACATTTTGGGGCCTTGTACAATAGAGCTTAGCATTTTAGGCAAAAGCAGAAAAGTATGTTCTGAAAAAATTCTGAACCAAAGTATATGATGTTTTGGTAAATCATGTAAAGCTGATCACATGGTATTAATTTTATGATGTATGACAGGTAATTCATACGGGTATTGTAGTGTATGTACCTTTAAGAGCCCCTGTGTACTGTAATACCGGTAGTGACCACTCGGGTATATAAGCCTGTATAGCATCTTGTATCTTTTAGTTCACCTCCAAACTTTGTTCAGTAAACACCTGTTAAACCAACTCCTGCATTCCGTGTCTCCATTAACACACGGATACAACAGTGGCGACGAATTGGAAATGGACTTACCTGCAATTCGGCAGCACCTCAAGGAGATCGATTCCTCAGACGAAGGTCGAAGAAGAAAAAAAAAACAAAAAAAAAAACTGTGGTTTCACCAGCTAGTCGGGCTGGTGGCAGGTACTGCACTAATCCTTCCTGGGCGGCGGGCTGGGGCTCGATCGGGTGGCTCTGCAGCAGGGCCGAGCAGTGAGTCGGAAGGCGGAGGCAAACAGAGACAGAGGGTGGAGCACTCGGGAGACGGCCGGCGCTGCAAAGCAGGTCGGCGTTCGGACCAAGCAGAGGGAGGGAAAAGTCCCAGAGAGTCCGGCGGGAACGAGTCTCCAACTATTAAATATATCTGTGTAAATAAAAACCGCGGAGAACAGCGTTGTCAGCAGCGGCGGGAAAGCGCGGGAGGCGCCATTTTTTCTCGGCAGGGAAGAAAGGAAAGCGCGGAAGGCGCCATTTCTGATTTTCAGGATGCCTAAGACTGGCAATATTACTGCTTTCGATAGTAATATAGAGGATTGGACCACATATGTGGAAAGAGTGGAGGTATATTGCACAGCGAATGAAATAGAGGATGATAAAAAGGCATCGGTACTTCTAAATCTGATGGGCGCAAGGACATACGGGCTGTTACGAAACTTAATCACTCCAGCCAAACCGATGGACAAGAATTTTAAGGAGATTGTTGATACCCTACAGGAGCACTTAAACCCAACACCGCTGCTGATAGCGGAACGATTCAAATTCTTCAGGAGGAATCAGCACAAGAATGAAAGTAACGCTGATTACCTCACCGAATTAAGAAAGCTGTCAAAGCACTGCCAATTCGGGGCAGGACTGGCAGATTCTCTACGAGACAAATTCGTCTGCGGTCTCCTAAGTGAAGGAACACAGAAAAGGCTACTTTCTGAGAAAGATTTGACACTGGACAAGGCTTTCAGTGTGGCTGTATCATACGAAGCAGCAGCAAGAGGAGCTGCAGAGATACAGCAAAAGCCACAGGACTTCGGCACCCATGAAATGACACGGGGTTTCGAGAGATGTTATCGCTGCGGCAGATCCACCCATGACCAGAGGGACTGCTGGTTCAAGGACAAAGCATGCAGGCAATGCGGAAAGATGGGACACATTGCATGTGTATGCCGATCTGGAAAAAAAAGTCCACTGACAGAAAAAAAATCAATAAGGAAAAGTACAGAAAGTTACAAATGATGACGGACAGTAGCTCCGAAGACCAGAAGAGCGATAGCGACTCCGGAAACAAGAGACTAAGCTGTCTCAAATTACATAATGTAATTGCCAAAGATGATTACCAGACCATTTGGGTTACCCTCACAATAGCGGGGTCCCCAGTTAAAATGGAGCTAGATACAGGATCAGCTCTGACCGTCATAAGTCGACGGGATTACGAGCGGCTATTTCCGCATATACCTTTGAAAGACACATCCATTATCTTGAAGACATATACGGGGCAGAAAGTATACCCCAGAGGGAAAATAAGGCTGCCTGTTGTATACAACGGCAAGGAAATACAGAAGTTGTATTTATACGTTCTGCAAGATGGTGGTCCACCGCTGTTGGGACGTGAATGGATCAGGAAGATACGTTTAGACTGGCACTCCATTCAGGCACTGACGGTGACCAGTAAGAAAAAAAATGATGATGACGTCATACCTGAACGATTAAAAGACATCTTGGCCAACGCCAAAGAAGTGTTTCAACAGGAACTAGGAACCTTGAAAGGCGTCACCGCCTCAATAAAAGTAGAAGATGCGGCAATTCCCAAGCTTTTTAAGGCAAGGCCGGTGCCATACGCAATTCATCCAGCAGTCGAGGCAGAGCTGGAGAATTTCGAAAAGGCAGGTGTGTTATCCAAGGTAGATTGGAGCGAGTGGGCAACACCCATCGTCCCGGTCATGAAGAAAACGTTGAATAATGATAAATCTGAAGAACAGAGAAAAATTTGCATCTGTGGGGACTTCAAGGTGACTGTAAACCCGGTCCTTCACACGGTACAGTATCCTCTTCCGAGGATAGAAGATATTTTCGCCTCACTATCCGGAGGGAAACGTTTCACCAAAATTGACTTGGCACAGGCATATCTACAGATGGAGGTTGAGGAGGCCTCTAAAAAGTATCTCACGATAAACACACACAGAGGCCTGTACCAGTACAATCGACTGGTTTTCGGAGTAGCATCAGCTCCAGCTATCTGGCAAAGAGCTATGGAGCAAGTCCTGCAAGGGATTCCGGGGACTCAATGCTACCTAGACGACATCCTTGTAACAGGAGAAAACGACAACGAGCACCTTGCCAATTTGGAGTAGGTGCTCACTAGGCTGAGAGAACGGGGCCTACGAGCAAATCGCCCCAGGTGCGAATTTTTCCAGAAACAAATATCATATTGTGGCCATATAATTAATGAAGAAGGGTTGCATAAGTCACCTGAAAAAATTGAAGTGGTCATAAAAGCCCCAGCACCTGAAAATGTCTCACAATTAAGGTCGTTCCTGGGATTGATAAATTACTATCATAAATTTTTACCGAACTTGTCAACTGTTCTGCACCCTCTTAACGCACTGCTACAAACGGGAGTAATTTGAAAATGGAACGAAGACTGTAAACGTGCCTTCCATAAATGCAAAGGCTTGATCACGTCCAGGGAAGTGTTGGCTCATTACAACCCATCACTGCCAATCAGACTGGCGTGCGATGCATCCCCTTACGGCGTAGGAGCGGTATTATCGCATAGATTCCCTGATGGCTCGGAGCGGCCGATAGCGTTTGCGTCACGCTCATTGAACTCAGCTGAGCGTAACTATGCCCAGATCGACAGGGAAGCACTCAGCCTGGTGTGGGGAGTGAAGAAATTCAACCATTACCTACACGGACAAAAATTTACCTTGTTGACTGACCATCAACCCCTCGTCTCCATTTTCAACCCTAAAAAGGGCGTTCCCATTATGACAGCGCAAAGGCTACAGAGGTGGTCCCTTTTCCTAGGGGCACACCAATATGACATAGAATACAAAGGATCAAAACAGCATGGGAATGCTGACGGTTTATCGCGCCTACCGTTGCCAACGGTAGAAGAGGCACCTACAGTGGACCCAGTGGAGATGTTCCACTCAACCATAGTGGAATGTCTACCAGTAACAAATTCTGCCATTGAAAAGGAAACGAGAAATGACCCGACTCTCTCACAAGTCTACGATTTAACGGTGAAGGGATGGCCAGCACATGGCGAACCACTGTTGCCAGCCTTCTCGCAAAGAAGAGAACAGCTGTCAGTG
This sequence comes from Somniosus microcephalus, assembly GCF_052327205.1. Lineage (NCBI taxonomy): Eukaryota > Metazoa > Chordata > Chondrichthyes > Squaliformes > Somniosidae > Somniosus > Somniosus microcephalus. The sequence goes on from NC_140992.1 coordinate 217,033,162, forward strand.
TGCCGAGGAACCTTGATGTGTGGATCCAGAGTGGTGATTCCACCCAAACTCCAGGATAAAGTTCTAAAGGAGCTTCACAAGGGGCATCTGGGTGGAGTGAAAATGAAGAACCTAGCCAGAGCGTTTGTGTGGTGGCCAGGAATCGATGGAGACATCGAAGAAATGACCAAGAGCTGTCTAGGATGCCAGAAGGTCCAAAACGCCCCACCACATCCATGGGAGTGGCCCTCATCTCCATGGCAAAGGGTACATATCGACTTTGCTGGTCCATTTATGGACTCAATGTTCTTAATCGCAGTTGATGCACACTCCAAGTGGCCGGAGGTAATAAAGATGTCCTCCACTACCACGGAAAAAACCATCACAGTATTAAGGACCATATTTGCCAGGAATGGGCTGCCGGAACAGATCTGTTCTGATAATGGACCGCAATTTGTGTCCGAAGAATTCAGGAAGTTCTTAAAAAACAATGGGGTTAGGCACTACACGTCCGCCCCATACCATCCCACCACCAATGGACTAGCTGAAAGGTTTGTCCAGACCTTCAAGAAGGCCATAAAGGCCATGGGTAATGAAGACATAAAACTACAACATAAGGTAGATAACTTCTTATTTGCGTACAGGAATGCAACACATGTGGTTACAAACCAAACTCCTGCTGTGATGTTTTTCAATAGAAGACTAAGATGCCGGCTGGATTTGATCAAGCCAAACATCAGAAGGGACGTAGAGAACCGGCAATTTCAAGGCATGAATGAAAGGCCAACTAGAACCTTCCAGATAGGTCAATAAGATTTGGCCCGGGACTACGGTACCGAGAAATGGCAGCCTGGAACTATTTGCACACGACTAGGACCGCTGATGTATACCGTGGATATTGGAGAAAGCATAATAAGACGCCATGCTGACCAGATCATAGAATCATCCGAAAAGGGACAACCTACACCACAACTCTATACGCCTAATGATGAAGCAGAGATACCCATAGTATCTACCTCCGATCCGGTGATACTGGAACCAGATGAACCCGACACTGGCATTCAAACCGAATCGACCTTGCCAAAAGAACCTACTACACCACCGAGACGTTATCCGGACCGAGTCAGGAAGCCTCCAGAGAGACTGACTTATAATTGATTAACTGCAGCAAATGTGTAGATTATTGTTCTTGTAAACATGTTAATTAATGATTACTTAAAATGTTATGTACTAATTATCTAAAAGGGGAGGAATTGTAGTGTATGTACCTTTTAAGAGCCCCTGTGTACTGTAATACCGGTAGTGACCACTCGGGTATATAAGCCTGTATAGCATCTTGTATCTTTTAGTTCACCTCCAGCCTTTGTTCAGTAAACACCTGTTAAACCAACTCCTGCATTCCGTGTCTCCATTAACACACGGATACAACAGGTATACATAAGAACATAAGAAATAGGAGCAGGAGTAGGCCAATCGGCCCCTCGAGCCTGCTCCACCATTCAATAAGATCATGGCTGATCTGATCCTAACCTCAAATCTTCTATCACTCTGCATCCACCCGAACCCATGTGATCTCCCGGGAAAGGCGAAAAACCAGATAAAGACCCAATGGCCAATTTGGGAGAAAAAAATCTGGGAAATTCCTCTCCGGCCCATCTAGGCGATCGAAATTCTTCCAGGAGATCACTCTGTCCCTATATTTTCTACAGTACTTACCTTCTGTAAAGGTGATCTCCACCCCAGCCAGGAACAGGAATAAAACCATCTCCTGAAATCTAACACAGAATTAGAACACAGTAGGAGCAGAACCAGGCTACATGGCCCCTGGGCCCACTCCACTACCCACAGGGCCATTACCATTCCGAACCTAGATTCATGTCCAATTTCCTGCCCGCTCCCCGTAACCCTTAATTCCCTTTACTTCTAGGAAACTATCTATTTCTGTTTTAAATTTATTTAATGATGTAGCTTCCACAGCTTTCTGGGGCAGCAAATTCCACAAACCTACCACCCTCTGAGTGAAGAAGTTTCTCCTCATCTCAGTTTTGAAAGAGCAGCCCCTTATTTTAAGATTATGCCCCCTAGTTCTAGTTTCACCCATCATTGGGAACATCCTCACCGCATCCACCCGATCAAGCCCCTTCACAATCTTATATGTTTCAATAAGATCGCCTCTCATTCTTCTGAACTCCAATGAGTAGAGTCCCAATCTACTCAACCTCTCCTCATATGACCACCCCCTCATCCCCGGGATTAACCGAGTGAACCTTCTTTGTACTGACTCGAGAGCAAGTATGTCTTTTCTTAAGTATGGACACCAAAACTGTATGCAGTATTCCAGGTACGGTCTCACCAATACCTTGTACAACTGCAGCAATACCTCCCTGTTTTTATATTCCATCCCCCTAGCAATAAAAGCCAACATTCCATTGGCCTTCTTGATCACTTGCTGCACCTGCATACTAACTTTTTGAGTTTCGTGCACCAGGACCCCCAGATCCCTTTGTACTACAGTACTTTCCAGTTTCTTGCCATTAAGATAATAACTTGCTCTATGATTTTTCCTGCCAAAGTGCATAACCTCACACTTTCCAGTATTGTATTCCATCTGCCAAATCTCTGCCCACTTACTTAGCCTGTCTATGTCCCTTTGCAGGTTTTTTATGTCCTCCTCACTCACTACTTCCCGTCCCATCTTTGTATCATCTGCAAACTTTGATATGTTACACTCGGTCCCCTCCTCCAAATCGTTAATATAGATTGTAAAGAGCTGGGGACCCAGCACTGACCCCTGCGGAACACCACTAGTTACTGGTTGCCAATCTGAGAACGAACCATTTATCCCAACTCTCTGCTTTCTGTTAGAGAGCCAATCCTCCACCCACGCCAGAATATTACCCCCAATCCCGTGATTTTTTATCTTGAGCAATAATCTTTTGTGCGGCACCTTGTCAAATGCCTTTTGGAAGTCTAAATACACTACGTCCACTGGTTCCCCTTTATCCACCCTGTATGTTACTTCCTCAAAAAACTCCAGCAAATTTGTCAAACATGACTTCCCCTTCATGAAACCATGCTGAGTTTGTCCTATTAAATTATGTTTATCCAAATGTCCCGTTACTGTCTCCTTAATAATGGACTCTAACATTTTACCAACCACAGATGTTAGGCTAACAGGTCTATAGTTTCCAGCCTTCTGCCTACTACCCTTTTAAAATAAGGGTGTTATATTAGCAGTTTTCCAATCTGCCGGGACCTTTGCTGAGTCCAGTGAGTTTTGGAAAATTATTACCAATGCATCCACAATCCCTACCGCTACTTCCCTCAAGGTATGGTAGCAAAGTGGTTATATTACTGGACTAGTAACGCAGAGGCTACATAATAATAATCTGTCTAATAATCTGGAGACGTGAGTGTAATCCCACCATGGCAGTTTGTTCATTTAAATATAGTTAATTAAATTATACTGGAATAAAAAGCTAGTATCAGTGATGGTGACCATGAAGTTATCGGATTGTCTGGTTCACTAATGTCCTTTTGGGAAGGAAATCTGCCGTCCTTACCTGGTCTGGCCTATATGTGACTCCAAACCCACAGCAACGTGGTTGCCTCTGAAATGGCCTAGCAAGCCACTCAGTTGTATCAAACCAAATGAAAAAAGTACAATAAGAATAAAACTGAATGAACCACTCAGCATCAACCTAGACATTGTATTTAGACATGATAAAGGCACACCCATCCCAGTCAATCATTAACTCACTAACACCTGGACACTTGTGCCAAAATTGGGAGTGCTATCCCACAGACTATTCAAACAGCCTGACAGGTATGATTCTGTGAGTATGACTATCAGCCAACATCCCAGACTCCTCCATTACTATCCTGTCCTGTCCCACCAGCAGGACAGACCCACCAGAGGTGGCAGTACAGTGGTATACAGTCAGAAGGGAGTGGCCTGGAAGTCCTCAACATTAACTCTGGACTACATGAAATTTAATGGCATCAGGTTAAACATGGGCAAGGAATCCTCCTGCTGATTACCACGTACCGCACTCCTTCAACTCCTCCGTGTTGAACACCACTTCAGAGAAGCACTGAGGGTACAGAATGTACTCTGGGTGGGGGACTTCATTGTTCATCACCAAGAGTGGCTCATTAGCACCACTACTGATCAAGGTCCTGAACGATATAGCTGCCAGACTGGGATTTCGGCAGGTGGTGAGAGAACCAACATGAGGAAAAAACTTACTTGACCTTGTCCTCGCCTGTCGCAGATGCATCTGTCCATGACAGTATTGGTAGGAGTGACCACTGCACAGTCCTTGTGGAGACAAAGGCCTAGAAATTCAGTGTAGCCACTTTTGGGGCGGTAAAGTCGGGCGGGCGCTAAAGTTAGCGCCCGCCGGAAAGTGGAGGCCACTTCGCCGATATTCAGTAGCTTTGGCCAAGGAGTTTGGGCGAGCGCTGAAACTGGCGTTGCACTCCTATCTTTAGGCGCTAAGCCGGCGGTGCAGACTGATAACGCCGAGGCCGGGCGCAGCGCAGGTGCGGTCATGTTTTGATTGACAGCAGACACCCTGACGCCGGCCAGCTCTTAAAGGGGGAAGGGTCGACTTTGTCTGCTGCCACGCCCTGGATAGTGGAGCCCTGCAGCTAGGCCTGAACACTGCTGGTGGACCCAAATAGCGCCTGAAGCCATGCAGAAGGCCCGTGAACGAGCGCAGCGCTTCTCAGAGCATGCTTTGAGGGTGCTGCTTAGGGGTTTGGAAAAGAAAAGAGAGATCTTGTGCCCAGACAGTGGCAAGAAGGCTCCCAGGAGGCAGTACAGGAGAGCCTGGAGGGAAATCGCCCAGAGGGTCTCAGCCAACAGCGATGTCCCCAGGACTGGTGACCAATGCCGCAAGAAGTACAACAACCTCACTCGGTTGGTCAGGGTGAGTACCCTTTCCAGTGTCCTCCTCATCCTTGCATGTGCACCTCACATTATGGGCAAAGGGACCTCAAAGGCCTAATGGCCAGCCCTCCTCCCGCAGCTATGGCACTGGCATGATCATCAATAGCACTTTCTGCACTTTACACACTGGCCAAGCTATTCGACCATGGGAGGCAGTGCACACAACAACAGGGCACCACACTGGCCAAGCTATTCGACCATGGGAGGCAGTGCACACAACAACAGGGCACCACACTGTACTTAGAGGCCGTCCTTTCTCTTGCAGGCCAAGCTGGCGCAGAATCTGAAGAGCCGGACTGTCACCGGGGGAGGCCGTGTCCAGTTCCAGGAGCTCAGTGACCTGGAGGAGCGCGTGGCTCGACTCATGCGTGCCCGGGTGGTTGGCCCCGTAGCTATTGGAGATGCCGACCCTGTGCTGGGCCCCAATGGTAAGGACATGACCGTTTGGACCTCTCTCGTTCCCCTTGCGCTTCAGATCTACATCCTTTGCCACTGTCCCACCAATGCGCATAATGCCAACACTCATGCCTCCCTCGCTGACGCCCTGTCCTCACTCTAAAGCTACTCTTGTGCCTTCCTGCTTTCAGCTGGTGAGGAGGAGGTCCCTGAAGCTGAGAGTGCCAGTCCCTCGGAAGAGGAGGACGACGAGGACCAAGAGGAAGGCGGCACATCGGGGGAACCCTCATCCGCGCCAGGGGATGGCAATGGAGGGGACACGTCTTGCCTGGAGGAGAGCCAGGGGGAAGCGTTGCAGGGGGTTGTAGCTGCTGGGCCCAGTGGCGTCCAGGCACGCGGGAAGGGTCGGGCAGCACGGCTGCCTTCTCCCCAGAAGGGGGAAGTGTTGCAGGGGAGGGCAGTTGCTGGGCCCAGTGGCGTCCAGGCATGCGGGAAGGGTCGGGCAGCTCGGTGGCCTTCTCCCCAGAGGGAGAGTCCGGCCTCCAGTCCGGAGACAGTCCTCGCCCAGGAGGTGCGCCTCCTTGATGAAATGTCCGCGGACTCGGAGCGGCGCCACACCAAGTTGATGGGGGTTGTGGGACAGTTGCCTCAGGCCATTGAGTCCCTGGCTCATAGTGTGGCTGATTTCGGGGACTCACAGGCCAGGGGTGTCGACCAACTCGCGGCAGCACAGGACGCGAGTCGAGAGTTTCTGAGTGGTGCCGTGCAGACACTGGCTGGTCTGATGCGGGCACATACCAGGGCAGTTCGGGCACTCACTTCTGCCACACTCGCTGTGTCACGGACGCATCGCCAGGGCACCCGCCACCCTGCTGCAGCACAGCGGTCTGGCCTTCACCAGATTGCTGCGCTTGCTGCAGTGCCAGCCCGGCCGAGTGCCAGTGTCTCTGGCGACCAGCGAGCGCCTGGCATCAGCCAGCTTGCCCCCATTGCTGCAGCCACCACTGCCACTCTCCCAGCCAAGCTGCGACGAGCTGCTGGTGAGACTGATGCTGCCCAGCCACAGCTGCAGCAGTCAGCAGCCGGCCCCTCCAGGGCCAGACCTCGTCTAGGCCGACCCCCAAGGGCATCTGCCGTCACGCATTGTGCCCCTCAGGAGCCTTCCCCCAGCCTTGCAACACCCACAGGACCCAGGTTGAGGCGGAGCAACAGGTCGGGCAGGGGCCGGAGAAGCCTGCACAAGGACTCGCCCTCTCGGCACACCAAGTAGAGTGTGTTGCCAACTGTTTTTTTATATGGGGGTGTTTGTGTTCTGTATGGGGGGGGTTTGTCTTGGTTAGGCCGAGGATGAAGGCCAATTGGATGGACAAGTTTTGTTATTCCTCCCCAGGTTGTGGGAGTGAGAGATGTTTTTGACTGTTTTTTGGGGGTCTTGTCTGTTTTTCTGTTTCATGTGGGAAGGGCCCTGAGTTTGTTAAATAAAGCTTTTTATTTATTCAGCTTGTCCAGGTGTCATGTTTCAAGTGGTTGTTGCGTTAACCGGCTGAGGGCTTGCGGAGCGGCTGCATTCAGGTGCGTTCATTGCCACAAGCCATTCCCTGACAGGGGGCCTAGAAGTGTCGTTCAATAAGCCGCCGGCGGACGGCCCTTGGACCTTGTGGCTCCCTCCTGGGCTGGTACTCCTCCTCCTCCTCCTCCTCCTCATGGTCCTCCTGCTCGTCCTCCTGAGGTGGTGGTCCAACGTGAGGTGGCAGTGCCTGAGTCCTGCGGATAGCCAGGTTGTGCAGCATGCAGCAAACGACGACGAACTGGGAGACTCTATCCGGCGAATACTGTAGAGATCTGCCGGAACGATCCAGGCAGCGGAACCGTTGCTTGAGGACGCCAATCGTTTGCTCTATGATGTTCCTTGTGACTTGATGGCTTTCGTTGTATGCCTCCTCAGCAGGGGTCCTGGCCACGCGGAGCGGGGTCATGAGCCATGTACACAAAGGGTAGCCCTTGTCCCCAATAAGCCATCCCCTTGGTGGAGGCTGTGCCTCGAACATGCCAGCCACAGTAGTCTGGCGCAGGATAAATGCATTGTGGCTGCTTCCTGGAAAGCGGGCATTGACAGCTAGGATGCGCTCCCTGTGGTCACACACCAGCTGTACATTGAGGGAATGGTAGCCCTTCCGGTTGCGGTAATCCTCGGCATTGTCGATAGGTGCCCGCATAGCCACATGCGTGCAGTCAATGGCGCCCTGCACCATGGGGAAGTCGGCGATCCTGGCAAATCCGACTGCACGCTGCTCCTGCCTCTCTAGGGTCATGGGGAAGGAGATGAATTGGTGTCTCCTTGCGAAAAGGGCATCGGTGACCTGCCGGATGCAGCGATGCACGGCGAACTGGGAGATGTTCGCTATGTCCCCAGCAGCGGCTTGGAAGGATCCGCTTGCATAAAAGTTCAGAGCCACCGTGACCTTCACTTCCACTGACAGAGACGTCCTGCACATCAGCTGTGGATGCAGATCTCTGTGAAGCAGCTGGCAGATCTCTGCAAGCACCTCCCTTCTGAAGCGCAGCCTCTTAACACAATGCGCGGCAGTCATGGTGAGATAGGACACCTGCTGCCGGTATTCCCTGAGTGGGTAAGGCCTACATTGCCAACGCCTGATGGCCCCTCTGCATCTAGGCATGGCTGGCCCTCTCACACGGCGTCTGCGAGCCCTTCGCACATAATGCTGGAACTGAGGGTTGGAACCCCATGCAGCCCCCATAATAAACTTGCAAACAGTGAAATCACAATGAGTCAAATTTCCAAGCTCTGGCCAGAAGCCAAAAATACCTCTCCTATGTTGTCCCAAATCAATAAGGTCTGTTCCTTGGTCTCTGTCCAGAAATCCAAAGCACTAAAGTCATTGCAGCAAAATGACTGGCCTTTATAGTTCAGTCTAAGTGCCCTTTAATTAGCGCTCCCCGAGGCCCGCAGGGCCTCTGCTGCATTCCACTTCACAGTTCTTAACAGCGCCACGCCCACATTGGGCGGGCGCCACTGAATTTCCGGTTTGGGGCGCACAAACAGCGTTGCATGACGAAATGACGTCACAAGCTGCGCGCGCAGCTGAGCGGGCGCAAACACTTTGCGCCGGCGCTAAATGTCAACTGAAGTTGGGCGTAGGCGCAGATCGGCCTGCGCCCGGGCGCTAAGTGCCTAGCGCTCGAAATCTACCCCTCTTATGGCGCTAACGGCTGGCGAACGCAACTGAATTTCTAGGCCAAAGTTCTCCCCACTGGTGTTTTTGATATACATCAATGAATTGGACTTGGGGGTACAGGGCACAATTTTGAAATTTGTAGATGACACAAAACTTGAAAGTGTAGTAAACAGTGAGGAAGATAATAATAGACTTCAAGAAGATATAGACAGGCTGGTGAAATGGGCAGACACATAGCAGATGAAATTCAATGCAGCGAATTGTGAGGTGTTACATTTTGGCAGGAAGAATGAGGACAGACCATACATACAAAATGGTACAATTATAAAGGGGGTGCAAGAACCGAGAGACCTGGGGATGCTTGTGCACAAATCTTTGAAGATGGCAGGACAGGTTAACAAAGCAGTTAATAAAGAATATGGGATCCTGGGCTTTATAAATAGAGGGATGGAGTACAAGAGCTAGGAAGTTAGGCTAACCCTATATAAAACACTAGTTCGGCCCCAGCTGGAGTATTGTGTCCAATTCTGGGCACCACACTTTAGGAAGGACGTGAAGGCTTTGGAGAGGATACAGAAGAGATTCACTAGAATGGTTCTAGATATGAGGGAATACAGTTACGTGGATAGACTAGAAAAGCTGGGGTTGTTCTCCTTGGAGCAGAGAAGGCTAAAAGGAGATTTGATAGAGGTGTTTAAAATCATGAAGGATTTCGATAGAGTAAATAAAGAGAAACTATTTCCAATGGCTGACGGGTTGATAACGAGAGGGCACAGATTTAAGGTGATTGGCAAAAGGACCAGAGGCGACATGAGGAAAAACTTTTTGATGCAACACGTGATTAGGATTTGGAATGCATTGCCTGATAGGGTGATGGAGACAGATTCAATAGTAGTCTTCAAAAGGGAACTAGGTAAATACTTGAAGGTGAAAAAATTGCAGGGATATGGGGAAAGAGCGGGAGAGTGGGACTAACTGGATTGCTCCTCAAAAGAGCCGGCACAGACTCGATGGGCCGAGTGGCCTCCTTCTCTACTGTACTATTCTATGATTCTATAATTCTACCACCATGCTAAATAAGATAGATTCAGAACAGATCTAGCAGCTCAAAACTGGTCCTGTGCTGTGGGCCATCAGCAGCAGCAGAATTGTATTCCACCACAATCTGTAACCTCATGGCCTGGCATATCCCTCACTCTACCATTACCATCAAGCCGGATGACCGACCCTGGTTCAAGAAGGAGTGTAGAAGAGCATGCCAGGAGCAGCACCAGGCATACCTGAAAATTAGGTGCCAATCTGATGAAGCTATAACATGCATGCTAAACAGTGGAAGCAGCATGCTATAGACAAAGCTAACCAATCCCATAACCAATGGATCAGATCAAAGCTCTGCAGTTCTGCCACATCCAGTTGTGAATGGTGGTGGACAATTAAACAATTAACAGGAGGAGGAGGCTTCATGAACATCCCCATCCTCAACGATGGCAGAGCCCAGCAAGTGAGTGCAAAATGCAAGGCTGAAGCATCTGCAACCATCTTCAGCCAGAAGTGCTAATTGGATGATCCATTTCCTGAGGTCCCCACTATCACAGATGCCCATCTTCAGCCAATTCTATTCACTTCATGTGATATCAAGAAATGGCTGAGGGCATTGGATACAGCAAAGGCTCTGGGCCCCAATAATGGCTGCAGTGCTGAAGACCTGTGCTCCAGAACTCGCCACGCTTCTAGCCAAGCTGTTCCAGTACAGTGCCAAACTGACAAAATGGAAAATTGCCCAGTTATGTCCTGTCCAAAAGGACAGATCCAATCCGGCCAATTACCACCCCATCTGCCTACTCTCAATCATCAGATAAGTGATGGAAGGTGTCATCGACAGTGCTATCAAGTGGCACTAACCAATAACCTGTTCACCGATGCTCAGTTTAGTTTCCACCAGGACCATTTAGCTCCAGACCTCATTGCAGCCTTGATCCAAATATAGACAAAAGAGCTGAATTCCAGAGGTGAGGTGAGAGCGATTGCCATTGACGTCAAGGGAGCATTTAACAGATTGTGGCACCAAGGAGCCCTAGTAAAATTGAAGTAATTAGGTATCAGGGAAAAATTCTCCACTGGCTGGCATCATACCTAGCACAAAGGAAGATGGTTGTGGTGGTTGGAGGACAATCATCTCAGAACCAGGACATCACTGCAGGAGTTCCTCGGGCAGTGTCCTAGGCCCAACCATCTTCAGCTGCTTCGTCAATGGCCATCTCTCCATCATAAGGTCAGGAGTGGGGATGTTCACTGATGATTGCACAGTGTTCAGTTCTATTCGCAGTTCCTCAGATAATGAAACAGTCTGTGCCCATATGCAGCAAGTCCTGGACAACATCCAGGCTTGTGCTGAAAAATGGCAAGTAACATTCGCACCACACAAGTGCCAGGCAATGACCATCTCCAACAAGAGAGAGTCTAACCACCTCCCTTTGACATTCAATGGCATTACCATTGCTGAATCCCCCATCAACATCCTCGGGGTCACCATTGACCAGAAAGTTTACTGGACGAGCCACATAAATACTGTGGCTACAAGAACAGTTTAGAGGCTGGGTATACTGCAGTGAGTGACTCACTTTCTGATTTCCCAAAGCTTTTCTAGCACCTACAAGGCACAAGTCAGGAGTGTGATGGAATACTCTCCACTTGCCTGGATAATTGCAGTTCCAACAACATTCAAAAAGTTCGATACCATCCTGGACAAAGCAGCCTGCTTGATTGGCACCCCATCCACTACCTTAAACATTCACTCCCTCCACCGCCGGCACATTGTGGCTGCAGTGTGTACCATCTACAAGATGCACTGCAGCAACTCGCCAAGGCTTCTTCAACAGTACCTCCCAAACCCACAACCTCTACCACCTAGAAGAACAAGGGCAGCAGGCGCATGGGAACACCACCACCTCCAAGTTCCCCTCCAAGTCACACACCATCCTGACTTGGAACTATATCGCCGATCCTTCATCGTCGCTGGGTTAATGTCCTGGAACTCCCTCCCTAACAGCACTGTGGGAGTACCTTCACCACACAGACTGCAGCGGTTCAAGAAGGCGGCTCATCACCACCTTCTCAAGGGCAATTAGGGATGGGCAATAAATACTGGCCTTGCCAGTGACGCCCACAGCCCATGAGTGAATAAAAAAAATTCGGAAAAATGTGCCTTAACCTTGGAAGTCCTTGTCAAGTAAACATGTGGAATAAGCTAGAAGATTCCAGTCATCAAGTATCAGACGAAAGTTAATTTCCAACTTTGGTGTAGCTGTGCAACTGAAAAGCAAAATAACTGATCAAATTATAAGTAATGTCAATATTTTTATTATTCACATACATTGTAATTTACACATTTAGGGGGAAAAATTCAGTGGCACCCCCTTTGGGGCTCTAACTTCACTTTTAGCGCCCGAAAAAGTTAGCGCCCCTGCGCCGTAAATACAGTGGTAGCGCCCCATGCAAGAGGCAGGGCGCTACTGGAAGCGCTCCACTTTCTTCCTGCCGCGCTACAACTGAGTATTGCGGTGTTACGTGCAACAGCACCATGCGCGCCGTGGTATTGGATGCCTCCCTCCCCTGATTAAAGGGGAGGGGCCTAGCACTGCTCGCACCGGAGCCCTGCTGGACCACCGGGGAGCGGGGTGCCGGCAAAGCAACCCGGCACTCAAGAGGAGTGCTGGGCTGATCAATCGCGACCAGCACCCCGAATGGAAGAGGGGAAGGGGGTAGGTGCTGGCAGATGGCCAATAAAATAGGCCGCCCGACACCTGCCCTTTGAATTGCGCCGCCGCGGCTGCATAAACGCCACCCTGACCCTGTCCAGCAATAGGTTAGGGGGTGCAACTGAAGTTTGTGGCTGGGGCTCTGCGCACAGCGATGACGTCATCACCGGAGGCGCTGTGCCGCAGGGTGCTATTCCGCCGCTAACCTCCCGCTGAATTTTGCGGGAGGCGTTAGTGGTGCCGCATCCGGGCGCTAGGGGCTTTGTGCCGGGCGCTAACGGGAGACGCAAAGCAACTCAATTTTCCCCTTTAGAATTGTAGAGGAACTAAGCAGCTCAATACATCGCATGTCATACTTACGTTATGATGTGGAGACGGGGTGGACAAATGTAAGAAGTCACACAACGCCAGGTTATAGTCCAACAGCTTTATTTGAAATCACAAGCTTTTGGAGCGCTGCTCCTTCGTCACCTGATGAAGGAGCAGCGCTCCGAAAGCTTGTGATTTCAAATGAAGCTGTTGGACTATAACCTGGTGTTGTGTGACTTCTTATACTTACGTTAAATATATGCAGACAAATTTTACTTAAAATGAAACAACTTTGTAAACAAAACTTAAATTTGGATTTTGAACAAAGATTTTATTGAAATATTTTCTTTAGAAAATTCAGTCAGAATAAATGTTATCACCATAAAACAAGACTCAAAGCTGTAATTAGTAAGGATATCAGAAATCAGCATTTGATTTACTTCCCTTGTCCTTTTTGTCTTGACTTAAATGGAAATGTACATTTTCAGAAATAAACTAACGTTGCATTAACTAAATTGTACCTGATTTCCTATGGTATAACAGGATAACTGGAAGATACACTGTTTTATAATGACGGGATAGTTATACCATATACCGTAAAATATATTGACCTGGAATCTCTGGAAGGTTTTGGTGTAACTACAGCATAAGAGTGGGGTTCCACTGTTGTTTTCCAAGGAAATTTGCGCGTATCTGATATATGCCGGTTTAATGTTGAAACATCACTATACACAAATTTCCTTGATCGTTTGCACCGCTTCTGAGATATGCCAACTGAAACCCTCTGCCACTCATTTACATAGCTCTGCCCCCCACGCAAAACACCAGCTCATGCGAGTTTCCTGTATTTACATGAATTTTAGATGCATTACCGGTCAAAGTCACTTAATATCGGAATGGGCATTAAATGCTGGCATTGCCAGCGACGCCCTGATCCCATAAACGAATGAAAAAAATTTAAAAACTGAGATTTCTGGAGTTCGATAGTGATCTTCCTGGTGATTTTTTTTCAATTTTTCTTACTGAAACTTAACCAAAGTGCAGTCAGTCACTGCACCCGAATTTTTTCCAACCCTCCCACTCGTTTAGAAGGACTAAAGCAGCTGGAATGGCCTTCCCAATGAACATGCCCCTGTTCCGCATAATAAGAGGAGCAGCAGAAGCAAGAGGCTCCGAGAATGAGGCACCATGGTAGACGTCAGCAGACAACTCGCTATTACCTTACTGGTGGTGCAGTAGTCGCACTTGTTTTATTCTAGTTTTTTTACGTTTCAGCGTATGGTCCCACCTGCACAAACGATGCAGAAACTGGTGTAAATTTCTGCGTAATTTCTGCGTAAAGGCAGTCCAGGAAATTCGAGGCCATTATATATTAATGAGGGGATTTTTATATCTTGATCAGCTTTTTCTAATTAATATGAAGGGTCTCCTTTGAGGAAAGCTGTCTGCTAATGAAGGTGAATCGGTGTTTTATACTAGCCTACCCCTTTAAGGCCACAAAGTGTACTCCCTGTGGGGAAATGCTCTAAATAGACACACACTGAGGTTGATGGAGGTTAATTGTTGTTTCTTAAGGATGATAAGATTATTCAGTTGGGATTTGTTTCTGTTTCATAAAAATGATGGGTTTGAATTTCCATCAGACTTCTCACGATGTCCTGTTTTAATTTTGGTGGGAGATCAGTTGAAACCCTACAGAAACAGTGTAAATGGCCATTTTTACCCACTTATGCCATTTTTCAGGAGGTTCAGTTGATCTTCCACCAGAGAACCACCGGGGAAATTCTAGGCAGATATTTGTGTCAATCGGGTGCAAGTTTCAGATATGATAGCCGCGCATAAGATAGTTTTTACCCAATGTAATATGTGATCTTGATGTGTTTTATTAATGTACAGGTAGAAAAATCACTAAAGAAATCTGGTTCTCTAGTGCATAATCCCAGTCACTATATGGGAAAACAAAGAATTGGAAATATTCAAGAACTGTCACTTTGATAAATCAACTATTAATCCCAGTGGACAGTGGCCTGTATGTTGCTGTGTCAGTTAATGAATGATGTATTTCAGCGCTAACATTTAGAATAAAGTGCAAGCTTCTCAGTAACTTGAAGGTGCTGTGGCATCCAACCAGCTGTTTGGGAGATGCCTGCAGTAGCTCATACTATTTCCTATAGCAACAGGGTACTTGGGGTGCTTTTTTGGCACTCACCTTCCATATGCCAGCAGAAATTAGGCTGGCAGCCCACCCATATGGGGAGTTTGCCCAGGTCCTCTGATGGGACCCACATATGCCCTTGGAGAAGCCAGTGTTCCTCAACTCACTCAGCATACCAGCAGCCACTGATAGACCAGGTCCCCATCCATGACAGGAGTGGGAAAGAAAGAAAGACTTGCATTTATATAGCGCCTTTCACGACCACCGGACGTCTCAAAGCGCTTTACAGCCAACAAAGTACTTTTGAAGTGGAGTCACTGTTGTAATGTGGGAACACTTGACTTAGAGAGCCTCTGCCCTGGCCCCATCCCTGTGCTGTCATTTGCCTTGTAATGACGGGATAGAAGTTTTGCCCTTTACAAGTCAAATTGGAATTTTGGCAGAAATGGCAGTGATCCATTGTAACTACGTCTCTCTTGTTTATTTGGGAGTTCTGCCCGTCTCCCTCTGAATTAACGAAAGGATACGAGTGAATCCTCCACTCGTTTCAGGGCCAACCTCTTTGAGAGTGTACTGCAGCAAAGGTATGCTATAGTGACTGTGTTTTATATGCTTGTCAATGCGAGTACCAAAAATAGTGTGTGTTATTTTAGAAAGTGTTATAGCAGCAGTCAGCAGGAATGAAAAATAATAATTTGGTGCTGAAATTCTGCAGGGGTTGTCTTGATCTCCTGCTGTAACTGCTGAAGTTATAGCAGGTGATCAGGAGAACCCCTGTGGAATTTCAGGGCCTTTATGTTTAGGTGCTAAAGGCTTTGAAGACTTGCACCATGGGCTTGTACATTTCAAACTCTGACAGTTCACGTACTGCGCATGCAGTAGTTTTGTGCAATGCAGACAGTGATGCGAGTTGAGGAAAAACTGCAGTATTTAATAATTTTTCAGCATTCTAAAATTTCTATGATGACGTTTGCACTGTAGGAACAAAAACTTACATTTTGATACAAAGTTGTTTAGCATCACAAGTAAGATAAGTGTTGACTCCAATTTCTGAAAGCTATTCTAAATACTCAGCTGGAATGTATAGAAAGACATGTACTAGGTCCAAAGTGGGAGATTACTGTGCTCCACTGATATGGAACAGGACCAGATGGAAAAGGTAACTTAACGACACATATCATTAAATAAGTTTCTGTTCAGTTTTATTGGCATTTTCATTTGATGCCATTTATTACTTCTTTGAATTTTAGAAAGAACTGTGCAAAAATTTAGTTAGATGCTAAAATGATTAGATATTTTCTACAGGAAGCTTTCAATTAAAGATAAAGCAAAACTAATCTTGTTAAATATATAAAGGCATTTTCTTTTAATTCAGTCTTTCAAGTTATATGTTTGATTTCCTTAAATTGCATATGAAATTATGCTAATTTTAAATTGTTATGCTAATTTTGAGAAGTTATGTGACCAGTGTACTGTGTGCATTAATAGGAGCCAATATTTAGATTATAAATGACTCATAGTAAAAGTGAAGTATACTACAAAAAAAGGTACAATGCACGTGCGCTGTATGCTGACAACCCATTATAAACACCCCTGTCCGGCAATTTGTCCTTGTTTTCCAATTAAGTGCACTTCAGTCTTGAAACAATTCTGGAATTCTGACATTGAATACATGTATGGGCCAAGAATTTTTGCTTTGGGCCCAATTGGTGTTCTGGGAACAAATTGCACCCAAAATTGAACAAGTTTTACAAATTTTTTTTTTTGCTCAAGTTTCCGATCAAACTCATTTGCATATCGCCAACCGTAAAATCTTCCATGAACCAGCACAATCGGGCTGCGTTTTAAAACGTAATATAAAAAAAGTTTGCATTGAAAAATATTCCTTGATATATTTAAGAGTGGTAAATTTAAGTTGTATTTAAAAACTGTTTTATTAATTCAGTTAAAAATGGGTTTATCACAAAAAATAAGCATTTTTAATCAGTCTAGTCCTCTAACTTTTAGTAACCCGGTTTTAAATAACTGAAAATGACTTTAAAAAACTATACAAAGCCATTTGCCAGTTATATTCATGTGCAGTAGTCAGCTTCTTAGTAAATTTTAAAACAAATAATATTGAAAAGCTTTTAAAATGTGCCTATTAGTGTCCTTGAGCCTTAAAAAGAAGCAGCTTAATTTTAAGCGTCTCTTCAAATGCCCACAAACGGGCACAGTTAGCGGAAACTCACAATAGTGATTAATTCGATCTGGGGGTGCGGCCAGTTTTGTGGGCAGGGCTGGCTTCTAGCACATTGTTTTTTAAACTAGCGGAAAAGATTGCGGAATCTCAATTTGCAGGGGATGTAATTTGCACCAAATTCCTCGATCTTTTGCACTGGTTGGGCCAATTTTAGGTGGATCGGGCTGAAAAAACCAGTGCAACCTAGCGGAAACACCTGCCCATGATTTAAAATAAAATATACATTGGATTTGATTTGGAATTGCCATCAACATCGATGATTATTTTCAAATTGCCATTAATTATATCTCATGTCGCCATAAACAGATCCATGCTTACATTTCCAAAACTGACATCTTGTATATGAGATTGGGCTGCAGCACTTCTTCAAAAAAAAATCACAAAACCCTACAGAGGCATGTGCGTTCCTGCAATGTGCTGAATATGAATGATGCTTACTACTCCAAAACAGTCAAGCATAAAATGCTTTATGTTCTTCACTGTAACCAACATCACTACGTATAAGAGGTGGGTGCAGTATTGGAACTTGGTTCATCACCTTTGGGGATTGGAGAGGACTTTCCCAGAGTTATTCTTCCCCTAAATCTCCCCAAGGTTTTTCACTTCTTTTTTTGCCTTTCCCAGGAGATTGCGTGACTGGCTAGTTGGGTTGTGGGGGTGGGTGGGGAGTGTCAGATGGAGGTCATGGTGTGCATAAGTATGAGACAGGCTTGATGAACCAGCTAGTCTTTTTGCATCGATGTTCATATGTTCACAATCATAGCAGTCATATCACTTTTATTTAAAATATAAAATGACCAAGAAAAACTTACTTTCATTACTTTGCAGTCACAGAAAGCATAGGAGAATTCCAGTATAGGTGCTGTGAATTCCTTCATTTTAAAGGAAACATTCAAAATGGTACCTCTTCTACGGATAATCTACCTGTGTACCCAAGAGACCAGTTCACAGGTACCAACTTCAAAGATGGATATGGTCACACAGGATTAAGAAAATCGCTCAGAAAATATCTTGGGTTCAACATGGAAGGACTGATTTATTGGTACAAAATACTCCCTTTTGGCCTTATGTACACTTCCATTATGATTAATAAATGGCTGTCAGTGGTGAGAGTGGCTCCTGGGACCCAGTACCTGTATATCTAGACCACTGACTGATAAGAGCTTCCTTTTGGGACTCTGTCAAGGCAGCCACCAGCAACACCTGAACCTTCTGGGAACCTGAGCTACAATGTAAGCCTAGAAAAGTACAAGTTTGAGACAGCACGGAACTGTCCTTTATATGAGTAATTTCACTTCCACTGGTGAGGTTTGATGTCGGTGATGCAAGATCCAGGCACAATATTGCTATGGATCCTAGAACGGATAATAATAACCATATTGCAATGTCCAATACAAACATCTTCAAGAGGTCTTGGCAGTTGAATCTTTTCACACAAACCCCAAGAATAAAATGTTCTCCATAGATAGCAGCTGCAATCTCCATTCCCTTCTCTTACCAGTGCCCTCCTCACTGCATGGGGAAGGGGACCATTCAAAGTTATCTATTACTTCCAGAACAAACAGTTACCAAAATCTTTCTTCAGGATTCAGAAGAGGATAGCAGCATCCCTTGGTGAGTCATCAAATTCCTGGAATGGGAAGTTTCTGTATATCTTCCCCCATTTCTCTGCTAAATAATAATGCTTCACAGGATTTGAGAACAGAAAACCATGCTCATTCTTGAAATGCTGACACCCAGTGGAATTGAAACCCACCTAGGGTTCCAGGCTGGGACTGGGGCCTGGAACCCTGAAGATCGGTAACCAAAGGACACAGATTTAAAATAATTAACAAAAAGCCATATGGGAGATGAGGAGAATTTTTTCACTCAGTGAGTTGTTATGATCTGGAATGCATTGCCTGAAAGGGTGGTGGAAGCTGATTCAATAGTAACTTTCAAAAGGGAATTAGATATATACTTAAAAAGTAAAAATAAAATTGCAGGGCTATGGGGAAAGAGCAGGGGAGTGGGACTAATTGATAGCTCTTTCAGAGAGCCGGCACAGGCACGATGGGCCGAAAGGCCTCCTTCTGTGCTGTATGATTCTATGATTCCATGGCCCCCTTACAGGGGCCACTGAGAGCAACCATTTCTACTTTACAAGGAGGGGAACCAGCACTCGCCCCAGCCTGACAAGGTTCAACCTGGCATTTCTGGTTTCTTCAGCAGGGCATGTCGTAGATGTGTCCTCAACTCGCCAAAGGCCTGGTCCACCTGGCCCCTTCTCCTGCCACCCCCCCGCCCTCCCACCAAATTAAGTGGCACAGGATGTGCCCCCTGCAGTTTTGGGGGGTCATGGTTTCTGATATGCAACAATTTTTTTGTGGGTGGGGGGTTGGAGATTAAGGTACAGCTCCTTCGCCACTCTGTTTTGGAATGGACTCTCAAGAAAATTCACTTTGTCCTGAACCTCTATGGTCAATGCTTTGGGAGATCCCCTAGTGAAATGAAGAATCTACATGGGGCAGTGTGACAATTAAATATTTTTAAAAAATTAAAATTCACATAGCTTAATGCAAATAAATAAGAAGCACTCATAGGCCCTGTGCAAACTGCAAATAAAATGAAAAATTTGAAGGATGCTATGCCAAACTAAACTAATTCTCTAACAGTATAGTTCAAGTGTCAAATCTCAGAAGTGATTGTTAGAAGTCTTTTATGACATTATAAATCGTATAAAGCAATGGATGTGATAGGCTGACCATTGTTCTTTCATTATAGATGACCCTTGGGCAGGAGTGAGGGTGATAGGACAAGTTGCACTGAGGGTGGGCTGCTGTATCCAACCATTCGGCCCATCATGTCCACATAGGCTCGTTGTTGGAGTCATCCAGAACTAGTCCCACTATGCCACTCCCTCCCAAAGCCTTGTGTTTCAAATATTTATCCAATTTTAAATTTGACTCAACCACTTCCTGCAGCAAAGCATTTCATCCTCCAGCAGCCATTTGAGTAAAGATATTTCTCCTAAACTTTTTTTTCCTCACTCTCTTAGGGACAATTTTAAATTAATAATTCCTTGTCACTAACTCCTCAAGCAGAGAAAATAGTCTTTTCCTATGCACTCTATAATTTTAAAACTTCTATTACATTTCTTCTTAACCTTCTCTGCTCCAGTGGAAATAAGCCAATATCTCAAGTCTGTCTTCATAACTATAGTTTCTCATCCCTGGCATCATTCTGGGGAAGCTACGCTGCACATTTTCTATGGCTGTAATATAATCGGGTGCTGAAAATTGCACACAGCACCCGAACAGTGGTTTAATTAATGTTTTTGTACATACTTATCATCACTTTTTTACTCTTGAGCAATGTACTCTAAACAAAAGAAATGTTTATCAAAAATGCTACATTCAGTAATAATCTAATATTTAAAGCATATATTTGGCATGAAACTTACAATGTGCCACATAAAAAATCTATAAGATTCAATATAAATATAATCACAACACAAAGTCAACCCAAAATGGAACTCAAAATGGTTTCACTGAAATATTTACCGCTCTGAAAAATCATATTGTAATTTAAAGCCCAGTCGCCATATAGTAAGGCCCCATGAGGTAGCAATGGCTACCTGCTTCATTGTAAAGTACTTGGACCTTTTTGGGAGCTCTTACTTGATGTTGGCGGTGATATGGGGCTGCAGTGAGCTTACGGTATAGCATCCTGAAACCCATGCCAGGTGAGAGTAGGACCACATTACCTTATATATGTTTTATAATAGCTAATGTAAATAATTTCTTTACATCTGCACAGATTTTGATCATATTTAGTGTTAATAAGTACATGTATTAATCTACATTTATTACATTTATGGGATGATTAAATTTGCATTTTCTTCCTTATTGAAGCACAATGCACAATTTTTCATTTCTCTTTGTGTATTTTCAAAATGAACACTTGATCTGCCATTTACTTTATTGTCGCTCTCTTTCCCTCATAAAGTAATGGAAGCACTTGAGTATTATCATTAGCATGATATTGGCTGCACTTCTGTTCACTACAATTTTGTATACTGAACTGAGAAAATCCTTTGATGTCCCAGGAATCTGTCTCCTTGTTAATTTGACCATTTGTTTGATTTTTGGTACAAAGAAATGAAGGAATATGATGAGATCATGATATTTTAAGTCAATATTTATTAAAAAATCAATCTAGATGAAAATCTGCCCATCCCTCTAATTAGATGAGGCAACTAGAGGTTGATGTTTAATTGCAAAAGTAATTACATGGAGCAGATAGCCAGTGACATTTGATTATCTAGTTGATTGATTAAAAAGCCTACCTCATGGAACAGATTGTCAGCTATGGGATTCGAGACAATAGAGCAAATAAAAAAGTTGTCCTGTTAGCAATCATGAATTTCAAGGATGAAATTAAAGGAACTAAACACCTTCCAATCTTTTTAACCGCAGACATGCAAGTACAGCAGCTGTATGACTGGGATACAGAATAGGCTTGGGTTTAGATGTTTCAGGGAATGATGAAGTGTTGGAAATGGAAAAGCAGCTGGAAACCGAATTAAAAGAAAAAGCCAGAGGAAAAGAGAGGAGATTTATCAAACTATATTAGTTCATATTAAACGTAGACATCCTGGGTTTTCTTTTTCCATGCGTTCTTAACTAATATCATTCCCGCCACCATCTCCTCCTCTACCTTCCTCGTTACTCATTTCTGCTACTTCCCCCCCCCCTTTAAACAAATAACTCAGATGTTATTAATTAGCCAAGGTCTGCCTGCTGCCCATTGTATGGAGTTCCAAGAAGGTGTTCTTGTAACTATAAGTTTGTTAACAGTGTCCAGACAACAAGTCCTTTAATTATCTGCTCATCTATTATATATCTTGTGTGGGATAGTCATAATATGCAAATGAATACTGTACTTACCATCAGTTGGTGAGGATGTCAGAAATAGAAAGCTAGTCTGCACTGCTGGGAGACGGTAGTAATCGATGTTTAGATACATCTGCTTTACAAAATAATACAGTTTACATACAAAACAGGTAAAATCTTTTTGAACCAATTCATTATCTTCAAATATTATTTACCTTGAGGATGTACATATATTGGCTTAAGCTGCATAGGCCCCAGGCTTCTACAACAACTACTATAGCCTCCAAAATGCTTGTAAATTATCACATATGTGCCTCACAGCACCAGACTGTGTGCTCTGCAGACAAACACAAAGCAGCAGGACTTATTAAATTTCTATGAAGTTTACCAAATTTGCAGGATCAGTAGGGTGGGCCCAACAGGGAGGCTCTCCCACTGCCTCCAGCACCTTTGAAGCAGCTGATGGTGCTGATACTTAGCATTCTGCTGATATTACACTGCTGAACCCATCCAGTTAATCTCCACAGCAAAGATTAGTTTATTCGATTAAGGTTGTTCCATAGGGACATTCTTGGCTACTCCCTGGAAAGCCTCAAGTGTATCTTATTGTAGCCTTTTGCTAGCTAAAAGGGTTCAGTACAGTAATTTTTTCTTTCCTTTTATATGATTGAAAAATAAATTGAAAATGAATTTCTGTTAAAGCTAGGGTTTTAAATATGAGATAAAGGTCAGTACCCCATGGCTTTCTAGGTTTTTTTTTAAGAACAATAATGACATAATTGTGTTTCTTGTAAAATCCCATGTTTATGCCACAGTTTTGTCAATATTACCTATCTGTTTCCAAATAACTACTGGTCTTGTAAGTCAAATGATTTATTTCTTTTATATAAGGAGAGAGAACTCATTATGGAAAACTTGGAACATCCAGTTTATACATTAGGTTTTTGTATAACAATTTCCATGAAATAAAACAGTGTTCCTATCCACTGTGATGCAAAGTTTATCACACACTGTGTTAAAAACTGCAACCAGCGCCTTTATTTCCATCACAAAATCACTAGGATAACAATAAGAGACAGTTACAGATCATTATAAACTACCGACATTCCATGCCACCATCTGAAGCTATCTCCATATACAAAACAAGCCTCCCAAACAGCATCATTCCACATTTCTGCAGAAAAAAAATCCTCCCACAAATTAACAACCACTGACATATGACCTCAGAACCCAATTAAAGCCAACAAAAAATACAAAAAACAGTCATGTAAACATGGGTAACGCATTCTTCAGCACAGACATGAGACAGACATGTGTGACTACCCTCAATACTTGGTCACGTGAGTAATGAGGCCTGCTTTACTGGTCAAAATGTTCATGCTCTGTAAATGAAGAAGGCTTTATAAGTTGAGAGATAAATCTGAATAATCTTAAAATTAAAACTAAGTTGGTTAATAGTGAATCAAAAAAAAATCTTCACCCAAAGGTTTGTGAGAATGTAGAATATACTGCCCAGAGAGGTAGAAGCAGAATCAGTTGAGATGTTTAAAGGGAGGCACATACTTGCATACAGTAGTGGTATTAAGAAATATGGATAAAAGAGAGGAAATCTGGATTATAAAGATAAAATGTTGTCTTGGTTAATAAAACGGTGGAGTAGATTCAATGGGCTGAATGGCCCACTCTTGTTCCAGTGTTCTTAAGATATGTCAAAAGCTTAGACTGACAAATGCATTCCAATTCCCCGAGCATTCTAATTTACCCATAACATTTTATAGATTTCCATGGATTTGCAAATTCTGAAAAATTATTCTTTTTTGATCTTTGCTCATCTACAAATGTCCACAATACATATGGAGACATGGGCAGTCTAAGAGTATCAGTGTGCACTTTGATTATTTTGAATTTATCACACATCAAAACCTGATTTATAATTTTCAGGCTGAGCAGTGACTATAGTTCACTTCCAGAATATTCTCACTTCAGTGTCATTTTAATGATGTATCTGACACATCATAACTGTATATTTTCCAAATATCAGTCATTCTTTCTGTAGTGCCAGGATTTAAAATTGAAGGGCTTCTGCTTTAAATTACTTTAATCTGAATGTTTTTACCACATTGTCCTATGGAAATAATATTTTATATTCTGATGTAATATTTGTAACAAATACATGCAACTTGGAATGGTTCACAAAATTTTTATAATTATGCAAAATAGTTTAGGAAGCATTGCTGTCTGTTCAAATGTGGTGTTTACACTGTACTTCACAAAATACTTTCATACCACAAAAGGACACGTGAACAGTCCAGCCACATTCAAGAGCAGTTTCCCAAAACGATTTAACAAATGTTCGGTAAATTATACCAGCAGAATAGCAAATTATAGAATATTAAACCTTAAGGTAGTCTGACCTACAGTGAAGTTAAGTAGAAAGTAATTGAGATATTGAAATAGATAGAATATATAGAAGTTACAACACAGAAACAGGCCATTCGGCCCAACCAGTCTGTGTCAACAAACAAATAGTTCTAATCACATTCTGGAAGGTGTCTTGCAGTAGGCTGATGGCTGGAGACCGACTGAGAGGAAGGGGGAATCAGAAAGAGAATGTCAGGAGGGAGCACGTGGTGAAGCATACAGCTCAAATGAGGAAGAGGTGGCTACAGAGGATCAGCAACATGATGAATGATGGGCCAGAGCCAGGCATTCCTCTGCTTCTTACCTTAAGGAGGGTGCCTATAGAGGGAGAGCTCAGTAATGACCAGAAGCGCTTCAGAGCTACCAGCCTGGTATGTCAGAAAATCTGCAGGCATGCAAGATGAATTGTGAAACCTGCAATCTGCCATGAAGGGAGTGGCAACTCCCCGGCCATCTGCAGGGGAGCCTCCAAAGACGGCGGTCCAAAGCTCAGACACTGCTTCTCTAATGAATGCTGTGTCTATGGTAGTGAGACATGGGGTTCTAAATTACACAAGACTCTCAATTCTGGCCTGCAGAGCCTAGGGGAACAGCTTGAGAGAACATTAATGGCTAAACTTACACTCCTAAAGTGTTAGCCAATGGTTTGTTCTCACACAGATATCTGGACACCCTCAAGGGACACATAGTGGCCAGAACATGGCAGAAGCAGGCATGCACGAGGCATATATCACAGGGTAATAATGCCACATCCACTGAACCCAATCAACCCCTCTCAGGGGACTGAAGAATTGGCATGATAACAGACGGGAGTAACCAGTCAGAGCAGGGGCCAAAGTGCTTTCAGTAGTTTCAGGGTCATTTCATACCCAATGGAATGAGGCACAGGCCATAGGCACCAGGCATGTCATAAAGCCAGCACGTTGTCACCACAGAGATAGCACTTAGAAGAAACATACCACACACTCGTATCAAGGAAAAGCACAGAGTAGCAAATACTAATGGCTGATGCACAGTTTTAACCGCTCACTAACTCATATGCTGCGAGCATAAGCTGAGCAGAACCTGAAGGACTGAGATAAAACACCACCATATATATTGTTCATCCAGAGGGAGGTATCCTATGAACTATTTGAATTGCTATACAGATATCGAACACTCAGTCTGTCAACAATAATCAGAGAGGGAGGACCACTGACGAGGACAGAAATGTTATAGCATATGTGTTGACAGTAAGGGAAGACCTAACTAGGTTTGCTGAGTACACAGAGGAGAATCTAGAACATGTGCAAGGCAACCAGAAAACCTGGTATGATTGAAGTGCCAGGCATCTCCTCTTCACCCTTCTCTCCTTCCCCCTTCTCCTTCCTCTCTTGCTGCTCTCCACTCAACCCCCTCCCTACAGCTCCCTCCATCTCTCTTCCCTTCCCTTCCTCCTCCAATAATCCCCTCTAAACCCACTTAACCTAAAAACTGCTTCTGCTAGTGACTCCGCATGTTCAGCACCATGGGAGATTGACTACTAAAATGATTCCAGAATAAATTATTTTTGGCTTCAAATGTTGAATTACAGTACACTTCAAAGTTCTGGAAAATGCACCAAAAAGGTCAAATATGAAAATTTTCTGAGGGAGTGGGGTTTTACCCCTCCCAGCAAATACATACTTCCCCGTGAGCTCACTTCCCCATTCCTAAATTTCGAAATGAAACAC
Organism: Somniosus microcephalus; assembly: GCF_052327205.1. Lineage (NCBI taxonomy): Eukaryota > Metazoa > Chordata > Chondrichthyes > Squaliformes > Somniosidae > Somniosus > Somniosus microcephalus. The sequence goes on from NC_140992.1 coordinate 217,059,159, forward strand.
ATTGCATTTTTGTGCATGCTATTATATCTGTGCCCACCACCCCCCCCCCCCCCGCCCCCAGCCTGCCTATAATACAACTGATGGAATATTGGATACAGTTGCATTTTAGGTCATGACAAGTTCTGTCTCACTGCACTTCCATTGTAACCACTAGGAACATAGGAACAGGAGTAGGCCATTTAGCCCCTCGAGCCTGTTCCACTGTTCAATGAGATCATGGCTGATCTGTGACCTAACTCCATATACCTGCCTTTGCCACATATCACTTAATACCTTTGGTTAACAAAAATCTATCAATCTTAGATTTTAAATTAACAATTGACCCAGCATCAATTGTCATTTGTGGAAGAGAGTTCCAAACTTCTACCAATCTTTGTGTGTAGAAGTGTTTCCTAACTTCACTCCTGAAAGGCCTGGCTCTAATTTTTAGACTATGCCCCCTAATCCTCGACTCCCCAACCAGCAGAAATAGTTTCTCTCTATCTACCCTATCAGTTTCCCTTACTATCTTGAAAACTTCAATCAAATTGCCCCCTTAACCTTCTAAATTCCAGGGAATACCACCTTAGTTTGTGTAATCTCTCCTCGTAATTTAACCTTTGTAGTCCAGGTATCATTCTGCTAAATTTACGCTGCACTCCCTCCAAGGCCAATACATCCTTCCTAAGGTGTGGTGCCCAGAACTGCTCACAGTACTGCAGGTGTGGTCTAACCAGAGCTTTGTACAGTTGCAGCATAACTTCTACCCCCTTGTATTCTAGTCCTCCAGAGATAAAGGCCAGCATTCCATTAGCCTTTTTGATTATTTTGTGTACATGTCCATGACATTTTAATGGTCTATGTACATGGACCCCTAAGTCTCTTTGGACCTCCACTGTTTCTAGCTTTCCACCATTTAGAAAGTATCCTGTTCTATCCTTTTTAGATCCAAAGTGGTTGGCCTCACATTTGCCTAAATTGAAATCCATTTGCTACAGTTTTTCCCAATTCGCTTAATCTATTAAGAGCTCTTTGCAATTTTATGCTTCTATCTACTCTTCATATATCATGCATGAGGCTGTTCAGTTTCAGTTTACACAGAATAACAAATAGAATTTTGGCGTGTAACCAAAAACACAAATAAATACTCTGAAATTCAATGAAAGAAAAAGGAAGTTAACTTATTCAATGACCATGAGTTTATGGCCTTGGTCATAGGCCTTTATTTGGGCTATTATTCAGTTCTACATTATTTTTTAAGCTATCAACTTTTGAAGCTGTTTGTCAGCTTTTCTGAAATTTGCAGAATATTTGTGATGATCAAGAGTCAGAGGAACAGAGATTTTGGAGTTGGATTGCAGCACTGGCGAAGGTTACAGAGCTAGGAAGGGACAAGGTTATTATTAAGGGTAAGAATTTTAAATTTGAGACTTCAGGACTTTGGGAGCCAATGTAGGTCAGTGGTGATGGGTGAACTGGATTTGGGGTGGGATAGGTTATGGACAACAGCATTTTGGATGAGCTGAATTTTATGGGACTGGAGGTTGGGAGGCAAGCCACAAGAGCGCTGGGGTAATCCAGTCTGCATGTGTCAAAGGAATGGATGAGGGTTTCAGCGGCCAGTGAACTGAGGTAGGAATGGAGATGGGTGATGTTACATTAGTGGAAATAGATGGTCTTTGTAATGAAGAGGATATGGGATTGGAAGTTCATTTCAGGGACGAACAGATGAGAAGATTGTGATCTGTCTGAGACAGTGGGCAGAAAGGGGGATGAAGTCGGTGGCGAGGGTAAGGAGTTTGTAGAGGGGCCCTAAAAACAATGGCTTTAGTCTTCCCAATGCTTAGCTGGAGGAAATTGCAGCTCATCCAAGAATGGACATTGGGCAAGCTTTCTGACAGCACAGAGGCAATGGAGAGGTTGAGAGACGAGGTAGAGAGGTGGAGCTGGGTGTCATCAGCATAAATGTGGAAGTTGCCCCTTGTGTACAGGTGATGTCACCAAGGGGAAGCATGTAGATAAGGAAGCAAAGGGCAAATCAGTAGGCGACTCCCAAGGTGTGACAGTGTGAGGGTGCAAACAGAAGCCATTGCAAGAGACGCTCTGACTATGATCTGATAATAGGTAGTCCCAATGAGCTGGACAACAGAGGAGAGGTGTTGTAGGAGGCTGGTGTGGCTATATCAAAGGCTGCAAAGAGATTAAGGAGAATGAGAATTAATAGTGCACCACAGTCATGGTCGCAAGAAATGTTGTTTATGACGTTGGTTAAGACAGTTTTGGTGCTATGGAAGGGGTGTAAACTTGATATTAGTGATTCAGATAGGGAGTTGTAGAACAGATTGGTATGGATATGAGAGGAGACAACATATTCATAGAGCTTGGAAAGGCATGGGAGGTTGGAGGTGGAGCAGTAGTTTGCAAGGACAGAGTGGTAAAGGATAGTTTTTTTGTGGCGGGGTGGTCAATGATGAGAGAGTTTTTGAAATTGAGTGGGGCAATGCTGAGCAGAGGGAACTAATTACAAATGTCAGTGAGCATGGGGACCAGAAAATGTATCTGGACTTAGGAAAGGAAAATGCAATAGCATTTAACAAAACCCAGAGCTACCTAAATCAAAAAGGGACTTTTAACATGAAATAAAGGACAAAACAATACATTGAAGAAAACTCAATGGTACTTATAGGAGAGGAGTACTATAGAAGAAGCATTTACCTATTTAAATGTCCCACAGTTTCTTTTTCTAAAAATCCATATGAATTGTGAAGTTAACAATGTGTTGGATGTTCGTGTTGTGGTCTGTTTAATGGGGCACCTAACTCAATAAAACAAAATTACACGGATGTGATTCAGTGACAAATCAAGTTGAAATGCATCATCATGTCATTTGCACATAACATTAGCCTCAAAAGTTTCCCATCACTTTTTCATGAAGACAGTGCCCTTTAGAATGACTCTTTTTTTTCAGTGCAAGCATTAATTGAATAGTGGACCCATGGAACAGGTTGCCGGCACATGCGGTGAACACTGATTCACTGTATTCCTTCAAGCGAGAGCTGGACCTGTTTCTGGCTGAGGTGGAGATCACCTCGTATAAGAGCTAGGTATCCTGTAATGTAAATCAGCCAATGCGATCACCTGGACTAGTTTTGATCACCTGAGATAAGGAGCCAGAGTTTTTATCTTTTTTAGTCTCTCCCAGGAGATTACATCACTCTGGGTGGGTGGGGAGTGTATGTATCGTGATGCACAAGGTATCACAACTGTGTTTTCCCTTGTGCATCATGATACAAACACTCCCCACTGTGTCATACCTTGTGCTCTCCACCCACATCCCCCTTTCACACCTCCGCCCCCCCCAACCCTACTTCCTTCTGTGTTCACCCCTGGTAAAAACCCTCTCCCAACTCTCTTACAACTGCACTTATAAAATCCCAACTGTCCAGTCTTTGGCCCTCCATTCACGACGTCTCTGAAGCTACCGATCTGCTCAACCACACCCTCACCACTACCTTTGATGCCCTAGTCCCTATTAAAACAGTTACTCTCTCTCACCCTGGCCGATCCCCCTGGTAAGGCCCTCATCTTTGCTCCCTTAAGTCCAAGGGATGCAGACTTGAACGGATATGGCAAACAACTGGTTTAGCCAATCTCCGCCAGATCTGGCTGGACCACATAAAGCATTATCGGGTCCTGCTCTTGTCTGCCAAAATTGCTCACTGTTCCAGAATTCTGGAATGCAAAGATAAACCCGGCTGCTATTCTCCACTGCTGACCGTCTTCTTAAACCCCTCTCCCGTGTCTCCTCCATCCTCACCTCCGACAACAAGTTTGTGGAGCTCATGGACTTGTTTGTCTCTAAGATTGTGACCATCTGTTCAGCTGCCTCTGCCATTTCCCTTCCTTCCCCTAGCCCACCAGGCCAAACTTCCTCTAAGGTTCCCCCCTGCCCTAACCATGAACTCGCATCTTTCTCCAGTTTCTCTCCAATCTCCCCTCATGAGACCCACTTCCTGCTCCCTGGATCCTATTCCTACTAAACTGCTGACCACCCAACTTCCTTTTCTGGCTCCCATATTAGCTGACATTGTTAACGGTTCTCTCTCCTCGGGTACTGTCCCCCTCTCCCTCAAATATGCCGTCATCACCCCTCTCCTCAAAAAAAACAACCCTTGACCCTTCCGTCCTTGCAAACTACCGCCCCATCTCCAACCTCCTTTTCCTTTCCAAAGTCCTTGAACATGTTGTCGCCTCCCAAATCCGTGCCCATCTTTCCTGCAACTCCATGTTTGAATCCCTGCAATCAGGTTTCCACCCCTGCCACAGTGCCGAAACGGCTCTCGTCAAAGTCACAAATGATATCCTCTGTGATTGTGACAAAGGTAAACTATCCCTTCTCATCCTTCTTGACTTGTCTGCAGCCTTTGACACGGTTGACCACTCCATCCTTCTCCAATGCCTCTCCACTGTCATCCAGCTGGGTGGGACTGCACTCGACTGGTTCCATTCTTATCTATCTAATCGTAGCAAGAGAATCACCTGCAACGGCTTCTCTTCCCATTCCCGCATTGTTACCTCTGGTGTCCCCCAAAGATTTATCCTTGCCCCACTCCTATTTCTCATCTACTTGCTGCCCCTTGGCAACATCATCCAAAAACACAGCGTCAGTTTCCACATGTACGCTGACGACACCCAGCTCTACCTCACTACCACTTCTCTCGACCCCTCCATGGTCTTTAAATTGTCAGACTGCTTGTCCGACATCCAGTTCTCGATGAGCAGAAATTTTCTTCAATTAAATATTGGGAAGGCCGAAGCCATTGTTTTCTGTCCCTGCCACAAACTCCGTTCCCTAGCCACTGACTCCATCCCTCTCTCTAACATCTGTCTGAGCCTGAACCACACTGTTCTTAATCTTGGTGTCATATTTGACCTTGAAATGAGCTTCCGACCCACATAGCCGCGGCATAACAAAGACCGCCTATTTCCACCTCCGTAACATCACCCGTCTCCGCCCCTGCCTCAGCTCATCCGCTGCTGAAACCCTCATCCATGCCTTTGTTACTTCTAGACTTGACTATTCCAACATAATCTTGGCTGGCCTCCCACATTCTACTCTACATCCAAAACTCGGCTGCCCGTGTCCTAATTCGCACCAAGTCCCATTCACCCATCACCCTTGTGTTCGCTGACTGACATTGGCTCCCGGTTAAGCAACGCCTCGATTTCAAAATTCTCATTCTTGTTTTCAAATCCCTCCATGGCCTCGCCCCTCCCTGTCTCTGTAATCGCCTTCAGCCACACAACCCCCCCCCCCCCCCCCGAGATATCTGCGGTCCTCTAATTCTGCCCTCTTGAGCATCCCTGATTATAATCACTCGACCGCTGGTGGCCATGTCTTCTGTTGCCTAGGCCCTAAGTTCTGGAATTCCCTACCTAAACTTCTCCGCTTCTCTACCTCTTTTTCCTCCTTTAAGACGCTCCTTAAAACCTACCTCTTTGACCAAGCTTTTGGTCACCTGCCCAAATTTCTTCTTAAGTGGCTCGGTGTCAAATTTTTTGTCTTATAATACTCCTGTGAAGCACCTTGGAATGTTTTACTACATTAAAGGCGCTATATAAATACACATTGTTGCTGTTGTGGGACAGGCTGGATGGACCAGTAGGTCTTTTCCTTTCCGTCATTTTTGTACATTCATATGTTAAAGTCATTATTTAAATACAGGCGGCTGTTGTAATTATTTGCAGTTATGTAATACACCATTGTGACTTTTGAAATCTGTGCCGTGACCCCAGTTCAGCACTTGGAACTTCAAGATCATCACCCAATGTCATGACTGTCCTCAAGGATACAGTAGTATATGTTTTAAGTCATAAGCAAAAATTGATTTGCTGAATGTCTTGTGATCAGTACTCAGTGCCCAAAGTGCAGATTATGAATGGCTCCTCAATTTAAGATAAAGAGTACATTTTCCTTTTCACCATATGGGATGGAATAAAATTCAGGCGGTTCTATGATGATCAGGTGAGCCACTCCGCCAGGTTACCATTAATGCAGCAAAGATGAAAATTTATCTCAAAGTGTTATTGTGCACAGTAAAATATTCAAAATGCATCACAAGTTTTTTATATAAACCTATCAAAACAAAATGATTGGGTTCTGCAACAATTCATAACTTTAGCAGAAATAGCGATCAAAATGTTGGGAAATGTTATGACCTCAGCATTTTAGCCTGTTGAGAGCACATTCTGAACATATTCTTAGTCTTTGACCAAATTTAATCTTACAGTGCATTGTATGGACCAATATTTATGCCCTTGACCTGAGAGGTAGATTCAAAATAATATTGGGGGAGGAATCTAATAGAATGATTCAAAAATTTGCAAGGTATTAAGAGACTAAATAGTGAAAGATTATTTCCACTGGTAGGTGGCCAATCGCAAGGGAAAATAAATTTGGGGTTATTACTAGAAGCATAAAGAGGGAGATGAGGGGAATTTTTTTTCACACAATGGGCTATTAGAATACAGAATGCATTCCTACAAATGGCTATCAAAGCCATGTCAATCACAACATTTAAGAGGCAATTAAGAAAACATCTGAAGAACAAAAATATTGAAGAGTATAAGGAAAGAGTAAAGAAGAGAGATTAGAGAAGATAGCACTAACATGGAATTAGCACTAGCACGCTGTGACAAATAGCCACCTTGAATGCTGAAATTTCTATTATTTTAGTTATAAAATTACAGGAGTATTGTGATTTCCAAAAATTCAAAATACAAAGTTCCTGATTATCAGAAATACAGAACAGGTATATAATCTCCATACTCCACCTCTTAATGTTAGAATTTTGAGGAAAAAGCACTGGAGTTCATCTTACAATTCAGAAGTTCATCATACGAGAACAATGCTGCCTATCTGAGATCTCTGCATATTAAAATTCAGAACTGCAGATTCAAATGGAGGTCAAATTATCATATGAGTAAAGTGTCATTGTAAGCATTGCTCTCCTATGGTGCAGTAAATGTTTTAATTTGTATTTTGTATCGCTTTACTGGGAAGCTAAGAGTGTATTCTGACCAATAGCAAAGTGGTTTCCATTTCACTGCCATGCTGAAGCTGTGTGTGTAAACCAGGATTGTGATCAGCAATCTGGCTACTGAACGTGGAAAGTGAAACACCCATTCGAACTATAGATCCCATGCAGTGTAACCATGATCTTCTGTAATCCAGTTTCAAAAATGCACAGTGCTGCTGGGGGCATCCCTAAACATTGTTGTAACATCATGACATCATCATGTCAAAAGGCTTCAAAGTAATTTCTAAACCAGGAAGCATCGTTGGTTTGGAAAAACCAGTGTAAATCACCTTTCCAATCCACAATGCATTCAAGAGTGATTGAATATACCCTCAGAGAGATAAACTGTTGCAACATAAAAAACATTTGGCAGTTTTCTTGCGTTCAATGATTATGTTCATTTGAATTTTATAGATTAATGTTTCTTACTATAAAAACAGTAGAGGTCTTTCATAGCAGATCAAATAAAATATTTGTGCTTTAAGTGCAGTAGCAAAATACAGGTCTCCATTTTACTGAGGTTTGGAGCAGCCAAGTATGTATTTTACGTCAACTCAAGCAAGATTGCATGCACTTAAATAATCATTCGGATTACAAATTGTGACATTGATTTCTGTGCAGAACAAATGTTTTTAATTTCATTTTTTTTGTACAATAAATTAGCTCTAGCATGCCTTCAGACTCCTCCAACATAACCACCAACAATAATTATAATGTGTCCACAGTTGTAAAATGCATCGTGGAATATTCCTACTTGCACTTCCATTTGTTATGATGACTCTGCTGCTCTACATTTACCCGTGCCACTAACCATTATTTTCTCGGCCAGGAAATTGTCTGCACTGCTTAACCCTCGAGATTTGTCTTGCCTATTTGCTTATTCAGGCTCAAAATGTGACATCACTCAAAAGAAAGGAATCATGACTGCTGCCTGGAAAGCAAGTATTCACCTGCATGATCCTGTGCAGACAGTCACAAACCCAGCTACACGTTGAAGGAGTTCATAACTGTGCAGTTATTGTATGCAGGAACATGTTCAGGCTACACGAGTACAGTCAATGGTGCCCTGGACATCGAGAAATTCTGCAATTTGAAAAAGAATTGCGGTACTCTCATGCTGTTGCTGGTTGTCCATGGGAAAATTGATGAAGTTGCTTGCCCTGGCAAACCGTCATCAGTCACCTGCTTGATATATTTGTGCACTGCAGACTGACTGATGTTCCCAATGTCTCCTGTGGCAAACTAGAATGAACCAGAGACATAAAGGTTCAGGGTTGAACTGACATTGACAGCCACTGGCAGGGCCATGCCTATCCTAGAGTGTGGCTGCAGTTTAGCTTATAGCATGCAACACAACACTGAGATGTCTCTCTGCTGAATCATAACCTGCATATACTAATCCTTGGACAAGCCCAGATAAAACTGCAGGTGAGCTGAGTCCACCTTTGATGCAATCCGACTTAATTGGCATCTCAGCATTTGCTCGTCCTTTTTGTCCAAATAGCGTAAATATAGAAGTATAGAGGGATTCTCATAGGGACACCCATTGCAGTTTCTTTTCTCAGACACCGATTTGGCCAAATAAAAGTTCCAAAACCTATTAAAAAAACACATGAAACTCCTTCCAGACTGTTCCTTTAAACAACTTCATACGCAAAGGCACAGCCCAGCAACCCTGAATGGACATCCTTATATGGGCAGAATTAAGAAGCAGCGCGAGTCTTATGTAAAGGTGGGAAAATGTCATCAATATGTAAATTATGCCATATTATATTGTAATGAAACTCTCGCCTATTTCTGGTGAAAGCTTTTTCTGCTGTGCTGGAAATGCACATGATACATATTATGTGTGGAGATTGAATGCAACTGATCTCCATCTATATTTCTGCTCTGTTATGCCCAATTGCGCTCATTTATGGGGTGTAACGGAAACTAAAACTGGGCTCATATAATCTATTATTGCTACCTTTTGATACTCAGTTTGTTCACGTTGGCAATTGTGATTGTAAGTGACCCATAGTTTGATACTGAGAAAGCCAGGAGAGCAGCCGCGGATGGAAATGATGGTGGTGACAGTGGGAGTTGTCATGAGGAATGATATTTAACGAGAGAGATTATTTTAGATGATTACTTTCAGCTATTGCAGACTCAGTAGCTGATTGTGGGAAACCTTCTTGCTTCTCTTTTGGGGACTGGCGAATCGTTATCTGTTGTAAGGTTGTTAAGATAATGATTTTTCTCGCCTTCCATGCTATAGCCTGTGAAACCAGACATTATATCACTGGCCTCCTGATTACATTAGTGGGGCATTACTACAGGTTCAAGTTGCACATGAGGTTAACCTTCTGTGTTCTTAAGTCTCTTCCAGTTAACATAGAACAGTTTTGAAAAATTGTTCATGTTAACCCCAGACAAAATAATTTTATTATAATTAGATAGTTTCAGTTAAGGTTGTGAATGATTTAGTATAATTACGAAATGATGTACTCCACTGTAAAATTACCACATAATATCTTCAGACTGGGGCAGAAAGCAGGATGGGACTGCATCAGATGAAACACAAGACAAAAGCTATATTTTGTTCATGGTGAGTGCATAAAAGGTTAAATCAATAATCAGGTAATCTATGATTGTAGTACAAATGGAAGATTGAATTTGTCTACCTGTGATTTATTTTAAATTGCGGTAGATGAATATAAGTTACCCCCTCCTGTGGAAAGGCACTTTGTTCCTTGGTGGCCTCGGTCTTTTGTTTTCCCCCTTAGCTCACCCTGCTATGATACACAAGTCATTGTCCACTAAACCAAATCAATTACATCTTGTCCTTTCTCTTTTTTCTGTTTCCCTCCTTGCTGCCTGTCTCCACAATGGTGTTTGGAAAACTACTAATCCCTTCACAATGTGCTCCTAGGACTTCAACTCTGTAAGTACCAGTGGGATAAAGCCTCGACCCAGTAAAACCTCCCTCTGAGAGTAACTCAGCTAAGCTGATTGTTGCAGGAGGGAAGTCAAGATGCTCATGTGTCTGATCATATGGTGTTTTACATCAGATTGAATTTTTGCTTTCCTTTCACCTTAATGTTTTCTTCACATGAACCAGTAAGACTATCATAATATAACTTTGAGAACTATTAACTCCATGTCTTAAAGCTGTTCTGTCTGGAAGAGGGGAATGCTCAGGGGAAGCAAGGTAGTGACCTCGTAAGGAGAGAAGGAAAAGCAGTGGGCGGGGGGGCGCTGGTTCATGTGCATCTTTTAGCAGTTATTTACAAAGTATCATTAGCGGCAGGTGAGAAAAAGGTCACCAGCTCACTTTCTTGCTTGGGTAATGATGTCCAACACAGGGAGATAGGGTTAATGGAGGACAGGTGATGGAAGACAGTGGTGTGATGATGTAGAATGACAATGCACTGGTCACAGTCATTCAAAATGTTGTTGGTAACTTTGATTAGGGTGGCCTATGGCCATGATGGAAATCAAACTGAAGGGGATTGAATAGAGAATGGTAAGAGACACAAGGGTGTAGATTGTATACTGAACATTGCTTCGATGATGGAGGGGGTGAATTTAGGCTTTTTAAGGAGTGGGGAGGGGGGGGGTGATGACAGCAGTTTTGAAAGGATATACTTAAAGTCCCTAAATGGTTTTATTTTGAGTGGCGAAATTGCTGCACAAGTCAGAACTGGAGTGTTTTTTCACTGTGTAGGTGTTTGCAGAGCCCTAGGTTATTATGTCAGAGCAATTTAGGCAGTTATTCATTTCCTGTGGTGCAAGGGCTCGAGGCAAATAGATGGTTGAGTGCATTCTGCACTGTTACCATCTTGCAGGGAAAACCCCAGGGAGATTTTAAAGACCAATCCATGACTGCTTCCTGGGCATCTCTCAATCAGTTTCCAATTGGCATACGTAGAAGAAAATTAAATTTAAACCTCTCTGTTTATTATTATATACTAAATCAGAGAAAAGCAGGAATAATTAGATAGCAGTAACCTCAATGAGTAATTTAGACGATAGCATAAAACACAAGAGCAAAGTTTGAGTAGTTTAAATTCTGGCTTCTTGTGCATCCCACCTTTCGACCTCGCTCTCCTCCTTTAAGTTGCTCCTTAAAAGCTACCTCTTTGACCAAGCTTTTGGTTACCTGTCCTACATGATTGCCAATACACTCCATACAGTTGATATATCTTGGTAGCATCCCTGCAAGATTTACCATTTTAACATAATCACTGAAATATATCAAGTGATATTCTACAATTGGCTGCTAGGAAATCACACACTTAAAATACATTATATAGATGTAGTTTGACTAGTATAAGACTTCGGCAGCTATCATATTGGTATTATTTCTCAATGAGACAGCCAGACGAATTACTGAAGATGTTACATAACCACACTTTTGCCTGTTTTTAGGTGCATTACAGCAAAAGTACTACACTACAGCCTGCTTCAGGAGTGTCATTCCTCCCCTTTCTGTGCAGTGGGTAACAACAAATTGGAAAAATATATATAAGTACACTGCCCTCTAATTTTTTTAAACTAATTTACTGTCTTCTGTTGCTTGGGTCTTGCAGGGTGCAGAGCAGCTATAGCCAAGAAGGTAGACATGAGACCTGTTATGAGCTTTCACCAATGCCACTCTTTGGCCAACCTCTAAAAAGTCCACAATACCTACATGCTGACTACTCAACCTCCAATTTTCCCATTTCTCTACAAAGAGATGAGCTGGTTGCCTCCAGTGTAGTGCAGCTGAGATCAAGCATTCAGCGGAGTGGTGATGGAACCTGTGGTCCTTCACTCCATAATGTTGAATATTGGCACTCCATGATCAATGCTAAAATCCCCACTCTCTCCATCCGTCCAGAGAATATATACTAATTTTATCTTATTAATTTCAAATCACAAGGCTAGAAATTCATACTATTTCTGAGTCACTTATTAAAAGGAATATCTGGAACTGAAATGGTAAATTTGAGAGTATTCAAGATAGGGGCCAAGTTATCCTTCGACAGAGGTGAGTGCAAGGTCACGGAAATAATTGAAGTGCTCGCTTGTGCGTGCTTGTAACAACCCTCATTAAAACTAAATATAAAATAAATAAAACAAATTAATACTAAAATTAATTACAAGACTGTTAATGTGTTAATGATAGAATACACTATGGAAAGCAGTGCAACTTGATTTGAATTTTCAATTGTGAGGCAAGCCATAACTCACTTGGAAAATAAAAATCACAGTTCGATTCCTTCCAAAATAATCCAACAACATTAATAACTTGCATTGATATAGGGCCCTTAATGTAGGAATATTTCCTAGGGTGCTTCACAGAAGTGGAATCAGACAAACAATTGACACCAAGCCAAAGAATAAGCTATTAAGAGGGGTAATTAAAAGCTTGGTCAAAGAGGTACTTTTAAGAGCGTCTTAAAGGAGGAGAAAGAGGTTGAAAGGCAGAGAGGTTTAGGGAGGGAATTCAAGAGCGTATGGCCTACAATAGATCCATGAAGCCTGGTATATATTACTTTTATATCATGCATTTCAAGTTTCTCTGCAGATATGCTCTAAATTCACAGTGAAATCAGTGGATGAAAAATGTGGGAGTGCACCCATGATTCCTTAGTATGTTTTGGCTTCAGGCAAGGATGACTGCTGCCATTGTGCACCTCCTGTGTGCCTGGAGTATTTTTTAAAAGCTAGAAATTATGAACTTTTTAAATAACAACTTGTTTGGTGCTTTTAGTTTTGATGAGGCACCTATAGGAGCAACATCTTCTATCTCTGTTTCTGTTTTCTCCCCTCCTTTCTGAAGATGCAAGAATTTTGGGGTGCAGGTCTACAGGCACCCACAGTTGCAACTGGCCATTCTACGTGTGTGCGCCTGGGTCGTGAGTGTCGGTGGGCTATTCCACCATGGCGGCATCGCACTTTTCATTTGCTGTCCAGGCACAGGCACTTGCAACAGACTTCAATGGATATTGATAAAGAAAAGGAGGGCTGGCCAATGTTCTCTACTCTAGTGACAAGTGCTGAAGCCAATTGTCTTGCTGCCTACCGCCACTCTGGCTGAAATGAGCTCATTCAACATAAACAGAGGATCAAACCTGTGACCTTCCCAGTTTGCAAGGCTCAGTTGGCTTAAACAGCTGTGCAATCAAAGAACTCTGCAAAGTGTTCTTGAAACAGCAAACTTTCTAACTGGCCACTGTTTTACAAGCTTGCCAGCAGTATTTCAAAACCATGGGAGAGTATATCCAATTCTCCTAGAAACAGTCAATAATGGTATTACGAACAAACCAGAAAAGACATTTCAAATCATTTTGTTCAGGCTCTGCCAGCATCCTAGTGGGACAAAGAATTGCCCAGTGTAGTATTAAGCCATACAGTGCAGAGGGCCCAAGGTTTGATTCCTGGTTTGCACTGAGTAAGCTGGACTCGGGTTGAGCAGCAGTTTGGATGCTGCACTTAGCCTCAGTGCCCCCAGCTTAGCAAGGGGAACAATCAGTCACGATTCTCTCTTCTGGTTGCTCTTCAGTGACCCCTACTGGAAAGTATGAATGTGTCGCCATCAGCTGAGAACAGGATCAGGCTTGAATGTGATGGCCTTCATAGTGAAATTGCCTGCCACACTCACATATGAAGAATGGCCATTTGGGCTAGATACTGGAGAACTGCTAATGCCCACAAAACTGTGCCTCAGCAACAGTCAGCATTTTTAGGAGGCAAATAAACCAGGAAGCGGGGGGGGGGAATAATTTAGTTGACTGGAAAACATTTGGAGATTTGGTATATTAGGGATGCCCCACTGAATATTAATGCAAAAAAGGTGGAGAGAGTTAAATTCCTCTTAACATCACCCCCCCCCACAATTATTTTTAAAATATTCTATTCATGATAGTGCAGTAATCCTACTCTGAGAGCTTTATACTAGTTGGAGACTCGTACCATATGGAGACTTTTCATTACAAATAATAATGGGCAATATACCATACAGTCTGTGCAGCTTGCTGCAATCTGATTGTTTCTTTGCTGCATTCGGGCCAATCATAGAATGTTCATAGCAAATGATGTGAGCGTTTTTTTTTTCTAACTTCATGATTTTAGCCTAGTCTCAGTTTAAGAATAAATGGGATATTGTTCTTTGAGCACTCCCTTAGGAATCACAGTCAGTTTTCTTTAAAAAAAACCTGCACCGTGATAAACCGATATATGAAGCTGTTACCAACCCTTCCAGGATCATGAGTGAGTGAAGTTGATCCTTTGTCGTTGAAATTCAATCAAGGGCATTAAAGTGTAAACCAGTTGGAAAAACAAAGAGCTTAGGGAAATCAGATGCGTAAACAACAACAAACATGTACTTTGTAATCTTCTTAGAGAAATTAATGAAGGGAAAAACCCCTGTGCTTGGAAGGATAATGATCCGCTGCGATCATATAACAGCCCTGGGAGGATCAGTCTGGAGGTGAGAATGAAGCAGACTAGATTAAAGTAAACCCCCACAGGAATAAAAAGAAATTAGGAAAAAAGGATCACAGCCAACCCATCCACAAATCCAAAATGATTTTCTAGAGGTGGGAGGAGGGATCTCACAGTTTATTTTATGGGAATTCACGCAGATCGAAATATTGTTACTGTCAGCCCTCATAGTTTTCATTTGATCTGCTTTTATTTTAACTCAAACTCTTCCTTGTAGGTGGTAGGCAACAAAATTTGAAAATGTATTCAGTACAAATATTTTTTGCTAGTAGGTTTGAGCCCTTGCGTTGAAAATGTACTTATTTTCATAGAAATTTCCTTTATATTTATAGTAAAAGTTTCTATAGTTATATAAAAAGAAAAAAGGTGGCTAAAGTAAATGTTGGTCCCTTAGAGAATGAGACCGGGAAATTAATGGTGGGAAACATGGAGATGGCAAAAACACTGAATAATTATTTTGTATCAGTCTTTACAGTAGAGGACACTAAGAATATCCCAACACTGGACAAACAAGGGGCTCTAGGGGGGGAGGAACTAAATACGATTAAAATCACTAAGGAAGTGGTACTTGGTAAAATAATGGGACTCAAGGCGGCTAAATCCCCTGGACCTGATGGCTTGCATCCTAGGGTCTTGAGGGAAGTAGCGGTAGGGATTGTGGATGCATTGGTAATAATTTTCCAAAACTCACTGGACTCAGCAAAGGTCCCGGCAGATTGGAAAACTGCTAATGTAACACCCTTATTTAAAAAGGTAGTAGGCACAAGGCTGGAAACTATAGACCTGTTAGCCTAACATCTGTGGTTGGTAAAATGTTAGAGTCCATTAGTAAGGAGACAGTAACGGGACATTTGGATAAACATAATTTAATAGGACAAACTCAGCATGGTTTCATGAAGGGGAAGTCATGTTTGACAAATTTGCTGGAGTTTTTTGAGGAAGTAACATACAGGGTGGATAAAGGGAAACCAGTGGACATAGTGTATTTAGACTTCCAAAAGGCATTTGACAAGGTGCCACACAAAAGATTATTGCTCAAGATAAAAAATCACGGGATTGGGGGTAATATTCTGGCGTGGGTGGAGGATTGGCTCTCTAACAGAAAGCAGAGAGTTGGGATAAATGGTTTGTTCTCAGATTGGCAACCAGTAACTAGTGGTGTTCCGCAGGGGTCAGTGCTGGGTCCCCAACTCTTTACAATCTATATTAACGATTTGGAGGAGGGGACCGAGTGTAACATATCAAAGTTTGCAGATGATACAAAGATGGGACGGAAAGTAGTGAGTGAGGAGGACATAAAAAACCTGCAAAGGGACATAGACAGGCTAAGTAAGTGGGCAGAGATTTGGCAGATGGAATACAATGCTGGAAAGTGTGAGGTTATGCACTTTGGCAGGAAAAATCATAGAGCAAGTTATTATCTTAATGGCAAGAAACTGGAAAGTACTGTAGTACAAAGGGATCTGGGGGTCCTGGTGCACGAAACTCAAAAAGTTAGTATGCAGGTGCAGCAAGTGATCAAGAAGGCCAATGGAATGTTGGCTTTTATTGCTAGGGGGATGGAATATAAAAACAGGGAGGTATTGCTGCAGTTGTACAAGGTATTGGTGAGACCGCACCTGGAATACTGCATACAGTTTTGGTGTCCATACTTAAGAAAAGACATACTTGCTCTCGAGTCAGTACAAAGAAGGTTCACTCGGTTAATCCCGGGGATGAGGGGGTGGTCATATGAGGAGAGGTTGAGTAGATTGGGACTCTACTCATTGGAGTTCAGAAGAATGAGAGGCGATCTTATTGAAACATATAAGATTGTGAAGGGGCTTGATCGGGTGGATGCGGTGAGGATGTCCCCAATGATGGGTGAAACTAGAACTAGGGGGCATAATCTTAAAATAAGGGGCTGCTCTTTCAAAACTGAGATGAGGAGAAACTTCTTCACTCAGAGGGTGGTAGCTTTGTGGAATTTGCTGCCCCAGAAAGCTGTGGAAGCTACATCATTAAATAAATTTAAAACAGAAATAGATAGTTTCCTAGAAGTAAAGGGAATTCATGGTTACAGGGAGCGGGCAGGAAATTGGACATGAGTCTAGGTTCGGAATGGTCATGGCCCTGTGGGTAGTGGAGTGGGCCCAGGGGCCGTGTAGCCTGGTTCTGCTCCTACTGTGTTCTAATTCTGTGTTAGATTTCAGGAGATGGTTTTATTCCTGTTCCTGGCTGGGGTGGAGATCGCCTTTACAGAAGGTAAGTACTGTAGAAAATATAGGGACTGAGTGATCTCCTGGAAGAATTTCGATCGCCTAGATGGGTCGGAGAGGAATTTCCCAGATTTTTTTCTCCCAAATTGGCCATTGGGTCTTTATCTGGTTTCTCGCCTCTCCCGGGAGATCACATGGGTTCGGGTGGATGCACAGTGATAGAAGATTTGAGGTTAGGATCAGATCAGCCGTGATCTTATTAAATGGTGGAGCAGGCTCGAGGGGCCGATTGGCCTACTCCTGCTCCTATTTCTTATGTTCTTATATTTGCTCCACCCCAATTGCATTCTCCTGACATCCACTGATATCGCACTCCCTGATGGACAACTGTGGCTGTGGTGCGCAATCTTCCTCAAACAAATCACGTAAACAAAGGGGGTAAGTCTTGTTTTTCTAATGATGATTTCTTTAATCTGGCTATTGATCTAATAGGCCGCATCCTGAAAGTTTGATATGGGCCAGTGGAAGTGCCGAAAGATCAGTGTTACAAGGAAATAAATGTTGATTCGATTAAAATGCCTCTGATAAGAAGCAGTAGTTGTTTTCCAAGAGGCCTTTGGAAGAAGCTCTTCATTAGTGCTGGTTATCAAGCAATTGTTTCAATCCCTCCCAAATAATTTACAGACAAGCCTTGTTCATTTCTGTCAGCAAAATGCATTTAACCATGAGAAGTCAAGACTGGCCAAATAAAGTCAGATGGCTAAGTGCAATTCAAACTGTTTTCCCTGCTCTTCTGGAATGACTAATGTGTATTTGGAATCAAAGACCATCATCCATCTTTTCGTTTGGCTAACCAGAGGTTAGCAAGTGCAGAAAATCTTCAGACAAGGCAGTCCATGGGTTTTTGTTCTTCAGACATTTTTTACTGAAGCAAACTATATTAAGAGCAACAAATACGGACCTTGTAAAGACCATATGGGCAAAAAGCTACATGATGTGGCTACCACTGCCCTACTTGTCATCCCCAATCATGTTTAGTATAATCCTTGTTTTAATTTACTCTGCTTGTATGGCACCAATCTTGCCAGTGCATTCCTCCGGGTCCCTTCATTCCTGCCATTTATGACAAGGAATATGCAAAGGCACAATTATTCATCCGCTAAGGTGACAGAGAAGGGCTCTGCCTGGGAATATGTTTTCAGTGGCTCAGCATCTTAATGTCAGTTGCTAAAACACTTTGCAGTTACAAGCAATTCTTCAGAGACCATTTTATTAATATGTTGATCTGAGAAGCGATTAGGCTTGGTATACATGAATAAGTATATTTATTTCAGGAGAGATAATCTTCAGCATTTCAAATTGATGGCATGAATAGACCCTTACATATATATTACTATTCAGTGTATTACTGTTATACTATCTCTATTTAGTTATTTTGTTTTATTTCGAGTTGATTTTAGCTACTGCCAGATTTATCTCTAGATTCTATCTTTAGCTTATTTCCAACAACGATGTAAAGTGCAGTCAGGAAAATGCAAGAAGTCTCAAGTGCGGCATTCAGTTTCTTCATGCCATGATGTATTGCATTTGCCACGGTCAGAGCAGTTTTAACAATGGCTTTCATTTTCTTCTGCTCTGAAACCATTTTCTTTTTGCAAGGCCTATTCTCCGACACTTCTCTTGCCTTTTCAGGGTATCATTTGCAATTTAAAGCTCACCTGGTGTGTGCACTAACAATAGGCTTCAGCATGAAATGGTTCAAGGCCTGCCTGCATGCCTAATGAGGTTGATGTTGCGCTATTTAGCTCTTTGTCCCACCATAATATCTACTTAATGCAACTCAATGGGAGTGGATTGTTGGAAGCGTTAAAGATTCTATTAAGTCTTTACAAAAGCCACTCTATTCTGCTTCCAACTCTATAGTGGTGGCAGCATAAAATTTAAGAACGCAAGAGTGGGAACAAGTGGCCCAAATGAGCCCACATAAAGAAAATCTGTTGGAAATTTTAAAGAAAGTTTGTTACAAAAAAATAAGACCCTTCAGTTACAAGATTATTACAATTGTTCTTCACTTAGTAGGCAACTTGTGACAGTCAGAATTTTATTCAGCAAGTTTAAAGTTAAACACTATTATATGCATCAGCCCTTCAACCTCTTTCATTATTTGCACTTCACTTTAAATGTTTCTAAATCTGATGAGGTCAAAGGGCAGCAGCAAATGAACAATAAAACAATATAGATTAATTCACAAGCCAGGCTCCACCTGTTATTTTTGCAGGAGATTATTTAAACCCTGCCCTCTTGGAATAACACTAAACACAAAAAAATTAGTATTTATTCAGCCCTTTTTATTTTTTCCTTGTGGGATTTTATCAGACACGTATGGTGCTAGCCACCAGCTATGAAAAGCAGAGTGTAGTAGGGCCAGGATTTCACACAGTCGGCATTGACTTGGCTTGAAGAGGGGAGCACTAAGCTTTCTTTTCAGACATGGTAAAACCCTCCATCTGGCCACCCTAAACTCTCAGTTAGCTTGTTCAACTTGCTGTCGGCTGATTGGGCTTCCTGAAGCAGAAGTAACAACATCAATAGTGTAAACCCTTGCCACTTGAGAGTATTACATTTCATTTCATGCTTGACTTAATCAAAACTGGGGAAATGAAATTTACACCTTTTTGATGTTCTTTTCCCTGCTGTTTAAGAGAAAAAATCTTAACCCTTTTGATCTTCACAAGGACCTACTAAATGACCAAATATGCCAAACTGCCAGGAGCAGACGGCTGGCAGTTGCCAAATTATGTCAGGTCAACATTCAGGCACTTACTGCCGCACTGCTTCAGCAGAAGCCCCAAAATGGAAAATGACAGTTGCTGTAGAAGTGCTGGTTTAATTACTCGTTGGTGTGATGAGCCCTCAGATCAAGCCAGGCTCAGGGAAAAGTCTGCATCTTGCTGGCTGTGTGCTGCTATCCAGCATCACTGTGCACTGTTTGCTCCTCTTAATGAAACCAGGGTTGTTAAGGCAGTTGGCAGCGTCCTGCTGCTCATGGCACTGTGGTTGATCGTGACAAACACATGCAGGAAAAAAATTAGTTTTTTTTCTCTCGGAAGCTTCCAGTGGCTCGGACGCTCTCCTGCAGGCTTTCCGCCTTTTTCTCACCCTTACTAAAGCCTCCATTTGTGACTTGATGAAAACATTTGTGATAGATAATCAGATGCTTGTGTCTTGCGGGGAACAACGTCGTGTTTGTTAAATATAAATTACCATTAACGCAGATAGCATTGCAGAAGGCAAAGGGTTTTGACACATTTTCAATGAAGCAGGCTGGGCTTCGATGAAGGGAGCCAAGTGCCTGTAAAGAAACTTGTCTGGGACCGTGATGTTCGGACAGTTTTTGTGTGACAAGATACATAGTTTCTATTCAGCTATGGGGAGATTATTGGTTACTATAGTTTCACTAATGCTCAATTGAAGCTGATGGCTAAGCTGAACAGAATAGGTTAAAAGGTGCCGATGTTCAGACCCACGAAACCACATGTTGAGAGTCAGGGACCAAACAAAACAAAGAGCACATCTCTGTGTTCTTTGATGTCTTCTCTGAGGGTTGTAGAGTGAGAAAAAGAGAATACTCTGCCCTCAGATAGGATGGCTTGATGGGACCTGTGACAATGCTTTAGTGTGAAGACACAATCTAATGGTCCAAACAAAATAGGGCAATAAAAAGCATTCACTGCCATGCATATTTATTTTGAATTTATTTCTCATAACTTTTGAAACTAATATATTTTTCCCCCCTCTACTTTGCTTTACCAAAATGAAACACTTTATACCCACTTGTGTGACCTTGCCTTTTGGGATCACTTCACATTTACTGGATGAATTGTCTGCACCATAACATAAATCAGTTTGTAAGTATGAGAAATTAGTATTTATTTCTTTAATGTTTTTTTTTCTCTTTTTATTGAGGTTCTGATGTCAAATAAATGGCATGTTAACTTGTGCATCAGTTAAGATTTAATATCAGAAAGGGCGCTTGCGTCATCTTAAGGCAGAATGCATGTCTGATTACGTTGGTGCCCTGAAACGTCACTTTATATTTGTTACTGTTGTAAGGTGGAGGAGTGCCTAGGGCATGTCATATTTTTATGTGGCTTCTGACATAAATCAATACTGGAGCAGACTTTATTTGTTCAATGCTGGAGAGGAACAGCCAGAGATAATACTAGTATATTAAGGAGCCATTGCACCCCACACCCTCACCGTACTTTTCTAATTATAATCCTTTTGACATTTTTAAGCAGAAAACACATACAAAATGCTCATGGGCATTGCATAAATCGGTATTTATTTATTTATATACTGAAAGTTAGAGGCGAAGTTAAAGGGTTATTCTTTAACTTCTTAGTCTTCATTTGGACTGCATTAAGAAACCTTTATGGCAGAATAAAAATAAAAGTCACACTTCACAACAAGAGTGAACCACAAGCTATTAGATGCAGCATAAAGAGAAAATATTACATTATACTCAGGATATTTTGGAATGCAAATATTCATTTGTGCTGGAGCCTCAGGCAATAAGCAGTTACCACCAGTGCTAACATATATTAAATCATGCTCATTGTCTCTTAGTTCATGTTTAATTTATATCCAGCAAGCTCTAAGTCATGGTTTTCATATGAGTATGTAATTTGTACTAACTGTGCTCACCAAGTAAACACTTTAAGAAAATTCAGTCCTTATAGAAAAAAGTCATCAAACAATAGCATTGGGATCACTGTCCTTGAATTTGAGTCTTTAGTGATGCATCAGTGGGTTTACAATATGCAGAATTACCAGGCATATTAATGACCAGATGCAGTACCAGCCCATTCTCCTCACTGAAATCTTCTTATGCAAATACCCCATGAATCCAGTTCAAAGGGATGGTTTCAAAATGAGCTACTACACACATTCAGATGAGTCCTTTCACTGCCTGGGAGAGGCCCTGTAAAGAAAGTGACATGAGAGAAGTTTGGACACTTGTTTTTATAACTGAACATGATCCTGTTATCATAATCTTATACTAGTTTCTTGCTCAGTTTGGTTTTTGATTTCTAAGTATTTAACAGAGGGGGATAATCTCAGCTTTTGTACTACTATGTACTAAATTTGGCACTCAATGAGAAATTGTTGTGTATGGTTGCATGTTTAAACTATCTTTTCAGTTAAGAAGGGGTATAGTGCTGAATTGAATAGTCTTTTGGATTTGATAACTGCCTGCATTTTGCATTAGAATGTAGGAGAGTCTTTCCAAGCAAATTAATTCAATACACTTTGAAGTTACAGTTAGTAAAACATTTTGTTGTAATTTCTGCTTTTCTGAACTATGGATGCAAATTCAGCAAATATGTCATTTGAAAGTCTTTTGTATTTGTAACTGATAAAAGTTGAAAAAAATCAAATTTTATTTTGTTCTTTAGCTAAGTTGTGTTCTATTACTAGGTTTTCAGTAGATAATGACGTATAGAACTGGTTGATAAAATGTATTTTTGAATTTCCAATTGAGGATGTGAATCTGATGCTTCATTATTTTAGATGTTGATTTTCTAAGAATTTAAATTAGTTCATTTTTATACATTTATTGTCACAAACTGCTGTAAAAAAATCTGCAGAACATAATTCAAGGCAATAATGTAATTCTGATGTTAAAATAAGTAACTTGTCTTTAATATTGGAAGTACTCAAAAATAATATTTGCAGTAGATGAAGGAGAATTGAATTTGATCTTTTGTCTAAAAATATTTGTCTATGAAGCTAACAGTTTGAAAACCTTATACAACAGTAGAAATAAATATGCCTTGTGTTAAAAAATTATTAATGGCGTATCATTGCCATGCAGCTTTCTTTTTAGTGACTATTATGTGAATTTATTTTTGTTTTAAACATTTTAGTACCAATTTCCAAAATGTTTAAAGAAAAAAATAAATCTACATAAATCAGTAAATCTTTTGAAAATTCTTGTATCAAATGAATGATCTCATTTTGGAAGAGGAGCAAGGAGCTTGAATGAGATTTATATTGTATTGTGCAGTTTTAGTGTAATTGCTGTTTTAGATCTCCTGCACACAAGTGAAAGTTAATGACTCAGTGGCCACTGGTGGCAGCACTTCACAAAGCATTTGCAGTCCGTCTTTCATTAGATGGTTAATAGGCAAATGTTACTGTAATCATACTGAGGTAGGTAACATTACTTGACAGCCCAAATAAAAAGATACATTTTACTGCTGCAAAATTGAATTTCTATAGGAGGTAATAACTATTAAAAGAGCATTTGTGCCAGAAGTGTCCAAGAAACTATAAAAACTCGGACAGAGTTGAAATCTTGCACATTGAACATAGAAGCAATGTGTTCATTGATTCTGAATACGAGGAAAGGCTGCATAATAGAAAACTGCACAACAAAAGTTTGGACTTGACAAAGGTATAAAACTCATTTTCATTTGAATGCTGGAGATGTCACATCTTATAGTGACTCCACATAAAGAATAAATGCACACAATGATACATTTATTAAGAAAAAGAGACAATAAAATTAAAGATATGTCCATATATGTACTGGCAGATGCATTAAATGTATATTTTTATGGCTAGGTGAAAACCAGGCTTATCGTGTTTGCTAACAGTGTGCTTTTTGTAAATTCTGATATAAATTGGGGTAGGTATACAGCCAGAACAATACATAGGACTCCAAATAAGTGAGTTAAGGAGTTCATGAAAATGTCGTTAATCTGTCTCACTTAATCCTTCTCAATTGATTCCAATGTGTGTGTAGATTTTGAGAATTGATTCTCAAGCAAGATGTCAGTCCACTATGCTGCTCTTGGTTGATAGCCATTACTTGCTGATCAAACTTTGTCTACAGGGGAATACAGACCCTGATTTTTTTCCCCTTTGACTGGCTCATCTTATTCAATTAGGTTGCAGGACTACAACTTGACATTATAATGACTATAATACTGCCTATTTAACTTTGCAAATTTTTTGCGTAGTATAGAGGAGCCATAAATGTAAAACCATGGGCACAGAACTAATTATTTACAGAATGATTTCACTTTTAGCAATGCTTATATTCTAGCGTCCTTGTTCAAGTAACATGGATTCATAAGCAAATATTCTCTCTTTCACAAGTATTCTATTCATGTCCTCAGTACAGAACCAACTATTTATTTGGCAGTGCGTACTTGTTGGGAAGTGGAAATCCGTATTGAGGGTGCAGATGCTGCAAATATGTGGGGGAGAGAAAAAGTGGGCTGGATTTTCATTGAGGAGTCGGGTAGGAGGCGGGACTACAACTTTCGGGGTTATAGTCCCACCTCCATTGAGTTCTAGCCAACCCACGCAATTTTGACTTGATTGACCTTGTTGAGCCCACCCAGCGGGCTCAGCAGGCCAATTAAGGGCCACCCAGCAACAGGTGATGTCACAGATTGATATTTCATCTGTCAAGACCTTTTGACAGATGAAATATCAGCGTTTCACAGCTGTTTGAAGCTGTCAATCACTGACAATCTGTATTTTAAGTTAATTCCTTCCTCTCAGGATGATTTAGAGATCTCCCCAGAACAGAAAGCTTGAATGCTGCAATTTTTGACAGCTCGCAGCCATTCTGCTTTCTGTGCCAGTGAGATGAGGGACTCCTGAGACCTGAAGGAAGGAAGGCTGTAAAGGTAAGTAAAGGTATGTAAAACTTCTTTAAACACTTTACACACACCAAACACACTTACCTTTGCACTCATGCACCCATCACTCACCTGAACACCAGACATCTCGACCCCTCCAAGCACTTCATCCCGACGGTCCGCATCCTCTAACTTGGCGTGGTTTGGAGCCATCGGGAATCCCACACTTCAACATTAAAAATAGGGATTAGGCTAAAAACTGCCTGTTAACTACCTGTTAACAGGCAGTTAATTGGCACTAATCCCCTTCCCGCCTCGGGGAGGCGGGTCCCAGTGCGGGGTGGGTACCGGCCTCCTTTGAAACTGGCATGGAGGCGGGTTGGGGGTGGGATGGGTTCGTGCCCCCCCCCCCCCGATTTCGGGATTTTAACCCCCCACACGCCTCCAATCCTGCCTCCACGGCCCAATGAAAATCCTGCCCAGTGTGTTTTGGGCCAGGGTGAGAATAACTGGTCTTAATGTGGCCAAGAGGAAGTAGTGTTTGGGGTTGGCAAATGGGAGGGACCATGGAGAAGGGACTTGGAGAGATGCTAGGCCTGGGAGTAATCCATTGGAATGGATCTGGGCACACATAGGATCATAGGAACAGGAGTAGGTCATTCAGCTGCTGGAGCCTGTTCCACCATTCAATCAGATCATGGCTGATTTGTACCTCAAATCAATTTACCTAACTTTATTCCATATCCCTTGATACCCTTACCTAATAAAAATCTGTCGATCTCAGTCTTGACAAATTCAACTGACCAGCATCCACAGCCTTTTGGGGAGGGAATTCCAGATTTCTATTACCCTTTGTATGAATAAGTGCTTCCTGATTTCACTCCTAAATGGCCTAACTCTAATTTTAAGATTGTACCCACTTTTTCTGGATTCCCCCACTAGAGCAAATAGTTTCTCTGTATCTACCCTAACGCATCCATTCATCAATCACCACTGAACCGTCTAAACTCAGGGGAATACAAGCCAAATTTATGCAACCTGACCTCATAATTTAACCCTTTTAAGCCCTGGTGTCCTGCTGAATCTGCATTGTCCCACATCCAAGGCTAATATATCCTCCCAGAGATAGAATGCCCACAACTGAACACGGTACTCCAGGTGAGGTCGGACCACGGCTCTGTACAACTGAAGCATAACTTCCTCCCCATTGTATTCTAACCCCCTTGAGATAAAGAGCAACATTGCATTAGTCTTTTTGATTATTTTTTCTACCTGTGGACTAGCCATTAGTGATTTGTGTACATTGACACCTAAATCTCTTTGCTCCTCCACAGCTCCCAGTCTCTTGCCATTTAACAAATATTCTGATTTGTCTTTTTTGGATCCAATGTGATGACCTCACACTTTACCATATTGAACTCCATCTGCCACAGTTTAGCCCACTCACTTAATCTGTCTGTGTCCCTTTGTAACTTCGTGCTCCCATCTACACAACTTACTGTGCCTCCTAACTTAGTGTCATCTGCAAACTTGGATATACAATTCTCTATTCCTTCACCTAAGTCATTAATATATATGGTGAAAAGCTGAAGCCCCAGTACAGATCCCTGAGGAACCCCACTTGTCACATCCCACCAATCAGTACTTTCCCTTTATCCCTACTCTCTGTCTCCTACCTGCCAACCAATTACCAACACATATCACAAGGTTACCTCCAATCACGTGTGCTTTTATTTTTGGTAATAATCTCTTGCGTGGAGCCTAATTAAATGCCTAAATGTCCACCATGTTAGTGACCACCTCAAAGGATTCAACTAGATTAGTCAAACATGATTTACCATTCACAAATCCATGCTGACTCCCTTTGATCAGCTCATATTTGTTCAAACACTCAGTCATTCTGTCCTTGATGATTCCAGTAATTTCCGCACAACTGATGTTAAACTGACAGGTCTGTTTCCTGGTTTCTCCCTCCCTCCTTTATTAAATAATGGAGTGACATTTGCAATTTTCCAATCCTTGGGGGAAGGGGAGGAGGGGTTTGTAGTCTTAGGCCTGCAAGTACTTTGGCATTGGGATGGCCCTTCAAGGTGAGATCTGGGGTCTGCAAGCACTCAGGAAAAGCTATGGGTGAGCTGGGATCTGAAGACACTTATTGAGTCTGGGGACTGGGAAGACTCTGACAGGGAGTTAAGACATTGGAGAGACTAGAAACAGGAAGCACTGAAGGGTTGAAATACTGGCTGGGGAAGAGGGTGGCAGCACAGATAAGGCCAGGGCAGAAGTCTGGACCCTGAGTATAAAGCATTAGTATGGAGAGGGAGAATTAATTTAAACAACTGGCATCATAAATCAAGAGTGAGAAAATGGGTTACAGCTGTTATTTTTGATGGGAATGGGAAATTTAAACCAATCAGTATGCTTGCACCTGGTTTCCCATGCTGTTTAGAGGCATGTCAGACCAAAGACTTTTATCTATAGAGATAAATAACCCTGGAAATTGCAGTTTGTATGATAACTGTGACTTGCTAAAAGCTTTTGGTTGAATTTCTCCACCTTGGTTTACGCACAATTTTGCTGTTTTCAGCCTATGAGCTAAAATATGGGCAGTTTCTCCTGCATAGTGTGCCAGCCAATGAGAAAAGAGCAGCAATAAATCCCCTAAATAAGCTGTGAGCCTCAATTTGGAGGCAATTAAGCACCAGAAATAGCACGGCGATGACAAAGTTAGCTGATTACTCAACAAATTGCTGTAGATTTCGATCATATTGAGAGAAATACCAAGGGGTTGCAAACCCTCTGGAAGGACACTGAACAACGGCACACCCCCTCACCGCCACCATTGGCAGTGCACCAGGCATGGGTGGAAATGAGGTACAAGTATCAAGGAGATGTAATGTGTCAACATTCACATGTTTTACAGTAAAGGAAATAAACACCTTACTCTTGACTTGAATATTGTGCTGAGTATTTATTCATGGTTACAATCTAACAGAAGCCCAGAATCTGCGATCTCCCTGATAAATCTGTGGCAGCAAATTGACTGACACTGCAGATGTTCCCTGTAGTAACCTGAAAGGAGCCAGTGGAATAAAACAAGAGAGTTGTGTTTACCTTGACAGTCCCTATTCGTGCTGTCCCAATGGTTGAGGTTGTCCGTAGGTCTTCGTAAATCTGATGCTACAGCTGTGTAACTGCCTCTTTAGTAAACCTGAGCCTCCAGCGGTAGACAGCTATGCCTGGGGCTGTAGAGTCAATAGGTGGGATAGCAGCAAGCCCAGACAGTGCACCTCTGGTTCAATCTGACATCCCTGGCAGCCCCTCTCAGTTTCTTCTTACCCTTACCCCACAATTGCCACTGGCACAATGCTGTGTGCCAGCAGCAATTTGCAGGCTTTGAAGATGATGAAGTTTGATTTGTTACCAATAGTTAAAAAGAAAAACTGCCCCTGACATTACGTTACACATTACAAACAACATCCAGAATTTATAATGCAACGCATGGAATACTGCGCATAATATGGACAAAAATCATTTAAAAAAAAGTTACCTTCAACAAGCCTTCTTAAAGAGCCACCTGTACATCTATAACCTCTGAACTCCTAATTTTCGGTGCAGAGATTATATTGAGAGCTGCAATGTCATCCCCGTCGGGATCTCAGTTGTGCTGTTCAGAATCATTTAAAGCTGTTACACCTTTCCTTGTCTGAGCCAAAAATCCAGTACCTGAGCCATGAGTATCCATCAACTCAAAATACAGGAGTTGCCTGGAATCCTGGCATGTGATAACCTAGATAACAATATCAGCGCATTTTGGAAGCATTTCATTGAGGCAGCAATTTATTGTGCTCCTCACATTAAGTGCCTATAATGATCAGATTCGCATTGCAAATAACTGCCTCACAGTACATATTTGAAAGCACAACGCATGCTGAAAAGACCTAATAATTTTGTAACCGGTGCTCAGTGGGTGGGAAGCACACAGTACTCAACTCCAGAAATTGCTACCTCATGCCACTTAGTTACTGTTCATAATGCAATGTGCCAACTGCAGTTTTCAGGCTATACTTATTTTTAAGATTAGCCATAAGTTGCTGCAACAGTTTACTTTTAAGAGGGAATCTTGAGATGAAATTTTCTTCTCGAAAATATTACTGTATTTGCTTTATTGGCCATTAGTCTTCTGACAAATATGCATGATTTATGTAAGTAGTAGTTTATACTGTTTCTTCTATTCTGCAGTTAGTCATGCACAAGTTTAGTGATACGTAGAACACAGTATAATGTTCCTGTATTGTGGACAAGTGGAAGACTTTTATAACAAAATTATTCAGACATGGTTTATACAATAGAATTCTTTTTAGAATTTTCAACACTGAAAAAAAATGGATGTTTATCAGTTAGTTGGAGCAATTAATGCTTTCAGTTCATTGTTTACTTGCTGCCCTCAATGACTTCAGTGAAATAGCATTAGAGCTTATATAATTATAACTTGGAAATTGCTATCCGTGTAAAGCATTATGCCAGTGGCAATTGAGCGATAGGGGCAGTAATATCAGGAGTGTAGTCATGTGCTCACGTACTGTAGTTTTCCCAACCCTAACATTATTGAAGGATGAAAACCAAATGTGAATGCTAATGCACTCAAATCTTGCAATCTACTAATTAAGGGGCTGGGAAGGTATTAAAGGGGATGAGGGTTCACAGCATATTGCTTTAGGAATGATGACAGATGTGATGTATTCATTACCCACAGATCATAGAATTATAGAATTTTAAAGCGCAGAATGAGGCCATTCGGCCCATCGTGCCTGTGCTGGCTCTTTGAAAGATCTATCCAATTCGTCCCACTTCCCTGCTCTTTCTCCATAGCCCTGCAATTTTCTCCCCTTCAAGTATTTATCCGTGGAGCAGGATTTAATTTAAAGATAAGTAGATTGATACTTTATTTCCACTTTCTAGGTTACTGGTCACTACAGGGACTGCAGTATCACTGCACTTGGTACAGAAGGGCCACAAGAGCTGGAAAGGGGCGCAAGTGATGTCAAATGGCATGCATGGCACATCATGCTTCTCCACTAGACTGCGAGTCTCCCATAACAGGCATCTAATGACATTAGAGATGTGCCTATGGACGCAGAGGTTCAGCAGCATCGAAAGAGCTGTCCTTTACAAAGATGAGCATGTAACATCCGTACATGACCACCTGCGGTCATCAAACTAACAACAATAACAACAGCTTGAATTTATGTAGTGCCTTTAATGTAGTAAACCGTCCCAAGGCGCTTCACAGGAGTATTATAAAATAAAATTTGATACTGAGCCACATAAGGAGAAATTAGGGCAGATAACCAAAAGCTTGGTCAAAGAGGTAGGTTTTAAGGAGCGTCTTAAAGGAGGAAAGAGAGGCGGAGAGGTTTAGGGAGGGAATTCTGGAGCTTAGGGCCTAGGCAACAGATGGCATGGCCACCAATGGTTGAGCGATTAAAATCAGGGATATTCAAGAGGCCAGAATTAGGAGCGCAGCTATCTCGGGGGTGGGGGGTGTTGTGGGGCTGGAGGAGATTACAGAGCTAGGGAGGGGCGAGGCCATGGAGGGATTTGAAAACAAGGATGAGAATTTTAAAATCAAGGCATTGCTTAACCAGGAGCCAATGTAGGTCAGCGAGTACAGTGGTGATGGGTGAATGGGACTTGGTGCGAGTTAGGACACAGGTAGCTGATTTTTGGATGACCTCAAGCTTATGTAGGGTAGAACGTGAGAGGCCAGCCATGAGTGCGTTGGAATAGTCAAGTCTAGAGGTAACAAAGGCATGGATGAGGGTTTCAACAGCAGATGAGCTGAGGCGGGACGGTCACGGGTGATGTGACAAAGGTGGAAATAGGCGGTCTTAGTTATGGTGCGGGTATGTGGTCAGAAGCTCATTTCAGGGTCCAAGGTTGTGAACAGTGTGGTTCTGCCTCACAGATGCTAGGGCGAGGGATGGAGTTGGTGGGTAGGGAATGGAGTTTGTGTCGTGGACCGAAGACAATGGGGTCGATTTTCATTAAGCTGTCGGGAAGGAGGCGCGACTACAACTTTCAGGTTTTAGTCCCGCCTACATCGACGTCCAGCCAATCCACGCGATTTTCCCTTGATTGACCTTGTTGAGCCCGCCCAGCGGGCTCAGCAAGCCAATTAAGGGCCACCCGGCAACAGGTGATGTCACAGACTGAAATTTCATCTGTCAAGAGGTCTTGACAGATGAAATATCAGTGTTTCACAGCTGTTTGAAGCTGTCAAACACTGACAGCCTGACTTTTAACCTGAGTCCTTCTACACAGACTCAGTTAGAACTCACACCGGCAATGAAAGCTGAAGGCTGTCACTTTTGACAGCTTGCAGCCATTTTGCTTTCAGTGCCGGCTGAGTGATGGACTCCCGAAACCTAGAGGAAGAAAGGCTGTTAAGGTAAGTACATGTAATTTAAACTTCTTTACACACTTTAGACACACCAAACACACTTACCTTTGCACTCATGCACCCATCACTCACCTGAACACTGACATCGCGACCCCTCCAAGTCCTTCAACCCGACGGCCCGCCTGCTCTAACCTGGCGTGGTTTGGAGCCATTGGGAATCCCACACAACACCCCTCAAAATAGGGATTAGGCTGAAAACTGCCTGTTAACAGGCAGTTAATTGGCACTAATCCCTTCCCGCCTCGGGTCAGCGGGTCCCAGTGCGGGGCGGGTACCCGCCTCCTGTGAAACTTACGTGGAGCTGGGTTTTGGGCGGGATGGTGTTGGGACCCCCGAATTCAGGATTTCCCCCCCCCCCCCCCGACATGCCTGAAACCCCGCCTGACGGCTCCAGGAAAATCGACCCCAATGGTTTCGGTCCTCCCTATATTATGCATCAAGCTTCTTCCAGGCTAGATTGGGGCCATTTGCAGTGTCGGCCAGTTTGTTGCACAGGTGTATTATTCATTAGGGCCAATGACAGTGTGCCTTTTCCCACAAACCAACAGCAGCAACATTTGAGAGCAATGTAATTCTACACTACTATTGGCTTTCCCACAGGCCAGAAGGGTATCAACTCCACCTATGTTACCAGTGAGTCTTTAGGCACAATGCTTATTTATTTATTATTGGTTACAATATAACAGGAATCCAGCATGAATGACCAATAAAAGAGAATTTTTTATTTCAATGTGGAATTGGTGTTGTAATTACCAGCACAGAATTATGCAAATAAATGCCTGCTTCCCCACAAGATTTCACAATACCTTCTATGTCAGCCTTATTTGGAAGGGAAAGAAGAACAGAAGGATGGCAACAGGGAGACTTACAAATGTGTGTCTGTGGTAGGTACTTTCTCGGGTTCATTGCCATTAGTCGCTCCTGTAACCAGTCTAAGCATGTTAGTTTTTACGGGAGTTGACTCAAACTGCCCTATATCTACTTGCACGGTAGCATGACCTAGGGATGTAACAATAATACTCCCTTGTGATCTGAATCAGATATTTGTGCCTTATACACATAGGGCTCGATTTTCCTTGAGCTGGGCTTGGAGGCGTGCGGGGGGTTAAAAATCGCAAAAGCTGGCGGGCGGGACCCCCCCGCGCCTGGGCGGGACCCCCCCGCGCCTGGTTCCTGACTCCGAGCAATTTTAACTCAGGCGTGTCTGATGGTCCCGACTTCGTCCTGCATCCAACAGGCGGGACTGG
Organism: Somniosus microcephalus; assembly: GCF_052327205.1. NCBI lineage: Eukaryota > Metazoa > Chordata > Chondrichthyes > Squaliformes > Somniosidae > Somniosus > Somniosus microcephalus. The sequence goes on from NC_140992.1 coordinate 217,091,253, forward strand.
TCTTTAAGGCCCTTAATAACCACTAAATGGCCTCTATAATCCTATTTTAACAGGCCCTTGCAAATTTAACCCTTTTCCCACGTAAAACACGCCTGGTGGGAAACACAAATGTGAAACCTGGCGGGAGCACTATTGGATTGCTGACTATCAACTGCAGGTCAACCATTAAAGAGGAGATTTGATTAGCCATTATTTGCAGTTGGCAGGACTTAGTGGTCTCAGGTCTAGGGCAACTTTTAGAAGGCTTAAGCACACCTGTGGAAGGTTGGAGCCTCAAACCCATCTCTAGTGTGGCCTCCTGGGAAACCCTTCTCGGCACCTTCACTCAGCGCTTCCTCAATGGAGGCATATACCAGAAGCATGGGAGCCATTTATTTCCTTCCCATCTGGGCATTAGAGGAGGTCGAGCACCAGCCGCGGCACCAGCAGAACCAGGAACAACAGCAGCACCAGCAACAGCAGCAGCAGCAGAAGCGCCAGGCTGCTGCTCACCCACCTGAGGCTGCACAGGCCAGAAGGGGCCAGCGCCTGGAAGCCTGTCGGCACAGGAGATACCCCCCAAACAGGGTCTACAGACATAGGGTCACCTATCTCAACATGGCTGAGCAGCAGTGCCAAAGGCGGCTCCGACTTTCGCGAGAGGTAGTGACTGACATCTGCGCAATGCTACAGCAAGACCTGCTGCCCAGAGGACCAGGTAGACAAGCATTACCAGTGGCCATCAAAGCCACCACCGCACTCAATTTTTTTGCCTTAGGCTCATTCCAGGGATCAGCAGCAGACATCAGCGGCATCTCCCAGGCGGCTGCACACACTTGCATCACGCAGGTAACCAATGCCCTCTTTGCCCTCGCGCACAATCACATCCATTTCACCAAGGATCGAGCAAGTGTCACGGCGCGAGCGGTTGGATTAGCTCATCTGGCAGGCTTTCCAAGGGTGCAGGGCGTCGTTGACTGCACACATGTGGCCCTTACGGCACCCCATTGCAATCCAGGTATTTTTGTCAACCGCAAGGGCTTCCACTCCCTTAACGTTCAGCTGGTGTGTGACCACAAGAAGGAAATTTTGCATGTTTGTGCCATGTACCCTGGCAGTTGCCATGACCATTTCATACTGCGCCAGTCTAGTGTGCCTCCGCTATTCAGTCCGCCAGACCAACTTAACGGATGGCTACTTGGAGACAAGGGCTATCCCCTGAGGACGTGGCTGATGACGCCGTTGAGGAGCCCATCCAACGAAGCTGAGGAGAGCTACAACTCCAGCCACATGTCCACCAGAGCCATAATCAAGCAAACCATTGGTTGGCTGAAGATGCGCTTCAGAGGCCTGGATAGATCAGGTGGAGCCCTGCAGTACTCAGCAGCCAGGGTCTCCAGAATCATCGTGGTTTGCTGTGCACTTCACAACATGGCACAACGTCGTGGCTTGCAGATTCCTGAGGACCAAGTGGCTCCTCACATATCCTCCTCAGATGAGAAGGAGGAGGAGGAGGAGGAGCAGGGCAAAAATGAACATCCTGCAGAGGCCCATCAACCAGCAGCAGCATTACGAGAGAACATTGCTGCCCGGGATGCAAGGAACGCACTCATCCTGGCCAGATTTGCTTAGCCTAGTCAATCAAACACTTTTGCCTCGCAGCTTCTTACCAGAGCATTGACAATGGCCAAGAACCAGAGGATTCCTAGCACTCGGACCACCATACTGACAGTTGCAAATAGTTCTAAGGCTTCAATGTGGAAGTCCCAATAGCGAAATGACAGATGCCACAACTGCAACATTTGCCATCAGAATTTTTATGTACAATTATGACGTGATGGCATTTTTACACTAAACACAAAATTCCACCCAAGTGACTACCCTTGTGACTACTTGTGCTTTATCTTCCTCTTACGCGTGCTCCTACGTAGTGCTTCCCCTGTGGCTTCAGCAGATGTGGAGACCCCTTGCTCACTTTCCTGCTGCTCCTGTCTCGACACCTTTGGTGGGCATCCTCTGGGGTTGCAAGCTTGTGAGGGCTCGTCAACAGTCTGCTGCTCCTGCGGCTGTGCAGGGGTTGAGACGTCTATCTCACTTGGGTGTGGACTCCGGTGGGGCTCTGACCGAGGGCTCTGCAGTGGCATGGAAGTGTGAGCGCTTGGAGAGGAGCCCCCACTTCCTTGAGGTATGCCACCAACCTCCCTCTCATGGGTCAGGTCCCCCTCAGTGCCTGCAAGTGGCTGGAGTGCACCTTGCTACACATCAGGGGGGCATGGGGACCCGTATCTGCAATGGCAGTCCTACTCAGAAGGACTTCCATGAAGGTTTGGTTTCTCTGTTCAATAGATGACCATCGCTCCTCAAGAGATGTCATTCTATTCTGAACAATAACCATGTTTTCCATACCCTGGCGACTAAGCTCCTCCATGGCCGTAGCCCCCCTCTCCTCTACCGTAGCCATCCTCTCCTGTACGGTAGCCAGCCTTACCACGGAGGTAGCAATCGTTTCCACGGAGGTAGCCATCCTTTCCGTGGTGATGCGTTCATGCGCCAATGACTCCACAAAGGCTCTGCTCATGTTCGCTATGGACTCCTCCATTCACTCCACACTCGCAGCGACCCTAGAGACAAAACCTGCCAGAGACTCTTGCATCTGTGCCTGGAGTTCCATCACCTCTGATCTTATGGATGGAGCCAAGTTGGCAGAGTCCTGCGCCCTCTGACTAGGACTCTCCACTGCTGCCCCTGTCTCCACAATCTGCTGATGCTCACTTGTGAGCTGTGATACGCCAGGTGATGACACTACTCTATGTCCCGAAGGTCCCACCGAGGTGTGAGTGTCTGCGCTGGTGCTGGGCGCGCTGAATTCTGGTGACGCTGTGCCCTCAGAGGTTGCAGCTTCCTCTGAGGAGTCTGGCTGCTCAGCCTCTTCTTCCTGGCTAGGGGGGATGGATGCTTGTGATGGTCCTGTGGGGGAGTAAAGGAAAGAGTCAGAGATGTGATGCAAAGGCTACATGCACATAGCTTTTTGCAGATGCTCATAAGTCCATCTGTTACAGCTTCACAATCATTATCAGCGACTCATGCAATGTCAAAGAGAGAGATGGGAAACTTTTCTGTCACCAGCTTGCTGTGTCGCACCCGTCTGTCCATCTCCCACGTGCGAATCATCCTCAATGCCCATGATTTCCAGGACGGCCTCCTCCCAGGGGGTTAGGTGGGCTAACAAGGCTGTCCCTCTTCCTGTCCTGGCTTGCTCTCTTTTGCTGTGAGCTCTCTTTTCCTGCATTGAGGGAGACAAGTGGAGGTTGAGTGAGAATGAAGGAGTGAGTGTAGAGATTGCATAGCATAGATACTTAGAAGAAGACAAAGATGGAATGAGGTTGCAAGACCAAGGGCCTTCCCTGTGTGTTGTCAGTTGTGTTCAAAGCATCAGCGTGATAGGGAGTGTGAGGGCTGCATGGTGGAATAGTTATGTGAATGTGAGCATAGAGAGAGAGGGAATGGGTAAGGGTGCATGGATGTCAGTGTCAAGTGGGATGTGGAAGAAGAGATTGCTAAAGCTGAGTGCTGGTGAAGAAAGGCAATGGGGATCAGATTGAGGGTGATGGGAAATTCATACTCACTTTTCCAGTGCGCTGAAGGTCATGAAATCTTTTCCTGCACTGTATCCAGGTTCTGCGGGTGACTCCCAAGGAGTTGACCTCCTCAGCCACCTGCATCCACACAGCCTTGGTCTGAGTGGGAGGCCTCTTCCTCCCTGATGAAGGGAACAGCACCTCCCTGTTGGCCCTAGCCCCATCGACTAATGCCTGCAGTGCCGCCTTGTCAAAGCGAGGAGCTGACCTTGCCCTCCCGCTTGTCATTTTTGCTGCAGCTCCCTCGCACAGTCAAGAAGCTTGGCAGTCTGCAGAAGAAGCAAGGCTTGCTGTGGACCTTAAATGCAGCAGCAATGATGACATCATCGGAGGGGACTTTCAGTCATGAAAAACCCATTTGCAAAGGCTTCCCACACGTTGGAAATCAATTGGCCAATTAAGTTAAAATTGCATCAATCTCCCACATCTATTTCGATTCATGTGGGAAACACGAAATTCGGATAACACGACACCAGCCTGCACCCGAGTTAAAATCGAGCCCTACTTCTTCAATCTCTTCGAAGTTGACTGCATTAACACTTGGCAAGGTGAAGCCTGCTACAAATCATTAAGCTGCTTTATTTCACATCAAGTTAACATATAGAGCAACAATTATAATTACATTTACTTAGTTCAATCAGTACAATTTACCTTTGTTTAATGATACAAAATAAAGAACAGCCCACACTTCCCCACATCAGTAGGTTGTCTTACTTAACTTAAACAAAATAACTCCTCTGCATTTTGGCTTTCAGCCAAGGATAAAACACCCTCTCCCTGCAATTTCTGACTACTGACCCCTCCCCCACCCCCCAACATACACACACACACACACACATACACACACAGGCAGAACCCAACAGCCTAACTTGGCAATGACTCCTGCTGTGTTCAAATAAATAGAGTTGTCGCAGCAGCAATGATTGTGAATGATCACTCGAATGTTAAGCTATCTTTCATTGTTTAGAGCACACTGGTTCAGACATCCCATCGGAATTCTAATTTACATTTCCCAGCCCTGCTGTCCTGTGACAATGATAACCAATGATACATATATACTCAGCACAGTGTTCCAGTCAAGTGCAGGGGATTTATTTCTTTTATTATGTAGTGTTTAAATGTCGACTGCTTGAGTTGGCATGGTGCTGCCCCTTGGTGTTTGTGCTTTGTTTTAAATTGTGGAATCTAACCTACTACTCCTAAATAATTGTCTTGTGGAAAGAGCAAGTGAGTTCGCTGACTGCAGATTTTCAACTGACGGCCATTGGATTTTTGGTAACTCTAGACCTCCTTGGGCTGCGTATTGTGAGGACACTGCATGCGAGTTAACCACATCTGAGACTGTAGTGACTGACTGATATGACTGCTTCAAGCTACCTCCGCCTGTGCCTGACGCACCAGGCATTTCTTGGGGTACTTAACTGACTCCTAATTGTGAATCACAGCTGATTGAAGGGCCGATGCTGCACCCATTCTCATTGTAGGAGAGAGAATGCCCACAGTTTTGCACACAAACTGAAAACAGCAATTCTTTGTGTGAACCAGCAGGAGGAAACTCTTCCAAAAACTTTTAGTAATTCACATCATACCCATAAATCATGTACCGACAGTAATTTCTAGACGTTTATGAATAATTGCAGTATAAAACACCAGCCACAGTTAGAAGCATATTATAGTCTTTTTGTTTTGTTTTTGCTGTATGTCATATGCTACATAGTTATAATATATGCGAAGTCCGCTACTCTTGTAACATTCTTTGAAATGAAACTGTTGTTCAAGTCACATGGTACAATAGCACCTTATCTCAAATCATAGACTCCTACAGCACAGAAGGAGGCCATTCGGCCCATCCTGCCTGTGTCGGTGTTATAATAGCATTTCAGTTCAAATCATGTCATTTGATTGTGGGAACTTGCCATCATGACACCATCTGTCAGCAAATGAAAAGAAACCAAAAATGGAATAGAATTGCCTCACAAACTCAGTATGTATATATTATAAAGAATAGCACAATTTGGAGTGTGTTTCAAGGAGCTAATGTATTTGTAGGTACCAAAGACTTTTGGCATCATCTGAATCCGTCAATATGTTATTGCCTTGTAAATTGATATGTATTGTCCTGGTTCTTAAAAGTAAAAAGGATTATGTATTCTAAAGTTGACATTGTACTGACAGATTCTCAATAATATGCTTTTTATACACGTTCCACAAATTAGTTATACAACATGTTCTATTGACAGATAACTAGTGTTTAAGGTTGTTCCTCTGTAATTGGATATTTTTGTCATTGTGATTTGCAAGATTTTCAACTGGATGTAGCTTGGTAGTCATAGTGGCAGATGCAAAGTATCACAACATTCAGATATGTACATCTCCCCATCTCTCTGTCGATCTCCCTTTTCAATTTGGAGGGTATGAAATTGGAGTGGAGAATTGGGTAGAAACATAGAAACATAGAAACATAGACGATAGGAGCAGGAGTAGGCCATTCGGCCCTTCGAGCCTGCTCCGCCATTCAATGAGATCATGGCTGATCATCCAAATTCAGTACCCTGTCCCTGCCTTTTCCCCATATCCCTTGATCCCTTTAGCCTCAAGAAATATATCCAACTCTTTCTTGAATATATTTAATGAACTAGCCTCCACCGCCCTCTGTGGCAGAGAATTCCACAGGTTCACCACTCTCTGGGTGAAGAAATTCCTCCTCATTTCAGTCCTAAATGGCTTACCCCTTATCCTTAGACTATGACCCCTGGTTCTGGACTCCCCGACCATCAGAAACATCCTTCCTGCATCTAGTCTGTCCAGGCCTGACAGAATTTTATAGGTTTCGATGAGATCCCCTCTCAATCTTCTAAACTCCAGTGAGTATAAGCCCAATCGACACAATCTCTCCTCATACGTCATTCCTGCCATCCCAGGTATCAGCCTGGTGAATCTTCGCTGCACTCCCTCCATGGCAAGAACGTCCTTCCTCAGGTAAGGTGACCAAAACTGCACACAATACTCAAGGTGTGGTCTCACCAAGGCCCTGTACAACTGTAGCAAGACAAGAAGGTGATCCACGTGTTTTAGTGCTTTTTCAGCTCCAGATGCAGCCATGCTTCACCTCTTTGTGTCAACAATTGCCCTACAGGTGCTTTGTAGATGTTTATAAAGGAGGAGCTAGGCTTCCCATGGTTAGAGAGTAGCATCTTGCTGCATATAGTTTGGAATCTGCAAAGTTGAACATTGTACATTATTGACTGTTCTCCAGGCAACAGGCCAATATACATGGCAAGGTCTGCATGAAGATGGTGGGGTTAGTCATGCCTCTTGTTGGTACCAGGGTCTTTGCTTAGAAGAGCTGCAGGCATGAGCACAACCAGAGTGTGTCTAGTAATATGTCCTTTTGACCACATCTCATCCAGTAGGGTTGATGGAGTTTATTAACAGAACTGTTCACATTGGCGGGGTCAATGAAAGAAAAATTGGATGGGGTATGTAACGAGCAATCTATCTGATGCTGCCTATGTGTGCATGATTTGGAGTTAACACTCATTCTGTACCACATAATGGCTATAATGTTTAGCCCCTTTTTTTCTTTCAATTCTCTCATTTTAAAGATGGACCAAGCTACATAGGATTCCAGTGGTATCTGCCATGGTGGAGATGTATACGGAGCATAGGGAGAAGATGTGCCTGATGGGCTTCTCCGAGCTCCAGAGGTTCATTCTCACAGTATCCTTTCATGCTGGATCTTCGGAAGTATAATGGGGATTTACAGGGGAAGTCAGATTTGGAGGTAGGTGAAAAGGGGTCTGTTTCATTTAATGCCACTGAATGGTTATAAGAAGCATTTTTGCTGGGATTCTCCTCTTCAAGGCCGAATTTACACCAGCCCTTCCGGTTTTTGCCAAACACTGATCCATTTCCCTCGGTCAGAGGCCATTCATTATGCATGGTGAGATCCCATCAGGATTCCCACTGCCAAGTTTTTAGCCGTCCAGTGCGAGAGCGGAAAATCTCAGTGATGTTGCAGTACCAGAAGAGCCAGTGAAGGCTCCTAAAAAGTTCGAAATGCCAAGACGATTGGGGTGCATGTCCGACTGAGGGCCTTGGCTGATATGAGCTTCCATATGACGGCACCAGAAAGCAGTAATGAGTGAGGCGAATATGAGGAAAATTCTCTGAGGTCCTGGGATGGTCCCAGTGTGGGTGCAGGGAGGGAAATCTCAGTTGGGGCAGTGAGGCAGTGAATTGGCCTCTGATTGAATTTCCCTTATTCTCTGTCACAATCCAACCTGAATCCCCCCAGATTCTTAAATGAATTACAAGATATGGTGACCCATGGCATTTATGAGTGACATGCTGGATTTCTGGCTACTTTCTGTGGTAGCTCATACTTTACCAAGGACTGCAACTTTACTGAGTAAACTAGTTTTCTATTCCCAGTGGTAATATACCCAACTATGGCTAATAACTTCAAGTTAGAACTTAATTGGGGAAACATAGAAACATAGAAGATAGGAGCAGGAGTAAGCCATTTGGCCCCTCGAGCCTGCTCCGCCATTTAAATTCACCAAGGCCCTGATCATCCAAATTCAGTACCCTGTCCCTGCTTTCTCCCCATATCTCTTGATCTCTTTAGCCTTAAGAAATATATCTACCTCCTTCTTGAATATATTTAATGAATTGGCCTCAACTGCCATTTGTGGTAGAGAATTCCACAGGTTCACCACTCTCTGGGTGAAGAATTTCCTCCTCATCTCTGTCCTAAATGGCTTACCCCTTATCTTTAGACTGTGACCCCTGGTTCTGGACTCCCCCGCCATTGGGAACATCCTTCCTGCATCTAGTTTGTCTAGTCCTGTTAGAATTTTATAAGTTTCAATGAGATTCCCTCTAATTCTTCTAAACTCCAGCGAATATAAGCCCAATCAACCCAATCTCTCCTCATATGTCATTCCTGCCATCCCAGGTATCAGTCTGGTGAATCTTCGCTGCACTCCCTCCATGCAGATAAGGCAACCAAAACTGCACACAATACTCAAGGTGTGGTCTTACCAAGGCCCTGTACAACTGCAACAAGACATCCTTGTTCCTGTACTCAAATCCTCTCACTATAAAGGCCAACATACCATTTGCCTTCTTAACCGCCTGCTGCACCTGCATGCTTACCTTCAGCGACTTCAAGGACACCCAGGTCTCATTGGCCTTAATAACTATACATGTGCCAATTCCGCCACCAATTAGGCCACTATTGCCTGGCCTTATTAAAATCAACATCTATTTGTTCTTTATAACATTTTAACATAATAACAAAAGAATAAGCACAAACTGATTCCTCAGCCTGTGAGATGAAATATTCACCTACCTAAAGGTAGCAAAATAGAGGGGACAGATCCCCTTTACCCACCCTAGAAATAAAGTATTAATCCCTACAAGTAATTACAGTTCCAATGATTCTGAGCAAAACCCTTCAGTTGTACCTTGGAGCACTGTGTTTGAATTATGTGTCAGCCAGTGGCTCAGTGGGTAGCACACTCACCTCTGAGTCAGAAGGCTGTGGGTTCAAGACCCATTCCAGAGACTTGATCACATAAAGCTAGGCTGACACTCCAGTGCAATACTGAGGGAGTGCTGCACTGTCGGAGGTATCGTCTTTCGGATGAAATATTAAACCGAGGCCCTGTCTACTCTCTCAGGTGGACATAAAAGATCCCATGGCACTATTGGCACAAATATTTATCCCTCAATCAACATAACAAAAACAGAATATCTGGTCATTATCACATTGCTGTTTGTGGGAGCTTGCTGAGAGCAGATTGGCTGCCATGTTTCCTACATTATAACAGTGACTATACTTCAAAAAGTACTTAATTGGCTGTAAAGCGCTTTGGGACATCCGGTAGTCGTGAAAGGTGCTATATAAATGTAAGTCTTTCTATGGAATCTGCCCGATACATGTGGCCAAGATTAATAAATCTTCTGTGCTTTTGGTTCATTGGTGCTCTTGCTACAAATCTCCCATTCGAGAATCTTTGTTCTGCTACTGGACTTGCTTAACCCCTTTCTCCTCCACCCCACTGAGAGGACTGCTTGGCATCATGCAGACTTCCCCCTGGTTGGTGCCCTTGCTTCCCAGCCAGTGGGTGGTGGTAGTGGAGGTTCTGTCCCTTAAAACGTCTTGAAGAGCCAATTATATTTATAGCAGAAAGGCTGAAGAAGGTAAAGATTTTTGCCTTATTTTCTTCTTTGTTGCCACTAAATAAATAGTCAGTGTGACTACACCTTGATACTGTATTACAGTCAAGTGGCGTTAATTCTTCCATGCTTTTATCTCAGACTTCCAGCTTCCGCAGCATTTTGCTTTTGTAGTAAGGTTATGTGATCATTAATTTCCGCAAGTAGCACCAACTTGTGTACTTGAATCGTTGTTAGAATTGTATTGCCATGTACTTTGGTGTTTCAGTGTAACAAATATTCTAATTTTTACTGTTGTAATTATGTTGCATGTTTCTTTATACCTGTGCAGCCCAATATCCTTCTATTCCAGTCCATAAATAGCACAAAAGAAACAGAGCTATTAGTCTTTTTCTTTTGTTATTGTAGGGTGCTGAATCATTCATATATAAACTTTGTGAGGTCACAACCTCCCCATGTAAATTCCAAAAGCAAATTAGTGTTCAACCTCACCTCCCCTCATTACCTGCACTACCAGGAAACCTGGACATCTATAGTCTAAATGCTGGGTGGGTTGAGTCCTGGTTACCTCACAGACCTTCTATTTGTTATGAACTTCTTCACCACTTTTGTTTTTCATTTAAAATCATTGAAAGAAATTCCACATTCATCATTCATTCTTATTTGGGATAGACATTTATTTTATTGGTAATGCTCTCCCATTTGATTTATGTTGAGTAGTTGGGTCACAGTTCTTGCATTTAGAGGGAATTTTCTTTCCTCTGCAGCTCATCCAGTGAAAGCTCAATGTCAGGAATATAATAATCAACTGATCATGCCTTTTCTGGTTGATCGCAGGAAGCAACTTTACATTGGGACATGGATTGGGAACAACAGCAGGAGACATGTTTATCGGTTGAATAATAACCCTTCACCACACAAATGCCTTGCATCCTCAGTCAGCGTTCTTATCTATGTACCCTGTATGTGTGTTTAGCCAGAACATGCATGATCAAATTAATCTTTGCATTTATTTCAGTGAGCATTCCTGAAATAACAAAAAATCCTAGCGTGACCTCCTCAAAAATGACTATTTTCTTTAATAACAAGAGAGCTACCTTTTTTCCCCACATTTACAATTATAATCTTGTCAGTTCTCCTTAAATGTTGACACATGTTTTCCCGTAATGCAAATTGAGTTGTAAATTCTTCCCATCAAAGGTCACAAGCTGTTCTTATTGGAACGGAATTGAGATGCTATCCCCTGTGGGGATGGAAGGAAATTCATAGCGTAAGTGACTTCGGACTGTTCTGCACCTCCGTGCAGCACATAGAAGGCACTGTTGACAGTGGACTAGGAGTGGCTTTTCTGCATGCCCTCTCTGGCCAGATGAACTGCATGATATTGCAACCAAAAGAGGAAGAAAAATTCATTTTATCCAATATTGCATGCAGCGCGCAGCCTGAGCACATGCACGCCATATTGGACCCACCAGTACCCATCTCTCGCCCGAAAAACAAACGGTGCGCAATTGAATTTCTGGGCCAAAATCTTAATTATCATGCAGCAATCTGCTAGGATAAACAGCTACTTTGTTGAAGGCCTGACATGTTTATTTATTCTTTCCATAGCACTGTAGGCCTTTATAGATGCGCGTGTGATTTCCTTACATCACATTAAGAATAATCTTATAATTTCCTTTTGCACTATTGAATCTCTTATGGAGACTTTCAGCATTTAAGCTGTATGTGTATATGACTCATGCAGAAAGAGAGAGAGAAAGAAAAGGTGAAAGGGATGTAGAAAGAAAGGGGGACAGAGAAAGAATTAAAATCGAAGACATGGAAAGGGACGGTCACAGGAAGAGAGAGACACTTATTTCATGTTTCTATTTCTCCATGAGCAATGCTATGGGAGATAACAAGTAAAGACAGCCATCCAAAGCATCCTTTCATAGAAACCTAGGGTCGTCATCACAACATCTAACTGTATCTTGAATAACCCCAGAGATTTTACCTCGAACGCCATACCTTGAAGACGATTCCAGGTATTGATTACTGTTTTCATGAAGAAATGGTAGCTGCCATCAGTATAGAATTTTTCTTTTATCTGTTTATACCTATGACCCCTTGCCCATCAACTTTCTGAACTGATTTTCTCACTATACATAGTTATATATGGTTCAGTGTTGCCAAAGTAACTGATCTTGGTATGCCTATGTCGATGGATTGAAAGCAAGATGGTTGATGGCCAAAAAAAACATGCCATTTGGAGTGATGAATGGTTAGTCCACGAGAGACGAATTGCTTCAAATCAGTCTCATATACCGAACAACTGTATTGCTGGAGGCTAGCACGTCTCCTGTTTTTTATACAATCAGTCTTTTTCTCCTTTTGATCAATGCATTCAAACATACTTTTCTCCCTTTGATCACATAAGGTAGAATATACTGTTGCTTAATATTGAATAATGGATAGCACAGAATATTTACAATATAGATATCTAATCAAGACTTTCAGATAACATCTTTTACTATCAACTGAACCCCAAGATTAGATTACAATCTTGAAATCACTTCCTGGTATCTGTTAATGTTTATAATGTATACTGTTTTGATTTTACAAGTTTGTGCATATGTTAGAGTGGGGACTAATTCTCTGTTTTTCATCAGATTTTCTAGAGACATTTGTTGTAAGAGTGCTTCAGGTCCTTTCTACATGATGGCATCCACACACAGATGACTGATGATTATAACATCGTTGCTGCAGGTTTATTGAAAAAGGAACCTGCAGTTCATTGCTAGAAATTCTTTTGCGGTATACTTTATACATAGAATTACACCAGAAGCGTGGTTTTAAAGCAGTAACACATTGAAGAGGCTCAAATGACATCTAAAACCTGAGAACAAATCTCAAGCAGTTTATGAATATTATATGAACCTTGATATGTTTTACTTACAAGCCAGACTCTGTGTTTATTAAGTACTAACAGATCCTCCATGGTGAGTCGGAGGTTATACTGTTAGAACAAGGGATGCTAGGATATGGGAATGGACGAGATGTACATTTCCATTGAACGAATTTGGAAAGTAGTTTGCATGAGTACTCCTGAGAGATGGGGAAATGTTTTGTTTAATTTTTTCATTGGCTCCTGGAAATGAATAAATATTGTTTTCCTAACCTACTGCAGAGAGAAAAATTAATAAATTTGTTCCCCTCGCATACCATAGTTACATAATTAAATGTCTGATGGAGGAGAAGAAATTTCCAATTTTCATTAGCTTTCCACACAGGTACTCTGAGTAATGTTTCTGTAGCTTTTCAGTTATTGCTTTTATTAAATATGCTAGTCTCTCTAGCCTAGATTTTCTGATATTGGCACAGATTAGAGTGGAATGGTTATTGACAGTTTTTAGACAGACACAAATGGGAAGTGTGCTGTCTGCACCCAATTTTCCAAGATTAGCTCACTTGCTTCAGATGTAATTTCGGATGTGTGCAAGGAATATACTAGTGAGTGGAACATAAAAGTAAGTGAAATATAAAGGGAATGGGGAATTAAAGGAAAGAAAAAGTGGCAAGGATTTGGAAAGGATCAGAAGGCAGCTCATCCCAGCAGTGGACTTTGTCAAGGCTGAAGAGAGAGAGAAGACTAAGAAGTTACTGGCAAAAACGAAGGAACAGGAATCCAAGGTGCAGGCAATAGCCTGCAGATAAGTGTTGGAGTAGCCCAACACCTAACCCCCTGTCTTGTGTCTGCTGAAGTGGAAGTGGTGCTGCATGAGGTGCTGCAAGAAGGGCTCCTTTGTACTGGCAGTCTGCAATTTCCCCGCTTCTGACTTTGATCGTGCAACTTGGAGGAGGTGTGGGGAGGTATCCATGTAGGGAAAGAACTGTAGGACCAGGAATACCATTAAAGTTATACTTTAATAGAGCTTAGGAAGCAATATTTTTATCCGACTGAATGGGGAAGGACCTACGTGCAGAGCAAGAAAAAAAAGCAACATGACAAAGTGTGCCCATAATAGCTGGCGCGCTTTTGTAATTGACTCCTGTGGTACTGGCAAATGGTTATCAGACCATTTAAATGGTGCAGTCTGTAGACTGTTACAAGCTGAAGAGCAAGTGCCTACCGATGCATTGTGGCAGAGTCTCCACATTGCACATGCTCAGACTGTGGCATTCTTAGAACTGCAGGGACAGGTGTAGCTGGCAACTCCCTTGATATAACAGGATGACCAATCTAGGAAAAAAATAGGCCTGGATTCTTGGTCTTCACCGTACATTGGGTGGGCCTGCGCATTTTGTGCACTGATAGGCAGCTCACCACTTTGGGACAGCAGTAAATCCAGCAGGGCAGCCACAGAGACCAGGCCTGCACCAATGCGTTAAGGTGGAGGGCTGGGCTGATCGGGTGTAGAGGGTGACAAGGGAGAGCATTAATGAAGGAGTGGAGGATTATCAACAAGGAACAAAGAGCAATGCAGGTCATCCTGAAGCCAAATTTCAGCCAATAAAAGTATATTTTAGTCTCGTCAGACTTGGTTCCAGTGATCCCTCTAAGTGACACTGATTCTATCTGTTTCCTGCTCTGTGTTGTGGGTGGATTTACCACTGGGCAGGTGTCCCTCTAAAGACTATGAAAATGGCATGAGGGTCCGAACTATGTCATAGGACCCCAATTTGCATGGCTTAATGAAGCTTCCGCCTATTTTGGTGTGAACACTAGCCGCCTAAATTGAGGGCCTTGGGTAGTAAGTCAGTGGTAAGTGTCTTGTTGCAATTTAAATCTTGCTACCACCCCATTCAAGCTGAAAAATGGGGCAGTAGAGAGACAAAAATTGGAGCCATTGAGGAAGAAATTGGCTAACCCCCCAAAAACAAGTGTGGGGATCACGGTACGCAATTAGCCCGTGCTCGTTCATTGCATTGCAAGCAGCATGGTAAAATGATTGCTGCATGCAGCCAGCATCCCCCCGCTGTTCATTGGCTTTTTCAAAAGCCAATCTGGGCTGCGATACGTTGAGGAATGGCTGAACATGTGAGAGAGCGAATACCAAGGTTTTTAAACAATGCACTAGATGTCTTGGTGTAAAAGGTGAAAAGAAGGAAAGTTGTCCTGTATCCGCAGGGAGGCAGGAGGCCCTCTAGACATATGCTCAGGAGGCAGTGGGAAGAAGTAGTGGCAGAAGTCAATGCAAGGAGTGTTGCTCCAAGAACAGAGATACAGTGCAGGAAGAGGTTTAACGATCTGACACAAGTTATAAAGGTGAGTCCATCTTCAAATGGCACATCCTACCACTGCACCACTGGCCTCATCCACTGCTCAATGCTCTAAACCCCCATCACCCACCTACCAATAATCTCTATCAATCAGTACTCAACCCTTCAATTCATATGCTGTAGTTCACCCTCACATACTTAGCACTGTTGCAAGACTTGCACCTACAACTCACAGCTCACACACGTTGGCAGCTTTTCGACCATGATAGCCACATCACCCAAACATATTGCAGGACACTCGCTGACACATTTTTCTCTTTCTTGCAGGAGAAGGTGGCACATAACAGCAGGCAGCATCAGCAGGAAGGAACTGGAGGAGGACTAGCGCGCCTGCATGTTTTAGCCCCCAGGGAGGAGACAGTAATGGCCATCATGGGAAGGGGCATCACTGAGGCCGTGGCCCCTGGCACGGCTGAAGGGATCAATGATGAGGGTATCTGCATACTCCTTCTCTCATCCCACTTCTCCCTCAGCCCGCAATCTCTTCTGATTCAGAAGCTGCAGATGGTGTAAGCACGCACCTCTTACTTTCTCCTCTCCCCTCACCACAACCCAACCCTTGTCCCTTTTTCATTTCAGATACCCAAGAACTGGAATCTTCCCTGTCAGTGGAGGAAGAGGAAGACAGTGAAGATGAAGAGACACCGTCACTCGATCTTACACTCGCAGTCACCAGCTCAGAGATAAGCACTGCGTGTATTTTAGAGGCTAGAGTAGAGGAGGGATTTGCATGCGAGACTCCGGGCACAAATGCGCAGGAGCCAGGATGGGTAATAGGATAGCCCACGTGCCAGCTCGCCGGAGGGCAAGATGTTGCTTTATCTCCCGCAGCAGCCTGGAAGGAGCTACACGCATAAAAGTTAGGAGCCACAGTCACCATGCCCTTGCCCTACTTTGAGGTTGCAGTTGTGGCTGCAGCAGTTGGTAGATTTCAATCACGACCTCTTTTGTGAAGCGCAGATGTCTCAAGCATTCGTCCTCACTGAAGTTGAGGTAAGAGAATTGCTCCCTAAAGACCCTCGGTGAATATGGCATCCTGCTGAGAGCCCTTCTCCCCCTTCTCCTCCACCCTCTTCTAGCAGCTTGTTCTGCTCTGCGTGGCCTCTCTTCATTCTCCCAGGATTGCTCAATTCCCAGATGAAGCCCTACCAGGCCACCCATGTCTGGAAGCAACTTGTTTAAGCACAAAAAACTACTTCAGCACCAGCCAGACTCCCTGTAAACACCCTGTAGACTAGTCAAACTTTAGACAAGTATAAAAGCTCCAAAAACGTGTACAATTACACAAGCATCCAGAAGAAATAAACCAGCAACCAACCTTGAAATAGCGCTGGTGGGGGAGTCCTTCATTTCATTTAATGCGTATTCAGCTGTGCGAGGTTAAGACAGGGTGTAGGCTGGAGCGTGGAGTTTTAAAATGGCAGTGCTGGCATCAAAGCAGCCTTGCATACTGATTGATGTCATAATCTGCCTACTTTGCGTGCTGCCAGCGGTCATTAGATGTGCGTACACAAACGCTTTCACCAAGATGGCGTCCGGTGCACTTCCCATCAGATGTGTGCGTACGCATCTCGGACCCCATTTTTGACCATTAGGAGGCTATGTAGTGCCTAAGAAACGTGCGCTACAGAGCCTAATTTCCCCCCCATAAAGCCTAAGCTCAAGCTCTTGAGAGAGGCTGAGGCCTTCAAGCACAAACAAATTCATGAAAGATACAAAAGACAATTTTATAAGTAGTTTTAATCATGTTGCTGTGAAAAAACACTTACCTGTCCATAAGAAAGGCCTTCCTAACTCCATCTGTTATGGAGATAGTTAGGTTTTCAGAGAGGTCAATTCTGGGTTTATGTATTCAAGCTGCTGACCTATGCACTTTGTCCCTTGACTCCTGCCAATCATAGAGGCAAAACTCAGGGGCAAAGAGTGTAGGTCAGCAGTATTGCCACATCAACTGTACCATATTGAAGTTGACCTCCACTACAAAAATGTGAATACCTTTAAAATCTATGCCACTGGGAAATCTTTTAATTGGACAAAAAAATAACAGAGTTGGAGCTTTAAGATAAATTGTCAATTAATCAAAAACATAATTATTTTTTATTTTTTTCCTATTTTTAACATTCACCCGTTGTTTGCGAGTCTCCCTATGCATTCATCATTCCTCTGTTGAGAAGGCAGGCAGGTGATAGCAGGCTTTTGTGAGAATTGCCGCAAGTTAACTCATCTACAACAACAACAATAACAACTTGCATTTATATAGCGCCTTTAATGTAGTAAAATTGAGACCAAGCCAAAGAAGGAGACATTACGACAGGTGGCCAAATACTCGGTCAAAGAGGTAGGTTTAAAGCTAAGCTATGTAGCTAAAATTCCAGTGGGGGAAATTTGACAGCACTAGCGCACTTGCCCTGGTGCATTTTACATTTCTGGCACACAGAGGGTGTTCTCTTGGTTCCCAGTTGGCGGGAGAACAACTTGCTTTACTGAGCGCCTTAGAATTCTCTCAGGGCAAATTATCTATGCCAGTCAGCTGTCCCACTCAAAGGACTCATGCAGAGTCAGAAGGCTACTAAGTCCATGCAGTTATCACAGCAGCACAAGTAGTGGTTGCAGTTTCAGGGATACCTGACCCTGCTGAAAGACTTAATGAGCTGTCCCATTCCAGGAAGACCTCAGAGAAAGCCAGCAGACCACCACCTCACTTTCTTCTCCCAATATGGTAGTACTTAAAAGGAGCACTGGGATAATTGGTAACAGAACTTTACCATACATTGTCACCAAGGGAAGGCCTAGGCCCAGGAACACTAGATGACACAAAGAACACATTTTTCTCATCAATAAATTTCACACATTTGCACTTGAACTAGGTGTAGGAGTCTCCTTTGTGCTAATATGCCTTTCTGCTTGAGCATATCATTGGATGGTGAGGTATAGTAAGGGCTCATGAAGTTACATCAGGTTGGTGTAACAGTGAAGCCTGATGCAGGAATGCCTTAGGGTACTTTTATCTTCAGTGTGCAGCAGCTTCATTGGAAATTGCATCAGACCACGCCCCCCCCCCCCACCAATCCCGAAGCAGCCAGGGAGCAGTAAGTACTTCCTCCACGGAAGCACAGACTGAAGCTCTGGTGGCAGTATGGGAGAGAATAGACAGCATCCTGTGTACTGGCTTCCCAACCCTGGGGGCCAGAATGCAGGCTGCTGTTTCAGTGTTTTCAGGAACTGATAGCTGCCATTAGGCTGGCCAGCCTGCAAATCAATGGGAACACAGATCCAGTGGAATAGGTAGAATGACCCTGTCTGAGACATTCATTTCTCAGGGCAGCAGCCGCAGCTGCCAGGCCTCTGGTCTTTCCCCTCAGAGCACCACATCAGTGGCACATATGAGGTGACCCTAGGCTGCCCAAGAACAAGCTCCAAAGATAAAGTCAGCTGTAGCTCCCTCCCAGGAGCAAGTTGCCATGAGATAAGGGTCACCTTTGTCCTATAACCCTTTTGTAGCACAGTAGCTGCCAACAAACCTCTTGCAATATTGGCCCTCAGGTTGTGCCTAGGAGAAACACAAGAATAGAAGAAACATGTTTAAACAACCAGGAGAAGCACAGGATCAGGAAAGAGTTAGAATGGCTTATGTTCACTTTGGAGTTTGTTGTATTAAAGGAGACTGTGCACTTTTCTCAGCTCTATTATTAATGGGAATCAGAGTCATGCAAGAAAGGGCAAGCTTATTTCACACTGACTTATACAATCAGGTGATTATTATTGGCATGGTCATGTAAGGACAAAGAGGTCTGATGTGTTATAATGTTCTTGGAAGGGTACGGATTGAAGGATTAGTATTGAAAGACTAGTCCTTTATTTGAAGGTGGGGAGAATGAGTTAAGGCAGTGGTGACAAAAGTAGACTGTGTTAAACAGAAGAAAAGACTTCAGTGCTGTCCTCTGCTGCCTCTTGCCATAGTTATTACAGAGTCCTCTGAGTGATGGTCATCGTGATGCTCTCCTCCATGTACTTCTGCCTCCAAAGCAGCTCAGGCCACTTCCCCAGGAAAGTCCACGTCCAGGTTTTCTTAGATGCCAAAGTTATGCAGATTACAATTATGTGGGACCCACAAGCTGGAGTCTAATTCAATGGAGAGTAAAATTAGACAGTATAAACCGGATGTCCGACCTGAACCCGCCCCATTCCCACCGGGCAGGATGGGTTAAAACTCTTGTTTATGCACACCTACTGGCCTCATGCCATCAGCTGGGATTCAACTGGTTAACATATGCTGCTGTCAGTTTTTATATTAAAATTCACAGTGCAGCCTCATTTGATTATTCTCTAGTATATCACATAGAAATTACAACAAGAAACAGACCGCTCAGCCTATTTGTGTTGGTGATTATCCTCCAGACAAGTAGTAGCTGTAATCCCATGTGTTGGCCCTGTTCCCATATCCCTTTAGTCCCTTCAACCACCTATCCAACCTATTCTACAGTGTCGACAGGGTGTCTGCTTTAATCACTTACTCTGCAGCCTCACAAACTGTGTAAACCAGTAAAACTGTTTTGCCTATTCTCTGTCCTAAATCTCTTACATTTAATCTTAGATCTCTATGTCCCCTTGTTCTGGACCCCTCGATCACTGAAAACAGTTTGTTTCTATCTACCCTGTCCCATTCCTTCATAAATTTTAAGACCTCTATTAAATCGCCCCAAAAAATCCACTGTTCTAATGAAAGCAGCCCCAATTTTTTAGGTCTTTTAAAAAAAAAAATGGTGTTTCCTCAAACCAAGCATTCTAGTGAATATGTGCTTTGCCCTCTCTCTCGCCTCAAATTCCTTCCTATAATGTGGAGCCCAAAACTGTACATAGTACTCCAACAGTAGTCTTACTAAGGTTTTGTATAGATTCACCATTTTATCTCAACTTTAATATTCAATACCCTTTCCCATAAAATCCTAATTCCATTAGCTTTTATTATGGCATATCTACTTGAGGTGTTGCTTTTATTGGCTTGTGAACTTGAAGCCTTTGAATCCCTTTGCTCTTCCACATCACCCAGCCTTCTCCCATTTAAAGTATTGTAGGAACAGAGGTTCCTAGCTGAAGAATTGAGATCAACGCAGAGAATCAAAAACAATAAAATTTAATGAACAAACGAAGTTAAACAGTAAACTGCTGGATACAATGCAAATAGGTCTGGTCTGGTTGAAAGCCTCTCTAGAACTGCTAGAAGGTTCTGAGCACTGACGTCATGACGTCATCACGTTCTTCCCGCCGTTGGGGGATCACGTGACGGGTGGCATGACGTCATCACGCGGAGTAAAGGAAAGAAGCCATAGTACAGTTAACAGATACATTAAAGGTGCAGCCCCCGGTTGCACTACATTGCTGTTAAAGGAATTATAAACAATTGTCCTGAATCCCCTGGTGGCTCCGCCACATATGCCCCCCCAGAATTGTCTTTAACAGAAAAGGTAAGACGAGAAGGGGGTCTGACGAGTCTGTCCGACCGACTGCGATACTCAAACAACTGGAACGGAGCGCTAGAAGACGAACTGGCAGTTGGCTGTGGTTGGGATGGTGCCGCAGGTGTAGGAGAAGTGGTGGCTGGCTGTGGTTGACCCGATGAGGCGGGTACGGGTGACCCAGCGGCTGACTATGGCTGTACTGGACCGACGGTCGACGGTGGATGCCCACGACGAGGTGGTTGAGCGGTGACGACTGGCTCGCTCAGATCCAGATGAGCCGGTTTTAACCGGTCGATGGAGATGTGGTCAGGCTTACCGCCGACGTCGACTGTGAAAAACTTGTCACCTGACGAAATGACGCAAAATGGACCAGTGTAAGGCGGTTTGAGCGGGTCTCTGTGAGCATCTTGACGAATGAAAACGTATTTGGCGCTCTTAAGCTCCACCGGGACATGGGAGCGCTGCAGGTCGTGATGAGACGTAGGCACTGGGATGAAATTCTTAGCCGCCTCTTGGTGGCTGACGAGCTGCTGAGCTGCGGACCAGGGTTCCGTGTGAGGAGGAAGAAAATCGCCAGGAACTCTGAGTGGTTGGCCGTAAACCAGTTCTGCAGAAGATGATTGCAGGTCGTCCTTAGGAGCCGTGCGAAGACCCAGCAGCATCTAAGGGAGCCTGTCCACCCAACCAGTCCCACGAAGACTAGCACGCAGTGCAGCTTTAAGGGACCTGTGAAATCTCTCGCACAGACCGTTTGCCTGTGGATGATAGGCGGTGGTGCGATGAAGCTTGGTACCCAAACCCTGAGCCACGGCATTCCAAAGTTCCGAGGTAAATTGAGGTCCTCGGTTGGAGGAGATGTCGGCCGGTACCCCGACGAGATGAAGGCTCTGGAAACGTCCGCCGCTGTGGTGGCAACCAAAAGAATTGCCTCTGGCCACCGGATGGTGCGGTCTACCACGGTGAGGAGATGCGTAAAACCATGAGAAGAAGGGAGAGGGCCAACCAGGTCCACGTAAACATGGTCGAAGCGACGCTCTGGAACTGGAAAAGTGGCCACTGGGGCCTTAACATGGCATTGGATTTTGGACTTCTGGCAACTCACACCAGTCACGGACGTCGAGATGCATGCCTTTCCAGACGAACTTCTTTGCCATGAGTTGTTGTGAAGCCCTCATACCAGGGTGCGACAAACCATGGATTGCGTCGAAAACTCTCCTGCGCCATTCGACTGGTACAATTGGTCGGGGGACTCCCATCGAGATGTCGCAAAGGAGTGTGGTCCCTGCAGCCTGAAAACTGACATCAGCCACTTGTAAGCTGGAAGGTGTGGTCTGGTATGCCTGCACTTCAGGGTCTGCCATCTGTTCTTCTGCCAAACCAACATAGTCGATTCCCAGGTGGACCGGGGCGCGGGAGAGACAATCCACCACCAGGTTGTCCTTGCCAGACACATGTTATATGTCTGTTGTAAATTCTGATATGAACGTAAGATGACGTTGTTGCCGAGCCGACCATGGTTCCACTGTCTTGGCCATGGCAAACGTAAGTGGCTTGTGGTCTACGAAAGCCGTGAATGGGCATCCTTCCAATAAGAAGCGAAAATGGCAGATGGCCAGGAAAAGTGCCAACAACTCCCTATCAAAGGTACTGTATTTGCGTTCATTTTTTCACAATTGGCGGCTGAAGAAAGCCAGTGGTTGTCATGTGCCGTTGACCAATTGCTCCTGCACTGCCCCGATGGCATAGTCAGATGCATCTGTGGTAAGGGCGATGGTTGCACCTGGAAGAGGATGTGCTAACATGGTCGCATCAGCCAAAGTGTCCTTAGTGTTGAGGAACGCCTGGTCCATCTGGGGTGTCCAGCCGATGGGGTCTTTACCCGATTTACCTTTTAGAGCCTCGTACAACAGTTGCATTAACAGGGCTGCCTTGGGGACAAAACGATGATAAAAATTGACCATCCCCAGGAATTCCTGGAGAGCCCTGACGGTCTGAGGATGCGGGAACGAGGTAACTGCCTCCACCTTCGTAGCCAGCGGAACGGCGCCTTCTGAGGTGATTCTGTGTCCCAGAAAATCAATGCATTGTAAGCCAAACTGGCACTTGGCCGGGTTGATAATAAGGCCATACTGGCTGAGACGAGAAAAAAGGGTATGCAAGTGCGTAATGTGCTCTTTCTTGCTGGTACTGGCGATGAGGATGTCATCGAGGTAGACGAAGATGAATGGCAGATTGCGCAACACAGAATCCGAGAGATGCTGGAAGGCATGCGCTGCGTTCTTCAACCCACATGGCATATGAAGGAACTCAAAGAGCCCAAAAGGCATGATGACAGCGGTTTTGGGGACGTCCTGAGGATGAACGGGCACTTGATGATACCCCCAGACAAGGTCTACTTTGGAAAAGATGGAATTCCCTGCCAGGTGGGCCGAAAAATCCTGTATGTGAGGAATCGGGTACCGATCTGGGGTAGTAGCTTCATTCAGGCGTCTGTAGTCGCCGCATGGTCACCATCCGCCGCCTGGTTTAGGAATGATGTGTAATGGTGAAGATCAAGGACTATCCGTTCGTCGAATAATTCCCAGGCGCTCCATGGTATGGAACTCCGCCTTTGCGGCTGCGAGTTTACCGGGTTCCAGCCTTCGAGCCTATGCAAAAACTGGGGATCCTGTCATGGTAATGTGGTGCGCCACACCGTGCCCCGCGACTGAAGAGGAAAAAGTGGGCCTGGTGAGCTCTGGAAACTCACCGAGAAGACGAGAGAACTCATCTGGAGATGGGACTGCACAGGCAACTGACCAAGACACAGCGGTGCTGCGGTGGCAGGGGACCGAATGAAAGGTGGCCATGTTGATTAACCGGCAGTGCCGGACGTCGACGAGAAAACCATTGGCGCAAAAAAAATCTGCCCCCAGGATGGCCTGTGAGACTTTCGCCATGATGAACTCCCAAACGAAATACTGGCCGCCAAAACGCAACTGGACCCTACGCTTTCCGAACGTGCGGATGGCCGCACCATTGGCTGCCTCGAGGGAGGGACCGACGCTGGTAAGATACTGTACTGGGAGCCAGTATCACAGAGAAAACGTCGACCTGACAGGGAGTCTGTGATATAAAGGAGTTTCCCTGCGGAACCAACGGCCATCACAACTCCGGCGTGTCCCTCAGGCCCTGTCGCCCTTCTCAGAAACCGCTGGTTTAAGGTAGGTTTTTTGGGGGGGAAAAACTGCAGGGAGGACGGCAGCATCGGGCTTTCGCGCCAAAGCGAGCGTGGTATGCACACCAGCCTGCTGGCGGAGGAGTCGGCTTCGCTCTTGTGGGGGATGGGCGCCTCGTGGTCGCACAACATTGTTGCGTGACGGTGAAAATTTTATCCGCTTCTGCAGCGAGTTCAGCACAGTCCGTGATCGCAGAATTGGCCAAGGCCGTCTGTATTGGCTCTGGTAACTGGCAGAGAAACAACTCCCGGAACAGAAAACATTCCGATTCCGAGCCCAAGAGCATGAGCATCTGGCTCATGAGCTCTGATGGCTTTGAGTCCCCGAGGCCGGGCATGGAGATAAGTCTGCGAGCGCGCTCCGACTTGGACAGACCGAAAACCTGCAGTAACCGTTTTTTTAAAGCTTCGTACTTGCCATCGTCCGGAGGACTCCCGAGGAGGCTGACGACCCATGAGGCCGTGGCGCTGTCGAGGGCGGAGACCACGTAATAATAACGGGTCGAATCCGCTACTACTCCCTGGATTGCAAATTGGGCTTCCGCCTGGAAAAACCACGCGGCTGGTTGTTGCTCCCAAAATTGCGGCAGTTTGAGGGTGATGGCGTTCGTGTCCATGATGTAACTTCAATGAAAATTGTTCAAAGAAATCGGGGTCACCAATGTAGGAACGGAGGTTCCTAGCTGAAGAATTGAGATCGACGCAGAGAATCAAAAACAATAAAATTTAATGAACAAACGAAGTTAAACAGTAAACTGCTGGATACAATGCAAATAGGTCTGGTCTGGTTGAAAGCCTCTCTAGAACTGCTAGAAGGTTCCGAGCACTGATGTCATGACGTCATCACGTTCTTCCCGCCGTTGGGGGATCACGTGACGGGCGGCATGACGTCATCACGCGGAGTAAAGGAAAGAAGCCATAGTACAGTTAACAGACACATTAAAGGTGCGGCCCCCGGTTGCACTACATTGCTGTTAAAGGAATTATAAACAATTGTCCTGAATCCCCTGGTGGCTCCGCCACAGTATAATAATATTTTTTTTTTAACTGAAGCCTACTACTTCACACTTACTGACATTGAATTCCATCTGACACTTTTTTGTCCACTCCATCAATCCATTATCTCTTTGCAACTTCCTCTGGTCCTCAGCATTATTTTCCGTGCCTTCTATTTTAGTATTGTCTGCAAATTTGAACGTTACTCCCTTTAGCTTCCTGTATCTTCATTGCATTTATTATCAATGAAAGGGTCTGAATGTCTTATTAAAAAGATCATCTCCAATAGCTTAAGACTGGCCAGAAGTGCTCTGTGCTTTCATTTTAAATGTGAATACACAGAGCTGTGCCATCATTCACTCCACAGAGGTGCAAGCGACTAGTGTAGCCACACTCTTCACTGTCATCGTTCTACAAATAAGTAGGCACAGTTTAATGTAAGTCAATGCAATGTTACTGTAAGTTTGTTCTATAATGCAACAGTTTAAAGCGAATACTCAATCTTGTAGGATTTTTTTTTTAGCAGCTTAGAGTCAACTCCATGGCAAATTAATATTACTGCAGGAGCCTATTTATTGGAAAGCCAGATCATGATGTCATTTTTTCATAGCTTTATTCAAGAACAGTGATAAGGATTCAGGATTCTGATTGGGTGAGGTTGGAACGCAAAGCTGTAATAATCTCCCAGGTTAGCCGAGACCTTAGGGTAGATGTTCCTCTTCAATACCGTCAGGATACCCTTATCACAAAATCAATTTTAACGAGTGGAAATAATGAGCATTCTCTGCCTGATTTTGCAATAGGGTTTCCACCCTAGTCCTGAAAATCTACTCCCTTATGTTATAACCATATACAATGACATGGAGGAACAATAGGAAAATATAGGTTAAAAACCCAGAATCCAGTAACAATCCAGAATGGAAAGATGGAGGTTTAGAATAGGTTTAGAGTCACCTGAAATGATTAGGCATTCAGCGTCACTTCATTAAATACTTACCTTCTCTTTCAATATTACTTAATTATAAACTGCTTAGAAGGTTTGCTAACAATTACAGAATCAATATTCAATTTCTTTATTATTATCAAATGATACTTGGATAGTTAATTTTATTTTAAATCTGTTTTCTTTATCTTATGTTAAATATTCTGGTATTAATTTTTATCACTTAATGGTAAAATTTGTGAGGCTGCGTATCTCTAGTGAGGCCTATCACTCTGAGAACAGTTTGCAAAACTGGGTGTTGGACCTTGCATGCCTGGGTCCTGCTGTGCTGAATTGTGTGAGGCACAATTTGGGTCTAATTTAGAAGTTGGTCATCTTCTTCTTCTATCTTCTATCTATATATATAAAGCGGTACTTCTGTCATTCTGTCTATCTGTCTATCTGTCTGTCATTTCCTGTGCGTGTTTCGGGTATACACTCAAAAGTTACAGGGCGTACCTACGCGCGCGTTACCTCCAAAGAAAGCTTACGCTTCAGAGATGGTTTTAAGCATATTTACTTTTCGGTCGGACGAAAATTGTTCGCGCCTTATGCAAAAAACCTTCAAAATTAAACTCATTATCTGTTAGCATTGATTGACTGACATCAAGGTTCCACCAATCCTGTTCCGTCACGATTGACCAATCCTACAGTACGGTCCCCTGATGGTTGGCCAATCGGTGTGTGTGTGGGCGGGACTATTCGTTTTCATCTCAGGGAGCTTCCAGCCATTGTTTCACTAGCAGCTCTGTTCACCTTCCACCTCAAATGATTTCAGCTTGCAGCTAAAACGACTTTCAAAGTTAGTATGTCTTTTAAAAATAACATAAGATTTACCAAAAACGTTTTATAAGTACTTTCACTTTCATTTTTCAACCTTCTAAAAGGTAGACATACAAGCACACAGACAGGGCCCTAAGCCTCCCACTCGATTTAAAATGTTACCCAGCACCAGATTCACAAAGGGACACAGACAGGGCCCCAAAGCCATAACTACTTTCACTTTCATTTTTCAACCTTTCAAAACGTACACAGACAGTGACACACACAGGGCCCTAAAGCCTGCCACTCGATTTAAAATCTTACCCAGCACCAGATTCACAAACGGACACAGACATCGCCCCAAAGCCTACCACTCGATTTAAACCGCCTGCCCCAAAACAGCCCCGGCAACGCCGGGCTCCCTAGCTAGTCAGATATGTATAGGCCTCACAAACGTACTCAGATTTGGTTCTGAAGGACCCTGTTGAACTTCACAACATCAAGCACAAGCTCCACCCATGGCAGTGGCCCCACCCATGAATTGGGATCAAGGATATAGCCAGTGAGATTAACTCCATAGGCCATCTTAAAGCTGTGTATACAGTGATCAGGGAGTATTCTTGGAAAGTTGTTTATTTGGCAGCAAACATTTCCTAAGGTTTGCATTGAGTACTCTGCATATGTTTTTTGGGCTCCACAGAATTTGGCATGCGCTGCACTTCTCCTTAAGGGGATAATTCCTGCTGTAATCAAAGGGCTACCTAGGAAAGTGTGGAGAATCAGACAGGCACTCTAATACATGATTTTGATGATAAGCACCATTTTTCGATGGGCCAACATTTGCAGATGCAACGATACCTCAGGTGGGATGTGCAGCCCTGCTGCTATCCCTGAACCTGGGTCTACAAACCATGAGACCAGTCTTTGGCTACTGTTTCACTGCAGATGCTGTGACAGACCTCTGTTATCTGCTGCTGTTTGACTTACAGAACTACAACTGGCACTTCCTGTTGCTGTAAGAGTGTCAACTGCCTTATCCTTTTATAAGAAATCACACAACACCAGGTTATAGTCCAACAGCTTTATTTGAAATCACAAGCTTTCGGAGCGCTGCTCCTTCATCAGGTGAAGTGGAAAGATGCATAAAAACACAACTTATATAGTCAGAGAATAATGTCAGATGTTTACAGGTAATCTTTCTAACTGCCATTTATCACACCTCGGCAGAGAGATAGTCACAGCAATCAAAGGTGTAAATGGTGTCCAAACAGGTCAGTCAGGAAAACATTACATCAAAGAGCAATGAGGTGGGGTCACAAGGGGTCAAATGTTGCAGATGCTGGGGTCTGTATGAAAAACAAAAAAACAGACAAAAAACATTTTTTTTGCTGGAAATCACAGCAGATCCGGCCGCATCTGTGTGGAGAGAACAAGCCAATGACGACTCGAGTCTGGATGACCCTACGTCGGGTGCGGTTACATGTAGCATGACATGAACCCAAGATCCCGGTTCAGGCCGTCCTCATGGGTGCGGAACTTGGCTATCAGTTTCTGCTCGATGATTTTGTATTGTCGTGTGTCTCGAAGGCCGCCTTGGAGAATGCTTACCCGAAGATCGGAGGCTGAATGTCCTTGACTGCCGAAGTGTTCCCCGACTGGGAGGGAACACTCCTGCCTGGCGATTGTTGCGCGGTGTCCGTTCATCCGTTGTCGCAGTGTCTGCATGGTCTCGTCAATGTACCATGCTCCGGGGCATCCTTTCCTGCAACGTATGAGGTAGACAACGTTGGCCGAGTCACATGAGTATGTACCATGTACCTGGTGGGTAGTGTCCTCACGTGTGCTGATGGTATCTGTGTTGATGATCTGGCATGTCTTGCAGAGGTTGCTGTGGCAGGGTTGTGTGGTGTCATGGTCGCTGTTCTCCTGAAAGCTGGGTAATTTGCTGTGAACGATGGTCTGTTTGAGGTTAGGCGGCTGTTTGAAGGCGAGTAGTGGAGGCATGGGGATGGCCTTAGTGAGGTGTTCATCGTCATCGATGACATGTTGAAGGCTGCGAAGAACATGGCATAGTTTCTCCGCTCCGGGGAAGTACTGGACGACGAAGTGTACTCTGTTTGTCTTCTGAGGAGGTCTATGTGATTTTTCGCTGTGGCCCGTCGGAACTGTCGATCGACGAGTCGAGCGTCATATCCCGTTCTTATGAGGGCGTCTTTCAGCGTCTGTAGGTGTCCATCGCGTTCCTCCTCGTCTGAGCAGATCCTGTGTATTCGCAGGGCTTGTCCATAGGGGATGGCTTCTTTAACGTGGTTAGGGTGGAAGCTGGAGAAGTGGAGCATCGTGAGGTTGTCCGTGGGCTTGTGGTCATATCTTTCCCAGTGGAAAGGAGACAGCAACAGGAGTAGGTCCAGAATTTCTATTAGCTAGCATACTTTTCAAGAGTTCAGGCCATTTAGATGGCAATCGTGGCCATCAGGGCTCTGCATCACAACCTAAATACGTGAATAGGAAAGGCTTCCATGCCCTCAATCTCGAGGTGGTGTTGGAACACTGTCATCCTGAATGCTACCCAGGAAGCACCCATGATCCCCTCATACTGTAGTAGTCTGCACTCTCTGCATTGTTTGAAAGGGACGACAGGATGTCTGGTTGACTCTTCGGAGAGGAGGCTACCTGTCATGAATCTTACCATTCATGTAGAAATGACTCATGAGATAACACTGGGCAGCCAGCTGGTGGCGCCGTCCAAGGAAAGTATAAATACTCAGGCGTGGGCCCAGCTTGCTCAGGACGTTTTTGTAACCAGGAACTAGTGATGTAACTAGAAACTCATGGTTGTGAAACAGTTGATTAAAGCCTTGTTTTATACTAGAAACATAGAAGATAGGAGCAGGAGTAGGCCATTCAGCCCCTCGAGCCTGCTCCGCCATTCAATGAGATCATGGCTGATCAAATAAATGGCCCGTACGGGGATCGAACCCGCAACCTTGGCATTATTAGCACCACGCTCTAACCAACTGAGCTAACCGGCCTACTCAAACCAAGTGCTTAGTAGTTTTCTTCCGTCACTACCCATTGCTCCCATGGATTCGGACACCTATTCGGAACCCCGACTTGGCAGCGGAGCAACAATATAACGAGGTCTATGCTACCAACCATGTTACAGTGAAGCTCACAATTAGGAAGCTGAAGCTATTTTGACCACTTTGCTGGAGTGCTGCTTTACAGTCCAGAAAAATTGGGTGAGATTGTTACCATTTGGCGCATGCCCTTTGTTTTACAAAGAGGGATGAACATGCAGCTGGAGGATGATAAGGCCAGTGGGGCAGCAGCCCAGTGGAAGAGTGGTCCCTCACTGCTTTGGGACATCTCTGCAGATAGCAGTGAAGATGTCAGTTGATCCATGGGACTCTGCAATTCAGTAAATCCCTCTACTGCACTAGAGTGAAGACCAAGGTGCTGTGCTGCACAGTTTTGGACAAGTGCTGCATGCTGCTCATGGTGGATGCCAAGATAGAATCTATTGTCCTGTGCTCATATCAATTGAAGGTAGGACCAGAATTACGCCAATCTCTTGCCAATGCCTTGGGGCACCGCATGGGCTGGCAGTTTGGTCCAATCTGTAAATGTTCATTTCTTCACTTGCTCCTCCTCACTTATGAATGGTGCTTCACTTGGTGCCCCTTCTGCAAACTCACTAAATACCTATTCTAAGGTTCTAGTAGCTGAGCTGGAGCTGGGGTTAGGTGCAGGGATTGTTTGACACAAGTTGCAGTGCTGGGTGAGAGACTGTGGTGTCATTTTGTTCTTGCCTTCACTTTGGAAAGAGCCTACAGGAAGAGAAATGAACAAATAGTTTCAAGGTATGACGATGCCTTCAAAACTTTTGGTGTGCGAGGCAGCCATTTAGAAGAGCAGGCACAGGGAAGAGAAAGACTGAATGTGTGATAAGGGTATCAAAGAAAGGAGGATACGTGTTGGCTGGTGGCACCATGTCTCCAAATTCAGTGTCTCTTGCACAATTTCTCCGAGGAAGAGAATGGCGGCCATCTCTGAGTAATGGTTGCCGATCTGCCACCTGTCTGGATCCTCTCCTGTGGTTATACGCAGTCTTGATCTGCAACCAGAACGCAATAAAGAATATTAGAGCAATACATTCCATATCCCATACTCCAAACTGGATCGCTATGCCTTCAACACCACCTTCCAAGGGCCAAGTCAGGCCTTTATGGTGGCAGTACTGAGTTGCAAAAAAAGTTGAAAATGCTAAATGAAGGGTGTTTGGGGGCCCCAGTGCAAATGTGTTGTGCACCTTGAATTGCATGCAAGAGTGCCTTGGGAAGGCAAACATGTCGTCCTCATCAGGTATCCCTGAGAGGGAGGGATCCTGCATGGCAAAGGAGAATCTACTTACCTTAACACTTCTGCAGATGTCTGAAAACTACTTCTTCATTTGCTCCCATGTCTACAGGGAGACATGAGCTGCTCTGCCATCTCCTCTCATGCAGTTTGCACCATTGCTTTTACAGTAGTGTGGACCGCTAACCCAAAAAGAAACATCCTTCTTTGCTGATCCTCCAGCAATAAGACCACCAGAGTTAGAGCAGGTGACAGAAGGCATCATTGAAGAGGTAGTTTTTGAGGAGGCTTTTAAAGGTGGACAAGAGAGGTAACAGGCAGAGAATCTTAGGAAGAGAGCTCCTGTGTAAGAGCAGGATGGCTGAAGGCTGTGCTACTGATGGTGGAATAGAGTGCAGCGGAGAGAAACACGCATTAGTCTAGACTCAGAACAACAGGAGGGGACGTAGAACTGGGGAGGTTGCAGAAATAGGGTGGGCGAGGCCATGGAGGGATTTGTAAATGAGGACAAGAAATTAGAAAATGTGTTGGGAGATAGGGAGCTTGTGGTGAAAACAGTATGATGAGTGATAGAGGCTTAATACATGATAGGATGTGGGTGGCAGAGTTTTTGATGAGTTAGAATTTATGTTGGGTTGAGCTTGGTAGGCTGGCAAAGAGAGTGTTGGTGGTGCAGAAGGCACAGATAAGAGCTTCAGCAGTGTGGTTGGGGTGAGGTCGGGACAAAGGCAGATAATGGTAAAGAGGTGGAAGTACGTGATCTTGGTAAATGGGTAGGATATGGGATTTGTGGTCATCCATTTCATCAGATTTCAATGACACATTTTTGTCATTAAGAAAAAACAATCTGGGCCATGAGAGTAGCAGTAAAATGTGCTTAGCATCTTAAAAGATATTTTTCAGTGCCAACAAAAAAAGGAGTATTTTATTTTCCTGATGTTAAACTAATGCCATTGAGCTTTTATTGGTCTGTATCAACCATAGACCAAGTGTTTCAGAATTTTCAGGCAGTCGACCCTGTCATGCCCCACAGAAGCCCTGAAACCTTTGAGTATGAAAACAATAACCCAGAACGCAGACAACAAAGACCATGCTAGTTAACCGGAGTCATGCAGGCGTGTTCATACCACCAATTAACCTCCCTCCTCTGCCTGCCCCCAACTCATGAGCCAATAGACATGTTTTTTTGACTGTGACATTCTTTGAAAATATTAGGAATTTTTTTAAGTCTTTATAGTGAAAATTCATTCTATTTCACTATGCGAACATTTCACCAACCCTGATGTGGTTTTACTCTAATGGCCTTTAGACTCGTAGAGCACTATTTGCACGTACAGGAACAATATTACATAATTTGTCTTGGGAAAACGCTTAAAAGCTTTGTGCCATTTTTCTCGATTTAACTCGTGTATTATCCAAGCCTTTTAACGTTAAATGACCATGCTTTAAAGTGTATCCAGCTCTAACCCACTTCACATCACCAAATTTCTAGGGAGGACACTGATACAGTACTTATCCAACTCCAAAATCTATACATACACAATTAAACTCACCAGTTTCAGTCGTGCTCAGTTAGTTTTATGCATCATCATTTAATCTGTAGAAGGAATTTATAAGAGACAGCAAAAAC
Organism: Somniosus microcephalus; assembly: GCF_052327205.1. NCBI lineage: Eukaryota > Metazoa > Chordata > Chondrichthyes > Squaliformes > Somniosidae > Somniosus > Somniosus microcephalus. The sequence continues at coordinate 217,123,723 of NC_140992.1, forward strand.
AATTTAGACTCCAATTGGCACAATGTAGAATTGATTGATGTGAGTATTTATTTTCAAGAAGGGCATTAGCTTACCAGCGTGCAAATATTGAAACACAGCAGCTGAAACAGTTTCAAAATGTATGTTTTTTTGGTCCTAGGATATTTTTGCATCTAGCAATACTATAGGGGAAAATAACCTTTATCAGTGTACCGCATCACTTATACCTCGTTATACTTACCTAGAAGGATAAATGCTCCAAATTAATTTACGGTGAAATAGTGAAGACATACTTTGTTACTGATCACATGTTTTTTCAAAAACTGCTATCCTGATTTTTAAATATCTGCTGTAGTCATACAATAAAATACACTAAAAATAAAATGATTTTATATCACCTATTTTAAATGCTCTTATACAATTACGTATTCCAAGTAAATTAGACTCTTACCTGTACAGACATTTTCAGTTAATCCACTTTAGCATTTGTATCCAGTGCAGGTTTATTAATAGTTATGCACAATCTGTAGAGGAAATGTTTAACAGGGCAGTTCCGCATTAGTAAAGTGTTGGCTGTTGTGAAATAGGTTGAACAGTGGGCTGTCATGTGTTTCAGTAAACTGATAAGAGTTCGAAAGGGGGTTTTACAGAAGTGACACATTTTCCTTAGCATGAAATTTGTCCCTTAGTATTTTGTTCTTTGTGGTTGAGCCTATGGGTCTCTTCTAAGTAAAAGGGTTGTCCTCGTCACCTGCCATTTTCACAGCCTGCTTGACACCCTGGGGCTTCCCAGCAGCTCTCTCCAGCAGGAGCTGTCTCCGAGCTTTTAGCACCACCAAATAATTGAGGTTGTCACATCTCTTGTTCATTGTTTTCGTAGCCTGGAAAAAATGCAAATATTTCATTGTAGTCATTAATTTTCCCATCCTTTTCTTAAAGCATTTTGTTGGTTTGATCAGATGAAAAGGGCTGAAGGCATTATTGCAAACATGCTGGCATCCAGGTCTGCCTGTAGTGGAGAGAATCTCATCAGATAAAGTCTCAGGGAGGTCATCAATCATTGGTGCTGACAACCATTTTGCCTTCGTTTGTTACAGATGTGAACATGCTTAATTATTTGTAGTGTAATTAGTTCATGAAATGTCAGGAAATGTCAAACTGTGTTCACAGTGCAGATTTCTTCAGCAAAGTGGAATGAGAGCAAGTGTCAATGGGAGACATGCAGGACTGATGAGCAAAACCACGTCTGCAGGCAAATGAGATGGCTTAAGGGTGATGAGAGAGGGTCAAGAACTACTTAGCTTTAGCCTTCTGGGGTGACATTTTTCTAGTATATGTAAAAAGTATGTAAAAAATAAACATGAAAGTCAGTCTAGAGATTAAAGAGTTTTTGGAAGGAAATACTTATGTCAATTTTAAGCATTTCTGAATCAATTTAATCAATTTTGTGACATATTATTACTGTTCCAAATATAGTAGAAGATGCCTTTCTGGGTTCAACTGCTTGTTCTGACCCTTCTACAGCTACATGCTGTTTTTTTACAATTACTTTAAATAGTTCAATAATAATGTTGAAAAATAATATTAAGTCAAGGAACTAGGTGTTGCTACCAGAGTTTGAATGGCACCTCTTCTGCAACTTTACAAAAAAATACACCTCAAACAGATGGGGTGAAAGTCTTTGCTCTCTGATGACTATAAAGAGTCTTAAGTATAATGAGTTTTGGCACTCTCAACTCAGTTCCCAATGAACAGAAGACCACAGCTCCAAACTGCCCATAATTCAGCACTAATTAGGCAGTCTCACTCAGAGAGACCATAAGGATGGTACGGGAAATGAAACAGTCATGCTGGTGCAGGAGGGGGTTCTTTTCTCACGTTGGGTTGAGCCGCAGTGTTAGAGCTCTATACCATGTACCTAAATCGTGCTGTCCCTAACCTGGGAGTATTTGATTCTATCGCTAGAAGAAAACATTCTATTCCCTAGTGCTTGAACAGCACAAGTTTTACAAAAATAATTTGTTGCTAATTTTAACCTTTTTTTAAAAAAAAGCCTGAAACTCAAACTATGTAATATAAGATGGGTTCTCACAAATACAGTGCGCTAGCTGATCAAGAGAATTCATATGCATATTAGGAAATCATAATGGATACATACTAATTAATCCCTTGTTGCTAAAACCCCAATTAGTACTATTTTGTTGTCACTAGGTTATCAAGTTAGCGTGGAATAATAAAATAATTGTGACCATTTTTCTGGGAAATGTCATTTCTTTGTGGAGTTATTAGAAAGAATGAGGCCACAGCCATTAGAATACTGTTTATATTGCCCAAGGAAGACCTTTTGTCTAAGATGTGATGACAATAAAATGAGCTTTATGCTACAGAAGGTATTTAGTTGGCCTATGTGTGAATTTCTTAGACAGCACTCCACTGGGCAGCCAAGCACGGCAAGGAGGAAATGGCAGAGACGATCGCCAGAGCTGGCATTGATGTCAATGTTAAATCTGTAAGTGACTGAGATGTTAAGTGATGTTTGATTGGTCTCTTTAAATCTTAAGAATATTTTCTTTTTCCGCCCCCCCATTCCTGTCTTTGTACTTTCACCCCCCTGCTGGTCTACTTTAAAAAAATCACCTTTCTTCTATTAAACAGACAGGGGCCCTTTATAGTGGTCTTGCTAGATTGTCATTCAGACCTGTCAAATCTGCCATCTTAGCATGCTACTAAACCCAAGTACGGTGCTACTGTCAGTTTATTTTAGGAAATTTATTAAAAATACTTTGAAGAGTCTAATGTAGCTCGAATATGCATTGGAGAATGCTGTGTAGATGCAGTGAATACATTTTAAAAAAATTGAAATCCATTTTTTCTAGGTATACACAAGCAACCACACTCAATTTAATAGGTTCATTTTGGGCGTAAACTGATTTTTGACCACTTTTCTAAAGCTGCTGATTTTTTGTGGTGAGAAATATATTGACTAAGATGTTGTATATTAGCGTGGCAACATAATCAGACCATTCTGTTCTAGAGGAGTTAGAGAAGCTTGGATGTTTTTGGGGGCGGTTATATTTAATCATCATACATTTGGAATTAAAAAGCAATTTCAACCAAAATTGGTAACATCAGTCAGGCTGCAATATCAGATTAGACTCTTTCTAACTGAAGAAAAATGAAGTTTATTTGGCAAAACAAATTAATTCCGACCCTGGACAAGACAAAAGAGGTAGATTTTCAACTTGCTGCTCAGGCATAAAACTGGCATTGTGGATTGGCCTCTCGTTATAGAAACCACCTCATTTTAATTTCCATTTACTTCAATAGAAATGAAAATCGGGTGGTTTCTATGATGGGCTGCCAATCTGCAATGCCAGTTTTATGCCCGGGCGGCATTGAAAATCTACCCCTAAACCACTGAATTGGACCATCTCCTGCCCCTCAAACTTTCAATTTTCAGAATTAAAGGGTGGAGAGAAAGCCCCCACAATGAACAATGGAAGTTCCAATGTTTATTCATAATGGCTCATCAATATTTGGCTTATCCTCAACTCTACACAGTTAAGCGCAAAGTTAAGTTTAAAATTCTTACATGAGCACAATCTCATAACAAGTCACGTTGTGATAACGTTAGTGCGGAGCCAAAAGGTTGGACCCATTGAGTGAAGGAGATTTATCTCTATTTTACACAATCTTAATTTACTATGACGTTATAATTTGAGATCCGTACATATTTTCAGTGATAGATAAACACCTTCTAAGGAAAAAAAACTTTTCGTACAGGCATCTTCATAAAATGCAACTTTTCAGCAAAAGACCAATTGTTTTGATTGCAATTGCCTGTTAATTAAAATATTGTGAGTTATTCAGCAGGGTGTAGCAGTGACTCAATAAAAAGAACCCACTTTTCCTTCAAATTTTATATATTATTCCTGTAGTCCCTTAATTACCTTCATTTCCTTTATAGCAAATATTCTTTTCACAGGACACTGGAATGTTCCTCATTTAAATATGACCGACGCATTTTCCCTTTGTCTTGCACTAAATTGTATACATTTATTAACTTACAATGATTACTATATACTGTACTACATTTGGAACAAGTGGCCTACAAATAAAGATTGTAGCTTTCTTTCATTTATCCATATATTTTAGCATATGTCTCATCCTTGTCTAAGTTCATTTGAAATCCTTCAATATTTTTTGTGTGTTGAAAAATGCGAAGGGACTATTATGGTAGCTCGATTATTGACAGTCTTTGAATCCAAGCTATGATGGCTAATAAAATGGATATTGTCAAATATATTAGTGGAGAAAATAATGTAATGTTAATAACACCAAAAATATCCACCTTAATATTCTCAGAATAAATTGCAGTATTTGAAATACTGCAAAACTACAATTGTAGTTCTGAAAGGCTTTTTTTAAAAAAAACCTTGCATTTGCTTTTTTTAGTACTCATTTCCCCATAACTGTAGTTATTCTTCAAGGTGAAGACCGTCCCTTGGTTTATCTTAGCTACTGCATCCAGGCTTTAATTTCTTTTCTCCAACCTTTTCATTTTCAAATAAATTGAGGCATCCCATTTAAGAGCTTTTTTTCCACAGTGTGCCTGAGGCTTGGTTTGCGTTCAAGTCAAATAAAATTGGAATGCTCCATTGCACCTTTTTTCCACTTTTCCACCTTTTGTGTGTGAAGTGGCAGACGTGAATTTAATAGAGGAAGAATGCTGTGATTACTTAATGGTTTCCCAGACAGCAATGGCCTGGAGAATTAAATTTCACATCTGCTTTGATTGTGTTAATCTCTCTCTTCACATCCAGGCTGTTATGATGTGCACATGAGAGATAATGTTTAAACTGACTAAAGCAAAGTAAACCAGACAAGTCTGTTATTGGCTTTATAATTACATAATTAACTTTTTGTCTCTAATCGTTATGGAGGTAATGGTGCTGTTAAAATGGGTTTCTGGTGAGCAGAAACTAAATCAAAAATCAATAATCCATAGAATGCCATTAAGGGCTGTAACAGCGCTTGTTTGATTCACTCAAGTTTTTGTACTGCAAATGAATTTCATTATGGTGCAGAATGTTATCTGGCAAGCTGACTTTCAACTGATAGAAGTGAGCAAGAGCATTGTAATCAGCAGTGTGCAGGAAAATGGACAAATGTTGCCATAAATTACACTCTGCTTGAAATGCAGTTATTGTAGAGCGATTGACCTACTTGAAATTAATTCTATTTTCCATGAACCCTCCTTTATTTCTAATTTACATTACGATCATATAGGTCTGAAAAATGATATCATAAAAAAGATTAATGTACTAATTACTTGTCTTCTTATCTCCCCCTCCTTCGGTTCCAACACCTTTGGACCAACTCGCTCAGCATGTAAGTATGTCACTTATTTCATTGTGACAGGGGTAATGTATTTGCAAACTGTGCTATAAATATTGGAATTCAGGGTAGCTATCTCATATTCAGACACCAGCCTTTTGAGCTATGCTTTTCCAAATGAGTTTAGAATTGACAAAGATTTTCAAAGCCAAATTACCTGTATGTCACTGTGAAATTAGGTTCTTGACCCTGCCTCTGATGTATGCTTATTTTCTACATATTTTCTTCCTCAATTTTATGCATCACTATTCACTGTTGGAACTGGTGACATGTCTATCCTGAAAGGGGGTAAGTAATACTTTAATACACCTGTGAAATGAGTCTGCGTTTGTCATGAATATGCTGAATGCCACCAGCGGCTGCAGTCAAATTGTTATTCCAGTGGCTCAGTGTGACCTGAGCTTTCCTTCAGTAGGGCAATCGTAAAGATCCTGCTGTCTTAACACTGCTCCAAATTTTTAAAAGAGTGAAAATGTTTTTGGCACTTCTAATTTTAATCCCATTTCTCCCCCCTCCACCGCCTTCACTTTTTCTTTAAAAAATACATGTTTCAAAATGACAGAATTTTTAAAAATATCAAATTCTTACATAACGTATACTACAGTATCTGGAATATCTTTATTTTTACATACATTGTATGCAATATTACCTTCAAGTTATCTTGATATAAAAATTTGTTTTTAAAGGCTGCAATTAAATTTTTTGCAAACTAATTCGGCAAGATTCACCCTAATTAAAATCAATGCTAATATAAAAACTGAATCTGTAACGAGATAAATTTGAGGCTGAATTTTAAATTCCTAAAATAATGTGTTAAGTACAGTATGAAGGCAAAGTATAGTCAGGTAATTACATAAGTTTTTAAATGTCCATTTATCCTTTCAGACCAACTTTACTGTCCTCATTTATAAACCATATACTATCACACTTTATTAATTTCCATAAAATATTGAAAATATCTCCTCTGCGGGAATGCAGTAAAACCTATTGCATGGTGCATGCCCCTTTTTCACTGGACTGCACTGTACCTATTCATGCTCCTGCCTGTACACATAAACTAGTTCACTTGTGTTGCAGTCATCCCTTCTGTCATACAAACTAACTCACAATCACCTGTTCACAAATACAGATGCTGTCCCAACCATCACTGCTGTCAAAAAGACAACAGTTAACTGTAGAGATCAGGAAGTCTTAAAAAAACAATCATATAGCCTGCTTGCAGTTACAACTCACAAGTATGTAGGAAATAGCACATCATATGTTGCTTTCATGAAGAGTCAATTTTTTATTTAAAAAGTTTTAATTTATATATTTAATTTATATTTATATTTTTAATTTATTTATACAAGTTTTAAATATTCACTCTTCAATAAAATTATTTGGCTTTTAAGATCTAATTGTTTGGGGAAAAAATAGGTTAACCTTCTTAAGGTTCGACTCTTTCTATATACATTACACACTATTGTCTCGGCTAAACTTTTTTTCTCTCCCTTAATGATGTTTTTCACTCCCACAGACATGTTTAGCACTTGACAGTCTTGTAAGTCTACAAATTAACTTGGCACATCATTCCCCTAAATTGAGTTCCACTACTCTTTGTGGCTTTTTGGATTTCAGTGAGTTCTTTACATGGACAAGATTGCCTTCATTTCTGGAGGCAAGACACCTGGCTCAACTGGAGCAGTAATTAATTTTTAGTGTTTGGGGTGTGATCATCATTCAGATAGGACTCCGTCTTTGGATGATGGATGGTGGGTAAACTGGAGGCTGATAGGACATAGCCCATGAATCTGTTCTACATCATCAGTTCCTTTGATCACTGGCAGAAGTTCAGAGATGCCTCTGTGCATCTGTCCAAATAAACAAAGTACCAGTTATATCCTCTAGAGCTGCATTCACAAACACAGAACCCACCTCCGTTTCACACTCACCTCCTTCACCAAAATGCCTCCAGTATAAAATAAATGCCACAGTTCTTTTTTTGGATGAAACTATTTGAAAAGGCCCAAGATAATGACAGATTCTGTAGATAATAGATGACCCATGAAAGATGATAGCTGTGCTGACAGCAGGGGCTGGTTTCAGCATAGCTGCCATGCAACATTAAGGCCTACAGCTGTCATGACAAGAAACTCAAAAGTTACAGCAATGCTATAGCGATTACATCATTTATCTTTTGAAGGCTGTTCCCTGATTAGTGTCTTGCATTCATTCTACTCACTGTCGGTGCTCAGCTTGAAGTAACTTGTCAGTTCACTTTCCAAGAATAAATCAAAGGATGTTTACTTCATAGTCAGGTTGGGTTTAATGTATGTGGCAGTTGATTCTGCTTAGTTGGACTGTTTAACAAATATTGATCATGTTTTATAAAGAACTTCCTATTTAAATGCCACCTTTTCCTTTGTTTAAAATCTTTGACCTTTCTTTGCTTCATTAAATTTACACATAGCAAAAAAAAAGGTGGAAAAGGTTGAAGAGTCTGTGGCCTTTATATATTACACAATGTACATGACTCTGCCTGTCACCAAGCTCCAAATTCCTCTTATTGGGATAATGAGACAACTTTCAAACTTAATATATATCAGGTATTCAAGTGCCTTTTAAATTTAAGATATACTTTTTTACGCTAATGAAGAACAATTTCCCCTTAGGCTTAAATTATAATTTTTTGCAGAAGTAATATAAATCACTCAAAGCTATTCAGCAGTAATATAGGACCCCAGACCAGTATCAGTCAATTATTTTAAGTTTATTTTAGAAGCTTAGAAGATGTAGAGGCCCAAGTAAATTATGAGGTCTTTCCCACAAATGAAATACATCAATTTGTACTGGTTTGACATTCTGTTTTTATGGACATATTAATAAAGGTGATATAAAATGAGTATTTTTAAAATATACAAATACATTAAATTATAGTTGTGGGAGTACTGACTCAGTAGTTCCTGGGGATAGTTTGACATTAAAATTTATGCCACTGTTGGCTGATGCTTTTTCTCATTATGTCACTAGAGCACTGAGTACAGTAGTTGGCATTTTCATATGCTCGTAATAATTTTATTTTCATTGGTGAAATATCAAACCAAAGTAGAATAATAACATCATTGGCCCTGAATTTCCTGGATTGCACTTACGCAGAAATGATGGCAAAATTTACGCCGATTTCCGTGCCGATTTTGCCGACAGGAATTTATGTTGAAATTTCCTGCGGCACTCATTTTTCTACTAAAACCAGTGTAAAACAAGCGCGAATGCAGCACCAACAATAAGGGTAATAGTGAGTGGGCTGCTGTCTTCTACCATGGCATTTCATTCTCAGAGCCTCTTGCCTCTGCCGCTCCTCTTCCTCCTCCGTTATTATGCGGAGCAGGAGCATGTCCATTGGGAGGCCATTCCAGCTACTTAGTCCTTCTGATCATGTGGAGGAGAGGTGGGGGTGCACTGAGACTGACACCAATTTGGTTAAGTATCGTGCAGGCCTCAGTAGGAAAAATTGCAAATAAATGCTTGGAAAAAAGCCATCAAATTCCAGAAATCTCAGGTATTCCGATATCAAGTGAATTTGGGTTGTGCAGCGTCTACGTTTTTGGTCATAAATCTACTAAGAATCATATATGCTGAGAGAACATGATACCTGGTTGGTGTATCTCATTGAAGCTTACTGTATTAAACAGACATATCTCTATTTTCTAATATCTTTGTACAAACATTTTTTTATTACCCTGGCCATTTACTGTAAACATTTAAAATTTTAAACAACATGTATAACAGATCAGGTACAGACTAAAATTTATGCTGAAACTATTTCTTTTCTCACAGAGCATACAGAGCATATATAAGGAAAAAGAATAAAGTTACAGAATGTTGAAAAGCTTCCTGTAATATTTTTCAAAATCTATATTTGCATTTAGCCCACTTTATATACATCCAGGATTGTCTGGGGGGAAATTATTTTTATTGTGAGAAATACTAACACAAATTAGTCACAATGTATTATCGTACAAATTTAGAGTTTTCAGAACCTGAGTTGTGTTTCTCAAAACCAGTGGCAGCTCCTGCAAGTTGACTTGTACTCCTAGACCACCCATGATGGAACGAGTGGTACCATTCGCGTCTCTGGGTCAGAGGGTGCAAGATTTGAACCTCACTCCAGGCAGTCCCAGCGAGGGGTGATTGGAGCTCTGGCTCTGAATTACGGGTTGCCATCCAGCGGGATACTTGCGTCCAGTGAGGGTGGGTGGCCCCCCCTCATCACATAGGTTGTGGAAGGCTATAAAAACCCTCTCGCTATATAGGACTTACCACCCTATAGGCCATGGAAGGAGCGTTTGTGTCACGGCCTGTCAAACTGTTAATTAGTCTGCAAATCTTTCCACTACTTTGCACTGTTCTCCAAGGGAAGTGTTTGAAGATACGAAAACAATAACCGCACATGATGTAATACAGGGATTTGTTGGAATATGGCTGAATTTCGATAAACCTATAAGATATTTGTTAAGAACTGTCATCCTTAGACAGGATTTCTGTGAATGCCACCTAAAACCATCTAATGTTTAAATATTGTACCTCAGCCCATTGAATCATTAATTCAGTAATTCAATTTAAACATAAACAATAAATTCTTGGGAAAAAGATGCATAATTTCACCAAAACGTCATATGACTTTTAATTTGGCAGTGAAACGACTGGATTTGATGTGCTAAGCATTTGAGAAGAATTTAATACTGGCAGCAGGATTTTTGTATTTAAGATTTAGGCTTGAATTAGATATTCAATATACTTAGAGTGAATGGGACATGATTTAATACACTGGAATTCTGTGCATAAATTTGAATCATTCTTCGATTGGGAATGCAGTTATCTGGAGCTGAAAAGGCCGTTGTAGTTGATCTAATTGTTTAATGAGGGTTTTTCTCAGCATTTTCAAAAATGTTATTCATTAGAATTGTACATTAAATTAGAAACACGGCAATGAGCATTGTGTAGATTTGTTCTTACAGTTGACCTTGATGGTATTTGTAATTTACATTTTTTCCTCAGCAACCATCCATATTTATTTTTTAGTCAACCTTGACCCATTCACTTTGCAAATAGTCCTGATTGGCTCAACGTTACATCTTGATCGACTCAATATTATTTGAAATATGCAAGTGGACAAAAACTTTAATATCCCCTCATTTGTTAAAAATCAGTAAAAACAGATATTTTACCGAAGTGAAATGTAACCATTTTTTGTATTATTTTTAGTACATCTTTTAAAATGTATACTATCCCAATTGCAGCTTAAATAGTAACACATGTAAGACTTTTGATACAATGCTTTTGTCTGTGCATATTACAATTCTACTTCTGTAGTCAACTAATTGTGCAATTTGCATTTGCTGCTTTACAATTTGTTGTCTTCTGTTCAAATCCTAGGGCTATACACCGTTGCATATAGCAGCCCTTCATGGCCACCGACACATCATTCAGCTGCTGATCAACACATACAGTAAGTGACTGGCAACTCTTTTAATACCCTTGTTTCTTTATGAAACACTTTCCTCCCAGACCAGTGAGGTCTGCTATTTCCATAATCTCAATTTAACACATATTTGAAGTGCTAAACAGGGACTGTCTAGGCTTGAAAGTAGTAAAGTATAACAAAATTGCATTGACAGAAAAACAAAACATCTCTGCTGCCCTTATTAGCAGAGATGCTTAAAATGAAAGTGAGCGAGACCAAGGATTTGACGTGGAAGCAGGGGATAAATTGAAAACCAGTTAAAACTAGCTGAGAAACATCAACATGGCAAGCTAACAAAGACAGGGACCCCGAGGGGGAAGAAAGGGACAGAAAGAGCAAGCAGTCTGAGCATCATCAGATAATTGCTTATACTACAGCTAAATATTTGTGATCGAATGTTTTCCTAATTTGTTTCACAAATTTTAGTGGTGCACTTCAGATTGGCTGAGATAGGCTAATACAGCATAGATGACTGTTCATTAAGATGTTGATTTGCCCAGTCTCTTGAAGCATAGCAGCTTTTTCGAGGATGTAGCCTCCCCTGTAAGCAGAACTAATTTTCCCTTAATTAGCCAGACCTTGCTATTGTTATTTACAGCTTTGCTGTGCATCAGACTAAAAGTTTTTTTCTGCCAAGTTTTCAATGCCCTGAAAGCTCAAGAGGGAGCAAGCAGAAAAGGCCCTGCAGAATAAACCGCAGTAGGCTAGCCGTATGAATGAAATGGCCACTATAAAAACACAGGTTCAAGGTCAACTGGAAGTCAGGAGTCTCACAGATGGTAAAATAAAAAAAGAAGTGAAAGGGAAAAATAACAATCGTTGTCTTGTCACATAAAAATTCTGTGAAATATCTGGTGTGAACACCCATCGGCTTCCACCAATTTTGTACAGAGTCTGTTTGCCTTTGGGCGGAGATTACTAGGTCTTTCCTTATGCATCCTCCCATTGAGATTGCAGTAGCTCCCAAGGGAGGAGAAACCACCCAGATTTTTTTCGCTGTTTGTGTTTTATTTACGTCATAGACACTGCATAGAAACCTGAAACTGATGTTAATGCCACAAAGTTTATAAGGAAAATACAACTGAACTTTAACCTGTAAAATATAATCAGCATCAACCACTTTTCGGAGCCACTGGGCTCAGTTAGTGCTGGCAAAATTTCAGGAAACAAATTTGCACATCTTTTTTTTACAATGCAGGCGTCAAAGTGATCTTTATCCGCATTTTACATCCAGCATATTTCCCCAGGGATCATCGCACAGCCTGTTCACAAATTGTGTTACTGCTGTTAGTTATAATAATGATTGTGAAATCCATGATAATAAAATACAAGACATATGTAGCTGTGTTTTTTTTTAAAGAAGAAGAGTATTGAGAGAAAAAGACAAAAATAGAACTGCCCTAACCAAGACCAGTCATCTGAAATTGGAACAATCTGGCATGTGGGCACACATTTGCAAGGTTTCCATTTCTGTGTCTCCATGGTAGCCTGTTAGTTTGGTCCACCCATACCAGGAACCAATCTGAATTCTCCTGCATTTACACCGCCACAGATAACAGTAACTTTATATCCACTCACATAAGTGTGGAAGAAGAGTAGAGGTGTATGATGCCATGTGAGTGAGAACACCATTATACAGCAGATGTGATCAAAGGCGCAATCCAGTATTCAGCCAGGGCCCTATTTACTCTCTACCATTGTGAACATACATAAACAGTGTATAGGATATAGAATGTATATTAGTAAGTTGCTAGTTGTGTAATACTCATTGTAGTATAATCCCAAATTCTAAATGTACTTTTGTGTAGCTCAAATGAAGATTTCACATTGGAGTTCAAATTTTCTATGTTGAAATAGTAACAGAAGAACGAATCTTATTTGAGTAACTGTTACTTAATATTACCATCTAATATTTTGATGTCCTAATATTTATCTAACCTGCTATTCATATTACATGTTCAGCCACGGGTCCTACTGCTTATTGTTCCTCCATCCATTTCTTGAATAAATAGTTAAGTGCAAATAATTACAGAAATTCCGCAAATGTTATACATTGTTTTTATAGCTACCATGCATCATACAAGAAAGACACTGAGAAGTTCAATATTTCTAAAATTTAAAACGCAAAACATTATCATTGGTAAAGCTACGGACGCTGCTTTAGTTTTTTGTAACATGCAGAAATGCTGACCTCAAGTATATGGAATAAATCTGGCAATTCACAGCAGTAATGGAGATGGAACATGACTGTTCTTTCAAGAGTAGGAAGGGCCATGGTTAATGAGAGCTACTGCTGGCCATTTACATGAGCAAAAGAACAATTGAAGCACATTGCATTCTTCTCGTACAGTATATACAAGACATAAAATAGTCTTGTGCCAAAGACACATTTCTGCCTTGCCCTCTCTTCCTGCCGTGTGATGGTATTCCACTGCCAAGTATTTACAATAACTGCAGAGCTACAGGTAATTCCGATCTGAATGATAAACTATGGTGGAAGCTGCAGACATTCCAAATTTAAGCTACAAAACTTAGTGGCAGCAACAAAAGGAATTAAAATGAACAGCAAAATGGAAAACTGTATATATTAATAAAGAGTAATAGATGGCCGGCAGTGAGTTACATGCTAGTAATTGAATTGAGTGGTTCCGATGATATCACAGATTGTAAGATTGAATTAGTGCCTTAAAATCACAGCTGTTCTTTATGTTTAATATTCATTTTTTCTTTCTTAGCTCCAATTTCCACCCCTTTTTTTGAAAGGCGCCCAATAGTATTCATTTTTGCCTCATCTGTCGGCTCCATTACTAAATGTACTATTTAGTGTGGGGTTGAGCCATATGGTCTAGGACGTGTCCAGATTCAGCCCTAGTCCATGCTGAATTACCCAATTGTAGACAGGCTGACAATGGGGCCTCAATGTGTCCTTGGCTAGGGAGGAAAAAATAATCAACCAATATACCCACTCCTAACCTCAATTCAGTGACCACTGCTGGAATGTGTGCAGATGTGCTTATTGGATGAGGAGAAGGTTAGGCATGGTTGTGGTGCCCCTATAGTTGAATAGTCTGCCCAAACTCACAGGCTTGGCTCATATTTTAAAAATGGCCATTTGAATGAGGTATTGGAAAGTTGTTCATGCATGTGAAACCATACCCTCGAACAGTAAGGGCTTTCAGGATGTAGAGGAAAAAATAGATGGTAGCCAGCAGAGTGTCTGGGAAGGAGCCAAGTGCTGGGCATATTTTTACCCCACAGATAAAGAAGGAAATTCAGAGGATAAGTCATGCTGTGTCACTCTTGAGCATCTCTTCACAGCCGGCTCAAGAATGGCATTGGCTGAGCTCGAGGAGCAATTCACCAGAGATTGATTGAATAACACAGTATCTGAGCCTGCAGTAAATAATAGTAACTGCTGAATGTTGAGCTGTGTCACTGAGAGGTACAGGGTCCCACTCCATCTGCACAAATCCAAGCACACTGATTAAAAATTACTTTTTTTTCTTCCGAGGGCAGTGAATACCTTAACTACCCAACTAGTGAGCCACCATGATAAATCACAGGTTAAGCAGTCAAGTCATTATTCAATACTTATAATAATCAACACTTTTCTACTCCCATTTATGTTACTTTGTACAAGACTTTATTCTATATTACATTAAAAAATTAACTTTATAACCCCATAATAACTGCCACAAGGTACCATTCAACCAGTCTGCTTTTATCAAAATGTTCGTTTACTTTTTGCTTTCATCATTCTAACATGCTGGTGTAAATTTTTACTTTAAAAAATGTATACTTGTGCAGTTCCACAAAGTGAAAGCTGCTGCAGTCAAATGAAGAATCTCAGAACTTGATTGTTCCTCTGCATAACTTTGAACCATGAAAACAGAAATACAATACCGAAAATGTGGGGAGATACGACCTGCACGGCAACAGCAGCACAGCAAGCTAACTACCACAGCGCACTGATGTAGCTGAATTTTGCACCACTTTTAAAACTCATATAATAAGGATTATAATTGCATGTATTAATTAAATCAAGCGATCCCTGATAACGCATTACAAGACTGGAACAAAGTTTCAAGCTTCCAATGTCTGTATTAATCACTCAAACTTAATTCTTACAATTTATGACATCATGTGAACCCCTCAATTATGTTGCAACCTTGTAACACAGCGTCAGGTGTCTGTTATTCTACACTGTGAGTAGCACATTAAAGCAGGTTAGATCTTGCATTTCTGATACGCATTTAGTTAAATGAGTTTCCAAATCTTTCACTCAGTGATCTGGTGCCAAGAGTTTCAGTGCCTGGATGTTTGGCATGCAGCTGGAGAGTTTTTTTTTCCACAGTCTGTTTGCAAACGCTGTGTATTAAAGCTAACAAACCAAAATGTACTATGTTTCCTGAGTGATAGGGGGTGGGGAAGATGAATGGTGCAAGGTTGTACTTGTGTTGCGACCACATAAAAAGCATTTCATGACAGGTGGTTATGTGCTATGGAGACCTGCTGTATGCACTTGCGCTTGGCACAGTGAAAACAGCCATCGCCAGGGTGACATCGTGTTCAACTATTTGTAAACCAGACACTGGCTTTAAAAACTTTTTTTTTATACTTGTGAAAAAAGGTTGATCTGAAGAGGCCGGGCTTCAGCATCAATGAACACCAGAGAACATTCTTAAACTGACAAAATAAATCAGCTCAGCAGCAGATGACGGCTCTCAGGATTTAACACCTCCTGACAAAGAGAGGCATTCTGGTCTCCTTCAAGGAAACATAGATAAAAATTTTGTTCTTCAACTCTAATGAGGCAAGCTCAGATATGAGTCAATAGAGCAATTCATTAACAAATCTAGTGAAATCCCCCAGGCACTAGGCAAGATGGCAGTGAAAGCGGATGTGTTGTGAAAAGCCCTCCTCCGGAATAGATGCCCATATGCTAAGGGTCAGAGAGCCGGACTGCTTTGCTCTGTTTACTATTCACTGAACACATATGGCAGTTAAGGTCACTGTTATCAGACACTTTCTCTGTACACAAAACAAAATTTCCATATGGGCCATGAAAATGGATACGCTGTGCTCCCAAGCAGCTTCCCACGGCTTTCTTATTGTGCAGCAGCGGTTAGAAGTGAAGGGGTGTGAGGGGTTAGCTTGCCAGTCAATTGCACTCATTGCTTTGTGCGTCAGGCCAATTTAGGGCAAATCTGCGTCAATTTTTTATCCCCCCTCTTTCAAACCCAAATGCCCATGTCAGTCTATTAGAACGTGATGGAAGTACTGATCACTGCCTCTTCATTTAAAGCCTTTTGAAAATACGATGACCTGCTGAAGAGGATTTTAAGAAGAGAGCCCTTCACCAGACTCTTTCAAATACACATAAATAAAGCCCTTTACGGGCTAGAAATGGCCTCTTAGATTTAGCACTACAGAGCGCTGAAAGCCACAACACGATTGTCATGGATATTACACGATGCTAACAACAACAGACCATGCAGACAAGTGTCGATACTGAACAAAACTAGACTAGACGTTTTGAAAACTCGGGATGCGGAAACTTGACAGCCAAATAAATAGCCTGTTTAACCCTTTAAAAGTAAATGAAGAGGGGAGAAAATTGCATCATGATAGATATGCCTTTGAAAAATTCATGGCACAAGAAATACGTCAGTTTGCTAAAGGGCAAGGACTGTAGAATTTTGGAATGAAGAAGTTGAAGATACAGCCTTAAGGAGTATATTTCAGTGATTTTTAAAATGTTTTTCTGAATGACATTGATAAGTATAATAGATTGTTTCTGATGAAAATCGGTGCTCTGTCATCATAAAAACATTAAGTTTAGCTGAATTTTATTTGTGTGGCTATTAAGATGCCCATTTGCTGAATTCCACATAGTTCTCTGATAGTTAGTCAACAAATGAACAAGCCTGACTGTTTCCGTTTAATCTTTATGCAGTATTTACAATTTATATTGCCAGCACTTTTCCAATGGTAAAATCTGTAATTGAAAGATGCAGAGGCACAGTAAGAAGTAAAAGGATTAGTAATGGTACAATAATTGTGACTAAAAGTTTGATCAGCTATGCCACGCTGCGGGCTACATTTCAGAAACAAACAGATACAATTGGTTGGGCTAATTTTAACGTCGTATAACATGCGCAAATACATCTGGATGGTTTCCAAAAGGCATTAAAGATTTACTTTTCAGTTATTCAGATTTTGCAGTATCTGTATAGTTTTTTTAAAAAGTGACAGACTGAGATGTCTATACGTAAGCCATTTTCTTTTTGAAAGAAAATATTTTGCACATTGAACTGCAAATAGCAATCAATATACCGTTCGATACGGTATTTTCTGGTCAGAAATTCATGAGACAATTCAGTCTGAACAACAAATGTTGAACACCCTGACAAAAGGAACCATTTGAGGAAAAGTTATGCACACTTGACCTGAGTGCAGCGTCATGACACATTTTGCCAGCCACAAGATTGTTATAATTCTAAATGCCAATGTTCTGAACCTCTGCCCATGTTTTAACCATGTAGAACTCCATTTAATTAATTTAATTGATTCTAATTGTCTTTCAGGGAAGAGAGCTTGTTTTTTGCCAACTCGACTGGCAGTGAAAGGCTGCCTGCTTCAGCACTCACTGTCATGCAGAGACACTCATGAAAATGTATGCTATTCCTCTAGGATATTTCAGTAATTGTGCTATTTCCTTAACCGTTTATGTCAGGCAGTTGTTATTGGAAAGCTGACACTTTTGACAGCACGGGCACATTAAGTTATCCTCAGATAATTTTAGTTAAACATTGTGTTGTGACAGCAAATTTTGTGCAATTATCAGCTCTGCAAATGGCGATATAAACAAGTCTCTATTACTGCATGATTTTTTTATGGTCGTGTACACCCAGTAAGAACAGCCAATAAGGCAAAAAAATCTTTCAGTCTTAATGTCACAAGACAACGGATTATTGGCTGTAATTGGCGTGAGTTGCTTCCCTCTTTCACCAGTACCCCAATACGTGCTAATCAAACTGTTGTTATGAGGGAGTGATTCTGTCTCTGGCAAGTGATCATGCATGAGCAGAAACTTTTCACTACTTGTAAAAAATTGAACACTCCTTTTATAGACTACATTAAAAAATATCAAGCATTCGCTGAGCAGACATTTCTTGGGATGGAAACCATTACTGGTAGTAGTGAGAGATAATGTCCCTCATTTAATATATTTAGCTGCCTTGATGGCTCATTTGCTAAGCGCACTGCCAGTGTGCAACTGCGCCATGCAGACCATGAAGTTCCCCAATCCTTGCTATGTGTATTGATCTCAGTCAGGACGATAGTTGTCCTCAATACCTCGGGCTAGGAAGGGAAAAATCAGACAGGATTCCTGCTTTTAATTGACACCCAATTGTTAGATCCGTGTATTTTTGATGTAGTGTGTCCTTCAATAACTAGACACTCAGACTGCAGGAACAATTCAACAGGTATTTACTGGATGAGGGTTACTCTAAAACTAATGTACAGATCCCTACTCAGGGTTTATATACAGGTGTGGTCACTGCCGGTACTACAGTATACAGGAGCTGTAAAAGTAGTTCTCCCCTTAAAGGTACATACACGACACCAATGAGCAATTATAACCTGGTGGAAAACCAGGCAGAGGGGCAGTTAACATTACCCGGGAGACTTACATGCTGACCTCCCGCTCCCTTACTGCGGTCTTCTATTTTAACCTATTCTTCTGAGCAGGTGGAAAGGACGCCCGGCAGAAACCAGCGGGTTCCATCTTTAAATATGCAGATCCGGCTCCGATGACATCATCGGCGTCAGACTGCTATTTTAACCAGTGACATGAGTGGGGAAGCCCTTGTGGCTTTTCTTCCAGATAAATCTAACGGGAAGAAGAGAAAGGGCTGGAAGAAAACAGGTAATTTTGAAATTTTTCTTTCCTTTCTTTGGGAAGCCAGTAAGAGTAAAAATGTTGCTCTGGGAACCACAAGGATAGTTTAGGGCTCCCCTGCCCTGGGCTCCAGCCCCCCAGCCCCCGATCAGTGTACCAAGTTTTGTTCCTTTGGTCAGCCTCCTGCCACCCAACATTCCACTTCCCGTCGGTTTCAGCAGGGCAACTGTCTGGGGTCATGGGTCATGCATAGTGTAACGAGACCTGGGTGTCCTTGTGCACCAGTCGCTGAAGGTAAGCATGCAGGTGCAGCAGCCGGTTAAGAAGGCAAATGGTATGTTGGCCTTCGTAGTGAGAGGGTTTGAGTACAGGAACAAGGATGTCTTGCTGCAGTTGTACAGGGCCTTGGTGAGACCACATCTTGAGTATTGTGTGCAGTTTTGGTCGCCTTATCTGAGGAAGGATGTTCTTGCCATGGAGGGAGTTCAGCGAAGATTCACCAGGCTGATACCTGGGATGGCAGGAATGACATATGAGGAGAGATTGGGTCAATTGGGCTTATACTCGCTGGAGTTTAGAAGAGTGAGAGGGGATCTCATTGAAACTTATAAAATTCTGACAGGACTGGACAGACTAGATGCAGGAAGGATGTTCCCGATGGTCAGGGAGTCCAGAACCAGGGGTCACAGTCTAAGGATAAGGGGTAAGCCATTTAGGACTGAGATGAGGAGGAATTTCTTCACCCAGAGAGAGTGGTGAACCTGTGGAATTCTCTACCACAGAAGGCAGTTGAGGCCAATTCATTAAATATATTCAAGAAGGAGTTAGATATATTTTTTAAGACTAAGGGGATCAAGGGTTATGGGGAGAAAGCAGGGACAGTGTACTGAATTTGGATGATCAGCCATGATTGCATTGAATGGCGAAACAGGCTCGAGGGGCCGAATGGCCTACTCCTGCTCCTATCTTTTATGTCTATGTTTCTATGTTGGTAGTGGCGATGAGGCAGACTTCCCGCTGACTTTTTCGCCACTCACAACACAGATCAGAAAAGTGGAAAAGAGATGGCAAAGTCAGCTGTGCCACCTTCTCAGAAGCCACCTGTACTTACAAAACACAGCAATAGCTCTGTACTATTGGCGATTAGCAATTGGGGAAATTGCAGGTTTGGCAGTATTATTTATTTACCATTTGATAGTAATCAGACTAATCGCTAGCACTAGTACGATTGTGATCAGTGAGAAGAATGTATCACATATCAGCACAGGCTGCCTTTTGGAGCTGATGATTTTTTCTGTTACAGTGTGCTATTATACTACTGATTCCTCACAGTTTTTTTAAAACACTTAAAGAAGCGTACTGAAAAGCAAAAATGAATTTATATTGCTGGTTTAAGACTGGATACAATAGGATATGTACACTGTCTAGACTAGAGGATAGATGAGCAATTAACAGATTAGCATTTGCAGTGGTGAGAAAGGGGATATGGACTGGAAAACGAAACACTTAACAGAAAATTACCCTTATCATGAAGAGGCAGTTGCTTCTCTATATTAAGGATGGCTGAGCAATACATACAAAATTGCTCACATTAACTGCTTATGGCTCGATTATGGAACAACCCCAGAAGATGAGGCTGAACAGTTGGGCCCAGATTTGCATTGCATTTCACAATCCAGATGCTTTATGCTGTGGCTCAAATTAATGAATCTATTTTGTCTCTTTATAAAATCATCAATTTTGTTGTTTTTCAACAAAAACAGAAGACTCCCTTTCAAGGCCAGTAGCCTGCTTCCATAGTGAATCTTCTACCCGGCACCCTAGGTTCCCTTCCTCCACCCCCTCCTACTTTTTAAAGGGGCAGTTGTCCTATTAAGCCCAACAACACCGTCTGTCCCGAGCTTAGCCCTCTTCTGCCGGCCAGCTGCCGCTTTCTGCCGGAAATAACTGATTGGTAGCATTTAAAATCTGTCGGGCCTCTGACTCACACTCCCATGCGGGTTTTCCATCACCCCCCCACTTCCCTCCAGGAGTTAAAATCGGCCCGAGAGTGATGATAGAACCATAGAATCTTACAGCACAGAAGGAGGCCATTCGGCCTGTCGTGCCTGTGCCGGCTCTTTGAAAGAGCTGTCCTATTTAGTCCCACACCCCAGCTTTTTCCCCCATAACCCTGCAAATTAGTCCTCTTCAAATGTTTGAGATAACAAGAAAATGAAAAGTAGTGAAGATGATGTTGCATTTCTGTTAATAAATTTTTGCCTAACTTGATATATGGTTTAGATATAAATGTTTGTTTGTATATTGCACATTGCTGGACCTACTGTTGGTGGCCCAGCAATAAAGTGTAGTTGGAATTCTCCCAATGAAATTGATAAATGCCATGCATTGGCAAAGCTACAGAGTGGAGAACTGTGGGTATCTGTATTGATAAAAGTTCAACCAATATCAAGGGATTCGGTTCCCTTCAAGTGCCAGCAGTTGCCTATACAAATTTTTATAAGGCCACCAGTGATATCTAGTAGTAAGTCAGTACTGCTTAAACATCTATGTTACAGTAAAGCAACCTGGGAAAGCCCATCAGTTAGTGATATCTGTGAATGATGCTCCTTCTTATCAATTCTGTTACAAACAGTACCACCATTGGCTTATCTGTCCTACTCCCTGTTTTCTCTCCAGATGTTTTCTACTTTAAGCAATTCTTTTCTTCCCTCCACCTTCAACCAGTTATCTCTACTCTCCCCCTCCTCTCCTGATTACGTTAGTTAACTCTTTGCTGAGGGTAAGCTTTCACCAACACCGAGACGCGTCATTATTCTTCATATGTAAGCCCCGAAACTGCGTTTTGGCAGCTATTTGACCTCACTGGGAATCACAGAAAACCCAATCCTGTTCTCACCTGACATCCACAAACATGCTCTTCCAGCAGGGTTACCTGGATAGCAATCAGCAGCTGGAACCCTGACTGAATTTTCTCTTCTCTCTAACCCAGGCATATTGTGGCCAATTATAGTGCCCCATCACTGCCCTGGCTGAGATCATCATAGACTGAAGATCAAAACTGGAGCCTCCTGGTCTGTTTGGCTCAGTTGTTCATTCTTAACCAGCTGAGTTCAGCAGTTCTTTTAAGTGTGACTTAATTATGAAGTGCATTCAATGATGCAACAGCCCCAATCTTGAAAGAAAACAGGAACAAGGATGATCCACTTAAAAATCACCACATTAAAAAATATGCATATTCAATAAAATCTGATCAAATCATTTCAGTGAAAATATTCACAACTTCTGGCAATTTTAGTCATCTGCTTAACTGGATATGCTGTTAACAAGAACTGGTCTACAAACACATAGGTAGTATATACAGACATGCACCTAACATCCATTTAAGGAGCCTTACTTAAACTGGACTTGTTATGGATCCTTGCCACTGAGCCACTGCCAGTAAGTCTGGTGATGTATGATATTACAAGCAAGTGAAGAAATCTATTGTTCCTCCACCTTCATTTAATCGTGCTTCAGGTTACATATTCATTTCACAACATGAATCGAACATTTTCCTAATAGTTTGCAATTCATTGATTTCTTAAACACTTTTCTTTACTGTGGCAACTTACACAACTAAAACCACAAACTTAAATGTCTGTTATTGCACTTTGCTTAAATTTAGGGTGTAGATTGCAGATATCATTGTCATATTCTATCGTAGAATAATAGCATGTTTCGCATTCTCTATCACCAAAACCTGTGAGCTCCAACACTATGTCGCTTGATTGTATACTGTAGCACATTCTTTTCGAAGGGTAATTTTACTGCTAAAGGCTAGGGATGATGTATTAGATTGTCTGTTTGTAGTGATATTCAAAGCAAAAAAAAAGAAAGAAAACCCACATGGGTATTATTGCAATGCTGTTTATGCAGCCCTCAGTATTGGAACCTTTATTGTTTCTGTGTTTGAGAGAATTACTTTCTGATTTCCAGTAGCCAGTTCACATTGAACTTTAAAATCAGAAGTGATTACCTCCAGCAGCATGGAGGTACCTGCAGAAGTGGCAGCATCCAAAATGGCAAATACAAATGCAATTTATATTATCACAGTCATCTAACATGGCACACTGACTCCTGTAAAAGTTCCTGGAGCTTTCCATTGTATATTGCATTGAATTTAATAAGTCATTATGGTGCATTTTTAGTCAAATAGAATATTTCTGCATGAATGGACTTCTGCAGCCTCCTTAATATAAAGGATAAATTCATGTTTAATGTGTAATTATTACAAAGGTAGTAATAGAAACTATTGATTAACATTTTTAATATTTTCTTTAAAATTTCCACAGGGAATCTCCTGATCTCTCGCTGCAACTTTGGTGGAAGATTGGCAGAAGCCTCGGCAACACAGCGTAAACAGCCATTTACACTATTTCCCCAGGGTTTCTACTGATCTTCCACCAAAGTTATGGCGGGAGATTGAGAGAATCCATGTGGAAATTGTACCCTTATAACCTTTAGTATCATAACAACTTCTTCATGAGATCATAAGCAAGCTTACATTTCTTCAGTATAACTGTTCTTACATTCTTGAAATTAACTTTATAATACTGAAATTTCAATGTTAGTACTTTAGTCTCTGGTATAAAATACATTATAATGCATGAAGTAACCTCAGCCAATCAGAAGCTTTCTTATTTGTCAGTTGATAGTTTTTCCTCTGAACAGAATCTACCAATCAAAACTGATGGTCTAACACCTGTCAATCAAAAATAAAGAATCTCTCAACTGTATTACTGAACTAAAAAATAGCTTTTTACTGAAATCAGTACCACAAAATTAAGTAATGTTTTGTAGACAATTTATAAATCAGTATTTTGATATTTTTCATTCTGCTGTTTGCAGTAATGAGAGGTTTTCATTTCTTTCCACACTTCAAGCGCAATAAAACTACCTCTTGGAATTTCCATGGGGGATTGGGGGCCGGGGGGGGGGGGGTGGAGCGGGAGGGTGGTGGAGGTCTCCTGATCCACTGCCATAACTTTAGTGGAAAAGGCTAAAAACGGCTGTTTATACTGATTCTCCGAGGCTTCCACCAATCCTCTGCTAAAGTTGCACAGGAGAACCCTGCAGAAGTTATCCCCCTACATATATTACTCAATTTAATTTAATTCCAACAATTTAGAAGACTAATTGAAAAAACGCAAAAACCAGGAGCGCTAATAAATTCACTCAATAAGTTGCTAAGCTTATTCGGTAATTGCACATTATTTCGGTGCATTGTCGGAACAATGTTCAACTTTTGAGTAAACCTTGTTTTTGGGGACATGACACTCCAGTTTCTCCCAGGGTATTGATAACACACATGTGACCTTGTCACTTGGGAGAGAGGTTTATGAGGTCTGGTAAAACAAACTACACGTCCTACTGTTTTCCATTTTGCATCATCTGCGCTACTTAGTCATGTTTAGTCCATGCAGATATTATGTAATGTTTGATAAAAGCTGTAAGCAGAAATCTGTTATTGCTATTTGTACCATAGTTATAACATTTCATGCTGCATTTTGGTGTGTGGCCACAGCGCTGTGGAGCAAAAAGGCTATTCTGTAAGAGTGCACTAATACATCCATCAGTGGTACGAGACATACATCTCACTAAAATGCTTACAAATGGCATGTGGGCATTATAAATCATCAAAGTAAAGACACAACTTTCAACTTCATAAATCATGAGTCTATCAACATATTGGATAATCAGATCCTTGCAAAGTATTAGATGAAGAGCAGCTCTTCCCTCTCAGTGTGTCCCACTCACAGACACTCAGACATCAGATTCATTTGAAGAGGAGTTTCTAGACCTGAAAATGAGACATTTAGGAAGCTGCTATGAACAGTTACAAGTATGAAAAAAGCACAGGAGAGCATGCTGAATCCATAGGCCAGAGTATTAGCTCTCATTCGGATCTTCCTTCATCGAGCAGTCAAGTTGAACTTGCTAATGCAGGGAGTAAACCAAAGCTTCCTTCTTACTTCACTCGTAACCAGTGGAAGAGAAGTCTTAAGAGTAATGCTAGGCTGTGGGGGAAGCAGAAAATCCTTAGAAAGATTTTTTTAAAATTGTACTGTGACATAATTTGAAGGGAGCCATGTGAGTGGTTACTTCATTTTATGATTTTTCCATCATGAGCGTGGGTAACTCTTATGCAAGTTTAATTTTGTCTGTAAACATCCTGGATTTCAAGTGATGTTAATTGTTTTTGTAATGGTGCGTTTGTTTCTGCTCATGTTCCAAGTAACAAAACTTTTGTGTGAAAGTTTAGTCCAATGTCTTCTTCATTCATGGTTTCCAATGGGATGCCATTCCTTGCATTCAACAATTGTCCCGAAGTAGACCCACTTTATTTGCCAACACAGAACAACAAATAAATCAGCCTGAATGCAACAACAGTCCCAAATACAAAGGCACAGAGAACTCTGTCAGGTCTTTCATAGGGTGTCAAAGAAACAGGAGAATTATATTCTTTCAGACCTACCAAGCAGTCTCCCTACTTCTCTTGAGCATACATCCTACTCTGTATAATGTGTCCCTTGTGCTGTGTGACCTATAAGAGTCAAATAGAATTCAGAACACAAACCATGATACTGAATCAATTCCAATACCCAACTATTGCCCAATTCAAATCATTTAGAGCCTAATTTGATCTGCATCTTTAAAGTACCATCACATGTGCACACTATCATCACTGTATGCATTTTGTTATTAGTTTCCTGCCACTATGACCAGCAGTAGATGAATAATTATAATTTGTGAATAGAGCTACATCAAAACAAAGTAGATTTATGATTTCAGCTGGATCACCTCAAGTTGTCCGGCTGTTCCTTCTCCTGGGCCAAAACTGCTTACTACTTCAAGATCATCCTGGAAAGCAGAACAACTCTAACCTTTTTGCCACTGCTAGCCAATTTCACAAAATTCCACCATGCTCTCTGATTTGCATCCCTCTAATCTGGCTTCTGTTCTGCTTATATTACCAAGACTGTACTAGTCAAATTCACAAACAATATCCTGTGCACTTGTGACCATGGCTTCCTATCTCTCCTAATCCTCTGCTGTTTCCGACACTATTGACCACTCAATTCTTCTCCAATGCCTCTCCTGTGCAGTATACCTTCAGGACATTGATCCCTCCTGGTTCCACTTTTATCTGACTCGGCATTACTGCCAATAGCTTCTCTTTTGCTTGTGTTGTTATTTCTAATGTACCCCTTGGTCCCCTCTTCTTCATCATCAGCACACCTCCTCTTGGCAACATTATCTGGAAGCATAGGGTCAGCTTCCATATGTATGCTGATGCCACCAAATTCAACCTTGCTGCCTCCTCCATTGTAATATAGGGAAATGTGGCAGCCACCTTTGTGCACAGCAAAGTCCCACAAACAGTAATGAGAAAAATGACCAGTTAATCTGTTTTAGTAATGTTGATTGAGGGATAACTATTGACCATGGCACCTTCCCTGCTCCTCTTCAATGACCATCTCCAACAAGAGAGAGTCTAAACACCTCTTTGACATTCAATGGCAATACCATCGTCTAATCTCCCACCATCAACATCCTGGAGGTCAGCATTGATGAAAAAGTTAACTGGACCAGCCACACAAATACTGTGGATACAAGAGCAGGTCAGAGGCTGGGTATTCTGCAGCGAGTGACTCACTTTGTGACTCCCCCAAACCTTTATACCACCTACAAGGCAGCGGTTCAAGAAGGGGACTCACCACCACCTTTTCAAGGGCAACTAGGGATGGGCAATAAATGCTGGCCTTGCCAGCAACGCCCCACATCCTGTGAATGAACAAAAAAAAATAATGCTCCCCTCCCATCCAAGAAAGAGATTTTTGTTAGGTAAGGGTATCAAAGGATATGGAGCTAAGGCAGGTAATTGGAATTGAGATACAGATCAGCCATGATCTTAACTGAATGGCAGAGCAGATTCAAGGGGCTGAATGGCCTACTCCTGTTCCTATGTTCCTAAACATTACAGGGCACATATGGAAGGTCATATTTTTTCCAAAATCAGACCCTGAAGCGAGATGGTAAGTATAAAAGTACCATATTATTTGATGCCAATGGTGCCACCAGTTTGGCCATGAAAAGTACCAACATCATAGGCAAGAGCAGCAATCACTTTCACTAGCTGGGAGGGCATAATTTATGGGAGTCTAACACTACAGATTCTCTTTTAACTCCTCACAGAGGTCATACAGTGTCTGCTTATTGAATCTAAATCTATGGTAACACCAAGTGTCAGATTAGTCAATAATACAAATTCACTCTCTGAAGATCCTTTGGGACTATAATGCTCTCCTGAGTCTTCTCTGACTTGTAAGCAAAGAACCTTCTGTCATTTTGGAATTTTTGCCAGCTAGAGGGATATTTGTTGTTCACATGTAATTCCACGGCACCAAGTTTTAAAACTCACAGAAAACATGGGCTTAGAAATTCATTTCGGTCGCTGGTGCAAAACGAGCGGTATCAGATCGGACGCCCGTTATATGCCTGTTATATTCAGTTCCAGTCAATGGAACTGACTATTAGGTGCTGCGTATAACGGGCAGCCGATCCGATACCGCCCGTTTTGCGCCACTGCCTGAGACGAATTTCTAGGCCATGGACTTAATAATAAGACTCCCACACCTGGCAGGCTCATGGTGTAGCAGGTCAGTTCATGAAGGTGCTGCTGATTGAGTGTAGGTTCACCACTACCACTACCTCACATCCCCAAGTTTCCTGATTTCAGACAGCCCATGTGCGGGAGTTGTCATGTCGAAACAATCCGCTTTCCCAGAGGGAGAGAGAAAATCAGAATGAATCAAACTGGGATGCATTTTCACACCCTTCAGCAGGTAACTCAAGAGTGGTGTTGCCAAAACCCTGGGAGAAAGATACCTTGCTTCTCGGTCACAGAATGATACATTACAAAACCAAACTACAAAGAGTGGAGAAACCATACAATGTTTAAAAAAAAATTAATAGCAAGTAATGGCACAAACATTTCACAGCTCCAAGATAGTAGAATAGATTGTGTACCTTACTGCCATTTGCAATTACATAAGTACCAATAAAATATGGCACAACTTGGCACCAAACAAGGACAGCACCACACCATGGCAGTGGAGGGAATTAGCACAATTGCTGAACATAATAGAAGCTTTCCCTTTGTTTGAACTTTAAAATCAAATCAGTTATTAAAATACTGCAGAGATTATAGGTGAATCATTAGCATGAGGGCCTTTGAGGAATGAGAGCATCAGTCAGTGTGAGGAGCGCACTGTGGTTCCTCAAACAACTTAAACTTCTTTTGACATCTAGTTATGTCCAAATGAAACTGATAACCCTGGGGTTCAGTTCCCTGTGAGAAAAGTTCACTGACAGACAGCATACAAATCTGATCTTAAATGAGAATCAAGAGAAACCAGCATTCCAAAAACCTGACAGTCCACAGCTGCTACCTGGGTCAGCTTAACAAAGACAATCCTGCTCTGCTGAACAGTGATATTAGCATCTGCATGTCTCAGTCTCATTATCAGACATCTGCCCACCTTTATTCTAACCCATAACCCACAAAGCTCCTTCTGCATTGACAGCCCTGCTTTTGTCATTGAACTGATATTATTGAATTAGGGTCTGGATTGCTAAGAAAAAAGATCTCATCACCCTTGGTGATAATTTTTTCTCCTCTAAAGGTGCTGAAGGTTTTTGACTTACATAAGTCTGAAATGTTATACAGACAGGACGTATCTGCCCATAATATATCAAGGTTTTTACTCCCTGTGTATGTATTTTTTCTCACTGATTATTGGAGAAAGCCCTGCTATTTTCCAACAGTGGCGATCAAAGTCATAACAGCATACTCTGACAGGTAAGAATAGCTTATTCAGATTGGTTTGGCAGGCGCACACTTAGAATTGCAAAGTCGAATTCAAAATGAGATATTCATAAAACTGGTAACATTGTCTTTCATTCCAAAAAGACATTACAGACTGTCAACAGTGTGCTAAAAAATAAGAAATGTTGACCTTTTTACTATAGAGTTTTTTTTCTCTACCATCACCTCTTTTCAAATGCACATTCCCCCCACTTCAGCTGTATGTTATCTCAAATAATTACCCTGCGCTTCTGACTGTCCCTTGTGACTTAGCCTGCAAAAAGCTACTCATTGTAGGATAGTGTAGAGGGATTTAAAACCTGCTTCTTGTGGCCCAGCAACAGCTCTTAATTAACCACTCAGGTATTGGGAAGCCTCCCAGCCCAGCTCCTATCCATATGGCAGGAACATGTCCGCAGTGATAATCACTGAAGGAAATGTTGTATCAAAAGAGCTTGCTGAACAGAAAGCTTGTGCAAATTATTTTTAATGATTCCCCTCTGGTGAGTCAGCTTATTTATTATTTCAAACAGAGGTAGCAGGATTTACTTGTCCTTGACCTTTCTTTCCCCAGCACTTGCCCCTGCACAGACCTGCTACTCTGCTTCACCTCTGTTCCTTAACTATAATATGAAGGGAATGCCCCAGGTAGAGAAAAAAAGCAGGCAGCTTACATTAGAACCATTTTGTTTTTTCAAACCATAATGGATGTGCTTTATAGTTATTTTGTGTGACTCAATCTTCAGCTATTTCCTGTATTTTAAAAAACATTCTTTTAAAAAAACAGCAATTTGATGTTGAAATGTAAATATAGGAGGTCTAAGGTGACAGACTTCATTTTGGGAGTACAGATATAGACTTTAACTCACAGATTTAACCTATAATAGGTTATTTAATGTGGTTCGTGACCATTTAGAAATGAATTTGCACCTTCAGTGTTGCACAAATATAATAGACACTTCAGCACAGAGGAACATTCTGAGTCCATCAAATAGTGGCAGCAGAGAACAAGAGAAAAACTATATTTTGTACCGAACTAAATGACAGATTTAACACAAAATAAATAAGTTCAACATTTAGACAAATCTGTTACAAGGAAATAAACATTTACCCCTCCCAACATTTCCTAGGTTATCTATTTTGTTTATATACATTATACAAATTTAGAATTATGCAAATAAACAGTCATTCAAGCGTAAAATGTCACAATGCTGAAAGGGTGTGAGACTCATTACTGTTTGCCCAGCTGTACCTGGAACAGTGTCAATCTCCACCTTCTCAAGCACTACCTTGTGCTCTCTTGTTAAGCTGCATCTGGAGTGAGGTGCAGATCACTGCCACTTCTGCTTTTGCTGCCTTTCAAATAGGGAAGCCATATAAAACCCCAACTAATTTACTTTTTATTCCTCTGTACTATGCTGCATGTACAGTATTGTAATACTGATGTGCTGGTTTTAAAAAAACAGAAGCAATCTTTACAGTGTGTCTTGTGCAGAATGTATTCCTCAATGCTGTTTCATGTTGCAATCTGTTATGCTATCCTGCACTCTAGTTCATGTAACACAGTAGTAGACTTTCCTTACTAGTCAGTATTGATGCAGCCATTTCTTCTTTATTCAATATTGCCAAGAAACAGCATTATGAGGATCCAGATCTATTCCACATGAAGGAATTTGACTTTTTAATATCTTAAATCCATTCCCTAGCCACCGACTCCATCCCTCTCCCTGTCCATTGTCTGATGCTATTTTTCATCTACGTGCTGCCCCTCGGCGACATCATCTGAAACAGGATCCACATGCATGCTGATGACACCCAGCTCTACCTCACCACGTCATCTCTCGACCCCTCCACTGTCTCTAAATTGTCAGACTGCTTGTCCGATATCCAGTACTGGATGAGCAGAAACTTTCTCCAACTAAATATTGGAAAGACCAAAGCCATTGTTTTCGGACCCCACCACAACTCCGTTCCCTAGCCACAGACTCCATCCCTCTCCCTGGCCACTGAGGCTGAACCAGACTATTCACAACCTTGTTGTCATATTTAACCCCAAGATGAGCTTCCGATCACATATCCATGCCATCACTAAGATCGCCTACTTCCAACTCATAACATGGCCTGTCTCCGCCCCTGCCTCAGCTCATCTGCTGCTGAAACACTGAACTATGCCTTTGTTACCTCTACACTTGATTATTCCTACGCACTCCTGGCTGGCCTCCCATCTTCCACCCTCCACAAACTTAAGCTCATCCTAACTCGCACCAAGTCCCATTTACCCATCACCCTTGCACTCACTGACCTACATTGGCTTCCGGTTGATCAATGCCTCGATTTTAAAATTCTCATCCTTGTTTTCGAATCCCTCCATGTCCTCACCCCTCCAGCCCTACAGCCCTCCAATTCTGGCCTCTTGCGCATCCCCGATTTTAATCACTCCACAATTGGTGGCCGTGCCTTCAGCTGCCTAGGCCGTAAGCTCTGGAATTCCCTCCCTAAACCTCTTTGCCTCTCTACCCCTCTCTTCTCCTTTAAGATGCTTGAGGATGTAACTGGTAAAATAGATAAGGGAGAACCAGTGGATGTGGTGTATTTGGACTTTCAGAAGGCTTTTGATAAGGTCCCGCATAAGAGATTAGCGTGTAAATTTAAGGCACATGGGATTGGGGGCAAGGTATTGACCTGGATAGAGAACTGGTTGGCAGACAGAAAGCAAAGAGTTGGAATAAACGGGTCTTTTTCCAAGTGGCAGGCAGTGACTAGTGGGGTACCGCAGGGATCGATCCTTGGACCCCAGCTATTCACAATATATATTAATGATCTAGACAAAGGAACTAGATGTAATATCTCCAAATTTGCAGACGACACAAAGCTGGGTGGGCGTGTGTGCTGTGAGGAAGATGCCGAGAAACTCCAGGATGATTTGGACAGGTTGGGTGATTGGGCAAAAGCATGGCAGATGCAATAGAACATGGATAAATGCGAGGTTATCCACTTTGGTGTCAAAAACAGGAAGGCAGATTATTATCTGAATGGCAATAGATTGGGAGAAGGGGAAGTGCAACGAGACCTGGGTGTCCTTGTGCACCAGTCGCTGAAGGTAAACATGCAGGTGCAGCAGCCGGTTAAGAAGGCAAATGGTACGTTGGCCTTCGTAGCGAGAGGGTTTGAGTACAGGAACAAGGATGTCTTGCTGCAGTTGTACAGGGCCTTGGTGAGACCACATCTTGAGTATTGTGTGCAGTTTTGGTCGCCTTATCTGAGGAAGGATGTTCTTGCCATGGAGGGAGTGCAGCGAAGATTCACCAGGCTGATACCTCGGATGGCAGGAATGACGTATGAGGAGAGATTGGGATGATTGGGCTTGTACTCGCTGGAGTTTAGAAGAATGAGAGGGGATCTCATTGAAACTTATAAAATTCTGACAGGACTGGGCAGACTAGATGCTGGAAGGATGTTCCCGATGGTGGGGGAGTCCAGAACCAGGGGTCACAGTCTAAGGATAAGGGGTCGGCCATTTAGGACAGAAATGAGGAGGAATTTCTTCACCCAGAGAGTGGTGAACCTGTGGAATTGTCTACCACAGAAGGCAGTAGAGGCCAATTCATTAAATATATTCAAGAAGGAGTTGGATATATTTCTTAAGGCTAAAGGGATCAAGGGGTATGGGGAGAAAGCAGGGACCGGGTACTGAAATTGGATGATCAGCCATGATCGCATTGAATGGCGGAGCAGGCTTGAGGGGCCAAATGGCCTACTCCTGCTCCTATCTTCTATGTTTCTATGATGCACCTTAAAACTGACCTGTCCTAATATCTGCTAATGTGACTCGGTGTCAAATTTTGTTTGATAATGTTTCTGTGAAGTGCCTTGGGATACTTAACGACGTTGAAGGTACTATATAAAGTCAAGTTGTTGCTGTTGTTGTAGATGGCAGTAATTCAAAATTGAACCAATACACTGAATTTTCTGCTCTTAATATTTGTTGATACTTGAAGCTGAAAAACATTTTTTAAAGAATGATGTAAATGAAGCAACATAGGGCTGGAATTTCCTTGATCCGACTTTAGCCAAAATTATGCCAAAATTTACACTGTGTCGATCTTGCCGACGGCGATGTATGCATAGGCCCGAATATAAAAACTGGCACAAAACAAGCGGAAATCAGTATAAACAATTGGGGCCTGAGGAAAGCGTGGAACACACGTCATCTTCCTTCTTTAAGTCACAGAATCACAGAATCCCCACAATGCAGATAGAGCAATGCACTGTCCCTCCTTATCTTATGAAAATGAAAGTTTGAGGCCATCAAACCATCATTTATGCACATTAAGCACAGCATATTTAATAAAATGCAATTGTGGCAGCTTTTTACTGTAAAAATTCTGATACCATAAAAAGAATTCATCAACTATAGAAAGTACAGTGAAGATCTCAGTAGGAGAAATAAAGAAGATTGCTTAAAAAAAGTCATCATGACATACCAGAAATAGTGACTTCGGGTACTGCTTCACCTAAAAGTTCAGAACGGGCGTAAATGCAGGAAACTTGCATTCTCTGGACCTTTGCATGGGGTGAGGCTATGCTAATGAGCTATTTGGGGTTTTGCAGACATAAGTCAGGAGTGGCGCAAATAATCATAAAATTTGGTGTTTCGGAAAATGTTTTGGTGTAGATCAGTTATGCGTAAATTTCTTTTGAAAGAAAAACACAACTCCGCTGTTATGTCATATAAGCATGACAAAACATTCCAGGAAATTCCGGGCCATAAAGTCTGATTGCAAAGAATATTTTTGATTTCTTCTGCTGATATCAATTTCAGTTTTCCACTTGCATTTGACGATCTTTACAGTACTGTCGTTCATGGCACCTTCTCTAATGCAGAGGCTGTGTAAAATATCCGATTCATTAGAAACCCCCTTTATGACATTTTTTATATGGTGCCTATGAGATTAAGGGATTTACTATGCAGAGAATGTTGGTGATATTAACAGACATATTTTGAACTTAGTAAGAATACACTTTACACAATCAGTAGTATTTAAGGTATTGTGTCTTTTCATCTTTCTTTCCCCTTTAGTCTCTAATTCCCGTCTCTTTTGTCCCAGACACTTACAGGTCAAGGAGACTATCATTTTATTATTTGTGCTCAGGATTCGGGTAACACTGGCAAGGTCACATTTATTATCCATCCCTCATTGTCCTGAGATGGTGGCGCTGGGCCTTCTCCTTGAATCTTCTTGTGCTAGTGCTCCTATGATGATGTTAGGTAGGGAATTCCAGGATATTGACCCAGGAAAAGAGATATATGGCCAAGATGGTGTATGACTTGGAGGTGAACTTGAAGGTGATCAACATTGCCAATAGACAGCATTACAAGGGTCCATAACTATTCCTAATCGACATGCTGCCCCTTGGTGACCTCATCTGTAGACTTGGGGTTAGCTTCCACATGTACGCTGACAATGCACAGCTCTACCTCTCCGCCACCTCTTTTGACCCCTCTACTGCCTCTCTATTGTTAGACTGTTTGTCCAACATCCAATCTTGGATGAGCCACAATTTCCTCCAGTTAAATGTTTGAAAGACTAAAAGAAAAAAGAAAGATGTTGAGTCTGTGTTTACAAGTACAGTTATTATGAATAACATGACACAGACAACAGAGAGTAACTAAACAGGTCTTTAGTGATTGAGGGTCAGAGCGGGAACTGAGATACATATTACTCCACAGGGTTTATATACCGGTGTGGTCACTACCGGAACTACAATGTACAGGAGCTGTTAAAAAGTAGTCCTTCACCTGAAGGTATCCTCTTAAGGTAGTACAGGTTACATACACTACAATTCCTCCCCTTTTAGCTTAACAATGGACACCCCATTAATACAGTACATGAATATATATACATATATACAATTTACACACAATGAATATTCAAAGGTTCAGTCTCTGAGGAGGCTTCCAGATCCGTGCCGGATAACGCCTTTCAGGGATCTCTTGTTCCCGTTGCTGGGGTGACTCATTCAATTGATCTTCTATGGATTCAACATCATCTAATACACCCGAGTCCGAGGTAGATGCTACAGGCTCAATAAATTCTTCAACTGGTGTCTCTGCCGGAGACATGGGGTTGACCCTTGTTCTTGATCCCACAAGTTGGTCAGCATGACATCATATTACGTTCTCCCCAGTGTCTACCGTGTACATCAAAGGCCCCTGCCGTGCACAAATTGTTCCAGGTTGCCATTTATCATTTCTATAGTCCCTGGCCAACACTGGTTGTCCTATTTCAAAACTCCGAGTGGCCTTTTCATTTATGTGTTGGAATTGCTTGTGTTCAACTTCCCATCTCACATTGGGTTTTAACAAATCCAACCGAGACCGCAACCTTCTGTTATAGAACATGATGGCAGGGCTTTGATTTGTCACTGCATGCGTGGCGTTTCGATATGCCATTAGGAAATTGTCCACCTTGTGTTGTAGTGGAATATGATCTTCACACATGGCCTTTATTGCCTTTTTGAATGTTTGTACAAATCTCTCGGCCAACCCATTTGTAGCCGGATGGTATGGGGCAGATGTATAGTGTTTCACCCCATTCTTTTTCATGAATTTCTGGAATTCTTCTGACACGAACTGTGGTCCGTTGTCTGAACAAATTTGCTCGGGCAATCCATTCCTCGCAAATATAGTTCTCAAGACTGCAATCGTCTTCTCAGTGGTAGTGGTCGACATCTTGATCACTTCTGGCCATTTAGAGTGTGCGTCTACTGCTATCAAAAACATGGAATCCATGAATGGACCTGCAAAGTCAATATGCACGCGTTGCCATGGAGCTGAAAGCCATTCCCACGGATGCAGCGGTGCAATTGGAGGTGCATTCTGAACTTTTTGACACCCTGAGCAGCTTTTTGTCAGGTCCTCTATTTGTTTGTCTATACCTGGCCACCACACATAAGCCCTAGCAAGGCTTTTCATCTTGACTCCCCCCAGATGACCTTCATGCAATTCTTTTAAGACTCTCTCCCGTAATTTAGGAGGAATAACCACCCTTGTTCCATACATCAGTGTTACTTGACATACGGACAGCTGTTCTCGTCTGGCTGAGAATGCTGGTAACAGTGGTTCGCCATGTGCTGGCCATCCCTTCACCGTCAAATCGTAGACCCGAGACAGTGTCGGGTCATTTCGGGTCTCTCTCTCAATACCCGCATTGGTGACTGGCAAGCATTCGATGATGGTCGAGTGGAATATCTCGACAGGATCAACTGCCGGTGCCTCTTCCGCTGTAGGTAGTGGCAGGCACGACAGCCCATCAGCATTACCATGTTGCTTTGTACCTTTGAACTCAATATCGTATTGATGTGCCCCTAGGAAAAGGGACCATCTCTGAAGCCTCTGCGCCGTCATTACCGGAACACCCTTCTTAGGATTGAATATGGAAACCAATGGTTGATGATCTGTCAACAGTGTAAACTGTTGTCCGTGCAGGTAGTGGTTAAATTTCTTCACTCCCCACACGAGGCTGAGGGCCTCCCTATCTATCTGAGCATAGTTGCGCTCAGCGGAGGTCAATGATCTGGATGCAAAAGTGACTGGCCTTTCTGAGCCATCTGGAAACCTATGTGAGAGCACCGCCCCGATACCATAGGGAGATGCATCACAAGCCAACTGAATAGGTAGCGTTGGGTTAAAGTGAGCCAACACTTCCTTAGACGTGATCAACGCCTTGCTCTTCTGAAAAGCCCGCTTACAGTCATCGCTCCACTTCCATGGTATTCCCGTTTGCAAGAGGGTATTTAGTGGGTGTAACACCGTAGATAAATTTGGTAAAAACTTGTGGTGGTAGTTAACCAACCCGAGGAACGACCTCAACTGTGACACATTTTCCGGTGCTGGAGCCTTGACTACTGCCTCAATCTTGTCAGGGGACTTATGTAACCCCTCCTTGTCAATAACGTGGCCGCAGTACGAAATTTGCTTCTGAAAAAACTCGCATTTCTGGCGATTAGCTCTTAGCCCATATTCTTTCAATCTGATGAGCACCTGTTCCAAATTCGCGAGGTGATCATTATCGTTATCTCCTGTAACCAGGATGTCATCCAAGTAACACTGTGTCCCTGGAATTCCCTGCAAGACCTGTTCCATGGCCCGTTGCCAAATAGCCGGAGCCGATGCCACTCCAAAAACCAGCCTATTATACTGATATAAGCCCTTATGCGTGTTGATCGTGAGATACTGTCTCGACACTTCATCAACTTCCATCTGCAGGTACGCCTGCGCCAGGTCTATCTTGGTGAAGTGCTTGCCGCCAGATAGCGAAGCGAAGATATCTTCAATCCGCGGAAGCGGATATTGCACTGTGTGAAGAACTGGATTAACAGTGACTTTGAAATCACGACAGATGCGAACCTTCCTAGGTTCACCAGGCGTGTTGCTCAACGATCGCTTCATGACAGGAACAATGGGTGTAGCCCACTCGCTCCAGTCCACTTTGGACAGTACTCCTGAACGTTCTAACCCTTCCAGCTCTGCTTCCACAGCAGGTCGTATCGCATAAGGCACCGGTCTGGCTTTGAAAAATTTTGGGCTTGCATTTTCTTCAACCTTGATGGTTGCAGTAATTCCTTTCAGTGTCCCAAGTCCCTGTTGGAACACCTCCTTAGCATCGTCTAAGATTTTGGACAGTCATCCAGGTTTGACGTCATCCTCCTTACTGGCATCCACAGACAGTGCTCGTATGGAATGCCAATCCAGTTGTATTTTCCGGATCCATTCACGTCCTAGTAGTGGCGGACCTCCATCAGGTAACACATATAAGTCCATTTCCTGACTTTCTTTACCATTATAGACCACGTTTACTTTTATTTTTCCTTTGGGGTATACTTTTTGCCCCGTGTATGTTTTCAATACAATCTTTGTATCCCTCAGGGGAATGTGCGAGAATAATCTTTTGTAGTCTCGCTTATTTATGACCGTTAAGGCCGATCCTGTGTCCAATTCCATCTTCACTTGGACTCCTGCTATCTTGAGCATGACCCAGATAGTTTGGCGGTCTGCTGTGTTACCCACATTATGTATCTTCAGACAACCCAGTTCCTTGCTGCTGGAGTCTGAATCAGTCTTCTGTTCATCCGAACTGTTCTCTGTCACTTTATGTACTTTTTTGTACTTCTCCTGCGGTGACTTTTTGCTGTTGGTCTTCTTTCCTGACCGGCAGACTCTCGTTATGTGACCAAGTTTGCCACATTGCCTGCATTCTTTGTCTTTGAACCAGCACTGGTTCTGGTCATGCGTTGTCCTACCGCAACGATAGCACTTTACTGCACCCAATGCCATTTCATTGGTGCTGAATTCAGGTGGCTTTTGCTGTATTTACGCAGCTCCCCGTGCTGCTGCTTCATACGATACGGCCACGCTGAAAGCCTTGTCCAGTGTCAACTCTTTCTCTGAGAGTAGCCTTTTCTGGGTTCCTTCGCTCAGGAGACCACAGACGAATTTGTCCCGTAGGGAATCTGCCAGTCCTGCTCCGAACTGACAGTGCTTTGATAGCTTGCGTAATTCCGTAAGGTAATCAGTGTTACTCTCATCTTTATGCTGATCCCTCTTGTAGAATTTAAATTGTTCTGCTATCAGCAGTGGTGTAGGGTTTAGGTGCTCCTGCAGGATAGCAACAATATCTGTGAAACTTTTTTCTACCGGTTTATCTGGGGTTACCAGGTTCCTCAATAACCCGTATGTCTTCGCACCCATCAAGTTTAATAGGGTTAGTGCTTTCTTATCATCCGGCACTTCATTCGCTCTACAATAAACTTTGATGCGTTCCACATAAGTGGACCAATCTTCCACATCGTTGTCAAATGCAGTAATGTTGCCTGTTTTCGGCATCCTAGCTGAGTTTCTTCTTTCCCTTCGGATATTATTTTTAAAATTTATTTAAGATGGCGGCTCCCGCGCTCGTCTTCTTCTCCGCTGGCTCAAGATGGCGTCTTTTCCCGTGCTTGTTTTTCCCTGTATGTGCGCTTCCTTGAGCTGCGGTTGTTGTTGTTGTTATTGTTGTTGTTGTTGCCACGCTGCTTTCTGCGGTCCTCGTGGCAATGGAGCGCCTTTCTGGCTGCTGCGCGTCTCTGCCCCGCGATTGCAGTCCGGCCCCTGACATCGGCTGCGGTCTTGTTCTCCGCCCTCTATGCTTTCCTCCCCTTCTCCCTCCGACAAGCTCGGCCGTCTTCCCCCGCGCCGCTCGATCGGGCTTACCCGCCGCTGCCTTAGAAGGGTTGCACACTACCTGTAGCCAGCCCTTATGCTGGACTTCGTGGCCAGAAACCCAAGCCTGGTTCTCAATGGCCTCCCTTGCGATGCACCGCTCTGCAGGATGCTGAGGGCGGATGCCCTTGGTCAACGCCCGTGTTCCAGGACGCAGCCTCCTTCCAATGTACCCCAGATTCAGTACTGGGGGAGGTGATGCAAAACTGCTGCTAGGTTCGATCAGACTCGTCGCCACTGTTGAGTCTGTGTTTACAAGTGTAGTTATTATGAATAACACGACACAGACAACAGAGAGTAACTAAACAGGTCTTTAGTGATTGAGGGTCAGAGCGGGAACTGAGATACATATTACTCCACAGGGTTTATATACCGGTGTGGTCACTACCGGTACTACAATGTACAGGAGCTGTTAAAAAGTAGTCCTTCACCTTAAGGTATCCTCTTAAGGTAGTACAGGTTACATACACTACAAAAGACTTGGATTTATTTAGCACCTTTCACGACCTCAGGACATCCCAAAGCGCTGAACAACCAATATATTACTTTTGAAGTGTAGTCACTGTTGTAGTTTAGAATGATGAATCAAGCCATTGTCTCCAGTTCTCACCACAAACTCTTTACTCTTGCCACCGAATCCATCCCCCTCACCAGGCATTGTCTCAGACTGAATGGAATTGTTCAGATTTCCGGAGTCCTATTCAACCCGAGCTGAACTTCTGAACCCACATGCTTTCCATCACAACGACCACCTATTTCCACCTCTGTAACATCGTCCACCTTTGTCCTTACCTCAGCCCATCTACTGATGAAAGTCTCATCCATGCCTTTGTCACTTTCAGACTCGACTATTCCAATACTCTTCTGGTGAACCTCACATCCTACACCTTCCGTAAACTTCAGCTCATCCAAAACTCTGCTGCCCCTATCCCATTGCGCAGCAAGTCCAGTTTAGCTAACACCCCTGTCCTTGCTGACTTAGATTGGAATTCCATCCTCCA
The DNA here is from genome assembly GCF_052327205.1 of Somniosus microcephalus. NCBI lineage: Eukaryota > Metazoa > Chordata > Chondrichthyes > Squaliformes > Somniosidae > Somniosus > Somniosus microcephalus. The sequence continues at coordinate 217,163,680 of NC_140992.1, forward strand.
ATTTAAAATTCTCATCCTCGTGTTGCCTCCATAACCTCACCCCTCCCATCTCTGTAATCTCCTCCAGTTCTACAACCTCCGCTCCCACCCCCAAACTCTAAATTCCTCTGGTTCTGGTGTTACATAAGAACATAAGAACTAGGAGCAGGAGTAGGCCATACGGCCCCTCAAGCCTGCTCCACCATTCAATAAGACCATGGCTGATCTTTGACCTCACCTCCAATTTCCTGCCCGATCCCCATACCCCTTGATTCCCCTAGAGCCCAATAATCTATCTCAGCCTTGAATATACTCAACAATTCAGCATCCACAGCCCTTTGGGATAGAGAATTCCAAAGATTCACAACTCTCTGAGTGAAGAAATGTTTCCTCATCTTAGTCTTAAATGGCCAACCCCCTATCCTGAGACTGCCCCCTAGTTCTAGACTCCCCAGCCAGGGAAAACAACATCTCTGCATCTACCCTGTCATTCGCCCTCAGAATCTTATATGTTTCAATGAGATCACCTCTCATTCTTCTAAACTCCAGAGAGTATAGGCTCAATCTACTCATTCTCATAAGACAACCCTCTCATCCCAGGAATCAATCTAGTGAACCTTTGTTGCACCGCCTCTAATGCAAGTATATCTTTCCTCAGTTAAGGAGACCAAAACTGTGCACAGTACGCCAGGTGTGGTCTCACCAAAACCCTGTACAACTGTAGGCAGCGTTGGTGGTACCTCTCCAGTGCTTTGAGGTGCCTGCTGTACATGGTCCATGTCTCTGAGGCATACAGCAGGACGGGTATCACTGCTGCTCTGTAGGTACCACCAAGCTGCCTCCACAAGATCCTGAAAATCCGTTGGCAGAATAGGCGCACCACCTTGCTCAGGCCAACATCCCCAGCATCGAAGCTTTGACCACACTCGATCAGCTCCGATGGATGGGTCGGATTGTCCGCATGCCCGATACGAGACTCCCAAAACAAACGCCCTACTCGGAGCTCTGGCACAGCAAGAGAGCCCCAGGTGGGCAGAGGAAATGCTTCAAGGACACCCTCAAAGCTTCCTTGAAAAAGTGTAACATCCCCACTGACACCTGGGAATCCCTGGCCCAAGACCGCAAAAAGTGGAGAAGTATCCAGGAAGGCGCCGAACACCTCGAGTCTCTTCGCCGGGAGCAAGCAGAAGCCAAGCGCAGGCAGCGCAAAGAGCGCACGTCAACCCAAGCACCCCACCCACCCGCCCCTTCAACCACCGTCTGCCCCACCTGTGACAGAGACTGCAGGTCCTGCATTGGACTCATCAGTCACCTGCGAACTCATTTTTAATGTGGAAGCAAGTCATCCTTGGTTCCGAGGGACTGCCTAAGAAGAAGAAGAAGAGAAGAAGTACGACTGTAGCAAGACTTCCTTACTCTTGCACTCCAACCCACTTGCAATAAAAGCCAACATGCCATTTGTCTTCCTAATTGCTTGCTATATCTGCATGCTAACTCTCTGTTTCCTGTACGAGGACACCTAAATCTCTCTGAACACCAACATGTAATAGTTTCTCACCATTTAAAAAATATTCTGTTTTTCTATTCTTCCTACCAAAGTGAATAACATCACATTTCCCCACATTATACTCCAACTACCACCTTATTGCTCACTCACTTAACCTGTCTATATCCCTTTGCAGGTTCTTTGTGTCCTCACAGCTTACTTTCCCACCTAGCTTTGCATCCCCCCACCTTCAGCCCACCATTGACAGCCATGCCTTCAAATGCTGAGGCCTCTCCCTTTGGAATTCCCTGACTAGGCTCCCCTGCCTCTCATTCTTTAATATCCTTAAAACCCACTGCTTTGACCAAGCTTTTGGTCACCCCTGCTAATATCTCCTCTTCGGTTTGACATCCATTTATTTCTGATGACATCTCTGTGAAGCACCTTGCGATGTTCTTCTACAGTAAATGCAAGTAGTAGTAGTTGTTGATAGTGTTTCAATGACATTGCTGCTTTTCTCAGTGGTAGAGTTCACAGTGATGGGAATTGCCGCATTGCTTCTTGTGGATACTGTAGCCACAGTGCTGTGGTGATCGAGACTGTGGATATTGAGTCCATTGGCGTGGTGTTGATCAAGTGAACTACTCTGTTGCGAATGGTGTTAAGCTTCTTGAGTGTTGTTGCAACTGTAGTGATCCAGGTAAATGAATCCCAGTAGACACTAATTACAGAATCCCAAGCCTCTACCCCACTCTAAAACGCATAGTGCTGACACATGATCCAGTTAAGCTTCTGGTCATTGGTGACCTGAAGATGTTGATAGTGGTGGGGAGGAGGGGCTTGACAATGCTGGTGCCACTAAAGGTCACAGAGAGATGGCTGGGCTTTTATATTTTAATGTAGGTTCACTGATTGCACCATCTGAAATTTCATGGCAGCAGCCTATATATTAAATGCCGTTCACAGAAAGGAAGAGTCTGCTTTGTGTTTCGATTGTTTTCAAACAAATATAAAGATAAGCCATTTAGAACTGCATCATGCAGTTGTATTAAGACATATTATTATCACAGTTCTAGCTGACATTGTGATATTGCTTCTGTAGATAAAATTACTATTTATAAGTATTAAACTTTCAAATAATTAATGCTAAACTGTGAATCTATAAACTTTTCTAGACGAACGCATGATGACTCATTTTTACTGCTGAGTAATACTTTATCCAAGATAGTTCTTCCAATTAGTAAAAGGAGAAAGCACAATAATCTTTAACTGAAATGGTACTGATGGCCCAGCATTGTTATAAATCACTTTACGCAAGTTTATTTACTTCAGTTAGCCAAGATTGGCTCAATATATTGGAAGTTTTGTCAGAGGAATATAGATTATTTTATGAATTCCAGAGCCTGTGGCTAGAAGAGACAATTGTGTGAGATGTAATGATAGTGCTCGGCAGTGAAGGGCTCTAGAAACTACTCCATCATCCATGGCTGGGTCAGTACTGATAGAAACATAGAAAAATAGGAGCAGGAGTAGGCCATTCGGCCCTTCGAGCCTGCTCCGCCATTCAATATGATCATGGCTGATCCTCTATCTCAATACCATATTCCTGCTCTCTCCCCATACCCCTTGATGCCTAACAAGGGAAACTAGGGATAGCATAAGATCCAAGGAGAGGACATATAAATTGGCCAGAAAAAGCAGCAAACCTGAGGATTGGGAGCAGTTTAGGATTCAGCAAAGGAGGACAAAGGGATTAATTAAGAAGGGGAAAATAGAACATGAGAGTAAGCTTGCAGGGAACATAAAAACTGACTGTAAAAGCTTCTATAGATATGTGAACAGAAAAAGATAGGTGAAGTCAAGCGTCGGTCCCTTGCAGTCAGAATCAGGGGAATTTATAATGGGGAACAAAGAAATGACAGACCAATTAAATACATACTTTGGTTCTGTCTTCACAAAGGAGGACACAAATAACCTTCCAGAGATGTCGGGGAGCATAGGGTATAATGAGAGGGAGGAATTGAATGAAATCAGTATTTGTAGGGAAATGATGTTAGGGAAATTGACGGGATTGAAGGCCGATAAATCCCCAGGGCCTGATAATCTACATCCTAGGGTACTTAAGGAAGTGGCCCTAGAAATAGTAGAAGCATTGCTGGTCATCTTCTAAAATTCTATAGATACTGGAACAGTTCCCATGGATTGGAGGGTAGCTAATGTAACCCCACTATTTAAAAAAGGTGGTAAAGAGAAAACGGGGAATTATAGACCGGTAAAGCTGACATCAGTAGTGGGGAAAATGCTAGAGTCCATTATAAAAGATGTAATAGCAGGGCACTTGGAAAACAGTGACAGGATCGGACAAAGTCAACATGGATTTACAAAAGGTAAATCATGCTTGACTAATCTACTGGAATTTTTTGAGGATGTAACTGGTAGAATAGATAAGGGAGAACCAGTGGATGTGGTGTATTTGGACTTTCAGAAGGCTTTCGATAAGGTCCCGCATAAGAGATTGGCGTGCAAAGTTAAAGCAAATGGGATTGGGGTTAAGGCATTGACTTGGATAGAGAACTGGTTGGCAGACAGGAAGCAAAGAGTTGGAATAAATGGGTCTTTTTCCAAGTGGCAGGCAGTGACTAGTGGGGTACCGCAGGGGTCGGTGCTAGAACCCCAACTATTCACAATATATATTAATGATCTAGACGAGTGAACTAGATGTAATATCTCCAAGTTTGCAGATGACACAAAGCTGGGTGGGCGTGTGTGCTGTGAGGAGGATGCAGAGAAACTCCAGGATGATTTGGACAGGTTGGGTGATTGGGCAGAAACATGGCAAATGCACTATAATGTGGATAAATGTGAGGTTATCCACTTTGGTGGCAAAAACAGGAAGGCAGATTATTATTTGAATGGCAATAGATTGGGAGAAGGGGAAGTGCAAAGAGACCTGGGTGTTCTTGTGCACCAGTCGCTGAAGGTAAGCATGCAGGTGCAGCAGGCGGTTAAGAAGGCAAATGGTATGTTGGCCTTCGTAGCAAGAGGGTTCGAGTACAAGAACAAGGATGTCTTGCTGCAGTTGTACAGGGTCTTGGTGAGACCACACCTTGAGTATTGTGTGCAGTTTTGGTCGCCTTTTCTGAGGAAGGACGTTCTTGCCATGGAGGGAGTGCAGCGAAGATTCACCAGGCTGATACCTGGGATGGCAGGAATGATGTATGAGGAGAGATTGTGTCAATTGGGCTTACACTCACTGGAGTTTAGAAGATTGAGAGGGGATCTCATCGAAACCTATAAAATTCTGTCAGGTCTGGACAGACTAGATGCAGAAAGGATGTTTCTGATGGCCGGGGAGTCCAGAACCAGGGGTCATAGTCTAAGGATAAGGGGTAAGCCATTTAGGACTGAAATGAGGAGGAATTTCTTCACCCAGAGAGTGGTGAACCTGTGGAATTCTCTACAACAGAAGGCAGTAGAGGCCAATTCATTAAATATATTCAAGAAGGAGTTGGATATATTTCTTAAGGCTAAATGGATCAAGGGATATGGGGAGAAGGCAGGGACAGGGTACTGAATTTGGATGATCAGCCATGATCTCATTGAATGGCGGAGCAGGCTCGAAGGGCCGAATGGCCTACTCCTGCTCCTATCTTCTATGTTTCTATGTTTCTATGATGTTGGTTGAGGGATAAATGTTGACCAGGACACCAGGGAGAACACCCCTGCTCTTCTTCGGAATAGTGCCATGGAATCTTTTACATCCACCTGAGAGGGCAAACAGGGCCATGGATTAATGTCACATCTGAAAGACAGTATTTCTGACAGTGCACCACTCCCGCAGTATTGCACTGGAGTGTTAGCCTAGAATATGTACTCAATTCTCTGGCATGGAACTTGAACCCACAACCTTCTGACTCGGAGGTGAGAGTGCTACCACTGAGCCATGATTGACACCTAAGTAACCAACATACCTTTATTTTAAAAACACAGGAAGTCTCCAGTTAACAACTGCCTCACAATTGTTAGCAGTCGCATCCAGAATCTCATCACTGAAATAATCGCACTTTAACAAGGTGCGAAGAACTGATTGAAACTGCTTGAAGACCCAATTTTGCCTGAAATTAGCAGAGCCTTTTAAACCACTAAGTATAGGGCAAGCATGTATTGAACTGCCTGAAATGGTTGGTGCGCTTAATACATTCTAAGCGGCACCTTTGTAATTGACTCCTATGACAAATGGTTAGCGCTATTTTCCCAATATAGGCAGCTGTTCGTGATTAGCGTGGACAGTGTTAGCGGTGGGGTCTGTACTTTTGAAGTGCAGTAACTGTTCAATATGTTGGCAAATGTGGCAGCCATTCTGCACCAACAATGCCCAAAAGCAGCAATAAGATAAATATTGAAAATAAATACTTATTTATCTGTTGTATTGTCGAGGGGGGATTGTTGACCAGGATGTGAGGAGAACTCCCTGTTCTTCTTCAATGCCCACAAGATCCATAAGATGGGCCTTAATTTAACAGCTCATCTGAAAGACGTCACCTCCAAGAATACAGCACTCCCTCAGTACTGCATTGGAGTGTCAGTCTAGATTATGACCTTAAACCTTGATATGGGGCTCAAATTTACAACCTTGTGACCCAGAGGCAAGAGTGCTACCAACTGAGCTTAGCTGACACACGGCTTGTCAGTAGGTTAGGAATGGAGGCCAGGGGCATGTATGATTATTTCAGACTCTGCTCTCTTAATCTTTTCTGACACATGTTTTAAATTCTATTTGCTTTGTTCAAATTTGCCTGTTGTCAATATTAGGCCTAATTTCATTAGCTCCATTATTCTAATTGATAGAGGAAATGGAAGCGATTCCTTCCAATGGTTACTGTTGTCCATTAAATCCTGAAGTGAAACACATAAAAATAAACTTTTTTTTGGCTTATGTTAAATTGCTGGATGAGTAAGTTTAAACTTGAATACCACTTTAAATTCAGGGATAGAAATGATTTATATTTTTTTCGATTGTAACTGGGGGAAGAGGATCACTCAGAAACTTCTCTTACAGAATAATGACTTCTTATCATTGATTTAGAATAAGTTCATTCAAAGTCTGCTTCAACATTGGTGACGCAATCAGTCCCAGTGCCCACAATGTGTAAAGACCACTGGAGGGACGAGGTTGAATGTGAACCATTGGACGCTAAATGAAATCATTACTAATTGCATTTAGACAGCACTGTGTCAGGATTCATCCATTCTTTATAAGTGAAATTGGTAAATTTGATCAACCATCAAGGGGTACACCTAGATAATACATTTTCCTTTAAATCACCTTATGCAAATTAATCAGCAAAATTAGTTTCCTTTAGGCATACTAACAATTTCCTTGAACAAAAAGATAGCTCAGACTCCAGACAGCACTCAAACTCACATTGTTCCAACTATGTAGGCCTGGTCTGTAAGGAACATCAACTGTGAGACACAGTCGAATCCAAGCACTGCTAAATTTGACTGTTCTGGTTGGACCAGGATTACGCCAGGTGGAACGTGTGTTTGGATAAATATGCAGGGTCTGGTTCAGATTCTCAGGGGTCGATTTTCTGGCAGCCGTCGGGCGGCTTTTCATGCGGCCGGGGGCCGAAAATCGCCATAAAGGCGGGTCGCAACCCCACCCCACCTGATTCCCCGCCCCGTCCGACTTTCGGACCGCCATTTCTCTCCGACCCGCTTCAGTCCCGCCCGCTGCTGGTGGGACTGGTCGTCGGAACACTAATGACCAATTATTACCTTGTTGAAGTAGATTTTCCGGGGCTGTTGCGAATTTGGGGCTTTCCCCACGTGAAACACGCCTGCGGGGAACCCCGCTGATGAGACCTGGCGTGAAAACAGTTGGCTTGCTTGCTTGCAGCTGCAGGTCAATGAGGACTGAAGAGATTTAAACAGGCAGCATTTGCAGGCTGCAGGACCTTGTTGATGAAGGCTTGGGGGAACTTTTTGAAGGCTTAGGAACAGCTGTAGAAAGTTGGAGCCTCACACACTTCTCCAGTGTGAGCTCCTGGGGAGCCCCTCTCACCACCCTAACTCAGCGCCTCCTCAACGGAGGCATCTGCCAGAAGCATGGGAGGCCTTTGGTACCTTCCCTTCCTGGCATTAGAGGATCTCCAACAGCAGAGGAGGCTGGAGCAACTCCAGCAGCAGCATCACCAGCAGGAGCGGCAGGCTGCGGCTCACCCACCTGAGGCAGCACAGGCCAGAAGGGGCCAGCGCATGGAAGGCCGTCGGCGCAGGAGATACCCCCCAAACAGGGTGTACAGACACAGGGTCAGCTACCTCAACATGACTGAGCAGCAGTGCCAGAGGCGGCTCCGACTTTCGCGAGAGGTTGTGAGTGACATCTGCGCAATGCTGCAGCAAGACCTGGAGCCCAGAGCAACAGGGCCACACTACTTGCCAGTGGCCATCAAAGTCACCACCGCACTCAACTTTTATGCCTCAGGCTCCTTCCAGGGATCAGCAGCAGACATCAACGGCATCTCCCAGGCAGCTGCACACACATGCATCACGCAGGTAACCGATGCCCTCTTTGCCCTCGCGCACAATCACATCCATTTCACCAGGGATCGCGCAAGTGTGAGGGCGCGAGCGCGTGGATTCGCTCAGCTGGCAGACTTTCCAGGGGTGCAGGGCGTCATTGACTGCACACATGTGGCCCTTAGGGCACCCCACCGCAATCCAGGAGTTATGGTCAACCGCAAGGGCTTCCACTCCCTTAACGTTAAGCTGGTGTGTGACCACAAGAAGGTGATTTTGCATGTTTGTGCCAGGTTCCCTGGCAGCTGCCATGACTCCTTCATACTGCGCCAGTCTACTGTGCCTCCGCTATTCAGTCCGCCAAACAAACTTCAAGGATGGCTACTTGGAGACAAGGGATATGCCCTGCAGTCTTGGTTAATGACGCCGTTGAGGAGACCAGCCAGCGAAGCTGAGGAGCGCTACAACTCCAGCCACATTACCACCAGATGCATTATCGAGCAAACCATTGGATTGCTGAAGATGTGCTTCAGATGCTCGATAGATCAGGTGAAGCCCTACAGTACTCATCAGCCAGGGTCTCCAAAATCGTTGTGGTATGCTGTGTGCTTCACAACATGGCACAGCGTCGTGGCTTGCCGATTCCGCAGGACCAAGAGGCTCCTCACAGAGCCGCCTCGGATGAGGATGATGCTGAGGATGATGCTGAGGAGGAGGAGGAGGTCAGAAACGAGCATCCTGCAGAGGCCCGCCAACCAGCGGCACCAGTGCGCGAGAACATTGCTGGGTGGAATGCAATGAACGCACTCATCCTGGGCAAATTTGCGTAGTCTGGTACATCAAACACTGCAGCCTCACTGCTTCTGAACTGACCATGGACAGTGGCCCATGCCTGCACTTTCCAACAACTTTGACCAGCTTGCAGTCATCTGCAAGTTATCCTAAGGCCTCTATGTGACATCCCCATTCGCCAAATGACAGACGCCATAACTGCAGCAGCTGGCACCAGATTTTTTATGTACAGGAGATGATGGCATTAAAACTATTTACAAGACTGGATGGTGGAATAGTTATGTGAATGTGAGCATAGAGACGGAATGGGTAAGGGTGCATGGATGTGACTGTGAAGTGGGATGTGGAAGAAGAGTCCTGAATTTAAACAAGGGGAATTATGATGCCATGAGACGGGAACTGAGTAGGTCTGATTGGACAACGTTCCTGGGAGGACTGGAGGTAGATAAACAATGGCAAACATTTAAAGATAGAATGACAAAATTGCAAAAATTGTTTATACCAATCTGGCATAAAAGGAAATCTAAAAAGGTGACTCAACCGTGGATAACAGGGGAAATTAGAGACAGCATAAAATCCAAAGATAGGGCGTATAAAATAGCCAAAAAAAGCGCCAGAGCGGAAGATTGGGAACAGTTTAAGATAGAGCAAAGGAGGGCAAAGGGCATAATCAAGAGGGGCAAAATAGCTTACGAAAACAAGCTGGCGGAAAATATAAAAACTAACTCCAAAAGCTTTTATAAGTATATCAAAAGGAAAAGACTGGTGAAAACCAAAGTTGGTCCATTGCAGTCAGATACGGGGGAATATATAATGGGAAATAAGGAAATGGCAGATCAGCTAAATGCATACTTTGGGTCAGTCTTTACGAAGGAAGACACAAAAAACCTCCCTGGGATATCGGGAAAAATAGGGACATTGGCAAAGGAGGAACTGACGCAAATCAATATCTCTAAGGATATGGTGTTAAGGAAGCTAAAGGGATTGAAGGTGGACAAATCCCCAGGGCCTGATAACATGCATCCTAGGGTACTGAAGGAGGTGGCCCTAGAGATAGCGGATGCACTAAGGATGATTTTTCAGAATTCATTAGACTCGGGAACAGTGCCGATGGATTGGAGGGTAGCTAACGTTACCCCACTATTCAAAAAGGGGGGTAGGGAAAAAGCAGGTAATTACAGACCTGTAAGCCTTACATCAGTTGTGGGCAAAATGCTGGAGTCCATCATTAAGGATGAAATAGCGGAGCACTTAGCAAATGGGGACAGGATAGGACAGAGTCAACATGGATTTACAAAGGGTAAATCGTGCTTGACTAATCTATTGGAATTTTTTGAGGGAGTAACTGGTAGAATAGATGGGGGAGAGCCAGTAGATGTGGTGTACCTGGACTTCCAAAAGGCCTTCGATAAGGTCCCACATAAAAGATTAGCATGGAAAATTGAGGCTCATGGGATAAAGGGGAAAGTTTTGGCGTGGATAGGGAACTGGCTGTCAGATAGAAAACAGAGAGTTGGAATAAACGGCTCATTTTCTGAATGGCAGGCAGTAACAAGTGGGGTACCACAGGGATCTGTCCTGGGCCCCCAGCTGTTCACAATTTACATTAATGACCTGGATCAGGGAGTCGGATGCAGCATTTCCAAATTTGCAGACGACACTAAACTAGGAGGGGGGGTGGGCTCAGAGGAAGGGACCAGGAAGCTCCAGAGCGATTTGGACAGACTGGGCGATTGGGCGGATAAATGGCAGATGCACTATAATGTGGACAAGTGCGAAGTTATCCACCTTGGGTGCAGGAACGGGAGGGCAAATTATTATTTAAATGGCAATAGATTGGGAGAGGGGGAAGTACAGAGAGACCTGGGTGTTCTTGTACACCAGTCACTGAAGGCGAGCATGCAGGTGCAACAGGCGGTCAAGAAGGCAAACGGTATGCTGGCCTTCATAGCAAAAGGGTTAGAATACAGGAACAGGGATACCTTGCTGCAGCTGTACAGGGCACTGGTGAGACCACACCTCGAGTACTGTGTACAGTTTTGGTCGCCTCATCTGAGGAAGGATGTTCTTGCCATGGAGGGGGTGCAGCGGCGATTCACCAGGCTGATACCAGGAATGGCGGGAATGACCTATGAGGAGAGACTATGTAGTTTAGGGATGTACACACTGGAGTTTAGAAGATTGAGAGGGGACCTCATAGAAGTGTATAAAATTCTGACAGGTCTAGACAGACTGGATGCAGAAGGAATGTTTCCCTTGGCGGGTGAGAACAGAACTAGAGGACATAATTTAAGGATAAGGGCTAAACCATTTAGGACAGAGATGAGGGGGAATTTCTTCACTCAGAGAGTGGTGAACCTGTGGAACTCATTGCCACAGAGGGCAGTGTATGCCAGCTCATTAAATATATTTAAGAGGGAATTAGATATATTTCTACGGGCAAAAGGGGTTAAGGGTTACGGAGAGAAGGCGGGGACGGGATACTGAATTAAAGGATCAGCCATGATCTCATTAAATGGCGGAGCAGGCACGAAGGGCCGAATGGCCTACTCCTGCTCCTATCTTCTATGTATCTATGTATCTATGTAAGAGATTGCTGAAGCTGAGTGCTGTTGGGGAAAGGCAATGGGGATCAGGTTGAGGGTGATGGAAACTTCATACTTGCTTTTCCTGTGCGGTGAAGGTCATGGAAGCGCTTCCTGCATTGCAGCCAGGTGCGACGGGTGACACCCAGAGAGTTTACCTCTGCTGCCACCTCCATCCAGGCAGCCGTGGACTCTTTGGGAGGCCTCTTCCTCCCTGAGCAAGGGTAGAGGACCTCCCTGTGGGCCCTTACCCCATCCACCAAGGTCTGCAATGACGTCTCGTTGAATTTGGCTGCAGCTCGGCCTCTGCCGCTGACAGCAGCTGGTGCAGGCTCCTCTGCCATTGCGCAAGAGTGGTTGAGAAGCCTGCAGAGGTGGAGAAGCTTGCTGGACACTTTGAAAGCACCACGAATGATGACATCATACTGTGGGGATTTCTGACTCGAATTGGACAATTAGCACGGCTTCCCACATGCTGGGAATTAATTGGCCACTTGAGGGAAAATTGCGTGGAGCTGGCTGACACTTTTTTATGTGTGTCAGAAACCCCACATTTGGGGAAACCCGACCATTTCCCACACAAGCCGAAAATCGGGGCCTAATTATCTGAATCCTAATCTACAGTCCATTTTTAAGTTGCTTAGATGGGATTTATATTAGGATCAGGAAATATTTATTTGAAATTTACCATAGTACTGAATAAAATCAGTTGAAGAACAATGTAGCCTTTTTAGGCTAACCATGCTTAGTTGCTTCACCCCTGCTCTCTGACAGCTAGCTGCCTGTCACTCAGTACTGGAGAGGCACCCTAGACACTTGGCTAGTGCCAGCTTATGAGCTTGTTTCACCTCAAGTGAATTCATCACGTGAAGTAAGCTAAATACACTGCTTTGGGTTCATTATTTGAATGCCTGAATTTGGACCAGTGTGGACATAAGAAGTTTGAATTAAAATATATAATGCACATGCATGGTAAAAAGGATGGAATGCCTCTCTTCACACACATTGCATTTTCCATATCCTGCTGCAAGTATCCCCACAGCCATAGTGGGTGGCAGGCAATTATTCATTTTCCCATATATCTAGGTTATAAATGTGGAGCATTTCCTTTTCTAAATTTAGAAACCTTTTATCCTTGATACTTTATTGGGAAAAAAAGTACACGGCATTATGGTGGGTAAGCCATTGATTGATCCCTATTACTTAAGTGTATACAGCCTTGCAATGAGTAGATGTCCATCTGGTCTTTGGAAAGTGGGTGAAAATGGAGAGTATGCATTTGGGATTTGTCCTAGTAGCTTTCTGGAAGGGAGGGGTTGTGCTGCCTCGTGAGGGGCTTGACAGGGTAGATGGTGGGAGGATGTTTCCCCTGACTGGGGAGTCTAGAACTAGGGGTCGCAGTCTTAAAATAAGGGGTCGGCTATTTAGGACTGAGATGAAAAGAAATGTCTTCATTCAAAGGGTTGTAAATCTTTGGAATTCTCTACCCCAGAGGGCTACGGATGCTCACTCGTTGAGTATACTCAAAACAGAGATTGATAGATTTTTGGATACTAAGGGAATAAAGGGATATTGGGATAGTGTGGGAAGGTGGAGTTGAGGTAGAATATCAGCCATGATCTTATTGAATGGCGGAGCAGGCTTGAAGGGGCGAATGCCTACTCCTGCTCCTATTTCTTTTGTTCTTATGTTTTATGATGCGTAAACATCCATGAAATCCCTAATAGTCTAGCATGGAATAGGGTATGTAACCTCATGATATACTCATAGACATTGGATCCAAAATTTATTTGATCTTTCTCAATTCCTTAGCTTAGGTAAAACTATTTTGTTAGAACAGGTGCTAAGGAGTTCCTAGTGCAAAAATCAAATTAACTGCAATTTTTACTCATGCTCCTTGGCATAAATGAAACTATTCTAGAGCTTATAAAATAGTTTAATTCTCATCAATGAAAGGGTAACTTCGGCCATTTTGACCTACGTGTGTGTTTTATAATTTGAATGTTAGATTTAGAGGACTTAAGTTTTTAACTTTCAGAACACAAATACTCATCCATTTTAAGTCCTTTAGCTAGTAGAAATCTGCACTGTATTTTAACTAATGGCTTAATGGGTAAGTACAGTTGCTGGTTGGTAACAAGCGATACCAGTCAGAAAAGTCCCTGATAAATGCATATCTATCTGTAGCTGTGATAGGATTCTGCATTTAGCCTCAATATCCCTGGGCTAGGAATGGAAAAATCAGCCAGGGTTGCCACTATAGATCATATTCCAATGACTCCTGTTGCAATGACTGTAATGCTGAAATTTTTTCACATTTCAAGCTCCACCTTCAAACTTAAAGTACAATAACATCAACAACGTGAAATTTTTTAAGCGGGCTGCAGAAAGAAAAAAAGAATTTCATTTATTTAGTACTTTTCAGACTGTTGAGGGTAAGAAGAGTAATGCACAATGGTGGCAGTCACAGAAGTTATCTTTGGTGGCTTTAACTAAGTGGTCTTGGTGCAGTGGGTGAGGCAGAAACTGGATTGAAGGAACATGAAGAGGGATGAGCATGAAGCTGAATCGCGACAACAAGTTCAAGGACCTTTTGAAAGGAAAGTGATATTAGATATAGGGCACTGGTTTGAGAGTCTGGAGGAATGAAGGCCCAAGTTATCTTTGTGGGGTAAGAGAAGCACTCCTGCTCCTCCTGGCCCACAAGGAACCTTTAACATTTTTTTTTAAAAGTCACTTCCCTGGGCCTGGAATCTTGCTGCTTTTGTTGGCGGGCCAAAGACCGCATTTGGGTCCACAGTTAAAATGGCGTGCGGATCCCGATTACATCATCGGTATGCAACACTGCCATTTAACTTAGACATCCGCAGGAACATACCGGGAACACAGTGTGAACTTCTCTCCCCAACCACCCCCCCCACCCTCCAATCCCCATGCCCGACGTTAAAATGGGCCCTTAAATTCCACCACACATATTGTATAAACCAAATAAAAACCAGCTCATTTACACTAAATAAACCGACCCTGATGGAGCCACTCTAACTCGCCGATACTGTGAATCTAGGAGTGACCCTGCCTCTATATCATTCTCTTTTCTTAACCAAGATTTACCAGCACAACGCATTCACGCGAGTGATCACAATTCTCAGGTGGGAAGGCGGAAGGCCACGATCACAATCTCGCATCTCGCTGAATGTGAGAGAGTTGGTAGGTCTGAATATAAGCTGGGCTGGGACATTGATGTTGATAGTCTCTCATAGTTGGTGGATAATAGACTGGTAACTTTGTTATTAATTCTAAGCATATCAGATTAATAATTAATATATTTTCTATCAACAAAGGCACACCAGCTAGGAAGTTGTCTTTGTAATGGTGTGTAGGAAGCCACGCAACTACATGTTCTTACTGATGCAACTTTCTTGATGGAAAGAAAGCTAGTAGGATTTCTCACAAAATTCTAAACTTTTGAGATTTTTTTTTCTATTAAGCAGAACACATCAGCAAGGAAGTTCCATTGGATAGTTTTTAAGTTCTACTGGGCTCAGTGGGATACCTGAAGGCAGTCCCAGCAGACCTGCCAAGTGATGCAAAATTTCTCATTGATTGAGGTTAATGAGCCTGCTGGTGACCATTTTAAGGGCCCACTACTAAATGGTTTCCCAGGCCCTTGATCAGCACCCTACATGTTCCTAATTAGATGTCACTTCCTTGCTGGAGAATACTCTGACATAATTACAAGGGTGTAAAAATACAGGCTGTTAATAAGGACTATTATGATGCCTAAGTGTCTATTGTCCTTATGGATTTTACAATTATATAATGCATAAACATTTCCATTATTATTATAGCTTTAATAGAGCAAGTTTCCATGGAAATGAATAGGGAGGTAGAAATGGCTTTTGAACAACAGAACACCTAAACAGAGTAAATATTTTGCTGGTGTACTCAGGGCAAGTGAATTTACTCATGATAAGATATGTTTTGCTCCTGGTACAAAGGAAAGCTTTGTTTACCCTATTTTTTCCATCCTCTCCCCTCCATAAGGATATCCAGTAGGAAACCAATGTGTGGATTTATGGGAGGAGGCGCTACAGCTAAACAAGAGAATGCATAATAGGGCAGTTTCCCACCACTCAATAGCAAATAGCTGTGTGCACATAAAATCACATGACATTGGCATTATCCATGTGTACTTGTGGTTTTTTTTTTGTTTTGTTTTAAACAGAGCCTAATCTACTTTAGGTAGGAGTCCATAGAATTAGTCATATTTTGCAAAATGGAGACTATTTTTCAAACAAGAGGGATGGTGCAATACCTTAAGGGAGCTATTTGCATTCATTCCTCCCACAGGCAAGAGTTAAAATGGCTACCGCGGGTATAGGGATGCACACTCAATCCTTTTTACCTCATTTTATTATTAAATTTGCCTCTTTTGGTGTGTAGCATAAGTAAGGACAATTGCAAACTTCCCTGTAGTGGAAAATTGGGGACCATTTGTACCTGCTTTTCACAGCAATTTTTGCCCTTGCATTCTTTAAGGGAAAAACAGAACCTCTTTGTTTATACATTTAATGCAGCAGGCCACAGTGTTTCTTATACTGAGGTTACCGTGCTGCTTTGACTATGAGAATAAATCCTAAAGCCTGCAACCTATTTTGTACTGCAAGCTATGACTGAACCTTGTGAAACATTTTCAGTACTTCTCGACTCCTTCTATTTTCAATGTAGTTGCTTGAGTGCTTGTCAATGGTGCATGTAGTTCACTAAAGTGGCTATTTCCTTATAATCCAGTGAGTCCAGTTACAATGTTTGTTCAGGTATTAAGGAAGAATTGTCATTTGTGCTCGAGCCCCTAATTACCCAATTTGTTATATAAATTGTAACTTTTCCCGTTTTGTGTCGATGACAGAATCATTTAGAGGGCGTTTGAAGTGTAGACGCTAAAAAAAATTGATTCCATACTCTTAGTCTTTGGTTGAGTTTCTTAATAGTCCCTAGAGTGAAAGCAAGACAAGTTCATTGCAGGTTTCCGCAAAAGTTATTTTTTACCATCTGCTTGTATGAGGATGTAGTTGTGTACGTTAAAACAGCAGAGTCCAGCACCCTTTGGGGCTGACTCTGCCTTGCTGCTTCCCTCTGCTTGGAGCCAATCACAATATGTCAGGAACCTTGGACATTTCCTATTCCAACACCCCTAATAATTCTTTTCCTCAGCTGTCGAGGGCTGTTTTCTTTAGGAAGTCAACAATGAGTGGGTCAAGGCTGGCCTGGAATCTGCCCTGTTTGAGAATAAAAAGCCCCTCCCCCATACACCTTTGCAACACTGATATGTGGAGGTCACATCCGCCAAATCACACACTTGTGACCCTACCATGGAACACAACGATATAACCCTTATTGTGCGGCTCTGTGTCTGTTTCGATTCCAACGCTCACCTTGTTGATTTATTCTTAGCAGAAGCTATATGCCTTCACTACATGTTTTGATTTCAGTAATTAACTGTGAACAAGGGAAAAGTGTAAACCCGATCACAAAACAGCCCTTATCCTCTGTCGTGCAATAAGAGTTGTTTTGATTTTTCGAAGTGCAAGGCATTTGCTAAAAAACACACTTATCGCAGCACAGGCTGCTGACAGCTGTATGAAACTAGAGCATAAAAGCTCGTTTATGTCTTTAATGACCCACATAATGATGGAGCAAGTAAGTTATTCACAGTAACATACCATGGAATAATCTGAATACCCTAATGTATGGTGCCGGTAGATTAAGAAACATCTGTTCTTACCTTGAAAGTAATGTGTTCTTAGTAGCTCTTCGGTTACACTTACTGCAGTTGGAAAGTTTTAATCCAATCAGAAAGAACAATGCTTTGAACTGGTTTTACAAAACTGAAAAGTGATGCATTTTAACTCCTAACAAACTGCTTATGCGAAACAGCTCATATTGAAATGTAATTTTAACACAAAGCACATATATTTCTTGCTAATTTTAAAAAGATAATTTCACTGTACTTTCTACACAAGTGTTAGTTATTGCATCCTGTTACTGAATAAAATGGTAGGAATTTTTGTTTCTTTATAAGTTTGCTGTCATGAAGGCTTATTAATTAACTTAGTGTGTTTGTATGCTAGTTCGACTTACTGATAGCATTTCGCAGATAGCAAGAGCGATTTCTAATTCTGGTATAGATTCTGGCAAAGATGCAATTCTTTTTGAATTTTTAAGATTTGAGCTATGCCTTTTTATTTATCGATTTTCTTTGTTCCCATTTTGAAAAAACTAGGACTAGGCCATTGTATGACAGCAAACTTGCACCAATTAAGGAATCAGGTCAGGTGAGTGCCCTTGAAAGCACTGCTGAGATCAGGAAGTATGTAGAGGGAAGTCTGAGAGTAAAAATCTGTAGAGAAGGTTGAAAGTAGAAATGTGTCAGGGAAAGGTTTAGAATGGGCAGTGTATAGGGGGAAGGCTGACAGTGGGCCATCTATAGAGAGAAGTGCAGAATGTAGAGGGACAGCTGGAAAGGAAGGTTTAAAGTGGAAATCTCTAGAGAGAAAATGGAAATGTGTCATGGGAGTGCTTAAAGTGGGCAATGTATACAGATTGAGAGCAGGAAATGTGTAGAGGGAAGGTTGAGAGTGAGAGATGTAGAGGGAGGTTGAAAGTGGAAATGCTTAGAGTGAAGTCTAACTGTGAAAAATGTGTGGAGGACAGGCTGAGAGTGGGGCATGTCTCAGGGAAGGCTGAGAGTGGGAAATGTTGAGAGGAAAGCCTGAGAATGTGGATATATAGAAGAAATCTGAGTGTACAACATGCATAGTGGGAAAGGTGAGTCAGAAATGTTTGGGGTTGAGAGTGGAAAATGTGCAGAAGAAATTTGAGTATGTGACACGAATAGAGGGAAGGCAGAGAGCGGACAATATGCAGTGAGAAGATAGATAGTAGAAATGTGTGGAGGGAAGGCTGAGAATGGAAATGTGTAGAAACAAAGCCAAAAGTGGGAAATCTGTAGTGGTAAGTAATGCTGAGTGAAGGCTGAAAGTGGAAAAGGTAGAGAGGAGATGTTGAGAGTGGACATGTGCAGAGCAATGGCCGAGAGTGGGAGAAGTATAGATTTAAGATCTTCCTCTGTTAAACTGGCAGACAATGGGATGTCATATGGACGCATTAAGCATTTGCCTGTTAATATCTCCAACAATAATGATTAGGCTTCTACGTCCAGTCTCCAGCCATATAATGAGAAGAATGTGCCCAGGCAGACATGATTGGAACTGGTTGTTTAGCACTTAAACCTCAGAGGCTGTGCAGAGAAGCAGAAATTCCCACATCCCATTCATTAGTTCACCAATTGACTCTGGAGCCAATCATCAATTTGAAATGTTTTTAATTTAGAATTTTTTATTTTATTAGCGTGAGGGTTGACTTTGCTGGCAAAGCACAAGATCCCAAGAGAATTAGAGATGAGGAAAACCCCTAAAGTCTCCCTATTGCAGCATTTAATTGGTTCTTAAGTAAATCCAGGGTTTTTGCCTCCACTACTCTACCTGGAAGCCCATTACATGTATTGCTCACTCTTTGTGTGACAAACCTCCTGATAACAGTCCAAAATTTGTCTTTTTCTAATTGGAAATTATGTCGCACTCACGCAATTTAATTGAAAGTATTTTTCCAGATTTACCTTTTCCATACAGTTTAGTATCAGCTACCTCTATCAGGTTGCCTCTCAGGCACCTTCTTTCTAGGCCTAAAAGCTTAAGTTTCACCAATCTTTCCTGATAACTCATACCCCTGACATTAGGGATCAACCTCATGGCTCTTCTCTGCATTGCTTCCAGTGCTTGAATGTCACTTTTGTGTCTCAGTGGCCACGAATGGAGACAGTACTCAAGGGGCTGGATTTTGTCAGCCCCGAGGAGGTGGGCATGGAGGTGAGACTGCCGGTAAAGTTGCAGAATTTGGGGGTGGGTGGCAAACCCGCCCCCAACCCACCTCCGTGCCCTCTTGCCAGGAAGCGGGAAGCCGTCCTGCTCCTGGTCCCGTCTCCTCAAGGCAGGAAAGGGATGAATTCCTATTAACTGCCTGTTAACAGGTAGTTAACAGGCAGAAAATAGGATTAGCCACATTTTTCCATCCAAAGTGCAGGCTTCCCAACCTCTGGGAACCCCGCCATGGTGTAGGAGACGAGTAGGAGGTCTGCGGGGGTTGGAGGGTCTGAAAGTGCAATGTAGAGGTGAGTGATGGGTGCAAGTGTGGAGTGTAAAATGTTAGAAAATGTTCACTTACCTTAGTTTCTGGCTGCAACCTTCAGCCGCTGTGTAGCCGGAGTCCCGACATCTCCATTGTAGATATCACAGACTGGCTGTTGGATCCTCCGAACCAACAGCCAGGTGATTTCTGCAAAGTTGAAAGGTTTGATGAGTCCTGAACACAAGGACTCATCAAACTACACAGAATGTCAGCGTTTGACAGCTTCACAGGGCTATCAAACGGTGACATTTCTTCTTTCAAAAAAGCTTGACAGATGGCACGCCATACGTTGACGTGCTCTGTCACTGACTTCCCCCTAATTGGCCTGCTGAGCCCGCTGGGCGGATTTAACAAGGCCAATCAGGGGAAAATCCCGCTGGTTGGCCAGAAGCTGATGGAGGTGGGATTGAAAGCCGGCAAGCAACAGTCCCGCCTCCAAAAGCTTCCCATTGACAAAATCCAGCCCAAGGTGTTTCTGACCAGAGCACTGTGCAGTTTGGTCATCTCCATCTAACTTGTATTCTACTATTTTGGCTATATAATTCCACATTGTATTGGCTTCGTTGTTTGTTTCTCTCATTGGTTGAACATGATGAACGTTGAGTTTACTAAGATGTATAGGTCTCTTTTAACTTCACCCTTAGCTATTCCAGCATTTTTTATTATGTGTGTTGCCTATTTTTCCTTCCTACATAAAGTATTTTACATTTGCCTACATTAAACTTCACCTGCCATTCTTCTGCCCACTTACTTATTCTGTAATTAAACTGCCACTGCTGAAATCACTGCCCCCCCTATTTGGTATGGTACAGCATCATGTACAATAAGCATTGACTCACTAGTCACAAGTCACAGTTGCTCCACACAAGTATCTGCAAGGAGAGATAGATAAACCAGCACCACCTTCACATCATTGCAACTACTTTTGAATGCAAATATTCTGCAGGAGAAGGCAGGCACTGCTAATGTTGTGGGGTGTCATAATGCTGCAGTAAGGAATGAAAGTCATATATTCTGCAGGAGAAGGCAAGCCATTGCTACAGAAGGAGGACCTGCTGCAGTTCAGGAAGTCACCCTATTTGAGGAAAGAATAATAGAACTCCAGCAAAGCAACTTGAGAGAGGCAGTCGGAGATGTTGAAGTGGGTTGCTATTTCCCCATTAAGGTTAAGGGTTCATTGTTCTCTTTTCTTTCTTTCTTCCTAGTCCTGAGCAATGTGTCTTAAAATATCAACTTTTAGGCCCTTCCCATGCAGTGATGATGAAGTCCATGAGTGCATGTTTACCGAACAAAGATTTGCCTTTAAAGTTGCCCTTTATATCTTCACAGGAATAGCAGAGCAATTAGAGGCCAAACCATCCACAGAACTGGCAGTTCATCACCATGCCGAGACCTGGCATGCAGCTGCCTAGTTACATCCATTCTGGGGGTGCGGTGGGGAGGGAGAGGTAGAATCATTCAACACTGGAGATCAGGAACAGGAGTGGCAGAGAGGCCACGAGAAGGGGAAGGTTGAAAAAGATCTTGGATGTTGGTGCTCTCTCTCCAGAAACCTCCAACTCCATCATTATCAGCCCCTCCACTCACAGAAGCCTGAAAGCAGGCAAGGCCAGGCTGTTTCCACAGCAGCAGCTGAGTTACAGCCTGAAGCTGGCCCGTTTGGTGTGCAAGCTCACAGAGATCACAAACCATTGCGGGTCCCGGACCCTGACGGCGACACATAGTTGCCATTTTCCTGCCGTGTTCCTTCTACAGTGGAACCACTTAGATGAAGCATCAGACTACTTAGCGGAGCACAAAAGACAGCTACTGTTAGAAAGAGGAGGCACCATTTTGGAAAGAATTAGGTTGGCAATCACAACTGGATGTGTGTGCAATAAATGTGTTGGTTTCAGATCATGCTTTGTGCAAAGACCTTTTGTTGTTTCTGAGAGTTGAGGTTTCTGCAGTGGAAAGATGGAGATAAGAAGTGTGGATGAATTTAGAGTAGATTTTTCATGGATGTCTTTATTCCAGTGGAAGATCAAGAGGAAGGGATGGAGCACAGGCGTCGTATTGGATGAGATGATCAGAAGAAGGATGAGATTTCTTCTGATGCCCTGTGGTTGTCTGGAGTCTCTTTGTCACCTACAAAATCTGACTGATCTTGCTTCTCCAGGTGGATGCCCCTGTTAATGGCTAGCTGGTGGAGCACACAGAAGCCCACTCTAATCCCAGATACTTTCCCTGGATTATATTGAAGGACACCTCTAGCATGATCTAGGCATTGGAATGTTTGCTTCAGAAGTCCAATGGTGTTCTTAGTGGCCATTCTAGTGGCAGCATTAGTTTCATCTGCTCTGCATTATTAGATGGAGTCCGCATTAACCACAGCAAAAGAGGGTGTAGCCAAGGTCCCCAAGCAGCCAGCCCTTCAATCCTTGCCCTTATTCAAACAAGGGTGAAATGGTAGATTGCCTGAGGATGCAGGCATCATGCAAGCTACCAGGGAACTTAGTATTACCTTCATAATTCTGTGCTGGTGATCGCACGATAACTGGACATTCATTTCAAATCATGTAGGGGCATTGTTTTCCATGGGAGCCTACGTGGGTCCCCTCAATAACATCCTGCATGTGCTTGCAGCTTCCTGGCATCCATAGAAAACACGATGGGTAGATCTTTTACTTACCGTCTAGATGTTAATCACCACCTGGGAACAGCACAGAATGAAAAATTGCATGGCTCCCCACCACATTTTCCTTTCTGCATTCTGCCCAGGCAATGCTTAATGCCCAAGTGTCAAAGATGAAGATTTACCAATTTGCCCAGGCAACCAAGGCATCTGTGACCCACTGGATGCACTGTTGACTGGTTAATGCAAGCTATGTCTCCAGTGGTTCCCTGAAACCTTCTAAGTGGCATAGAAATTGAATGCCGTGATAAAGTTCACTGATATGGTGTGGTGGAGGCTGAGGTTCTCTCCCAGCAAGTGACACAACTCTCTGACCACCACCCTACAAATCTGGAGCTTCGAGTGGCATTGCTCCTCCCCGAGGTCCAGAAATGTATAGTGCGACAATAAACCTGCTCAGCTGGATATCTCCAAGTTGGTGCTCTCCTCCTCTGATACTACCTTACTGCAGTTGCATCCAAAAGAGTTTCCTGCTCATCCCCCTCCTCCTCCAGATAACACATGTACAAATGGATTCCACATGTGACACCCATCCTGCAGCTTTGATGGTTGTCCTCACTGCAGCCAAAACTTTTGGAAGACACTATTCCTTTACGGTTTAGTATATCAACAAAACAATTACATTTTTCAGTAACTAAAATTCCTATACCTCAGAATTCTTGCTGACTTATGCCTCACAGTCCTCAAAAAGCTATTTGATTTTTGCTAACCATCCTCCAGCCCCACTTTTATGGTGACCAGATGATGACCTGCGGCCAGCGTTTGGACAGGAAATCAGGCCACAGGTTATTTTGATGTCATAACCATAACCACAACAAAACTGAATCAGTTGAATACCTGCGCCTCCTTGAGTCCACTGGGAGCAGGGACCCAGCATTACAGGTCTCAGCCCATATTTTCAGTTGGCTGAACCTCCCATTCAGATGTTTTAGGGGTGCTGTAGCCAGGAAAATCTACCCTCTGGTCCTCTATCATAGTATCCAACTGTCTTTTAAACAATTCCAAGGTTTTAATTCCCACTACCCTACATGGAAGTCCATTCGAATTGTTGTTACTCTTGACATGAAGAGGAACTTCCTAACATCAGTCTTAAATTTGCTTGTTGCCCATTTACATCCGTGCCCCCTTGACCTACTGTCATGATTTAGCCAAGTAATGTTCCAGAATTACCCTTTCTGTACCATTTTTAGCTTGTATATTTCAGGTCTGTTCACAGTCTTCTCCTGTCAAGGATGAAGAGGCCAATTTCCTCCAGTTTTTCCTGATTTCAACCTTGTCAACTCCAATTGTAGTAAGAAGGAAAGAAAGAACTTTCATTTTTGTGGCACCATATCAAGTCCTCAGAACTTCCCAAACTGCATTACAGTAAATGGATTACTTCTGAAGTGAATTTAATGATGGTATGTAGCAAATGCAGCTGTTAATTGGCAAAAAGCAAGGTCTCACAAACAGCAATGAACAAATGACCAGATAATCTGTTTTTAGCGGTGTTGGTCACGGGAGGAATGTTGGCCAGGACACTGGAGAACTCCCTACTCATTGCAAATAGTAATGCCAACCTGGAGGGGGAATCAATGCATGTATCACCTCATGCTTTCCTTATTCACCTTCTACTGCAGGCCAGCTCCCCACCTCTCAGCCAAGGAATGGTTCATATTGTTAGTGGGGATCTGGTGAGGAGATAAGTAAGTTACATATGTTTGAATAAGGTGCCTCAGTCTGAGGCATTAACCTGTTTTCAGGTGTCCAGTGTGATTTCCTATTTTGTGCAGCTTGCTCGATAGACCTGTGAATGAAAAACACATGGAACAAATTTTGTCACTAAGTACATTAACACAGTTTTAAATATGTGTTTCCAAATACTGTCACAACCTGGTTTACCCATGATTCATTAAACCAAATGTCTGAGGAGCCAAACAATTTTCTCTGATAGCCGCACAGTTTCCATTCCAAATGTAATCCAAAAAACTGCCCAGCAAATCCAACTGAGATCAACCTGATACACAGCAACCCCCCATTGCTCATTACTCATTAAACTGAAACAGTTACCTAGACTATTTCAGCAAAATGTGGGCCATGAAATTATGGTGTGCAAATATTGGAATACAAATATTTAGCACAGTCGTATGAAATCCCTTTCTCGGCTGTTTTACTGAAGGCACTAATCCAAAATAGGATAATGTCTCTGTTAAAATATTGGACAAAGGAATTTCATACAGATATGTTAAGCATTTGTATGGCAGAATTTCAAGGATATAGACTGATTGTTCAGCAAATGGCTGCTAAGCGCATTGGACAGAAGTTGAAGGCTGCAGAGATGGGTCAGGGTCAGGCAGTCAGTTGCAGAATCACATGCGAGACTATAGGGTTGGTTCAGGATCTTGTAAGATGCTGCAGATTCACATGTTTCAAACATTTTCTGGATTTTTTTTTGACAAAGTCCCACATGGGAGACTGGTCAAGAAGGTAAGAGCCCATGGGATCCAGGGCAATTTGGCACATTGGATTCAAAATTGGCTTAGTGGCAGGAGGCAGAGGGTGATGGTCGAAGGTTGTTTTTCTGACTGGAAGCCAGTGTCCAGTGGTGTACCGCAGGGATCGGTGCTGGGTCCTTTCCTGTTTGTAGTGTACATTAATGATTTAGATATGAATGTAGGAGGTATGATCAGTAAGTTCGCAGATGACACGAAAATTGGTGGAGTGATAAATAGCGAGGAGGGAAGCCTCAGGCTACAGGACGATATAGACGGGATGGTTAGATGGGCAGAACAGTGGCAAATGGAATTTAACCCTGAAAAGTGTGAGGTGATGCATTTTGGGAGGACAAACAAGGCAAGGGAATACACAATGAATGGTAGGATCCTAGGAAGGACAGAGGATCAGAGGGACCTTGGTGTGCATGTACATAGATCCCTGAAGGCAGCATGACAGGTAGATAAGGTTGTTAAAAATTTATGGGATACTTGCCTTTATTAGCCAAAGCATAGAATATAAGAGCAGGGAGGTTATGATGGAGCTGTACAAAACGTTAGTTAGGCCACAGCTGGAATACTGTGTGCAGTTCTGGTCGCCACACTTTGGAAGGATGTGATTGCATTGGAGAGGGTGCAGAGGAGATTCACCAGGATGTTACCTGGGATGGAGCGCTTCAGCTATGAAGAGAGACTGGACAGGCTGGGGTTGTTTTCTTTCGAGCAGAGAAGGCTGAGGGGAGACCTGATTGAGGTGTACAAAATTATGAGGGGCATAGATAGGGTAGATAGAAAGGAACATTTCCCCTTAGTAGAGGGGTCAATAACCAGGGGGCATAGTTTCAAGGTAAGGGGCAGGAGGTTTAGAGGGGATTTGAGGAAAAACTTTTTCACCCAGAGGGTGGTTGGAACCTGGAACTCACTGCCTGAAAGGGTGGTCGAGGCAGGAACCCTCATAACATTCAAGAAGCATTTAGATGACCACTTGAAACGCCATAGCATACAAGGCTACGGACCAAGTGCTGGAAAATGGGATTGGAATAGACAGGGCTTGATGGCCGGCGCGGACACGATGGGCCGAATGGCCTCTTTCTGTGCTGTATAACTTTATGACTCTATGGCTCAAAAGCATATGTGCATGCAGTGCTGTGAGAGAAAGCAAAGGAATGGCCAGATCCACCCATCCTATTAGAAGAAAACAATGAAACTACCACTTTATTACACACTCTGGATTCAGTGTATCCTCTCTGAGCTGTTCCCTACCTCCTTAAAAAAAAAGGACATAATGATCCACTGATGTAAAATTGTAAACAAAATTATCCTTAATTATCGCAATGTGATCATCCTAAATGGAGGCCTACATCTGGGCTGGCTCCAACAGTAGCTCTCATGGCCCAAAATAATCCTGGATACTAGGAGTTCACTTCCTGTATTTCCCCCCCCCCCCTCCCCTTGCCACCTCCTCTTCCTTCACTGACTCTTTTACTGGGACACAGTTCCACATTTAGCTGTGTTTTTATGATTTCATAAATTATAATAAAATACTCTATATGCATAATTATTCTGAGGCCAGATGAGTACTCTTATTTTAATCTATTATTTTTATCATGAAAAATGACAGAAAGTGGTTGCGGATTTTACACTTTTTTAACTTACAACAGATATTTAGCGTTCAGACAGTTAAACCTACTAAATACACAGTTACTCTGAGCCTCCCAGATCCATAATCAAGGCAAACGCTACTAATGCTCTTAAAGGTGCACACATACCTGTCACCTTATTTAAACTTATATCTAGGTGCTGTTTCAAGGTCTGCTCCATTTGCAAAGGTTGCCGTGTCATATCATACCTTGATGCTTGGTGACAGAAAGCAACATACCAGGTAGAAATTTAAAGGAGCATCATTGCCTCATTGGGAGTTCTGCACAGCTTCACTTCCCGGCACTGCAGATGCTATATATGCTGCATCACTTTTTCAGTGCTTTGGAATTTTCACCGTAGATTTTCAAATTAAAACTCAGATAAGCAGGTAAATTAGTAACATCAGATGTAATCAACAATATGATATTTTAATCTTTGTTTCAAAAATGTTCAGAAAGCCCAGGGCAGAGAGGTCCAAGTTGATAGTCTCATGGTGATGCTGTACTCAAACTGAGAAATTAATGAATTTTATATGACTGATAAATGACCTTCATGTCTTCATATGGAAATGAAGGGCCTATATGGAGATGAATGTAAATGCTTTTTGTCAGATTTTTTCAAAATCCAGCTTTATTTATTAGGTTGAAATAACATTTTAATTCCCAAAATGTCATTTTAAATACATGAGTAGAGTATTAAAATATCAAAACTAAAACTGAAAATGCTTTACCAATAATCAACTCTGATATCCATATATCACACTGCTGTTTATTAATCAGTGTCCATGTAAACCATGTCATTTTATTTAATTAAACAAATGAACTAAAATCCAATATCAAATTAATTTCTGTAACTGTGAGTCAGTGAACATTTCATGGAGAACAAATGCAATATTGCTGGTTTAATTTTAAAAGAAAACATAAATAATGTAAAGTATCTGGTGTGCTGATAACAAACATAAGGTGAAATATTCCTTATTGTTGACACTGAGATTAGAGTACAGTTCCGACCGCACACACACCCCCCTCCAATTTTCTCCCTTCTTCTTCTGACGATGCTGACCCATGCTGGGGCACCAGATGCCCTCTGGCACCTCATTTTGAAGAATACTCAAGCTGAGAAATGAATGAATCAATTTCCATGAGCATAGAAAGATTCTCAGGGATGCCAACAGGAGTCAGTTTAGGGCTGCCAGTAGGGAAAAGGGCTGGGTCAGGCAGCTGCATCTCCCGCATACCCTCTTTAAACCCGCCACTGACTATTTCCAATAGTAAGTACGAGCAGCGCTAATCTTGACACCTTACATTTCTGTTCCCCACATGCAAAACTCTATGGCTTTATCACGATTGACTTTTCCAAGTTTTTCACGGTCCTTAAGAAGTATGTCACATGTTGTTTGCTATTTCCTTTTTTGTCCATTTTAAGATGTGGAGAAGACTCTAAATCCCCCAGTAATAATGGACGAAAAACCCATCCCTGCTCTCTATCAGTCTTACTCATGTGTTGACTCGCACCTACTTTTTTGTGAAAATTAACATCCATGTAGCCCAACAAAGCACGCTCAAAATTTCTAACATTCCGAACTAAAACATATAGAAAAAGTGCAATAAAATATTTATTTATGTTAGCATGGCTTTTCCTGATCCATATATTGTGCTATGAATGATCCACAGATTTTATATTGGAATAGGGGGCATTGAGCTAATTAAAGTACTAAGCCTTCTCCTCATGCTTTAATTAGCTTTCCTGTCTCTTATTCTGGCATAAACCCAACTGGATCATTCATTCTAGCCACAGTAAGCTTCAGTAACTGTTATGTATTAGATGTATTATTGCCGTACTTTCAAAATGTAACTGCTACACTCACTGCTATTAAGATCAGTGCTTATATTTACTTACAATTCCTGCAGGATTCAAAATCCTTGCTAAATGTGCGACATAGCAACGACCTTTCATTGCATTGAAATGTATTGAATGTGATTTTCAAGTCAAATATTTTGGGTAAGAGTTGCCAATTGCTGTTACCGTCCATTGGGCCCTCTGCCTCAAATTAATGTGGCTTGGAAAGGATGATCCCAATATCTGATTATTAATGTAGTGGAAAATGGCTGGTGTGGCAGTGGAAAAGTTTTTTTTTAAACTCCAATATGTATTGCTAATTGTAGCTTTGTCCCTCGCACTTTATTTTTCCAGATGCCAAAGCAAACATCAGGGATTACTATGGAAAGATGCCGATGAACTACTGGAAAGGCGATGAAGATTTATTCGAGCCCACCTACTCACAGTCATGTAAGCCTCAAGTTTCTCACTGATTTTTTTCTTTCCACTCGTCAGTTGTAGCACCAAGAAGACAAAAAAAACAAAAGTGCAGCAGATCATTAAAAAAAGGCAAGAGAAAAATCTCCAGATGGTGAAAATGATATGCAATTGACCTTCATGTTACTGATAAGGAACAGGCTTCATAGTTAAGACATTTTTTAAACTGTCATTTAAGCAACAAAGTACATTGGAAATCTGCTCACACTTAGACGGACAATGGGGGCTATCTCCAGTGTTTGGTTTAATTAAGCACTTCACTGTTAAAGTTTTTTTTTTAAATCGTGAAGTTAATTATTTTTTTTAAAAATGCCTCCATCTTCTTGACATATACATAAGGTCCAAAGTATACAGCACTATGCAGCATAACACACTGATGCAGATTAGTGGAATTTCAAATTCACACTGATTTAATTTACAACAGTTCCATGCATGATATATCACAGCATCTTTGCTAAATATTTCCTTTGCATTTCATGATTTGTTCATCTAGAATATTGCATTACATTGCACAATATCATAAATGCAGCATATTTAAAATGAGTGTCTTAAGAATATGTGTATAATAAAATTACTATTAAGAAAATAGATTTTCAGCTGTTAAATGGTTAAACCGTACATGATCATTATTTCTTTTTAAATCTCTGTGTTAATTTGTCTGCATGAAATGATGCCTGGAGCATCTTTCTTTGTATATGAATTTGACAAAGAAATATAATGTTATGCAAAAGTAGTTTATGTAATTTGAAATTAATCAGCATTAAAATTATATATGGTGTAATTTATCAAGATTTGTTAATGGCTTTCCAGATTTGACAGCTTTCATGATGGAGGGAGGGCGGGGAGGAGTCGGGGGAGGGTGAACCCTCGTAGCAGACGTCACTGTGTGACTTCTCATTAATGCACCTATGCCTTATCGACCAGTGCACCTGAGTGCTAATGAGATGGTACAGGATCATATCATAGTAAGAATCCGTAAACCTTTTACACTTACAATATGTTCTCCAGGAACGTTATAATAATCATGATGCTTTCATTGAATTCAGGTCGTGCCTCCAAGTTTTAGTTTTACCTGTCTGCGTGGCTTATTCTAATTTGTTAAAATGTGGGACTGCAGTATATTATAAATCTTAATTTCTTTGCCAGTAATAAATACATTTTCATTATTCAGAAAGCCATTTTTCTCCTTCGCAGCATTTAATTCTGTGTAGAAGGAGCCAGATGTTGAAAAATGCAGTAGATGACATTTTCCCTAAATCTTTCTATTAATAAAGCATGGTTTCACCACATTATTGCAAAGAACATGTTTTAAAGCAATATTTAGCAGCTCAGCTATTATTCTTGTGTATCCTTCAGTTAATTAAAACTTTAAAAACAATGAAAAATTAGAACTTTTCTCTGCTTGCAGATTCAAATGATTTATTCCTATATTGAAATTGTAGTGCTATCGAATTCTGTGGGGAAAAGAACTCATTACAGATGGAGACTTTATTTCCTTAAAACAAAAGCATGTGCCTTGGCATACCTAGTACAGGAACTATATTGTGACTCGCTCATTGTAAAATAAACATGCTTCTCTATGCATAGCCCAATTCTCAAGTTAACACTTTAAGCAGGCACAGTGAACATTATATAAAAAATAATTCATGGTTACATAAACTTAAATTATACTGCATGGAAATACAGAACTGAAGTATATCTCATTGTAACCGAACTACATGTTTAAGTTAAGTCTGTGATGTACTATTTTTCTGCAGTTGGGACAAAATTAAAGCAGTTTAATGAACAACACTTCGATGTGCTAGCGTAATAAATGATTGCATGTGTAAAGTAGAGAAGTAAATAATCTCAGTCCTATTCTTACATTATACGCAATCTGCCACATATTATTTTAGTCATTATTGTGTTGAATGACTTGTAGCAACCATAGAAATTACATTTTTCTTTGTTTTCTTTTGATATAAAAAGAAAGAAAGACTTGCATTTATATAGCACCTTTCACGACCACCGGACATCTCAAAGCGCTTTACAGCCAATTAAGTACTTTAGAAGTGGAATCACTGTTATAATGTGGGAAACGCGGCAGCCAACTTGCGCACAGCAAGGTCCCACAAACAGCAATGTGATAATGACCAGATAACCTGTTTTTATTATGTTGGTTGAGGGATAAATATTGGCCAGGACACCGGGGATAACGCCCCTGCTCTTCTTCAAAATAGTGCCATGGGATCTTTTACGTCCACCTGAGAGAGCAGACGGGGCCTCGGTTTAATGTCTCATCCGAAAGATGGCACCTCCCTCAGCACTGCACTGGAGTGTCAGCCCAGCTTTATGTGTTCAAGTCCCTGGACTGGGACTTAAATCCACAACCTTCTAGACTCAAAGGCGAGTGTGCTACCAACTGAGCCACAGCTGACAATAGTAGGGCATGGTTGAGAAACAATCATAAAGATTCACTGTTACGAATAAATTAGGAATCCTAATAGGCACATAGTATAGGTTATTATACAATTCTGAGTTTTGTGATCAAGACTGGCCACATAGAAAGACTTCACCTAGACATTGAGTGCAGTAAATGTACAGTATTTATAACCGACACATTGAACATTTCATTATGGTCCTCCTAGCTTTACTTAATGTTAAGATTTTGCTTACTTCCACAGGACTAACTATATTATGTGGCTGCTGGATCAAACATGCAGGACAAGTCAGCAAAATGTGTTCAAATACAGTCATTGTGAAGATTTATGGACTGGTTCCAGGCTATTGATGCTTAGAATGGAAGTAAATACATAGGTGCATTAAAAACTGCACATAAACTACTCAGGAGTCCATGCTCAATCACCTAGCAGTCATCTGCAATTGAGATTCTCTGCTTAATATGTGAACTTCCAGGTCCAGAGATATTCAAGGAATTATAGATATTTCAGCACAGAAGGAGGCCATTTGGTTCATCATTCCCATGCTGGTGATCGCTCCACATCAGAACTATCTTTAAACCCAGTTCCCTGTTCTTTCCCCATACACTTTAACATTTCATCTGCAAGGGTTTATTTAATTCCCTCTTCAATTTCTTGATTGACTCACCTTCAATAGCCACCTGTGGTGATGCATTCCATATTGTAATAACTCTTTGTTTGCAAAAACGTGTTCCAATCTCTCACTTTATGTTTTTAAACTAGTCTTTAGATTACACCCCTTTGTTATTGATTCACTGACCAGTGGAAATAATCCTTCACTATTTACCATCTCAAAACCCTTTCATAATTTTGAATATTTGGATTTGATCCCTTCTGCTCCAGTTTTGGTTATTCAAGTCTGTCGTAACTATATCCTCTCATCCCTGGTATCATCCTAGTGAATCTATATTATGTATTTTACCACAGTTGTGATGCTTTGGATAATATTTTCCAGTGTTTTATTTTTCTGATTGATTTTAATTTCCTCCTTCCTGTTGGGTTTTTCATTTTCATGCTTAGTCATTCATTTCATTATATTATTCATGCTTCTCTCAATTTAAATAGCCCGTATGTTTCTCAACATGTTTTGATTCCCTTTGTCAGAGCAATCTGTGATCACTTATCATCAACATTTCAGTGTCATATGTCATCCTGCTAATAATTATGGGTAAATTATTGTACCATTTACTTGTAGTTCTGTGTAAATCCTGCATCTATTAAGATAAAGCAAAGCTATCATCTTGGAGGATAGCAAGATTTACACAAGAACTCTGATTTTTTAATTACATCATTTAGCTATCTTGTCACAGGAAAACTATGTTATGATGGCAACCTAAGGGGCCTCAAAAAGTGAGCATGGGATATTCTGACCAAAGGGTTAAGAAATATTCACAGGGTGTGAGTAATGTAATAAAACAAATTAGTTCACCACTGGGATTTAGTTCTAATTTAATTATATTGAATGTAGTTAGTATTATAAGTTATGATAACAGGTGACATTGTAGCATAATTCAAAATGAGGCGCACTTTAGTTTGCTCTGGGACACTGCAATACTTGACAAAGGTCATCTGACACAAAATTAGGGCATTTAAAGGAATTGACTGTGGTCACTGAGTTCTGAGCCAGCACGTTGCCATTTATCAGACTTGTGTAAAATGTCAACCCTGACATCACAGAATGTATATAACTTGAACATTTGACACTGTGCTGTGGACTACCAGATTGATCCTACTTATTTTATCTTCTTAGATCCAGTACAGAGAGCAGTTCAAATTCATCATTTCGAAACCTAATTGCAAGCCTTGGTTGTTTCAAATGAATGAGTATATTTCATGTGAGGTGAATTACGCTGATTAAGTGCCAGTATAACAGAAACTGAATTTAGTCAAATTAACTGCAAATGAGCCTTTGGGAAAACAAAAGCCAAAATCAACCAATGCATTTTGCATTGATTAAAAGTGTGAAAACTTCCCCTCACTTATCAGAAATGGTACAGGACTGCACAGAACCGTACTAGCAGCCAACAAAAAACATGCAGACCTTGGTGTCCTGTACCACAGAATTGTAGACTCCCAGCATGTATGCTCGCTGTAGTTATAACTACTGACTCATGATGTATCTCCCAAAACAGGGTGGAAAAAACCAGCCTGCGCAGGCCTAGTAACAGTAACTGTGCCAATACAAGTCTAACATCTGTATCATTTAATTGCTAGAAAAACAGAAAAATACACAGAGAGAGGTGAAGGTTGCCACCTCTAAATCAGAGCCGTTTGAACTCTTTATTCCATAAGCAACAAGTTTTTACATCAGTAGTTTAACCGTGCAGATGTTTGTACTTCACATTCCGTGGAGGACTTAAGTTTACACAGAACGTACTGACCTTGCAGGATCACCTTGTCTGTACTGAGAGATGACTCACATGAGCTGGCTTCCTGTTTCTCTACCGGCAGAACTCATTTTAACTCAGTATGAGTTTGTAAAAATGGAACTGGGATTTTTTTTTTTTTAATAGACTGGCTCTGATATGTTAATATCCTAATAATAATCCAAAGGAAAGGGATGCTTGGTAGCACTGTAGACGCCCATGGCAAGTAAGGGACAACCTGAGGCATCTCATTTAATGATTAGATAGAACAAAACAAAACATAAATGCTGGAAATCAGAATTAAAAATATAAAATGAAACATTAGCCTATCTTTCTATTTCAGATGCTGAGTGACCTGTTGTGCACTTCCAGCGTTTTCATTTAATTTAGTGACTACATCCTTTAGCCGTTTCTATATATAAATGACCAAATAGGAGGTAATAATTTCCATCATAAGGTATGACAAATATAACCACAGTGGAACTCCTGTCCTGGCCCTGTTTCTGAAAATAGCATTACATTGAGTATTAAAATAAAGCTTGTTATTTGTTAAGTATTTCTACCACAGACCAAGAATTATTTTCCTTTGGAATTCGAGATATTGTGGCGGTACCACCGGTTGTCCCTTACATTGAGATACATAATTCCCTTTAACTTACCTTTAATTGTATCTGTTACTGCACTCAGGCTTCATTCCTGTACTCTGTGCGATGACGTCATGACATCAGAGCTCGGAACCCTCTGGCAGTAGAGCTCGGAACCTGCTAGCAGTTGGGTTTGGAACCTGCTGGCAGTTGAGCTCGGAACCTGCTAGCAGTTGAGCTCAGAAACTTCTAGTTAGTCCTCGTGGCGTCCCCGCTGGGGAAAGACCTACACCAGGGTGCTCCTACAGTCAGCCATCTTACCTGCTACCTTACCTGTTGTATTTAACCTGTTCCTGTAAATAAACAACTTATTTATAGTTCGTCGAAGTCGAACTCGATTATTTAGTGGCGATGCACACGAACCGCTACATTGGTGACCCAACAACGTGAGTACGGGAGCTCATCAATTCCAACACTACAATTGATGACCCCGTATCCGTGAACGATTTTCACGGTAGCAACGCGTAGCCTGAACCTCGTCTTCCCACAAGACGACCGACGAACAACCACGGAACAGCAACCGCCTAACACCGTCTTTGCGAACGTATTCGCAAGGTAAGTGCAGCCTGGAGCAGATCCCGTTTGACACGGACAAAACTCAACCGGACCCCGTTTTTTTGTGAGCAATTTTCACAAAGGAAGCACCAGCCGTTTTGCTGTCGCTACCGCAATCCAGGGAGCCACAGTTTCCCTCGTGCTTTATAAAGGTAGAAGCCCCGTTCGATGAGAACATCAATGCGGCGCCGACCACGCACTTGCTTACGGTCCCCGTACTCGTCTTTCCTACCACTGTAAAGTCTGTGGGTTGTTTAATTAATTAATGCACAGACTCCAAGAGTAACTTAAAACAGGACTTTACTATTCGAAGGTCAGGGCGAATCTGCCCCATAATTCCTGACACAACACTTATATACTGGTGTGGTCACCATCGGTATTACAGTATACAGAAGCCAAACAAAGTGGTGCCACACCTAAAATAGTTCTCTTAAAGGTGAACGGTTACATACAATAGTTCTCTTAAAGGTAGACGGGTACATACACTACAATCCTCCCTTTTTAGCTTACAACACACTTATTCCCCATTAAACATAACATATAATCAACTTCATGTAAAACAATTCACAGATATAGTCTCTGCGGGAAACAGTTCACAGATTCAGTCTCTGCGGGAACAGTTCACAGATTCAGTCTCTGGTCTTAACTCAGTCTGAACAACATCTCTGTGGTGTAGCCGGTTCACATTTCTAGCGTGACTCATCCAATAGTCTTTCCCTTGGCTTAACAGCTTGAACTTCTGTCCTGCTGAACCAGCAGTGCTGACTTTTACAAACAGCTGGACTGCCTTGGTAATTTTTCCTACTTTCCAACTGATTTGGCCTCCTTCGTAGGGCCCACGTGCATGATCTGATAGAAGTGATAATGATTTAGATGGTTATCGTCTTCTGCTTCGTCTTTTTCTTTTCTGCTTCTTGGAGACTCTCGGGGCTCCCTTATCAGCTGCCAGCTGTAGCGTCACCATCTCCCTATGTTCCTTAGACTTTAAGTGCTTCATCCTGATTTCTGCACTTTGGGAGTTTTCATCACAAGCTGGGCAGACCAAGTCCTCGTAATATTCCGTGTCACTCAACAGGTCATGGTAATATTCGGTGTCGTCCTGAGCTAGTCTAGCGAGAGGGCCTGCTACTTCTTCCTTACCCAACTGGACGTTAGCCGACTGTTGTTCCCTCCCTAGACATCTTTCCTGAAGAGACTTCTTCATGCGTTCATATTCATCCCGCTCTTCCTGGGTTTCCTGCCAATCCTTCACTAATGACCTCATTTGTGATTCCAATACTTCCCCTTCCATCGGGGATTGATTGATCGGGCTATTCAATCCTTCTACTGGAGCAGCTGTTTCAACATTCTGTAGTTCCCATTGACGTGATTCAGCGTACTTTCGGCAGCCCCGTAAAATCTGTGTTGCAACCTCAACTATTCCCCAAACTTTTGAGAGCTCCGAACCCCTCCCCTTTGAAGATTGAAGCTCGTGTTCAAATGGTTCCCCTTGCAGAGTCTTGTCTCTCAGCATATG
The DNA here is from genome assembly GCF_052327205.1 of Somniosus microcephalus. NCBI lineage: Eukaryota > Metazoa > Chordata > Chondrichthyes > Squaliformes > Somniosidae > Somniosus > Somniosus microcephalus. Next base: position 217,199,936 of record NC_140992.1, read on the forward strand.
AAGGAGTTGGCTGACCGTTAACTCTTCCACGGGGACCCTGTGGATCAGAGTCTTCTCCATTTCATCCACCTTTTCCTCCAATGCTTTCACCTTTTTTTCCTCTTGTACTTTGGCTTTAAGCGCTCGGAGAAGTTGTGCCTTGATGCTCTCTAGCTCATGTTCAGGGGCCATTCTTACAGTCTCTGTGTTTCTTACAGTTGCCTTTTCTTTCACTGAAAGAATTCCCAGTTGAATCTGTTCTTCAAGTTGTTGAACCTCGGTCATTGCCGCCTCATATTTGTCTTGGGTTTCCTTCAATATTTTTATGAGTTCTTGGACATCTTGACTTTCATGTTCTGCCATGTCTTTCACCTCTAATTTCTCATCTATGGATGGAACTTCTACCGATGAGTCTGTCTTGGCCTTGAGCTCATTAAGAATTTCCTGCAGCCTTTGGACTTCTTGTTCATGTTCAACCTTTAGTTGCTCATATGCTTCCACTGAAACTAGCTTTTCGGAGGTTGCCGAGTTAACCCCCTCCAGGATTGTAGCCTGGGCCTGTTCCTTCAACCTCTCAAACTCTGCTTGTAAGGAGTCGTAGAGAAGAACTGGAATAAAATCCTGGCTTCCTGAAGATTCCTCTTCATTTGCTTCTTTCTGCAAATATTCTAACTCCTGAACATCATAAGGGAGATGTGATTGGTCACGATGGCTCTATGGTCGCTCTCTGCTTGAGCTAGCTGCTTCTGTTGTCTTTCCAGATTCTCCCATTCGGTGTCATAGAACTTTTTCATTGTTTTCATCTCTTGTACGAGACGGTAACTCAATTGTTCTAATTGTTGTCGTGATTTGAAATAAAGTTGAGTCCAAGCTCGGTGTTCTTCCATCATGGATATGTCCTTAAACTGAACAGACTCAGAATTCTCTGTCAAACTATGTTGTCGTTGTTCGGTGGAGCTCTGTTCTGAAACTTTGTTCTTCTCTGAAGCATAAGCCTTTCTGCATGCCTTCGTTTTTCCAACCTTAGTCGGCAAGTCCATTTTAGCCTTGTCTTTCACATTTGGGTTGGTCTTATCGTCATCCGATTCAGAATCTGAGCTGATTGTCTGCACCGAGTCCTCACTCGTTATGGCTTTTAGATAGGGCCATTCCATGTCTATTTTCTTGATCCACTCCCGTCCTAGAAGTGGTGGTCCTCTCTCAGGTAGTACGTATAAGTTCATTCTTGGGTGTTCTTTACCCCTATCTCTCACCTTGACTCTTATCTTTCCCATGGGGTATACTTTATGCCCCGTGTATGTCTGCAATATGAACTTGGTATCCCTTAAGGGTATATGTGAGAATAGCTGGTGGTAATCCCTTCGATTTATGACTGATAGAGCTGATCCAGTGTCCAACTCCATTTTCACTTGGACTCCAGCTATTTTTAGCATGACCCAGATAGTTTGTAGGTCAGCTTCCTTACTCACATTGTGAATTCTCAGACTACCCAGCTCCTGGCCATTTGGGTCTGAGTCCGAATTCTGTTCGTCTGAACTCTTCTCAGCCACCTTGTGTACCTTGTTGTACTTTTCCTGTGATGGCTTCCTTTGGTTGTTGGTCCTTTGGTTGTTGGTCTTCTTCCCTGACCGGCATACCTTAGCTATGTGACCCAGTTTGCCACATTTCCTACATTCCTGGTTCTTAAACCAGCATTGGTTCTGGTCGTGTATTGTCTTCCCACAACGATAGCATTTTGTTGTTGTCGAGGTAATTTGATCCACACTGAGTGCCGCTGTCTTTAGCTGCATTTCCGCAGTTCCCTTCGCTGCGGCTTCGTGCGATGCTGCAATAAGGACAGCCCTGTCAAGTGTAAGGTCGTTCTCTTCGAGTAGTCGCTTTTGCGTTCCTTCCTTTGCCAATCCGCACACGAACTTGTCTCGCAATGCCTCTGTCAGATTCCCTCCAAACTGGCAGTGTTTCGCTAGTCTACGCAGTTCGACCAAGTATTCTGCGTTGCTTTCATCGTTCCTTTGCGTTCTCGCATAGAATTTGAATCGTTCCGCCAACATCAACGGTGTGGGGTTCAAGTGATCCTTCAGAACAGCCACAATATCATCGAAAGTCTGATCCGCCGGTTTAGCTGGTGATAGTAGATGCTTCAAGAGCCCGTATGTCTTCGCGCCCATCGAGTTTAGCAAGGTTATAGCTTTGTCATCTTCTTCTATTTTATTGGCCTCACAATAGATCTCAATGCGTTCCACATACGTGGCCCAGTCTTCTACCTCGGAATTAAAATCGTTGATGTTACCACGCTTAGGCATCTTCCTCTCTTCCTGATAAACACCACGAATTATTTCTTTAAAATTTTTTTTTTTTCCAAGATGGCGGTTCCCGCGAAAATGGCGGTTTCCCGCGCTTATCTTCTCTCCCTGCCCACTTCAATGGCGGTTTCCCACTTCTGTCTTCTTCCCCGCCTAATGGCGGCTTCCCGCGTTTCTTCCCTGGCGGGAGGGGTACACTTTCCCCACGGGCGACGGCCGCTGGCTTTCAGGTTCACAGCCTGCGCGTCGGCTTCAGTGCTTTCCCTTTTCTCGGCAGGGCAACCGGCGCTGGGTACACCCCGTTGACGGCAAACAGTTTCAGCCGCTGGGCTGGCTCTCGCTCAGTTCCCTTGCTCGGGCTCTGTCTCTCTCCTGCTCGCTCGGCTCTACCGGCGCTGGGTACACCCCGTTGACGGAGAACAGTTTCAGCCGCTGGACTGGCTCTCGCTCAGTCTCCCTTGGTCGGCTCTGCCTCTCCCGCTCGCTCGGCTCCCAATCGCGCCTCCCAGCCCTCTCGCAGTCTGGTGCTTCCCTCCCCGGCTGCGGCTGAGTTTATCTCTTCCCGCGCCTACGTTCCCGGTCGCAGCGCTTCGTGGCTTCGGTCGCTGCCCGGCCTTTTTCGCCGGTCGCGGTCTAGCTGTCTCACGACGCCGTTGCGTCCCCCAGCCTGTCTGTACCGCGGCTTCCTTGCTCCACGCTGCCCCAGTCTCAGCGCCTCTGGGCCCGACTTCTGTCCGGCTCCTTTCCCCCTCGACCGTGGTCGAGTGCACCGCCCTTATCCTCCGGTTATTCTTTTTACTTTCCCTTACTCACAGTCACCGTGGCCGCCTTGCTTCTCGTGCTGATCGGCTCACTCCTCACCGTGGCAGAAGGGACAGTCAGTGCCTGTTGCTGATGGAAGTCTTTGTCTCTAAATTCTTCCTCCTTTCTAGTTCTGCAGCCTTGAGTTTTTTCCCAGCAGAACGACAAGGGCGGTTGCCTCTTCTCGACGCTCGTTAACTGCTTCGGAAGTATTTGCCGCAGGGTACGATCAGACTCGTCGCCACTGTAAAGTCTGTGGGTTGTTTAGTTAATTAATGCACAGACTCCAAGAGTAACTTAAAACAGGACTTTACTATTCGAAGGTCAGGGCGAATCTGCCCCATAATTCCTGACACAACACTTATATACTGGTGTGGTCACCGTCGGTATTACAGTATACAGAAGCCAAACAAAGTAGTGCCACACCTAAAATAGTTCTCTTAAAGGTGAACGGTTACATACAATAGTTCTCTTAAAGGTAGACGGGTACATACACTACAACCACCACATGGATCGTCCGCCTCTACGTCCAAAGCAACAGCAAGTATACATCTCTCCAAGTGTGGAGTACAGCATGTTCGGGCCCACAAAATTGGAGCGTGCCCTGCGGGGATACCATGAGGACTCACCCCCACGAAACACGAGGACGCACTCCTCGTGCACGAGGACCCATCCCTCGCGAACCACGAGGACCTATCCCTCGTGAAAAACGATGACTCCTTCTCCGCCGATGACGCACCAGCCCTTCAGCCTGCTGGTTGTGTTATCTACTACACAATTCGGCGTGAACAAAAAGCGTGCCGCCCTCCTGGCTGTGTTCTCCTAAATCTACAACAGTTACAAGTGTTGCCGCCCTCCAGGCAGAGTTGACCCCTCCTGAAAGCAACAACAACCCGGACCATTGCCGCCCTTTCTCCAGTTTTCCCTTTAACAAACGCAAACCTCTACTGACGCTGCACACATCGAGGATGGGTCCAACAGGCATCCTGCGGCCGCGATCAGTCACGTGAAAGTTGCTGGCCTCACCGATCACTGATCAACGCAGCAACTCTTCACCCTCTGTTGTGTTAATGTCGTAGCACTATGGCACACACCGTTCCGCGTGTTCCAGCCTCCTGAAGGTTTCGCTCACCTGTCGGCGAGTTCACCGACCTCGCCAGTCAAGTCCTTCTGAATTGCCCATCGGCGTTCTGCAGGGGGCCTATGTGGCGGTACCACCGGTTGTCCCTTACATTGAGATACATTTAAAGGTAAGTTAAAGGGAATTATGTATCTGTTACTGCACTCAGGCTTCATTCCTGTACTCTGCGTGATGACGTCATGATGTCAGAGCTCGGAACCCTCTGGCAGTAGAGCTCGGAACCTGCTAGCAGTTGGGTTCGGAACCTGCTAGCAGTTGAGCTCAGAAACTTCTAGTTAGTCCTCGTGGCGTCCCCGCTGGGGAAAGGCCTACACCAGGGTGTTCCTACAGTCAGCCATCTTACCTGCTACCTTACCTGTTGTATTTAACCTGTTCCTGTAAATAAACAACTTATTTATAGTTCGTCGAAGTCGAACTCGATTATTTAGTGGCGATGCACACGAATCGCTACAATATAAACAATGTTTTTGGAGGATGTGCAGAGCTGCTTTGAGATCTATAGTCAGCTAAAGTCACTTACAAGAGAAAGTAGCTACTGGTATCAGCCGACAGTTTAATTGCTGGTGCTTTGACTGGCTGAGCATGAGCCAGTCTAGTCCACAGTCCTATTAAAAAATTTATTGACCAGCTCAAATACCTATTGACGTGAATAGGAAATACTACATAGGTTTAACTTCATTTCAGATAGATGTGCTGGTGTTTTAGGAATTTGCTACTTCATCATTTAATTATAGAAGTGCCTTAATTTCCTGTATGAGACATTATGTACAGCCTCATTTGCATCTTCTGTTTTCAATGAATCTTTTTCATGTCTGAATTCTGCTGTTATGAAATAAATAACAAAATGAATTAAGCTTTTGAAATCAGGAAACAAGGCATTGCTAAGTAAAATATGTCACTAATTAAAATGTAGGTGCCATCATATCACGGGTTTAAACTCGCACTGCCACTAATTTGTATTTATTTTGCAGGCTCATTGTTTTTCTTTATTAAAATATGCATTTAAAACTTGCTCATTGTAGCTTTTAAGGTTTGTTCTTCTGACTGGAAATATTTTATCGAGCATGAAAGTGCTTTTGGATCATTTTCTTCTGGAACAAAAAAGTATAGGAAAGTAACTGGTCAAAAATGGCTACTGTAAGTTGTAAGGTTAGATACATATTCTGGAGTTGCATTCAATTATCTGTGAGAGCAGGGACAAACTTTGGAGAATCTTCCATCTAGACAGCAAATAAATTGGGGAGAGTACATGACAGGGCACGTTGTACATAAACTAATAGCAAGAACTGGTTTGATGGGCTTTGTGGCCTTTTCTTGTTCCTAAATCAGGATGGCACAATATGGGCGACTAGCTTAAAATACCCCACGCACAGTGGGGTAAATTTTCACCTTCACCTTGGGCAATAACCTTGCAGAGCAGATCATCTGGCAGTTGTAGGACCCGCCCGATTTTCATTCCTTCATTCATTTAATCGCCAAGTGTTTCCTGGCTGCCTTATCGGGCAAAACCTCCGTCTGCCCATCACAAAGCAAACAATGGCTGGGTGTGGCAACAGGGGCAAACTAAAATCAATTATTTTACAGGTTGACACCCCGCCCCCCAATACAGGGGTTTCATAGAACCATGGTCAGGGTCAGAGGCAAGAACATCATCGGCATTCCCCTTTTCTCTATGGGCAGGCATTGGAGATTCCAGCAGGCATGGGCACGCGGGTGCTGGAGATGTGCCCGAACCAGCACTTGTGCCAGACTTCCCCATGCAAATCTATAGATATGTGAAGAGAAAAAGATTGGTGAAGTCAAGTGTAGGTCCCTTGCAGTCAGAATCAGGGGAATTTATAATGGGGAACAAAAAAATGGCAGACCAATTAAATACATACTTTGGTTCTGTCTTCACAAAGGAGGACACAAATAACCTCCCAGAGATGTCGGGGAACATAGGGTCTAATGAGAGGGAGGAACTGAAGGAAATCAGTATTTGTAGGGAAATGGTGTTAGGGAAATTGATGGGATTGAAGGCCGATAAATCCCCAGGGCCTGATAATCTACATCCTAGGGTACTTAAGGAAGTGGCCCTAGAAATAGTAGATGCATTGCTGGTCGTCTTCCAAAATTCTATAGATTCTGGAACAGTTCCCATGGATTGGAGGGTAGCTAATGTTACCCCACTATTCAAAAAAGGTGGTAGAGAGAAAACGGGGAATTATAGACCGGTAAGCCGGACATCGGTTGTGGGGAAAATGCTAGAGTCCATTATAAAAGATGTAATAACAGAGCACTTGGAAAACAGTGACAGGATCGGACAAAGTCAACATGGATTTACAAAAGGTAAATCGTGCTTGACTAATCTACTGGAATTTTTTGAGGATGTAACTGGTAGAATAGGTAAGGGAGAACCAGTGGACGTGGTGTATTTGGACTTTCTGAAGGCTTTCAATAAGGTCCCGCATAAGAGATTAGCGTGTAAAGTTAAGGCACATGGGATTGGGGGCAAGGCACTGACTTGGATAGAGAACTGGTTGGCAGACAGGAAGCAAAGAGTTGGAATAAACGGGTATTTTTCCGAGTGGCAGGCAGTGACTAGTGGGGTACCGCAGGGATCGGTCCTAGGACCCCAGCTATTCACAATATATATTAATGATCTAGACGAAGTAACGAGATGTAATATCTCCAAGTTTGCAGATGACACAAAGCTGGGTGGGTGTGTGTGCTGTGAGGAGGATGCCGAGAAACTCCAGTATGATTTGGACAGGTTGGGTGATTGGGCAGATGCATGGCAGATGCAGTATAATGTGGATAAATGTGAGGTTACCTACTTTGGTGGCAAAAACAGGAAGGCAGATTATTATCTGAACGGCAATAGATTGGGAGATGGGGAAGTGCAACAAGACCTGGGTGTCCTTGTGCACCAGTCGCTGAAGGTAAGCATGCAGGTGCAGCAGGCGGTTAAGAAGGCAAATAGTATGTTGGCCTTCATAGTGAGAGGGTTCAAGTACAGGAACAAGGATGTCTTGCTGCAGTTGTACAGGGCCTTGGTGAGACCACACCTTGAGTATTGTGTGCAGTTTTGGTCGCCTTATCTGAGGAAGGATGTTCTTTCCATGGAGGGAGTGCAACGAAGATTCACCAGACTGATACCTGGGATGGCAGGAATGACGTATGAGGAGAGATTGGGTCGATTGGGCTTATACTCGCTGGAGTTTAGAAGAATGAGAGAGGATCTCATTGAAACTTATAAAATTCTAACATGACTAGACAGACTAGATGCAGGAAGGATGTTCCCGATGGTGGGGGAGTCCAGAACCAGGGGTCACAGTCTAAGGATAAGGGGTAAGCCATTTAGGACAGAGATAAGGAGGAATTTCTTCACCCAGAGAGTGGTGAACCTGTGGAATTCTCTACCACAGAAGGTAGTTGAGGCCAATTCATTAAATATATTCAAGAAGGAGTTAGATATATTTCTTAAGGCTAAAGGGATCAAGGGATATGGGGAGAAGGCAGGGACAGGGTACTGAATTTGGATGATCAGCCATGATCTCATTGAATGGCGGAGCAGGCTCGAGGGGCCGAATGGCCTACTCCTGCTCCTATCTTCTATGTTTCTATAAATGAGGTGCCCTCCCACTGACCCCACAAACTGACTCCCCGGGGTCCGCACATGAAAGCACCATCAGGCAACAGTGTAATCTCCAGGATCACCAAACTGAGAAATGTTGTGACCACTCTTGTACTCATCTTATGCAGTAGGTAATTATATACTTTTATTACGTGTCTACAATTGTGGGTATTTGTGCCCAGTTTTATTTTCCAGTTCATAGCTATATTATTTTTGTACAGAAGTAAAAATACATCCAATTGCATCAAGTGCCATTTGCAGAAAGAATTTAACCCACACCAAGGGGGGAGTTTTAACTTGAAAAAACGGACAGGTTGGGGTCGGGTGGTAGACATCTGAATCCCAACTCCAACCTGTCTGTATTGATTTCTTTGTGGGTTCAATGATGAGACATTTATGAAAGAGAATGTCTTTTAATCTAAAGTCTGTTCAACTCTTTATACAGCATTTACAGGAGACATCATGCTAGTGATGCATCTAGAATGAAACTGAAACTAAACTAAACTGCCTTGCTTGTCTCTGTCACATGCCCTCTGCTGGTCAGGCACAAGCAATCAATACATGCAAACATGCTGGTAAGGCATCATAATTGAACAGGCAAATACCATCTCTATTTGCTGATATCATTACATCTCCTTTTCTTAAAACAAAAGTATTTTACTTTTAACTAACAACATGTTTTCTTTGTATTAATCTGCATTTTATCTGTAACACTTAATGAACTTACATTATCATTATCATGATCAAGGTTTTTTAACCTTGCTTTGTGTGTTCACATGAAATATGTCAATACACTAGAACTTGAAGAAAGAATAAGATAACATTACTTCCTTCTATAACAATAGTCCTTAAATTTGCTCAATGAGTCTCTCAGGAGGCTTCACGTGTCTTGAGGATTTTCTGATTGATTGTCCTTGAATCTGAGTTGTTGCCTCAGATAATGGTTTCTCAGCTGCGTGATCAGGTTGTTCAACAGTATCAGTCTCTTGACCTGCTGTGGCTGGTCCCATGAGAAGATCTCGACGATTTCTTCTCAGAACAGCACCCTCATCTGTCTGAATGGTGTATGATCTTGGTTGAACTTCACTCAGGACAGTTCCCTTCTGAGTCCATGTGTTTGTTTTGTCTTTGAACCTTACTTGGTCACCAGTGTGGAGTTCAGGTAGGTTTTGTGTTCCTCTGTCATAGTAGTACTTTTGCTTTTCTTTCTGTTGTTCTTTGAACTTCCTCACTTTTTCCCCCTCTTCTGTTTTCAGGAGGTTCTCCGGGATGGGTAGGTTTGACCTTAGCCGACGTCCCATCAGGAGTTGGGCTGGTGACATACCACACTTGAGCGGCGTTGTGCGGTATACAAGCATGCTCTGGTAGAAGTCAGTTCCACTGTCTTTTGCCTTGTACATCAGTCTTTTCACTGCCTGGACCGATTTTTCCACTAGACCATTGGACTGTGGAAAGTGAGGACTTGACATTGTGTGGACAAAGTCCCACTCTTTGGCAAAGTGTCGGAAACTTGCATTGTAAAACTGGGGTCCGTTGTCTGTGAAGACCTCGCTTGCCACGCCATGTCTGGAGAATATGGCTTTCATACATGTTATCACAGCATCTGCAGTGGTGGTGTACAGTCTACAAACCTCTGGATACAGGGAGTAATAGTCTGTGACTACAAGATAGTCCTTCCCTGGACATACGAATAGGTCAGCGCCTACCTTCTGGTAAGGTCTGTCTGGCGCTGAGTGTGGCTTTAGTGGTTCTACCGGATTGCTTGCTCGATATTTCAGGCATATTGTGCAGTTTGACACCTCATTTGTCACATCTTGGTTGATTCGTGGCCAGTACATCACCTCTCCTGCTCTTTTCTTACACCTTTCGATTCCCAGATGTCCTCCATGGATCTTTTTTAACATCTCTTTTCTCAGACTCTTTGGGATAACTATTTTACTTCCTTTGTAGATGATGTCTTCGACCACTGATAGTTCCGCCCTGCAGTTCCAGTACTCTGCCATGTCAGGTGAGCAGTCTTGCTTCATGTTGGGCCATCCATCCAAGATGCTTTTTCTCAGTCGTCTCATTGTTTCATCTTTGTTTGTCTCGGTCTTTATGAGCTCCATTTTTGCATCTGCTATGGGCAGTGCACTTGTGATCATGTCCACGTAGGCGTTCACTTTTTCATCCATTGTGGTGTTTGCGGGCTCACTTGGGTCAACAGCTCTGGACAACGTGTCTGCTGTATACATCGGTTTACCCGGTGTGTACGCAACATTCAGTGTATAGCGTTGCAGCCTGATCATCATTCTTTGTATTCTAAGTGGACAGCTATTTAGTGGCTTTTGGAACAATGCAATCAAGGGCTTATGGTCAGTCTCTACACTGATTGCTTGTCCTGCCACAAACTGGTGAAATCTTTCACAGGCGTATGTGATGCTGAGCAGCTCCTTTTCGATTTGAGCATATCGCGTCTCCGCGTCTGTCATTGAGCGCGATGCATATGCAATAGGTTGCCAGTAGTCATATTGTTGCAGAAGAACGGCACCGAGCCCACTCTGTGATGCATCTGATGATATCTTGATGGGTCTCGCTGGGTCATAAAACCTCAGAACTGGTTCCTCTGTGAGCAGTTTCTTTAGATCGCTCCATGACTTCTCATGCTCATGATTCCATTCCCATTCTATGTTCTTTTCAGTTAGTCTTCTCAGTGGCGCCATCTTTTCTGAGAGGTTGGATATGAATTTCCCCATGTAGTTGATCATTCCATTAAACCTCTGCACGTCCTTTTTGCATTGTGGCTTTGGCATATTCTCAATGGCGGACACCTTTCTGGGATCTGGTCTGATGCCCTCACTGCTAAGGATATCTCCCACGAATGTCAGTTCTGTCACCCCGAGCTGGCATTTCTCTCTATTCAGCTTCAGGTTTGTTTTCCTTGTTGCTTCCAGCACTTTTCTCAGTCTCTCGTCATGCTCAGTTCTCGTGGTTCCCCATACTATGATGTCATCCATTGATGTATCAACTCCCTCCAGGTGCTCATAGATCATATGGATAGTTTCAGGAGCTGAGGCAATGCCAAATGGTAACCTTAGGAATCTGTATCTGCCAAATGGACTGTTGAACGTGCACAGTCTTGAACTTGCTTCATCCAATTTCATCTGCCAAAATCCTGATGATGCCTCTAACTTGCTGAAATACTTTGCATTTGCAAACTGTGCCATGATTTCCTCACGTGTAGGAAGCTTGAAGTGCTCTCTCTTTATTGCTCTGTTTAGATCTCTTGGATCCAGGCAAATTCTGAGCTTTCCATTCTTTTTGTCCACTACGACGAGGGAACTCACCCACTCAGTTGGCTCATCTATCTTCCGAATCACGTTCAGGCTTTCCATCCTGTCCAACTCTGCCTTCAGTTGCTTTTGAAGAGCAAACGGGACTTTTCTGCATGGATGTATGACCGGTGTCATACTTTTATCTACTCTGATCGTGTGTTCTCCTGGAATGCAGCCTAGACCCTTAAATAGGTCGTTGTACTCTTTCATGAGTTCATCATAGACTGTCTCTCCTTCGCTTTCCACAACAAGGACTCTCTTTACCAGGTTCAGTCTCTCACAGGCTTTTAAACCTAGTATGGCTTGCACATCCTTTGGCACCACGATTAATGCTAGCGTGTGCTCTCTGTCCTTGTGTGTTACTTTGACAATGCATCTTCCTTTCACTGGTATATCAGTACCTGAGTATCCTGTCACTTTCACTTTTATTCCATGTATCTTTGGTCTGGGTCTAATTTTCTTAAAATCAGTCTCTGATATCACATTAACTTGTGCTCCAGTATCCAATTTAAATGGAATGTGTATGTCATTCACTTTTAGTGTCAACATCCAGTCTCTTTCTTCTTTTTTGTTTTCAGACACAACATCTACATAGAACTCCTCTATGTCGCTTTCATCTACTGCATGGACCTTGCTTTATTGCATTTGGTTCTTACAGCAACGGGCATAATGGTTGTTCTTGTTGCAACTATTGCATGTTTTACCATATGCTGGACACTTTCTTGGTGGATGCTGTGTACCGCATCGACTACATGACTTTCGATTGTCCCTTTCATTTTCGTTCGCTGGCCACGCCTCTTTTTTCACATTGGCGCTCTTTTTGTTAAACGGTTTGTGTCCGTTCTTACTCACTGCATCCACGTTGCAGCTACTGTCACTGAACAGCTCCTTTGCCTGCAACTTCACAGTCTCTGTAGCCCTACACAGTGCTATGGCTTTTCCCAGGCCTAGATCTTGCTCTCTTAGCAGTCTTTCCCTTAGACCATTATCCGGAATACCACACACCAGTCTGTCTTTTATCAGCGAGTCTGTCAGTCCCCCAAATTCACATGATTTGCTTCTGTTTCTCAGTTCAGTCACATACTGATCAATAGTCTCACCCGTTTTCTGTACACATGTGAAAAATCTGTGCCTCTCAAATGTCACGTTATGTTTAGGTATGCAGTAGGCCTCAAATTGTTCCATTATTTTATCTAGTTTCATTTTGTCTCCATCAGCAGCGAATGTGAAGTTATTATACACCTCCAGCGCTTCATCACCCACGACATGTAAGAACAGTGACGATTTCCTTTTATTACTTTTCTCGTCAGCTCCGATTGCTGATAAATACAACCCCACACGTTGTTTGAACCTTCTCCAATTTTCAGCCACATTACCTGTCAACTGAAGCTTCGCCGGTGGGAGTAAACCTTCCATTTTTCACTTCGTTAGCTATTCTCTAATGGTAAGTAACGATGTTCTCTTTTGGCTTGCTAATCTGTGGAGAGCTGATTTAACTTCAGATTTTTCCTCTTCATCTCTTTCAATCACTTCTGACACCATGTATTGATTTCTTTGTGGGTTCAATGACGAGACATTTATGAAAGAGAATGTCTTTTCATCTAAAGTCTGTTCAACTCTTTATACAGCATTTACAGGAGACATCATGCTAGTGATGCATCTAGAACGAAACTGAAACTAAACTAAACTGCCTTGCTTGTCTCTGTCACATGCCCTCTGCTGGTCAGGCACAAGCAATCAATACATGCAAACATGCTGGTAAGGCATCATAATCGAACAGGCAAATACCATCTCTATTTGCTGATATCATTACACCGTCCACTTCTGGTTTTAACAGAGGAGGGACGGAGGCGCGTGTGGCCAACCCACTCCCTGAATGTGGGTTATCACTAAATATTTTAATGAGGCTGCGTGCCTCATTTTGAATCTCCATTTTAAATTCAACTCTGGGCGGCCAGGTTTCCTGGGACTCGGGGAACCCGGGAGCTAAAGGGAGGTGATGACTGCTGGATCCAGGATGTAAGTGTCTTTCCTGCTGGATCTAGCATCCCTGCCTCACCAACCCCCCGCGATTGGCAGTCCACCCCCTCCCCCGACCCTTCCGATCTCCCCCCGACCTCCCACCCCATCCCAGAGGCCTCCGATCTCCCCAAGAAGGCCTTCAAAATCCCTCTGGCCTTCCAATCCCCAGCCCCCGACCACCCCTCCAGCCCACCGATCACGGACTTTTGCCCCCCCCCCCCAAAATCCGAACCCCTCCGATCCTGGCCTTCCGAACCCCCCTCCCCTGATCTCCGACACCTCCCCCCGCACCACCCCCAATCTCTGACCCCCTCCGATCTTGGCCTTCTGATCCCACCACCACCACCCCCCACCCCGATCCCGGCCTTCCGACCCTCTCCAATCCCAGCCTTCCTACACCCACCCCGATCGTGGCCTTCCAAACTCCCCAGATCTCTGACCCCTCCTATCCAAGCCTTCTGACCACCCCCTCCCCCCGATCTGACCTTCTGACCTTCTGACCTCCCCTCCGATCCAGCCTTCCAACCACCCCCACTTCTGATCCTGGCCTTCCACCACCGCCCCCCCAACCAATCTGGCCTTCCACCCCCCCCCCCCAACCCAACCGATCCCGCCTTCCAACCCCCCATATCTCTGACCCCCTTCTATCCCGGCCTTCTAACCACCCCCTCCCAATCACGCCCTTCAATCTCTCCCTCACTGCTCTCTGCTCCCCGGCTGCAGCCTGGTGATGCAGGCCTCCCCACCTGCCAGCCAATCAGCCTCTCAATCTGGATGGCTGCGGGGAGGGGAATACAGAGAAAAAAAATGTTAATCAGGCCCTGCCGTTAAATTCAACAGGGCCTGAGGGAAACCCGTTCTCCAGGTTTCCCAACCGCAATCCAGTCCTCCCTACCTGCCTCCAAGTTAATATCCTGCCCCAAAAGTGTGATAGATACAATGGCCTAGAAATTCAGTATAGCCACGTTTGGGGCGCTACAGCCGGGCGTTCGCTAAATTTAGCGCCCGGCGCAAGTTAGCGCCACCTTCGCCAATATTCAGTTGCATCATTCCAAGAGGTTGCTGCTGTGCTAAAGTAGACGATGCACGACTATCATAAGGCGCTAAGCCAGCGTGCCGAGGCGCTAACACCGAGGGCAGGCGCAGCGCAGGTGCGGCGAGTTTCTGAATGAAGGCAGACACGCTGGCGCCGGTCAGCTCTTAAAGGGGGAGGGTCGACTTGTTTGGCTGCCATGCCCTGCACACTGCAGGCCTGAAGCAAGGCCTGACCATTGCTGGTTCATCAGTTCTACGCCCTGGACCATGGGGAAGCCCGCTATTCTTCCAAATCCCATTGCATGCTCTTGCTGCTTATCTGGGGTCATGGGGAAGGAGATGTACTGACGTCTCCTTCTGAAAAGGGCATTGTTCACCTGGCGGATGCAGCAATGTACCGCGAACTGGGAGATGTCGGCAATGTCTCCGGTAGCGGATTGGAAGGAGCCGGTGGCATAGAAGTTGAGAGCCACCGTCACCTTCACTGCCACCGGCAGAGACGTCCTGCTCCTCAGCTGTGGCTGCAGATCTCTGCGAAGCAGGTGGCAGATCTCAGTGACCACCTCCCTTCTGAATCGCAGCTTCCGAACACACTGCTCCTCAGACATGTTCAGCTATGAGAACTGCTGGCGGTATACCCTGGGTGGGTAAGGCCTCCTGTACCGACGCCTGTTGGCCCTTCTCTGTCTGGCCATGACTGGCACTCTCTCACGGCGTCTCTGATCCCTTTGAATGCAATGCAGAAAGCCAACGTTTCCACCCATTGCAGCCCCCATTATATGTGGTGACTCAAGGCTATGGCACTGAAAGTGAAATCCAAGTGCAAAGCTCTGGCCTGAAGCCAGAAGTACCTGTGCGAGCGCTTATTCAAAGCAGAAAGCTCTCTGCCTTTGTCTCTCTCCAAATATCTGTCTCTCACACAGAAGGATTGGCACAAAATGGCTGCCACTTATAATGCAGGAGGAGTCCCCTTTAAATAGCGCGCCCTGCAGTGACTGGGAACCGTTCCCCTCTACCAGTCGCTGGGGGCGCCAGGCGCAAAGAAGGGCGGCGCCACTGAAGTTTCGGTTCGGGGCGCACCAAGGGCGTTGCACCATGAAATGACGTCACGATCTGCACGCGCAGCTGAGCGGGCGCTGCGGTTTAGCGCCGCTGCTAAATCTTGAGTGAAGTTCGCGAGAGGTGCAGATCGCGCCGCGCATGGGCGCTAGCCGCTTAGCGCCCCACTTCTCCTCCTCCTAAGGCACTAGCGGCTGGCGCTAACAACTGAATTTCTAGGCCGCTATGTTTAGAGTTTGCTAAATTGAACATTGATAAATTCAAATACGCTTATTGTAGGAGTCTATGCACTCCTAACAAAAACACTGTGAACTAAACTGGTAGTTAACAAACTTAGTTTAATGCACTGAAAGTATTACAAAACAAGAAACGCAGGAGAAACTCCAAACAGGTCTGTACACTAGCTCACTCCACGAGGACTAACTGGAAACGCCCTCCAACCCTGTCGTTATCACGTTTCCCGCCGTTGGGAACGTCACGTGTCCCACATGATGACGTCATCGTGTCAGATCGCGATTTTATCGATCCCGCGCTGTTTAAACAGGGCAAACATTAAAAGGTAACAATAATGATTAAAGACAATTGTACAAGTTACTGTGAGAGTCTCTTTGGTGGCTTTGCCACGTACGCCCCCCCAGAATTGTCTTTAATGAGGAAAGTCAATCGCCGAGGAGGTCGGACAAGCCTGTTTGACCGACTCCTAAATTCCCGGAGAGGAAAGCGTTGAGCAGGTGGCGAGCTGGCAGGTAACACGGCACGGTTAGGCGTAGCGGCGGCTGGCCCCGGCGCGGAGGCTACGCCAGTTCGACCGGCTGTTCGAGGTCCAGGTGCGCAGGTTTGAGGCGATCAACGGAGATGTGAGCAGGCTTGCCCCTGACGCCGATCACAAAACTCTTGTCCCCGGTCTGTAGGACCTGGAACGGACCTGCATAAGGAGGTGCGAGCGGGGTACGATGGCCGTCTTGGCGCACAAAGATGAAGTTGGCCTTTGACAGTTCCCCAGGGATGCTGGAAGAAGGCAAACCATGCTGTGAGGTCAGAACTGGGCGGAAACACTGAGCCGCGTCCCGATGGGCCTCTCGCTGACTGGCTGCAGACCACGGCCACGTAGGGGACGGCAGGAACTCGCCCGGAACTCGAAGTGGCTGACCGTAAACCATTTCCGCGGCCGACGACTGTAGATCCTCCTTCAGCGCCGTGCACAGTCCTAGCATCACCCACGGCAGTTTATCAACCCATGCTGCATCCAGAAGGCTGGCCCTGAGCGACGCCTTCAATGAACGGTGGAACCGCTCGCACAAGCCATTCGCTTGCGGGTGATAAGCTGTAGTGCGGTGTAGTTTAGTGCCCAATACTGAGGCTACCTCATTCCATAGTTCCGACGAAAATTGCGGCCCGCGATCCAACGAAATATCCGCAGGGACACCAAACCGGGCTACCCATGATGAGATGAAGGCTCACGCGACATCCGCAGAGGTGGTGGATGTCAGGGGAACCGCTTCTGGCCACCTCGTGGTGCGATCCACCATTGTCAGAAGGTGCGTAAAACCATGGGACGGTGGAAGTGGGCCCACTAGGTCAACGTGAATGTGGTCGAAACGCCGCTCCGGTACCTCGAAAGTGGCCAGAGGGGCCCTGACGTGCCGTTGCACCTTGGCCCGTTGACAAACCACACAAGTGTTCGCCCAGTCGCGGACGTCTTTGCGTATTCCTCTCCAGACGAATTTGGAAACTAGCAGCTTAAGCGATGCCCGCATTCCAGGATGCGACAGCCCGGGTATGGTGTCGAAAACACCTCAGCGCCAGGTGGACGGCACAATCGGACGGGGTGCACCCAACGAAACGTCACAGAGTAGAGTGGTACCAGCCACACGGAACGGTACATCTCTCGGCTGGAGGCTGGCGGGGACAGAACGAAAGGCCTGAGTCTCCGGGTCGGCAGCCTGGTCAGCTGCCATTCTTGCGAAGTCAATGCCTAATTGAACGGCCTGGACGGCGGCGCGGGAGAGGCAATCAGCGACGACGTTGTCCTTGCCGGCCACGTGCCTGACGTCGGTGGTGAACTCGGAGATGTAAGTCAGCTGCCGTTGTTGCCGAGCCGACCACGGTTCCGCTGTCTTGGCTATCGCGAACGTCAAGGGTTTGCGGTCAACAAACGCAGTGAAGCGGCACCCTTCGAGGAGGAATCGGAAGTGGCGGATGGCCAAAAACAAAGCTAATAGCTCCCTGTCGAAAGTACTGTACCGATGTTTGTGCCGTTGCAGCTGGCAACTAAAAAATGCGTCGTTATCTCATTGAGGCGACAATAGTCGCCACAGGGCCACCATCCCCCACCGGGCTTTGGGATGATGTGGAGCGGTGAAGACCAGGGACTACTGGACCGGCGAATAATCCCCAGCTTCTCCATCGCGGTGAACTCCGCCTTCGCCGCCGCGAGCTTGCTGAGCTCCAGCCGCCGCGAGCTTGCTGAGCTCCAAACGCCGCGCCCTGGCGTAGACGGGAGAGCCGGTTGTCGAAATATGATGCTCCACCCGATGCTTGGCGGTCGAAGCTGAAAAGGTGGGCTTTGTCAGCTCGGGGAAGTCCCCGAGAAGGCAGGAGAAGTCGTCGGGAGGTGGCCGCGTGCAGGAGACCGAGCGCGGCGCAGCCGTGCAGTGCGCACCTGAAATACCAACGAGCATGGCGGCGTGAACAAGGCGTCGATTTTTCACATCCACCAACAGGCCCTTGGCACCTAAAAAGTCAGCGCCCAAGAGGGCCTGCGAAATTTGAGCGGTGACTAAATCCCAGGTAAAGCGCTGGCCACCAAAACAGAGTTGCACCCGTCGTTTCCCGCAAGTGCGGATCGTACCCCCATTGGCAGCTTGGAGGGGGGGACCCCGTCCGCCGGACCGAAGGTCGAGGACCGAGGCGGGAAGTATGCTGCACTGTGCCCCCGTGTCACACAGAAAACGACAGCCCGAGATGGAATCGGTTAAATACATGAGATTCCCGGAGTCGCCAATCGCCATCGTGGCCGCGGGGGACGCACCGGATCCGGTGTTCTTGACTCACGGTGGTCTGTTCGACGGTCTGGGCACGAAACTACATGGTGGTCGGCAGCAGTGGGCCTTCGGGCCGAAACGAGTGTGGTAGTAACAGTAACCGGCCGTCGGAGGCGCCGGGGCTGGGGCCGGGCCCCTCGGGGTGGGGCGTTGCGCGATGGCACAGTATTGTTGCCGGACCGCATAAATTTTATCCGCCTCTTTGGCGAGCGCGATGCAGTCCCCGGTGTCCGATCTGGCGAGGGCTGCCTGGACGTGTTCGGGCAGCTGCGTAAGGAACAGCTCGCGGAACAGGAAACATGGGGGTTCAGACCCCAGGAACGTCAGCATGTGGCTCATTAGTTCCGAGGGTTTGGAGTCACCTAACCCTGGTAGTGTCAGTAAGCGGCGAGCGCGCTCCGCCTTGGTAAGGCCAAATACCTGCAGCAGCCGAGTCTTGATGGCTACATACTTGTCAGCATTCGGGGGGTTCTCCAGAAGGCTGATGATCCTCAACGCCGTCGAGCTATCGAGGGCGGAGACCACGTACAAATATCGGGTCTGGTCCTGCACAATGTTGCGGAGTTCAAACTGCGCCTCGGCCTGCACAAACCAGGAGGCCGCCTGTTGTTCCCAGAATTGGGGGAGCTTCAAGACCACAGCGTTGGCATCCATCACTGGCCTGCGTTCCGTGTCCACCGCGAAAAACGATCGTAAGGATTCGGGGTCACCAATGTAGGAGTCTATGCACTCCTAACAAAAACACTGTGAACTAAACTGGTAGTTAACAAACTTGTTTTGTAATACTTTCAGTGCATTAAACTAAGAAATGCAGGAGAAACTCCAAACAGGTCTGTACACTAGCTCACTCCACGAGGACTAACTGGAAACGCCCTCCAACCCTGACGTCATGACGTCATCATGTTTCCTGCCGTTGGGAACGTCACATGTCCCACGTGATGACATCATCGCGTCAGACCGCGATTTTATCGATCCCGCGCTGTTTAAACAGGGCAAACATTAAAAGGTAACAATAATGATTAAAGACAATTGTACAAGTTACTGTGAGAGTCTCTTTGGTGGCTTTGCCACATTATAATGTGAACTATTTTGATTATCAACTCACTATGTAAGAAAACATAGAGGTCAAAAACGTAGATGGTGTCATAAAGGGTATTCAATGATCAGAACACCTTACCTGTTAGAATGTACCATCTGCTGCCCAATATCTACCTCAGTGCATTATAACTTTTTAACAAGCAAATAAGTTTTCTTATTCCACACCACAAAACCTATGAAAACTGACTCTTTTTCAACAATTAAATATTTCTTGTACGATTTGTCAATCTCTTAGTGGTTTGACTCAACACAATTGTAGAATGTTCACCAACTAATTATGTAGTAAAAGGCTGATGTCCACAACAAAATGGCTGGAATGTGAGAAAACAGTGGAATTAAATTTCCAGCTGGTTAGCTAGAAAAAAAAGCTAATTCTACATCTAAATTAATACTGTTGCCTTCTTTAGGTAGCAAGGCAGCAGATGAAGACAGGCGTGCTCAGAAATGTGTGCGATTCCGGAGCCTTCTGCGCAGTGGTCGATCCTGCAGCCAGAGCCGAACCCAGATGGAAATCTTACCTTGTCCAGACATGACTGTGCAGGATAAAAAAACAAGCAGTGATGGGAAAGGGGTGCTTGCTGTCCTGTACTAGGAATCGATGAGACCCTCCAACTTCATGCAACAGCGGTAACATGGGTTCAGCAAGCATTTGAATACAGAATGTTCAAGGCAGCTTCTAGCAGTGACTGTTTGGGTCAGGCCGACTTGCACTTCTAAGTAATTTATAATGTGCAATACTCTGAGGTATTGCACAATCTCATTATCATTATTTTTTTGCATATTTAACTACAGTTTTTTAATTAGATGTATTTTATTATTCATGCACATAATTTGACTGTTGCTCATGCCGCTCTCTTGTATATAAAAAAAAGCATTTCCAACTTTCCTGCCTGTGGTCCTAAACTGGCAAGTGGTTCGACTCTCCACTACAGTAATGGCTCTCTTTTAATTTAGCTAATAGCTATCATGTTATGTACCTTTATAAATTTGCTAAATTCATAGCACTGGGAGTTGTCTCTCCATGCGGTAACTGTAAGTAGTTTGCTGTGTTTGGCTTTCGCATAGAACTGTTTGCTCAGGGTATGGCTCCTTGATGTATTATTAAAATTGGTAATGGACTCCTGGGACTCTTTCTGGTTATAAGCCTTCATTCTCAGTATAAACCATGCGTTGTTTTCATCTTTGCTCATGATTGTTAATGGCAGTGATGATGAGCAGGGTGTTTTTCCACTACCTTTATGGGAGCTGCTTTATTATGCAGTAGAAATAGCCAAGCTGCTGATTTTGTTTAAGGTTTTCAATTATTTATTTGACTGAACACATCTGTTACTGGCAAAGGCCCAAGCATGGACCAAAGCTATTACTAGTTTACACCTGCTGAACCACAGCCATAGTTGTGCACATGTAACACAAATCTGAATGGGTATTCTGGCTCTGTTCACATGTTTCCTTTATATTAACAGTAAAAGTTATACTAATAATTGTTCCAGCCATACACAGTTCATATTTCACAACTATTATAAGAGGATATACCCATCCATTAAAATAGTATAATTTTCTAAAAATATTTATTGGTTTTCTCATTTTTACCATTTTGAACCCAGGGACATTATTAATCCCTTTATGTATTAGATTATGTAAGGGAGAGATTGAAACACCGGTGCTGGATCCTTTCATTTATCCGGACAATAGGCTTGAACACAATCTCCTCCCCCCACCACCCCCCACTTCGCATCAAGAAAATTCTACTAACTCTTACACTTATCAATGTGGCATTTCAAGTTATAAATCTTCTCGAGCATCCTTAAACTTATGTGGAAACTAGTGGTAATATTGCAGATTCTAGTAATATGGGCAAGTTCTGTGCTGAAGACTGATGCCCACTGGGAGCTGAAGTAAGAATCATCTCATTTATGAGTCTTCTGTTGAATTCCGCAGTTGCCAGAATTGTTTCAATCTACATGTAGCGCCCATCAGAGGTTACTATGGCTGGGGGTTTAAATATTGGCCCCGATGTTCTGTGGGAGTTCTCCCACTCTCCTGCTGAAACGACCATTGACCGCATTTCTTGGAGGTTCCGATCTCCCAGTGGAATTGCGGCAGAACACCAGAAGTATCTCTGTGAAATTTCAGCACCGTTGTATATTTTTTGCAGCCCGAGTTATAATATTTAACTGATGTTAGACATGGATGAAAATAATAAATGGCAACTGCACATACTGACAAAAAGAAAAACAAACACCTTTTAATGTAGATTAACATCTCAAGGTGCTTCACAGAGGAGGAAATATGTGAGAGCTAAGCCTTTGTGGGAAGGTTAGGTGATGTGGTGGAAGAGATGTGTTTTGAGAAGGCGTTTAAAGGTGGCAAGAGGGGTAGAGAGGTCAAGGGGCTTGGGGATGGAGATCCATTAAGTAGGGTTAAAGTGGCTGGAGGCTCTGCCACGGAATGGGGAAGTGGAGATATGTATAGCAGAGGCAGAAGAGAATGTAAGGCTAGAGAAGGTTGCAGAGGTAAGGTGGGACAGGCCCGTGGTGGGATTCGTAGAAAAAGATGCCGACTAGATTGGGTACGATTGGTAACCAGGGAGTAGTGTGGAACAAGATAAGGTCAGTGGAGTTTGGGACAATTTGGAGTTTATGACTGAAGATTGGATGATTGGGAGGCTGGAAACAAGAGCCAAGGAAGAAACGGGTGGGGGGGAGGGGGGTGGTGGAGGGTGTGTGGAATTGCCCCGGAAGGCCTTTGTGCGTAGGTCAAGGGCAGGGTGTAACATCCACCTCCCCACTAGTTGTACCTTTTTTCCCCATCACACTTTCTGAGGCTGGGGCAATCGGATGGATTGGGCAGGCATCTGTACCATTCATGACACAAATGAAGCATCTGCCTCAGGAAACCCATTGTGGAGCCAAGCCACAACGTAACAGTACGATAGCAAAATACTGCAGATGCTGGAAATCCGAAATAACAACAGAAAATGCTGGAAAAACTCAGCAGGCCAGGCAACATCCGTGGAGAGAAATTAAAGTCAACGTTTCGGGTCAAAACCCTTTATCAAGACTAAAGAGGCACAGGGAATGAAATAGATTAAGAGACTGGGCTGGGAGAGAACAAAAGAGGAGACATTAAGAGGTATTCAAAACGAGACGAGATGGTGATAGGACTAGTGGAGACAAAAGACAGCTCTAGATTAGGTGTGAAATGCGCTGGCAGAATGGGAGACAGCTGCCATGTGGGAGAGAGAAAAAAAAAGGAAAGGTGGGGGGGTGGGGGGAAGGGAAAAACCAAAACAAAGGTGTGGATAAAAAAAGTGAAAATGTAATAGGGGTCGAGGTTATGATCTGAAATTGTTGAACTCAATATTGAGTCCGGAAGGCTGTAAAGTGCCTAATCGGAAGATGAGGTGCCGTTCCTTGAGTTTACGTTGAGCTTCCGTGGAACAATGCAAGAGGCCAAGGACGGTGAGGTCCGAGTGGGAATGGGGTGGTGAATTAAAATGACAGGCGACCGGAAGCTCGGGGTCACCCTTACGGACTGAATGGAGGTGTTCCGCAAAGCAGTCACCCAATCTGCGTTTGGTCTCCCCAATGTAGAGGAGACTGCATCGTGAGCAGCGAATACAGTATACTAGATTGTAAGAAGTACAAGTAAATCGCTGTTTCACCTGGAAGGGGTGTTTGGGGCCCTGGACAGTGGGAAGGGGGGAGGTATAAGGGCAGGTGTTACATCTCCTGCACTTGCACGGCAAGGTGCCAGGCAAAGGGGAAAGGGTGCTGGGGGTGATAGAGGAGTGGACTAGGGTGTCTCGGAGGGAGCGGTCCCTACAGAATGCTGAAAGGGGAGGGGAGGGGAAGATGCGTTTGGTGGTGGGATCACTTTGGAGGTGGCAGAAATGGCGGAGGATGATCCGTTGAATGTGGAGGCTGGTGGGGTGAAAGGTGAGGACAAGGGGAACCCTATCGTGGTTCTGGGAGGGAGGGGCAGGGGTGAGGGCAGAAGTGCGGGAGACAGAATGGACACGGTCAAGGGCCGTGTCAACCAAGGTAGAGGGGAATCCTCGGTTGAGGAAAAAGGAAGACATGTCAGAAGCACTGGTGTGGAAGGTGGCATCATCGGAGCAGATGCGGCGGAGAAACTGGGAGAATGGAATAGAGTCCTTACAGGAGGCGGGGTGGGAGGAAGTGTAGTCCAGGTAACTGTGGGAGTCAGTGAGCTTGTAGTGAAATTTGGTCAATAACCTATCCCCAGAGATGGAGACGGAGAAGTCGAGGAAGGGAAGGGAAGAGTCAGAGATGGACCATGTGAAGGTGAGGGAAGGGTGGAAATTGGAAGCAAAATGAATGAAATTGTCTAGTTCAGGGCGAGAGCAGGAAACGGCACTGATACAGTCATCAATGTATCGGAAAAAGAGGTGAGGGAGGGGACCCGAGTAGAACTGGAACAAAGAGTGTTCCACATATCCCACGAAAAGGCAGGCATAGCTAGGACCCATGCGGGTACCCATAGCAACACCTTTGATTTGGAGGAAATGAGTGGAGTTAAAGGAGAAGTTGTTCAATGTGAGAACAAGTTCAGCCAGGTGGAGGAGGGTAGTGGTGGATGGGGACTGGTCGGGCCTCTGTTCAAGGAAGAAGCGGAGCGCCCTCAGGCCATCCTGGTGGGGGATGGAGGTGTAGAGAGATTGTACGTCCATGGTGAAAAGGAAGCGGTTGGGGCCAGGAAACTGGAAACTGTTAAAGTGGCGGAGGGCGTCCGAAGAGTTGCGGATGTAGGTGGGAAGAGACTGGACAAGGGGAGAAAAGATAGAGTTGAGATGGGAAGAGATAAGTTCCGTGGGGCAAGCACAGGCTGAAACGATGGGTCTACCAGGGCAGTCCTGTTTGTGGATCTTGGGAAGGAGATAGAAGCGGGCTGTGCGGGGTTGGGGAACTATGAGGTTGGTGGCCGCGGGGGGGAGATCTCCAGAGGAGATGAGGTCAGTGACAGTCTTGGAAACGATGGTTTGATGTTCGGTAGTGGGGTCATGGTCCAGGTGGAGGGAGGAGGAGGTGTCAGAGAGTTGGTGTTTCCTGGCCCCAACCGCTTCCTTTTCACCATGGACGTACCCCACCAGCCTCCACATTCATAGAGTCATAGAGTCATAGAGTAATACAGCACGGATAGAGGCCCTTCGGCCCATCGTGTCCGCGCCGGCCATCAAGCCCTGTCTAATCTAATCCCATATTCCAGCATTTGGCCCGTAGCCTTGTATGCTATGGCATTTCAAGTGCACATCCAAATGCTTCTTAAATGTTGTGAGGGTTTCTGCCTCCACAACCCTTTCAGGCAGTGAGTTCCAGACTCCAACCACCCTCTGGGTGAAAAAGTTCTTTCTCAAATCCCCTCTAAACCTCCCGCCCTTTACCTTGAATCTATGCCCCCTAGTTATTGACCCCTCTACTAAGGGAAAAAGCTCCTCAGCATCCATCCTATCTATGCCCCTCATAATTTTGTACACCTCAATCATGTCCCCCCTCAGCCTCCTCTGCTCCAAGGAAAACAAACCCAATCTGCCCAGTCTCTCTTCATAGCTGATCGGATCATCCTCCGCCATTTCCGCCACCTCCAAAGTGATCCCACCACCAAATGCATCTTCCCCTCCCATCCCCTTTCAGCATTCGTAGGGACCGCTCCCTCTGAGACACCCTAGTCCACTCCTCTATCACCCCCAGCACCCCTTCCCCTCCGCCTGGCACCTTCCCGTGCAAGCACAGGAGATGTAACACCTGCCCTTATACCTCCCCCCTTCCCACTGTCCAGGGCCCCAAACACCCCTTCCAGGTGAAACAGCAATTTACTTGTACTTCTTGCAGTTTAGTATACTGCATTCGCTGCTCACGATGCGGTCCCTTGGGGAGACCAAGCGCAGATTGGGTGACCACTTTGCGGAACACTTCTGTTCAGTCCGTAAAGGTGACCCTGAGCTTCCGGTCGCCTGTCATTTTAATTCACCGCCCCATTCCCACTTGGACCTCACCGTCCTTGGCCTCTTGCACTGTTCCACGGAAGCTCAACGTAAACTCGAGGAACAGCACCTCATCTTCCGATTAGGCACTTTACAGCCTTCCGGACTCAATATCGAGTTCAACAATTTCAGATCATAACCTCGGCCCCTATTACATTTTCACTTATTTTTTTATCCACACCTTTGTTTAGGTTTTTCCCTCCCCCCCCCCCCCCCCCAACCGCCCTTTCCTTTATTTTTCTCTCCCACATGGCAGCTGTCTCCCGTTCTGCCAGTGCATTTCACACCTAATCTAGAGCTGTCTTTTGTCTCCACTAGTCCTATCACCATCTCGTCTCATTTTGAATACCTCTTAATGTCTCTTCTCTTTTGTTCTCTTCCAGCCCGGCCTCTTAATCTATTTCATTTCCTGTGCCTCTTTAGTCTTGACAAAGGGTTTGACCCGAAACGTTGACTCTAATTTCTCTCCACGGATGTTGCCTGGCCTGCTGAGTTTTTCCAGCATTTTTTGTTGTTATTTCACAGCGTAACAGTGATAGCCTAAAGGTATTTAAAGTAAAAATTGTACTTGTGTTTTTTGAGACTAGTTTCTATACTGCATCGATTGCAGCAGGGAAACTCTGGCCTTTTAAATGCTCCTAGAAGCACTGGATACCTGGGACATACAGGCATCCCTTGTGCCCAGAATTACTAAGGGTAGAAATGCAGGAATTAGATTGCATGATGCGTTTACCTGGCCATTTGCAGATGGACGTATTATGCACCCAGCCCCAAATGGGCTTGCTATTTTGATGGGAGTGAAAAAGAGGTGGGGACCCTATGCAATCAGGTCCTTCCCTCAAAATACATCAAAAACTAAGTGGAAATTCAGCCCCTTTGAATCTAGACTTGCTGAAAGTGTTGATAATGATTTCAGTTAAATCTGAGTGAACAGCCAGGACAAGGGATGCAGTAAATGGAAAGGAGTTCTTGGTATGAGCCAAAAATGCTGGTTTCAGTCTTCCTAAAGTCCAATTGTAGTAAATTCTGACTTCTACAACTTAATGTAAAACATTCTGGAGATAACTATGCGGGGGCTGGAGGACAAGCCATTGCTGGAGACGCACTGCTGCGTTGTGACAGGTAGGAATGGAACATGCAAGGACTGTCCAACTGAGGTGGACCAAAGATGACAAACGGTGCAGGAGAATGGCATTGATGACTGTGTTAAACACTTCAAGAAGGTTATCTGGGGAGATAAAACATCATGGTCACAATTACAGATGATATCATTGATAACTTTGACCAAGGCAGTCTCTGTGCATAGTGGAAACCAAATTGAAAGTATTCAAGCAGGGAGCTGTCGGTGAGATGATAACATGTTCAAGGACCTTGAAGACAAAGGGAAGGTTTTTGATTAGGTGGTAATTGGAATGGTCAATGGTAGGCTTTTTGAGGGAGGGCTAATGATGGGCTATTGAAAACAAAAGGGACAGTGCCTGAACAGAAAGAGCCACTAGCAATGACAACAAACATTGATGTGGAGATGCCGGTGTTGGACTGGGGTGGACAAATGTGAGAAGTCACACAACACCAGGTTATAGTCCAACAGCTTTATTTGAAATCACAAGCAGCGCTCCGAAAGCTTGCGATTTCAAATAAAGCTGTTGGACTATGACCTGGTGTTGTGTGACTTCTCACAAACAAACATTAAACTAGGAAAGGAAGGTGAATAGTTAGGATTTGGGTGTGGAAGCAATCAAG
Organism: Somniosus microcephalus; assembly: GCF_052327205.1. NCBI lineage: Eukaryota > Metazoa > Chordata > Chondrichthyes > Squaliformes > Somniosidae > Somniosus > Somniosus microcephalus. The sequence goes on from NC_140992.1 coordinate 217,227,095, forward strand.
AGGAGAGCATGTTTGAGGTGAGGGGAAGGAGTTTGAAGAGGCAGTTTGTCATTAAAGGAGAAGGGAGCTGCAATGAATTCAATGCAAGCTCTTCAAATGTGAAAGAGCAGCATCATAATACACTGCAACAGCCAGTCCATGCTCTCAATTACTTAAGTAAATAATGGCAGCCAGGCCCCCACAGCAGTTTAAACTGCAAATACACATTTCATTACCAGTTGATGTACAAATGCTCTTTGGGGAAGGATTTTGTAGCAAATTGGTGCTTCCTAGAAATGGTTTGCTGCATACCTCCACTTTGTTAAGCTGGCAAACAATGTATTTTCCTATAACTGTACCGTGTAAGAATACACTGCTTCATGATTTGTATTTACAAATGGTTATGTTTTTGTGAAGCCAAATCTCACAAAAGGAATTCAGAAAGTCTAACAGGTGCACATTGTACACCTCTTAATATTGATTATCATGCTGTAATTAGAAATGTAATACACGTTGAAACAGTAGCCCCATAAATTTTTTAAAAAGGTCTCACAGACACCTACAATAAAATTACATGGGTATTAAATGTTTTACAAAGTTTCACTGGGGTGAGACAAGTGGTTGAGCCTAGGGAGATAATAGCCAGGTCATCGCAATAGCAGCCAAGCTTTGCTTTGTCAGGGTCATGGAAGGTTCAGTGATGTAGGGAAGCTTCCCCATGATCCAAATAATCCACTAGGGACTATGCTAAAAACATTTTTCATATTGTGGGAAAGCACTGACCACCATGGGAAAATTAAGACTGGACAAGGATGTTGACATGACCTGTGGAACTAAGGTGCTGCAACAGTTGGCTGTATTAAATTATTCACTCCACATTCTCTGCTGGATATTATGCTCTTAGCTCAGTGATCGCCTCTTGAATATTATTTATTATTTACAAAACTCAATGCCTCACTAGAGGCAATGCTAATGGAAAGTTGCAGATTCTAGAGCCAACATGTTACAGTTTAGGTAAAATGTCTGTAAATTTGCATCAAGTTCTTTATTTAATAGTACATTATTTAGGATTGTAATTTTAAACTTTATTTTCTGTTTTTTGTTCTGCTCGCAATTTATGCAAGAAACCTTTATTTAAACACAACACTTAGTAAAATGTAAATATTATTTGTAAAGTTGAGAATTCAGGATTTTGCAGTTGCTTATTTTTTTTGGTTTTCATGATGTGGGCAATGCTGTTTATGTGCATCTATTGCTCATCCTCAGTTGCCCTGACAACTAAGTGACCCTGCGAGGCCACTTCAGAGAGTATTAAAAGAGTCAACCATGTAGCTTGGGACTGGAGTCATGTGTCGACCAGACCAGGTTCCCTTCCCTGAAGGACATTAGCAGAAAAAACCTGAAGCTTTCATGGTCAATTTTCTGGTACAAGCACACAAATTGCTGGATTTGTTGAATTAAATTTCATAACTTGCCCTGGCACAATTTGAACTTGCAACTTGTGAGTTGCTTGTCCAATACCATTACTGCTACACTACCATAATCCATCTATTTTAATTAATGTAAGCACAGTTTAATCAACTGGAAAAAGCCTAAGTATCTGCCTAAGCATTCTTTCCTTGCTGATGGCATTTTCATAGATTCACTTTAAGTATTAATTCGTTACTTCTATATAAGTGCTTTCAGATGTTGCAGCACAATGGAAGCTCCAGCAAACTATGAACCATACAATCCATTGCCCCCAATCAAGCTTCATGGTATGAACTGCAATGTGTCATACATCAGGGCCTTAGGATCAGACCCAGGTATTACATTGTAGCAAGAACTGATGTGGGTTTGAGAACATGTTCACATCCATATCATCCCATAAAACAAGAAAATGAACTGTCATCATTTCTTCATCTTTCACTTATAGGATCATTTTTCTAAAACTCAAATGAAACCAGCATGCTTGCAGACTTTTTTCTGGCTAAATATGGCATGCCCAACAATAGACTAATTCTAAGCCCATCCACTGGTTTAATAGGCGATTTACTACTCAGAAATCCTTTGGAACAAAACCTCAGTGCTTTAAAGTCAGAACAGTAGGCTTATTACTCCAGAGACCCATGAAATGATAAATTACCCATTTTAAACTATAATTAATACTTATGGCAGTGTTTCCTGTGATACATGGTGAATAGACTATTGTTCATAGCTTTTGGAGTTGGTACCTTCTTATAACATTGTTTGTCTAACTGTGATTTGTCCTGAAGTACCCAAGTACTCTGCTGGAGTGGATAGAGGCAGTAATATGTTTGCTAAGCCTGTCTCAGGAACCATACATCATTTGAGAAAACAAAGCCCCTTTGCAGCTGATACTATCAGCTTCCTCTATCTGTGCTCCTTTTTTCCCCTCAGTACAAGTCCAGGCTCTCAAAATGTTTTCATTGTGATAATTTGTGATGCTCATGTTCCATAAGTCAGGGCAGAAAGCATCTATCTTAAGCTGAATGTTGGACTCTTGTTTTCCATACATAGTGTACTGTACCATTTGAGGAAAGTCCTTTGCCAACTTTTTTCTCAGTATTCCTTTGTTTGGTTTAATTTTTCATTTTGTCAAAAAAAACATAGTTTGGAAAATTAATCACCCTTGCCATAACTACCAAGGGAACAAGGACCACCACAGAGCCCTTTAGTACCAAAATGCACAAACTCTTCGACATATGGCAGCAAAAGAACACACGCTAATAGGAAAAATAGTAATTCACAACTGACATTGAAAACACGTGCAACCAAACTTCGAATAGCAATCTGGACTTACAGCTAATAAAGGCATCACTTCAGCCTTCACCACTTCACATTGTGGACACTTGATATAGTCCTCACACCCACACTAACTGTTTGTAAATTGGGTTGTGGGATTAGGTATACATTTCTAACTAAAAATCCAAAGCAGCTGTGATAAAATACAACAGCAGCATGGTGGTAGTTAAGAAATAATTAATTTAAATTTGTCTTCCATTGCATACATTATCAGCTGTTAAACATTTTATTTAATGGTTTGGGAAAATCAATCCAAATGTTTACTGGAAAACATGTGACAAGCAAAGAAAAATGGGCCTTCAAAGTGGGGCCTGGAGACATAAGGCAGTGAATATCATAGCTAACATATGTATGTTTCAGTCTAAACTCTCGTCTTCTTAACAACTTTGTTTGAAGGTACTATTCTCAAGGTCTATTTCCATGCATGCATTTCATTAAGCATTTGCTATATAATCACTACTGAAACTGAGCACCATTAAGACTTTTTGCAAAATTCCATTGATCTCACAAATTTTGCAAAGAAAAAACCTCCACCTTAATAATGGTAGTTGCAGCCATAACATAATGGCATCTCTCCAATAGCTGCTTTTAGTTTTATAATTGATAAGATTTTGGGGGTTGAAATAGCTCCTGTTGTTATTTATTGAGACTAAAAAAAAATGGAGCAACATTTGAAGAAAGTTCCAACTGAACATTTCTCCATGGTCACTGCTTCTCGCCAGATTACTTGGTTTTGGAAATAGTCTTTGTGAATGGTAACTGAAAGGTTTTCAGAAAGTTGGTTGTTGCTTATTGTGACCCTGTTAAAGAGCAGCTAAGCAGAGCTTGCACAAAGTTCCGCAGCCTTAGCCTTGCCATGGTAAAGATCTGCCTCACCTGCTCAGTGCTGGTATTGGAATAGTGGAAAGGAGAGGAAGGTGTGGAAAGTGAGCTGAACCATACCCAAAGAATATATGGTGGGTGGGTGGCGGTGGGGGGGGGGGGGCGGGGAGGGGGAGGTTGTGGGGGTGTACATTGGAGAAGCAGAGACAAATGTACAGAATAGCATGAAGCTCATAGAAAATCCTAGGCTACTGTGATGAGAAAGTGTTCCATATACCACAAATATCATGCCGGCGCTGAGGGCATTATTGTCAGGTACCTCAGGTATGGTTGTATTAATGTATATATCTTCACATGAGAAGGCAAACTGAAGAGTAGTACTGTACTACATAATTCAATACACGCTAGTATTGCATTATGAAAGATCATGTACACAGGATCAGAATACCACTAACAAAATTGCGGCAATTTACAAAACCTACTGCCACTCAACCCGCTGTTATCATGGCACAATTGTATTTTACTCTCACAAAATTCAGGACATGAAAAAGATCTCTGAGCACCATATGTATTTACAGGTTACAACGTGTCAAAATGACTGAAATGAGGAATTGGTTGCTACATTTGTAACTAGTTTTGCTCCTACAACTGTAACAATAAAAAGTTATTCAGCAGTGTTCTGTTGCACTTATTCGGTGTGCTAGGAATTCTTTATGGATTTTCAGTTGTACAATTATGTTTTATGATGTGTGTGCATGAAGATTAGGCTTTAGTGGATATTCTTGATTTCATGCTGTTACTTCATATAATAGCTATGCAGCAATATTGAGCCACAAGCCCATGCAGAATACTGGATCCAATGGCTGGTTGTTAGCAGCAAAACACTTTTAGCGTTATTTTATGGAGCAAAAGGATGAAAAATTTACAATTACAATGAATAACCTTTCAAGATTTCCTGAATCTCAGTGGCACAACTAAATTCCATTTACTCTCTATGACTGCGTGAAACAGCCCACTTTTGCCAATTGACTGATGTTGAGGCATGTGCTACGCTGTCATCCTCACAGTTTACAAAACTGTAATAATTCTGCATCTTGGAGCTGGTGATAAACTGGATCAAATGGGCAATGTGAACCATTGCTACAGCAAATTAATTTAACAGGCTGTAATTTTTGTTCACAAAAAGCAGCACTGTCGATACAGGTGCCTTCTAGGTACACTAGATTTCCCACACTTTTGGCTGAGCCAATCAAAGAGAAAAAAAGTAGAGCAGAGGCATACACACTAGACGGCAGCATTAGCAACGCTTTATAGACTTCAGCTCATTAAGTGCTTCATTAGCAGCTTAACAAATGGCTCAGTAGGATTATTCCTGGCGTACTTTCATTGGCTGAGCTGCTATTTGTGATTACTAATGAATTCAACCTTGCAGAAATCGTACTGTTTAAAATAGTGTGTTCCTGTGACTTCCTTATCAGGTCAGGGAGAGTGTAGGACACATTCTCGTAGTTTTATTTAGAAGAGCAATTTCACCCTTTGAAGCGAATCACAGAAAGCCAACAAGTTACTGCAACACTGGGCTCCACTGTGAGGTCTGAGCAGCCCGCAGATGCTGTGAGGTTATTGTTGAAATGCTATTTTATATAATGCTACATAAATTATGAAACATACAGGAATATTGTGAGAAGTCAGTGTTAATCTGAGCAGTATCTGGCTGCATTCTATATGATCAGACCAAGGAATGTAGATTTTATATTTTCATTAAACAGATGAAAAACAGAAAGGTAAAAATGGCAGTTTAATTAAACAACTTATTTCCATTCCTAGTCTGTGCTGAGCTGGTTGATCTCAGCCAGAGTGACAGTAGAAGGTTGGCCTCAACGCACCTTGAGAATGAAAGTCAGCTTGGGTCCCCTTTTCAAACAATTATCCAGTGACTCCCAGCTGGAAATGTCAATTAAAGAGAGGATTGGATTTGGCTGTGATTTCCCTCATAGTCGAATAGCCTACCAACACATAAGGGTAGATTTTATGGTTCCTTGCCGCTGGCGAGGTGCATCACATGCCACGAGCATGAATTGGAAAATCATAAACCCACTGCCTGTGATTTTCCAATGCACACTCCTGGGGCTCGATTTTCATTGGGCCGTTGAGGCAGGATTGGAGGCATGTGGGGGGTTAAAATCTTGAAATCGGGGGGGCACAAATCCATCCCACCCCCAACCCGCCTCCATGCCAGTTTCAAAGGAGGCGGATACCCGATCTGTGCTGGGATCTGCCTCCCCGAGGCGGGAAGGGGATTAGTGCCAATTAACTGCCTGTTAACAGGTAGTTAACAGGCAGTTTTTAGCCTAATCCCTATTTTTATCCCATAAGTGTGGGATTCCCAATGGCTCCAAACCACGCCAAGTTAGCGAGGCGAGCCGTCGGGCTGAAGGGCTTGGAGGTTTCGAGATGTCCAGTGTTCAGGTGAGTGATGTGTGCATGAGTGCAGAGGTAAGTGTGTTTGGTGTGTGTAAAGTGTTTAAATAAGTTTTACTTAATTTTACTTACCTTTACAGCCTTCCTTCCTTCAGGTCTCAGGAGACCCTCATCTAACTGGCACAGAAAGCAGAATGGCCGCGAGCTGTCAAAAATTCCAGCATTCAGCTTTCTGTTCTGGAGAGATCTCTAAATCAGCCTGAGAGGAAGGAATTAACTTAGTGTACAGATTGTCAGTGTTTGACAGCTTCAAAAAGCTCTTGACAGATGAAATGTCAATCTGTGATGTCACTTGTTGCCGGGTGACCCTTAATTGGCCTGCTGAGCCCGCTGGGCAGGCTCAACAAGGTCAATCAAGTGAAAATTGTGTGGGTTGGCCACAACTCGATGGAGGCAAGGCTACAACCCCGAAAGTTGTAGTCCCGCCTCCTACACGCCTCCAGTATCAAAATCCAGCCCATGGTGTGTGAGGTACCTGATCATGGCGAGGACTCCGAACATCTACCGTTAACTGTTTTATACATAAAGGGATGACCATTCAGCTGAGGCTTGCTGATACTTTTGGACGTTTCCAGGATTCAGCATTTTCTAAGAGACAAGGGGAGAAAATTGAGCAAACAAAAAAGGAAAAAAGTCAGGGAAATCATTTACTTCCTCTAGATTTTGTAAAAAAAACTGAATATACTTTTTAAAATTGTATTGAGTAATATTGCCAAATTTACAAATTTAATTTGATGCAGTTTCTCAAGGCAACAAATATTAAGAATAACATATATGAAAGTAAACACTTTAACACAATGATCCTTTTGATGAGCAGGAACATCATTGTGTCACTGATACTGTGCATAATAAGGAGTGCACGCCCCATTTCGGGAAATCCCATTTTGATGGTGTCACTTCTGAAAGCAATCTGAGTTATTCAAATCTGGAAATTATATCTCTGTCCAGAAAGACAGGGGTGGACAGCACAGTGCCTTTTAAGGCTAGAAACCTATTGCTTAAGTATTTGCTGAAGATTTTTTTAAATGCCAACACTCAAACATTTTAAATCTCATTTGTTAACACAATTTTACAAGTACAACATTCAGTAAATTTTCCAATTGCACGCTCCTGGTGCCTGCTAGGAACTCACATTGAGAAAATTTACCCTGTTGAAAAAATCATATTTTTCAGTTAATTTTCTTAAATCTTACCCACATTGACAACACTTCACAGTTATAATGCACTGGACTGAGAGTTCAATTCACAGCCACCAGCAGCTGAGTTATACTTCGGGCTGCGAATCACACTCTAATGGCCTAGAGTACACAGACCTTCGCTCTCAGTTGGTAAATTTTAAATAGGAGCTCTCTTAATATATGTTACAGAAGACAGTAGTAGATTTATAAAGTGCCCAGGAGATCCTTTTTTGAAAACCTGGCATCATAATGGATTGGAGTTACACCCAACACTGTGCCCAGCCCAAGTGATGTGAAATGGCTCCCCTAATGGCGCTCTCATGTGGGAGCTGATTCCAGGGTTAAATTTATCACTCTTGCATTGCTTTGCAGCAGAAACCAATTCACAGTGATGCAAATGTGAGAGTATAAGTACATCCTTACTTTATCCAAATATTTCGTGGTTTGTATTTGTTAAGCTAATCTGTAAACTACAGCACTATATTTGTTTAAAGCACATACAATACTTTGAGAGCTGACAATTACATCCCAGTTGGGAAAACCAAGAGACACATCTGACACTGAAGTGAGATCACCCATTGTTTTATGCTCACCTCTTAAGAATAGGCCTTCAATGCATTCCACACCTTTTGTTGTCTGAACATGGGTCACTCACTAATAGTGCTAAGGGGCAAAGAGTACAAGTTCACTTTGGATTACTGGAGTGCACTGCAGGTGGGAAGAAAAGTGTTTATTAAATGAAACAGCTTGTTACAGACAGGAATTTAATACCACTGAAATTAATAGGAAATGTCTGTTCATTTAGCAAACTATCAAGCCTGCACACCAGAACTATTGCAATTAAACTGAGCTGCATAGAATAGGACATAGTGTTCATTATATTAATAATTACCTTTAGATATATATAAAGATAACGACAGGGGATGTGGTGGTAAAGTGGATTATTATGCTCTCCTTTCAAATCCAGATCATTGGTTTGAATCTAGCCTGAACTGATTGGGTGGAAAGGGTTCTGAAATAAACTGAATTGGATTGTCTTTATTGACTTGCTATTGGGCACAGGTCCACAGCAGAAAACTGCTCATAATTCAACTAGTTGGCACTAAATCAGTAATCTTAAAGAGGCTGTAAGCATGGTTGCCATTGAAATGGTAATCTCGCCCAGGTGCTGTGTGAAGGGGGTCTTCCAAGGTTAAGGTAATTATTGGATCACACTAATTAATTAACTAAGAAATTAACCTGACAACTAACAAGTGATTCAGGCAAATAAATAGCAAAGTAACTTTAATACTGACAAATGTACAGTATTGCAGATTGGGTAAAAACATACGTGAAGTACACACCCAATGGGCAGAGAGAGATTTAGAAAGGCTCTGGATGTAATAGTAGACCCGTCATTTTCAATGTCTAGACAATGTGGCAAAGCAATTAAAAAAACAAACAGAATGTTGGTGTATGTAGCCAGAATAATAGAGTACAAGTCTAAAGAGGTTATGAAGGTCAGACTACACTTGGAATTCTGGTAACCATGCTAAGAAAGGATGTACACGCATTGAGAGGACGCAGAGTATAGCAAAAAGAATGATCCCAAGTGGAAAGGGGACAATCTATCAGGAAAGATCAGAGTGGGTCAACCTCTACATTCTAGAAAGAAGGTTAAGGATGTACTTCATTGAGGTATATTAAATATTAAATGATATAAAGTTGACCCAGAATATTACGTGAAAGTAAGTCAGGCTAGTAGAACCAGAGGATGTACATTTAAATTCATGAAAAGAACAAATATTAGGAAGAATGTCCTTGCTTAAAGGTTTGGCATGATCTCTGTAGAATGTAATGGAGACAAAGACATTCAAGAGGTAGTTGGATGTTAGGCTGGGGGTGGGAGATGGAGAGAGAGGGGGCGGGGGGGGGAGGCAGAATCCAGTAAGATACTAGAGGAATGAGCTTCAATGGGCTGAATTTCCTTTTTGTGTCCTTAACTGTTTTTATGTTAACACTTGATGCGAATAGTCAAAAATGCTTTATTTTCCAGCATTGATATGCTTACCTAAATAAACATTAAAAAATGAACTCCCTCAAAAATGGTTAATATTTATAATGATCATGCTGAATAAAATCAGCTGTAACATTTGAGGTTTTTTTAAATTATGGTTTTCAAAAATGGAATTCAATTACTATGTGTGTAATTATGATGCCATCTGATTATTATTAGTTCCATATGCCATCCCTAAGCATCATATAACACTGGAACAAACTTTCACAAAAATATTTTTCTAACACCCCTCAACATTCAGTATTTTTATCTTAAAGCAAATGAATATGATCCAACTGTAGATGATTTTTCTGCCAACTTCTATTTCAGGCAAACTGTGAACACAATGGTGACAAGATGTCTCCTCAATATCATGTCCAACGTTTCACTGCAATTTCCTTTGAATTGCCTGAGTAGTGCAATATACTGCAGCACAACATGTAGCTTGCAATTGTGTTGGCCTAAGGGCAACCAACCTTAAAACATATTTTCCTGCAGTTTATTAAACAGCTCATAATTTCTCAGGTGTAAATTTGATCTGTATGATCGCACCATTAAGAAATTAGAAGGAGTTTAAAATAATGTATACTCTAGGCTTTACTACTGCTGCTATCAATAAGCAGCACAGGCAGAGATGTTGGACCTGCACAAATAGAAAGCCATGTTCTGCTACAAGGTCAAACCCTGCTAATGTCATTTTCTACTTTTGCAACAAGAATTAAATGCACATATGTTTTCAATGACCCAAGCAAAGCTTCTTTGTCTTTCTTGTGAACTACGAAAGCAGGGTTCTCAAAGACTTTATAGTAAGGAATGTACATCCTTAATCACCATTACTCCCTAAAACTGACTTCTTGTTACTTTAAGAAGGGACGGGAATAATATAGATAGCTTTTCTTTGTTTTTGAAAGAGGTGGAAAATTCATATGTTATTGGAAAAGTTATAGCACACAAGATACCAAATATCAGTGTTTTTGTAGACGTACCAAGAGTGATAGATATCTAAAATCAGTTGTGCTTATCTAGAAAACAAAACCTACTTTAGAATTGTTTTTTTTTAATCCTTCCCACCATTTGTCAACTGTCTTGTATGGAACAAAATGCCAGCCCATCTCCCACGGAATGATTCAGGGGTAGTCTGGGAGCTGGAGTGGTCTTTATATAGACAACATCGTCAACAAATCTATTGAAGCAACATATCAAATGCTTAAATCAAGGTCAAAACCATTTTGGCAAATTATGTTATTGTGAATGGGGATTAAACCTGTTTGGTGTAATTCCCATTTTTGAATTACTTGTAATATGCTAAATACAGAGTAGAATAGACTCAAAAATCAGATTACCAGCCCTGTTGCAATTGCAAAGTGTACCATAAAACTATAGTTTAGGATGCACGAACTCCCAAGATGTTCAGTGATCCAATACCCAGTAGTTGGTGTAAGTAGTGCCATCGTGCAGGAGCCAACACTTTGTATGATAGGTTTGGCTTGAACAAATCACAAGGGCTGACTATAAAGTCAGTTAAATTAGTCTCAAGATCATAAAACCAGACATCTGTATACTTCTTGAACATCGCATTCATCACACCTTAGATGTATACAACACACTTTAGATATGTTCATAACATGAAAAATTATCTGGTGTGTTCTTTTTACACAGGCTCAAATAACTACTTTCTGTTAAGTTAACCATGTTGATTTGCTCAAATATACATAGGTAGGAAAAGCTACCAATTAGGAACCAGAACCCAACACCAAACCAACCAACCAATCAAATTACACAAGGGTTTTTTTTTTTTTTAAAGGCCACCAATCATGAAACTGCAACTACCAGAAAATCAACCAATCAAATTACGGAAGAAAATTCATCCAAACGTTTTGAGTGGCCAACTTGCTTTCCCACTAATGATGTTGGGATGGAGGAGGATGGTAGAAAATGTGTCTGACCCTTCCCATTGGTAGTTGCCATGCAACTGATGAAGGGGCAGATCTTTGGCAGAGATAGGTTCCAATTTCCTGTACCTCTTGCTCCCAGGAATTCCTCCCCAAAAAGTAATGGAGCTTTCAGTCTAACAGTTATAACATAACAAATATTTAAAAATTAAAACTCTGAACTAAAAACCCATAGACTTACTCGTAAAGTTGTCCATTGTTTACAGAGCCTTGCCAGAATAAAGAAGCTCTGCTAAGTAATGGACTCCCAGAATTCACCAATGTCACCAATGCCAAGTGGGTGGACTATAACTGCCAGAATGCACCTGAAATAAAGTGTATGTCACTCTTGAGGTTGTCACTTTTAAACTGATTTATCAGACAAGGACAGGCAGAACCTACAAACAGGAAATCATGGTACACTCCGTGAAAGGTCAACCTTGCTGTCAGCCATTAAAAAACTGCTTCTGCTTTAAAGACACAGCCTGATTTTCTGACTGGAAAAACAAAAATATTTCTCCCAAATATAGCCTTCTGATTGGGAATTATTTCAGGGGAAAATAATTCTGTCAGAACAGCTGCCATCACATCCTTAGCACTTCTCCAATTTTTCTTGAGTGGTTTTAATTTAGAAATTATGTTCCCTGCTTCTCGTGCCCTGCTCACTATGCTCCAATCCACGCTGCTCCCATGCTGCTCTCCACTTCTTGGCCCTGCTGTGCTCCTCATCCCGGTCCCTTGTGTGCTCTGGAGTTAGGTCGCAGATCAACCATGATCTCATTGAATGGTTGAACAGGCTCGAGGAGCTGAATGGCCTACTCCTGTTCCTATGTTCCTACTCTTCAGTCCCCAGCAGCGTTCTTCTCCCAGTAATGCAATGTGCTCCACTCCCTGTCCACCACACCCCTCCCCCACTGTGCCCTCATCCCTGGTGCGGAATGAAACTGCACCAAACATCCCAACTGCACTCATGAGCAATGCCGATGAAGGTCAGGCAGTGGTACTAAAGTATTATTGACAGAAATCATATCCAGTGCATGCTATCCAAATGATCTAGAACCCCTAATCATTGTGTAAGTGTAAACAATATATGGCTAGTTGAAATAGTCAGGTTTTGTATGACACAGATAGAGGGAAACCATAACATTCCTGACACAACTTAAATACTGTATTATACTGACTAGCACATGTGGTACTTCAAACCGTACTCTGCTTTTTATTTAAGTTTTCATGGAGAACTGCAGAAGTGCACGCAATAGAAGCATGTTTTAATGTTACAAAAGCTGTGTGTGGTTAAATTAAATTACATTGTGAAGATGACATTAGGGGCCTACCCGATCATAAATAAAATTGAAAACACAATTTAGAAAAAAAGTTTGCACAGCCAAAATTGTGAGACAAGTTTCTCCATTTTAATGTACGAGCTTTGCAATTTCAGTTCTCAGTAAAAAAAAACACAATTCAATGTTATTCAATTAATTTTGAATTTCCCTACACATCTAACACAACACAAGATTTTGGATGCCCAAGAGATTACCCCCTCTTAACACAGTTTTTAGATCTCCCAGTCTGCTCACAAAACAATCCCTCCCTCCAGTATGATCATGCTAAGGTCAACCTTTCTTTTGCAAATAGTGGACCAGATTTTATTGGATCAAGGTCTGAAATTAAACTCTCTCTTGATGGAAGAGTGCAAATTAGGGAATTTGTCTAAATCTGTATTCCCAAGTCTAAAGGAGCAGTATCCCTTTTGCTTGGCATACTTGAGTTACTTTTCAAACGTACAAAAATCTTCACTGGCCCATGAATACTGCGCCTTTAAAATTCTCCCTTGACCCAAAAAGGCTGCATCAAACTAATTTTAAAAATATTTATCAGTCTTTAAATAATCTCTGAGCACTTTTCTCTGGCACTATTTTTTCTTTTGACTAATGTATCTAAGAGAGATTCATATAGATTTTTTGACAGCTCATAGTTTAAAAGCAAATTCTACAGGCCAGTAAAAAGAATACTTCCTTTTCTTTAACTCTCTGATGTTTAGATTTTTCACTCTAGAATACATAATACATTAGCAGTTGGTTTTATGAATTTTGTAATCTTAACTTTCAGTACTAGCCCTGAGGTTTTTAAAAGTTAAGCCTCTGCATTCCCTTGAACTGATGGGACTTCTGTATTACTTCAGCACACAGGCTGTAAATGTTTTACTTTGATTTAAGGTACATGACAATAAATTAGGGGTATTTATCAAAGGTGCTTTGTTGGAACAGTACAAACCTGCCTAACGCAAGGCACTTTTGCATAAATTACTGCATTATCCAAATACACTTAGTGAGATCCTGCTGCTTTGATGTTGGCAGCATAGATTTATGGAATATAGGCTTTTTATTTATCTGCCCCGTTCACCTCAGAAAGAGCTCCACACATCCATCAATTAGCTCTATACTTTAAAGATGACATGTACATATCGCAGTTGAACTGCTATCAAGAGGAGAGTAAAGGTTTAAATCAGAATTTTTCAAAAATGCATTTTTGACTTGAAAGCCAAAGCTTCTGTGCATTTTCAAGGTTATTAAATGGATTTGATCAAAAGCAAATGTTTCAATACTTTGTATTCCGTTAAAGTTAATGTCCTTTGGCAGATAGATTGATTCAATTCGGAGTAATATTCTAAACCAGAAAACTACATTTTTGGAATTGGAGTTTTTAGTTTTGGTAACACTGCATATTTAATGGGTTAAATAGCATTTTCTCGTTCCTTATGTTTTTACAACTCAGGGTGAGCTCCCTCAATGGCTTAGTGAATAAATGTCTCATGCTTTCTGGTATCAAGCCATACAGACCAGAACGTCACCCGGTTCAATCCCCAGTCTGTCTTGAGTTAGCTAATCTCCACCAGAGTAGCCTCAGCAATCCTAGACTAAGGAGGGGACAAAAATCTGTTGGCTATGTAGAGCGAGTCCTACTGGAAATCCATGTGCGTATCAGATGGGGACAGGATTAGGTTTATCTGTGATGTTCTCCAGCTTCATGTGAAGAATGGCCACTTGGGTGAGGGACCAGAACACCAATGGAATCTTACCCCAGCAAGAGTCCGTGACTTCAGCAGAGGAGAAAAACAGTTAAAAATAAAGAAAAAGACTCAAGGTGATGAGTTGAAACATCTTGAAATAATTCCCACAAAGCACTGAGATAAGAATAAAATAGAAATCCACCTCATCCAATATTATCTTCACAATACAGAGAAACTTTTTTCGTTACATTTATATTTGTGAACACTAATCTATTCCTGGTGCAAAGTTTACCTCTTCAGGCCGCAGTTTCTTGTGTCAGAATGTTCAGATTAAACCCCTGTCATTTTACAGCTCCCATGTTTACAGATAAGAGGGGCTAAATTGCATAGTACCCGAAAACAGGCGCGGGGATTGCGATGTGCGATTAACCCGCACAAGTTCAAGGTAATGCAGGCAGCACGCCAACTTTTGCTGCCTGCTCATTTCACTATCAGCATGCAGCCAGCGCTAACTGTGCTGTTGATTGGTTGCATGCATCAGCAAGGGACCCACAATTGTTACTTGCTTGCACCACTTAAAGCTAGCCTGCAATCCTTAAAGCTAGCCTACACCTCTTAAAGGGGAGGTGCATTGTAGCTGGAGCAGGTGGTGGAAGTCATTCAGGAAGTGAATCTGACCTGGGAAACTGTGAAAAATGGCACAACATGGGAGAAAGCAGACGCCAAGGTTTTCGGCCTTTGCACTGGTGGGCTTGGTGAAGGAGTAGGAGAGAGGTTTCCTGTATCTTCAGGAGGCTAGCAGGCCCTCCAGACACATGCTCAGAAGACAATGGGAGCAGATAGCCATGGAGTCAAGCCCCAAGAACCTGGATGCAGTGCTGCATGAAGTTCAATCACTTCACACGAGTGGTCAAGGTGAGTGAATGCATCTTCAAATGCCATATTCTTCCAACTCCACTACTAGCCTCAACCACTGTTCAATGCACCACCCCCCCATCACTTACCTAACAACAATATTTATCAATCAGGACCCATACCTAATATTCATAGCTTCACCTTCCCCTCACACACCTAGCACTGCTGCAAGCCTCACACCCACATCTCACAGCTTGCATACACTGCCAGCTATTCAACCATGGCAGCCACATCACCCAAACAGTTTTCACAAAACTCACTGACACACTTCCCTCTCTCTTGCAGGACAAGGTGATGCACAACCAGAAGCAGTAGGACCTAACCAGAGAGGGGCAGGTGCACCTGCATGTCCAAACCCCCATGGAGTAGACCGTGCTGTCTATTATTGGAATGGCCATTGCTGAGGCTGAAACCATCAAAGGTGATGATATCCTTATACCTAATCCTCCTTCTCACACCCCACTTCCCCCTCATCCCACAATCTCTTCTGATTTACAAGCTGCATATGGTATAACCATGTACTTCTTACTTTCCGCCCCTCCCCTCACCACAACCTTACCTTTGTGCCTTTCTCCCTATAAGATATCCAAGAACTGCAACCTGGCCAGGCAGTGGTGGAAGAGCAAAAAGACAGTGATGATGAAGACAAACCGTCACTCAATTTAACACGTGGAGCCACCACCTCAGATACTGACACTGTGCTTAATATAGAGGGTAGCACAGAGGCAGGATCTGCACGTGGTGAGACATTGAGCACGTGGGGTCTGTAGCCAGGGCAGGAGGAAAGGATTGCTCGCCAGAGGGAGAGATCACACACGAGTTCAGCTGCAGAGGACTCCGATGAGGACTTTGATGGGGCGGGCTACAGAAGAAGGTTGATGGGTACGCACAATGAAATGCTTGGTGCACTGGGAAGCCTGCCAGAAAGCCTGTGTGCAATGTCAAGGAGCATGGAGGAGTCCAACACCAACCTTGCACAGGGCTTTGCACAGAGCTTGGAGCCCAACCTCTCCTGCGTTGAAGTGGTGGCCAACCATGATGCAATGTCTGATGGCCGATGTCTCAGCTTCCATTGCAGCACAAGCAGCAGCCACCCAATGCCTGAGTGCTGCAGTGGAAGCTCAGACTGCTGCCATCATGGCTGTGGATTACAGTATTCAAAGGGGCTTGCAGGGTGTCACAGCAGTCCAACAATCTGTCCTCCAATAGATTACTAGGATTGCTGAGGCACCACCCCGGGGAGTGGCAGTGGCTCCGTGGAGCACGAACCTGCTGTCCTCTCTCAGGGTGACAACATTCGTCCTCCCACCACTGCTATTCTGTCAGTACCCTTGCTGTTGGCTGTCAGTCAGCCAGCCCAGACAGCTGTCTCCCATGTCGAGATGGTGCAGCTCGCAGCCAGGCCTTCTAGGCCCAGAGCTGCTCGAGGTCGTCCTCCAAGGCCATCTGCAGTCTCCCCCGCTGAATGTCAGCAGTCTCCCACCAGCCATGCTGCAGCCACTGGGGTTTCACTTTGTAGGAGCACTGAGACAGGCAACTTGGGACTGCACAAGTGTGATTAGTTTACGTTCGTATACAATATGGCATGATTGCATTTATAAATTTGGCTTGGAATGTTTATTTTGTGGTGGCTTTTATTTTTGCATTGTGGCCAAGCGGACGCTGTGATGGTCAGTGACAGAGGGAAGGTAAGGTGTGGGACTGTGGTGAGTGGGGAATTGGGGTTGCAGTTACCGATATCGCACTCGGATGAGTTCTTCACAGACAGCCCGGGCAGAAAGTGGCTGCCTAGGTTGCCTCCTTCCTTTGTCTTCTTCCTCCTGTTCCTCCTTGTCCTCCTCCTCAGCAGCTCGCCATCTAGCTGGTGGCAAGGGCTGTGCCCTCATGATGGTGAGATTGTGCAGCATGCAGCAGACCTCCATGAATCTTGACATCTGCTATGCCAAGTACTGCAGGGCGCCTCCAGAGCAGTCCTGGCAGCAGATGCAGTGTTTCAGCACACACCAATGGTCTGCTCTATCACATTCTGTGTGGCAGCATGGCTTTCATTCTATGCATGCTGCGCACGTGTGTTTGGGTTGCACACCGGAGTCATCAGCCATGTCGTCAGCAGATAGCCCCTGTCACCCAGTAGCCACCCTTTGGTTTGCCGTGGTAGCTCACATGCAGGTGGCACAGCGGACTGCTGCAGAATGAAGGCATCATGACTGCTGCCAGGATACCGGGCATTGACCTGCATGATTCACTGCCTATGGTCGCACACCAGCTGGACATTGAGGGACTGGAATCCCTTTCATTTCTGATATATGGCAGAGTTGACATGCAGCACCCGCAAAGCGATGTGCGTGCAGTCAATGGCACCCTGCACCATGGGGAAACCTGCAATCCTAGCGAAGCCACGTGCTCGCTCTGCCTGCTTGTCCCTGGCAAGAGAGCATGAAATGTAGTCAGCTCTCTTTGAATACAGAGCCTCAGTGACCTCCCGTACACTACAGTGGACGGCAAACTGCGAGATGTTGCAAATATCTCCAGCTCCAGTCTGGAAGGAGCCAGTCGCATAAATGTTCATGGCCATGGTCACCTTCACAGCTACCAGCAATGTGGTCCTCACCCTGCTCTGAGGCTGCAGTTGTGGCTGCAGCAGGTGGCAGATTTCAGTGAGGACGTCCTGACTGAAGCGTAGACATCTCACACATTGTTCCTCGCTGAGGTTCAGGTAAGAGAATTGCTCCCTGAATACAATGGGCGGATATGGCCCCCTGCTGAAAACCCTTCTCCCCCTCGCTCTTCCTGCTCTATGTGGCCTCTTTTCATTCTCCATGTCATGCTGTATTCCAAGAGGAATTCCTAATAGTGCACCCATGTCTGGTAGCAAGTGGTTTGTGCAGAAGCCTTGAAGTCAGGAAAAAGTCCTTCAGCACCTGCCACACTGCTCCCTGTAGACTTTTGCAACTTGAAACAACTAAAGGAACCACCAAACACTTGTAGTTGATGATCCCTTTAAATAGCACTGTTGGGGTGGAGGGGTCCTTCCTGCTGCTGAACGCAAGTTCAGCTGTGCAAGGTTAAGAGAGTTAGCTGGAGCGTTGAGCTCAAAAATGGCAGCACTGGTGTCAAATCAGTATTACACGCTGATTGACGTCATGATCTGCCTGCTCTGCATACTTCCAGTGGATGTTCATTGCACATGCACTAACACCTTCACCAATATAGCGTCTGGTGCAATTTGCCTGACAAGTGTGCGCACACACTGCAGACGCCATTTTCGACCTCCACAAATTTTGTGCCAAAGGTATTATTGATTCTGAGATCTCATCTACACATTATGCTCCATAACCAATGAATTCCTCATCCACTAATGGAGACTCAAAGCAGCTATTTTTCATGAATGGAAACAAGGATATAAAGTACCTTGTGTATGTTTTACAACCTAACAGCTCTGTCATTGGTTTGGAACTTACATGTCCTCTTGTGGCTTCAACTTTCATCCACATGAAAAAAGCAACTCAGAGCCACCTATATGCTTATATATTCTGGCACCTGTTAGTCTATGTATCAGTGCTGGGAAAATACTTCAAACCTTGCCTTTTGCTTGACAAATAGAACAATTTTTGAAGTCTACTATATTAACTTTTTACCTACTGAATACTGTTCACCAAAGGAAATAAATCCTAAAATGGAATAAAGTACATCATAGGTACTGATGCGGAATTGGTCAGCAGGCTAGGCACGAGTTCCAACAGATCGCAGATCACTGGATGAAGCAAGAATGATGAGAAAGAAACCATGAAGGGCTGGAGATGAAGCTATAAGCTAGTGAGTTGATTTTACTTTTAGCTTGTCAAAGCTCAGAAGTAATATAGATCTGGCCAGTTGGCAAGTGGAATTTTCCAGGCCTGATATACATATAAATAATAAAGGTATAGAAGAAAGTTTCTTTGTACACTGACTATTCTCCATGATTTCAATATTTTTTCTTATCTGTAGTGTTGTTCAAGCCTGATTACTTCAGGATGTTTCTGTCTGTTATCTGATGGAGGTTCAAGATACCAGCCTTAAGCATCCTGAAGTAATTTAATCACACTTCAATAACATGAAGGCCAAGAAAGCCTTTGAAATCATATGAATTTGGAGAAAGAGAAATTCAGGACATGAAACTGGAATCATGAATTGTTAAGCATTCATTGAAAATGATAATAGGAAAGCTATTTGAGATGGCAAGTGTCTAACTCTAAGCTACCTCAGGCCTAGCAGTGCCTCATAGCAATGGCAAGTGTCTGAGGTTATTTGGGGCCTAGCAGTATGTTGCAGCCTCACAGCAGCAATGATCCCATCACCTGGCACTGGTGAGAGTTGCCATCTATTTATACAAACAGGTACTCAGTAGTTTTATACATCCTTGACATAAGCACCATCAACCATCAAAGTGGAAACTATTTCATGATTGACCATATCGCAGTATAGCTCTTTTGTAAATTTTTCAGTCATGAATTAAGCAATGGCCTCATCATGAAATGTATTTTTGTACTCCATTGTTGCCCGTCGCATTCTTCTACATGACTAGTTCACTACTCAGCTGAATTACAATATTTAAACTGCTAAAATCAATATCGAAGCTGTAGGGTGCACATCATTGTACCATCCCAAGCAATATTATGTCCCTAACCCTTTTGAAAAGCATAATGCACTCTCTCTGAATCTGTTCATAGAGAAGTATGAACAGAGCTTTCATCAGAACTGCTTGCATTTATGGCAAGGGAGCCACATGACACAGAGTAGCTCATACACAATCCCCTTATTCAGGCTTTAAAAAAAGAAAAATTCTCAACCTGGCTTGTGGGTGACAGCACAAGAACTTGCAGTCAAGAAAGTTAGCGCCAATATGCCCTGTCAGACCATTAAAAAGTTAGCCTGGTATTCCCAGATATTGGAACCATGTGTGCTAAGGAATTTTTCTTCTGGTAAGACATTCCAAATATTGTACCACTGCCAAACACGGCGGTGTTAGACTAATTTAAGCAGTATGTTGGAACCATCTCTTAGAACTTTGATCATCTGGAGATCGTTTGTTACAAATTGAACTAACCCAGTCTCTATTTCTGGTGGATCAGATCTCTGGATTTGTTGAATTAAATGCCTCATTTAATACAGTTTGCACATGAAAGAAAGCTACACTCAGGAATCCACTGACAAATATTTCACGTAACCAACTGCTCTCATTTTTATTACTTTTAAACATAATCCATATTACACTCACACTGCTTCTAATAACCTCTGCCCTGTTTAGAGCTTGTGTCTACAGAGTTTCGTGTGTTTGGGGGGAAAATATCACACAAATATGAGTGTATCCTAACCAGAAACACATTTGCATCATTTTCACAAAATAACTTTTCTGCAGAAAGATATAAAGCTGGATTAGTCTAGGATAACATTTGCATCTCAATTCCCTGTTGTTGAACATGTATCACTTCAATGTGATCGCTGTATCGTACAGTGTTTTGTGACGTGTTTTCACATTAACTTCTACTGAAAGAAAAACACATATCAAGCAGAAGAGTTAAAGATCCCGGTTTCAGAATTTTACTTTGTGTTCCTTTGCCTGCCATTTCAGAGTGTCTTGGGAGCTAGAGTTTAATGAGGTTTTTAAATATTATTAGTTGTTCTCCCATGGCATTCCTCACTGACAAAAAAAAGTTTTTAAAAATGTGTCTCTCACTTCCTGTAACTGCCTTGCCGCTTGCCTCCCACTCCTTTATTCTTTCTGTCTTGCTTTCTATGTCTTTTTGCTTGTCTTCCGTTCATCCAGCTTTCACTTCCTTTCTTTATTCCCCTCACACTTTCTCTTGTCTCTGTATTTCTAGTCATCTATGACTCTTGTGCTGATGCTCTCTACCTTTATGTAAGTTCACCCTTGCTTCTATCTTCTTTGTCTGTATGTCTTTGTTTGCCGCCTTTCTCACTGTATGCGAGTGATTTTTAACCCCCCAAGATGGGCGAGAGAGGGTCGGGGCGGGAGGGGGGGGGTTATATTTGGAAATATATGAAACCCAACCCCAACCCACCACAAAATGCTAATGAGGTCCTGCTGTTAAATTCGGCAGGACCTCCGTGTTCGTGTTTTTTTCAGGGTTTCCCAGCCGCAAACAGTTGCTCCTGTTCCCTCGCTGCCTTCCCGTAAATATTGGGGCCTATCTCTCTCTCTCTCTCTACATCTTTCTCTCTTTTCTGTTTCTGTGTATCTGGCTCTCTGTATGCCTCTCTTACACTTTCTATCTGCCTGTCTCTCTCTTTTTCTTTGGCTCACACATTATCTTTTCCTTCTCACATGCCAAGGAGCCATGGAGGCAGAGTCAGGGCTACAAACTCCTCATAGTCACAGCAATGAACTCCTCACCCTCTGGTATTAAGTTTGTGTTGCATTTGTACAAGTAAATGGGAGGGAGCAGGAGTTGGGGCTTGAGTTAGGAGGAAATGTGGCTTAGAGAGAGCGAGTGGAAAGTCTAGGATTTGGGGTTTAGGCTGGAGCTTGGATGAAGAGAGACCACGGCCATTGTAGGAGGGAATAGGAGCTTGACTGCAGACTGATAATTGGTAGAAAATGAAATGATTTGTCCCTGGTGATCACATAAACAATAATTTTTTAAAAATCATATGGTTAACACAAACTATTTAGAACTGTGACACATGAGGGATTTTTTATATATAGGTAATGAATTAATGGGTCATTTTCATATATATATATAATAACACAAGTGCCTTAAATAAATTCAACATTTAATTGATCAACCAATGTTTACTCTCCATCTACGTGAACATTGACCCCCAAATTTATGCAAGTTAATACTACTTGGGGGGGTTAAAAATCACTTGCATACAATGAGAAAGGCGGCATACAAAGACATATAGACAAAGAGGGTGAGCTAGCCGTGCCTCTAGCCAAGCTGTTCCAGTACAGTTATAACACTTGCATCTATCCAACAATGTGCAAAACTGCCCAGGTATGCCCTGTCCACAAAAAGAGTGACAAATCCAATCTGGCCAATTACCACCCCCATCAGTCTACTCTCAATCATCAGCAAAGTGACGGAAGTTGTCGTCGACAGTGCTATCAAGCAGCAATTACTCACCAATAACCTGTTCACTGATGCCCAGTTTGGGTTCTGCCAAGACCACTTGGCTCCCGAACACATTACAGCCTTGGTCCAAACATGAACACAGTGGCATAGTGGTTAGCACTGTTGCCTCACAGCGCCAGAGACCCGGGTTCGAATCTGGCCTCGGGCGACTGTCTGTGTGGAGTTTGCACATTCTCCCCGTGTTTGCGTGGGTTTCCTCCGGGTGCTCCGGTTTCCTCCCACAGTCCAAAGATGTGCGGGTTAGGTTGATTGGCTATGATAAATTGACCCTTAGTGTTAGGGGGATTAAATACGTGGGGTTACAGGGATAGGGTGGGATATGTGTTGGTGTAGGGGTTACGGGGATCGGGTGGGATATGTGTCGGTGCAGGCTCGATGGGCCGAAATGGCCTCTATCTGCACTGTGGGGTATCTGTGATCTGTGATCTGTGATCTGTGAAAAGAGCTGAATTCCACAGGTGAGGTGAGAGTTGTAGTGTATGTACCTTGAAGAAGGAACTATATTCTACAGCCCCTGTATACTGCAGTACCAGTAGTGACCACCCCTGTATATAAGCCTGTGTAGTAACTTTGTATAGTAGTTCCAGTTTTGTCTCCATTCAGTAAACATCTGTTATAACCAACTTCTGCAGTCCGTGTCTCAATTACACACGGATATTACATTGGCGATGAACAGATCCGAACTTACCTACAGTTCTGCACCACCTCACGAGGATCCATCCCTGAAGCGAAGTTATTAGAGGTCGAAGCCAGAAGGAAGAAATCCAAAAAGAAAACAAAACAAACAGAAGAAACGGGCATCGACCATGGGCAACCGCCCTCTGATTCATCGAATTCGAAGATTTGCAGGAGAGGCTGCCGAGAGCTGGGCTTGGTTATCCAGTCTGTGGTGTTCCAGCTAATCGGGCTGGTGGCAGGTAGTACACTGATCCTTCCTGGGCTGCGGCGGGCTAGAGCTCGATCGGGTGGCTTTTCAACGGGGCCGAGCAGCGTTGTCGGGAAGAGGAGAGAGAGAGAGAGGGTGGAGCACACAGGGCGCGGCCGGTGCTACGAAGCCGGGCAGCGTACAGACCCGAGAAGAGGGAGGGAAGTGTCCCATAGGGTCTGCTCTGATGACGGGAACAGTAATTAAAATAAAAGAAAAATAAATTAGAAGCGCAGAAAGCCGCGAGGAGCTGCAGTTTGCCACGGGGACCACGGAGAGCGGCGTTGGCAGCAGCGCGGGGGGAAGCGCGCGAAGACCATAGGGCGTCGTCATCAAGGCATAAAAACGCCAGCAACAGCGCTGGCAGCAGCGGAAAAGGCAGAAAGCGCGGGAGGTGCTATCTTAATCCAGCGGGGAAGAAGGCAAAGCGCGGGAGGCGCCATTTTGTTCAATCGGGGAAGAAGGCAAAGCGCGGGAGGCGCCATCTTAGATCTCCTAGATGCCGAAGACTGGCAATATCACTACCTTCGATAATGCAATAGAAGACTGGACCACGTATGTGGAACGAGTCGAAGTATATTGCAAGGCAAATGAAGTAGCTGATGAGAAAAAGGCATCGGTACTACTAAACTTAATGGGCGCAAGAACGTACGGCCTATTGCGGAACCTGATCACTCCAGTCAAACCGATGGCAAAGAGTTTTAACGAAATTGTTGATATCCTACAGGAACACCTAAATCCTACACCGCTGCTGATAGCAGAAAGATTTAAATTCCACAAGAGAAATCAGCATAAAGATGAGAGCAATGCTGATTACCTTACGGAACTACGCAAGCTATCAAAGCACTGCCAGTTCGGAGCAGGACTGGCAGATACCCTACGGGTCAAATTTGTCTGTGGACTCCTGAGTGAAGGAACCCAGAAGAGGTTACTCTCAGAGAAAGAGCTGACGCTAGATAAGGCTTTCAGCGTGGCAGTATCGTACGAAGCAGCAGCAAGGGGAGCTGCGGAAATACAGCAAAAGCCACAGGAATGCGGCACCCATGAAATGACACGGGGATTTGAAAAATGTTATCGCTGCAGCAAAACAACCCATGACCAGAAGGACTGCTGGTCCAAGGACAAAACATGCAGGCAATGCAGAAAGATGGGACACATTGCACGAGTTTGCAGGTCCAGGAAGAAGACTAATGACAACAAAAAGACTACTAAGGAACAGTACAGGAAAGTACAAAAGATGACGGACAGTAGTTCTGAAGACCAGAAGAGCGATAGTGAATCCGGGAGCAAGAGACTAAGCTGTCTCAAACTACACAACGTAATCGCAAAAGAGGATCACCGAACCATTTGGGTCACCCTCACGATAGCAGGGTCCCAAGTCAAAATGGAATTGGATACAGGATCAGCCCTGACCATCATGAATCGACGAGACTACGAGCGGCTATTCTCACACATACCCTTGAAAGACACATCCATTGTCTTGAAGACATATACGGGGCAGAAAGTATACCCCAGAGGGAAAATAAGGGTGCCTGTCGAATACAACGGCAAGGAAATACAGAAATTGTATCTGTACATACTGCAAGATGGTGGACCACCATTATTGGGACGTGAATGGATCAGAAAGATAAGTTTAGGCTGGCACTCCATTCAGGCACTGACTGTGGCTGGTAAAAAGGATGATGACGTCACACCTGGACGATTGTCAAAAATCTTAGCTAACGCTAAAGAGGTATTTCAACAAGGACTGGGAACTCTTAAAGGCGTAACCGCCTCGATAAAAATAGAAGAGAATGCAATTCCCAAGTTTTTCAAAGCAAGACCGGTACCGAATGCAATTCGCCCAGCCGTCGAGGCAGAGCTGGAGAATCTGGAGAATGCAGGCGTGTTATCTAAGGTAGACTGGAGCGAGTGGGCGACACCCATCATTCCTGTCATGAAGAAAACGTTAAACAATAAGTCTGAGGAGCCAAGGAAGGTTCGCATCTGTGGGGACTTCAAGGTGACTGTGAATCCAGTCCTTCACACAGTACAGTATCCTCTTCCGAGGATAGAAGATATTTTCGCCTCACCATCTGGAGGGAAACGTTTTACAAAAATTGACCTAGCGCAAGCATATTTGCAGATGGAGGTTGAAGAATCCTCTAGGAAATATCTCATGATAAACACTCACAAAGGTCTTTACCAGTATAATTGACTGGTATTCGGAGTAGCATCAGCTCCGGCTATATGGCAAAGAGCGATGGAACAAGTTCTGCAAGGGATTCCGGGGACTCAGTGTTACTTGGACGACATCCTAGTGACAGGTGAAAATGAAAGTGAACACCTTGCCAGCCTAGAGCAGGTGCTCACTAGACTAAGAGAACATGGGCTACGAGCCAATCGCCCCAAGTGCGAGTTTTTTAAGAAACAGATATCGTATTGTGGCCACGTGATTGATGAAGGGGGGTTACATAAGTCCCCTGACAAAATTGAAGCGGTAGTTAAGGCTCCAGCGCCTGAAAATGTGTCACAACTGAGGTCATTCCTCGGATTGGTGAATTACTACCATAAGTTTTTGCCGAATTTGTCCACAATTCTGCACCCACTGAACACCCTGCTACAAACTGGAATAGCATGGAAATGGAGCGATGAAAGTAAGCGGGCCTTTCAGAAGTGTAAAGGCCTGATCACTTCAAGAGAAGTATTGGCTCACTACCGATAAGACTGGCGTGTGATGCGTCTCCCTACGGCGTTGGAGCGGTACTGTCACATAAATCCCTTGATGGTTCAGAGAGGCCGATAGCTTTTGCGTCACGCTCGTTAACTGCAGCCGAGCGTAACTACGCCCAGATTGACAGAGAGGCCCTCAGCCTGGTGTGGGGGGTGAAGAAGTTCAATCACTACCTGCACGGACAGAAATTTACTCTACTAACTGATCATCAACCTCTTGTCTCCATTTTCAACCCTAAGAAGGGCGTCCCGATAATGACAGCACAACGGCTACAGAGGTGGTCCCTTTTCCTAGGGGCACACTAATATGACATCGAGTACAAAGGAACTAAACAGCATGGGAATGCTGATGGATTGTCGTGCCTACCGTTGCCGACGGTGGAAGAAGCACCTGCAGTGGATCCTGTGGAGATATTCCACTCGACCATAGTTGAATGTCTACCTGTGACGAATGCAAACATAGAAAAGGAAACACGAAATGACCCGACACTCTCCAGGGTCTATGATTTAACGGTGAAGGGATGGCCAGCACATGGCGAACCACTGTTGCCAGCATTCTCGCCGAGAAGAGAACAGCAGATAGTGTGCCGAGGAACCTTGATGTGTGGATCCAGAGTAGTAATTCCACCCAAATTGAAGGATAGAGTGCTCAATGAGCTTCATGAGGGTCATCTGGGAGGGGTAAACATAGAAACATAGAGATAGGAACAGGAGTAGGCCATTCGGCCCTTCGAGCCTGCTCCGCCATTCAATGAGATCATGGCTGATCTTCGTCTGAGATCATAGCTGATCTTACCAGTTCAGTACCCCGTCCCCGCCTTTTCTCCGTAACCCTTAATCCCCTTAGCCTTCAGAAATATATCCAATTCTCTCTTGAAAATATTTATTGAATTAGCCTTCACAGCCCTCTGTGGCAGGGAATTCCACAGGCTCACCACTCTTTGAGTGAAGAAATTCTTCCTCATCTCTGTTTTAAATGATTTGCCCGCTATTTTTAGACTGTGGCCCCTGGTTCTGTGCTCCCCGGCCATTGGAAACATTCTCTCTGAATTCAGCCTGTCCAGGCCTGCCATAATTTTATATGTTTCGATGAGATCCCCTCTCAATCTTCTAAACTCCAGTGAGTACAAGCCCAAACTATTTAATCTCTCTTCGTAGGTCATTCCCGCCATTCCAGGTATCAGCCTGGTGAATCGCCGTTGCACTCCCTCCATGGCAAGAACATCCTTCCGCAGATGTGGCGACCAAAACTGTACACAATACTCCAGATGCGGTCTCACCAGCACCTTGTACAGCTGTAGTAAGGTATCCCTATTCCTATACTCGAACCCCCTTGATATGAAGGCCAACATACCATTTGCCTTCTTGATCGCCTGTTGCACCTGCATGCTCTCCTTCAGTGACTGGTGCACAAGAACACCCAGGTCCCTCTGCACTTCCCCATCTCCCAATCTATTGCCATTTAGATAATAATCTACCCTCCTGTTTTTACCCCCAAAGTGGATAACCTCGCATTTATCCACATTATAGTGCATCTGCCACGTATCTGCCCATTCCCCCAACCTGTCCAAATCGCACTGTAGCCTCCTGACATCCTCATCAGAGCCCACCCCTCCTCCTAGTTTAGTGTCGTCAGCGAATTTGGAAATATTGCATCCAATTCCCTGATCCAGATCATTTATATATATTGTGAACAGCTGGGGTCCCAGGACAGATCCTTGCGGCACCCCGCTGGTCACTGCCTGCCACTCCGAAAACGAGCCGTTTATTCCAACTCTCTGTTTTCTATCCGCCAGCCAGTTCTCTATCCACGTTAATACTTTGCCCCCAATCCCATGAGCCTTAATTTTGCATGATAATCTTTTGTGTGGAACCTTATCGAAGGCTTTCTGGAAGTCAAGGTACACCACATCCACTGGCTCTCCCCCATCTATTTTACCAGTTACTTCCTCAAAAAATTCCAGCAGATTAGTCAAACACGATTTACCCTTTGTAAATCCATGTTGACTCTGTCCGATCCTTTCCCCATTTGTCAAGTGCTCCGCTATTTTATCCTTAATAATGGACTCTAGCATTTTGCCCACAACCGATGTAAGGCTTACTGGTCTATAATTCCCTGCTTTCTCTCTACCCCCCTTTTTAAATATTGGGGTAACATTAGCTACCCTCCAATCCACGGGTACTGTTCCCGAGTCAATGGAGTTCCGGAAGATGATCCTTAGAGCATCTGCTATCTCCAGGGCCACCTCCTTAAGTACCCTAGGATGTAGTTTATCAGGCCCCGGGGATTTGTCGGCCTTCAGTCCCCTCAACTTACCCAACACCATATCCCTAGAGATACTAATTTCTGTCAGCTCCTCCCTCTCATTAGTCCCTATGTTTGCCGATATTCCTGGGAGGTTATTTGTGTCCTCCTTTGTGAATACAGAACCAAAGTATGAGTTTAATTGGTCTGCCATTTCCTTATTCTCCATTATATATTCTCCCGAATCGGACTGCAAGGGACCGACTTGGGATTTTACCAGTCTTTTCCTCCTGATATACCGATAAAAGCTTTTGCAGTCTGTCTTTATGTTTGCTGCAAGTTTACTTTCGTATTCTATTTTCCCCTTCCTGATTAATCCCTTTGTCCTCTTTTGCTGTATCTTGTACTGCCCCCAATCTTCCGGTCTGGTGCTTTTTTTTGCCAGTTGATATGCCCTTTTTTTTGATTTTATGCTGTCCCTAATTTCCCTCGTTATCCACGGTTGAGTCACCTTTTTAGGTTTATTTTTATGCCAAACCGGTATAAACATGTTCTGGAATTCTTCCATTCTATCTTTGAATGCTTGCCATTGTCTCTCCACTGTCAATCCCCCCAGAAACACCACCCAATCAATCTTACCCAATTCCCGTCTCATACCCTCGTAATTCCCTTTATTTAAGTTCTGGACCTTAGTCTCTGATTCAATTTCCTCACTCTCCATCTCGACTGAGAGCTCGATCATATTATGATTGCTCTGACCCAAGGGGCCTCGTACAAGAAGATTGCTGATAAGTCCCTTCTCATTGCACAATACCCAGTCTAAAATGGCCTGATCTCGAGTCGGCTCCTCGACATATTGGTCCAGATAACCGTCCCGAAAACATTCCAGGAATTCCTCCTCCTCAGAATTTTTACTAATTTGGGTAGTCCAATCAATATGTAAATTAAAGTCACCCATGATGACAGCTGTGCTCTTATCGCACGCTTCTCTAATTTCCCTTTTTATGCCTTCCCTCACCTCCATATTACTATTTGGAGGCCTATATATCACAAAATGAAGAACTTAGCCAGAGCATTTGTGTGGTGGCCGGGAATCGATAGAGAAATCGAAGAGATGACCAAGAGCTGTATAGGATGCCAGAAGGTCCAAAATGCCCCACCACAAGCCCCTCTACATCCATGAGAGTGGCCCTCATCTCCATGGCAAAGGGTACACATTGATTTTGCTGGTCTATTTATGGACTCGATGTTTTTAATTGCGGTGGATGCACATTCAAAGTGGCCAGAGGTAATAAAAATGTCCTCAACCACCACAGAAAAAACTATCACAGTCTTACGAACCATATTCGCCAGAAATGGGCTGCCTGAACAGATTTGCTCCGACAATGGACCACAGTTTGTGTCTGAAGAGTTCCGGAGGTTCTTAAAGAACAATGGTGTTAAGCATTACACATCCGCCCCATATCATCCAGCCACCAATGGATTGGCTGAGAGGTTCGTTCAAACATTCAAGAAGGCTATCAAGGCAATGTGTAATGAAGACATACCCCTACAACACAAGTGGATAACTTCTTGTTTGCCTACCGGAATGCGACACATGCGGTTACCAACCAAACTCCAGCCATGATGTTCTTCAATCGAAGACTAAGATGCCGCTTGGATTTGGTTAAGCCAAACATCAAGAGATTTGGAGAACAGGCAGTTTCAGAATATGAATGAAAGGCCAACCAGGAGTTTCAAGATAGGTCAACCAGTTTTGGCCCGGGACTACCGCACAGAGAAATGGCAGCCAGGAACGATCTGCACACGGCAAGGACCTCTAATGTATACCGTGGACGTTGGAGAGAGCATTGTAAGACGCCATGCTGACCAGATTCTAGAGTCACTGGAAAACGTCAAATCTACACCACGATCCTATACACCTGGTGATGAAACCGAAGTACCAATTGCATCTACCTCAGAATCGGTGATATTGGAAGCAGACGAACCAAACAACGACGTTGATCCCGAATCAACTTTGCCAGAAGAACCTGATACCCCAAAGAGGCGTTATCCGGACAGAATCAGGAAGCCTCCTCAAAGACTGAATTTATAATTGATTAACTTCAGTTAATGTATATAGCAACTGTAATTGTAAATATGTTATTTAATTATTAATCGAATGTTATGTACTGTTTAGCTAAAAGGGGAGGAATTGTAGTGTATGTACCTTGAAGAAGGAACTATATTCTGCAGCCCCTGTATACTGCAGTACCAGTAGTGACCACCCCTGTATATAAGCCTGTGCAGTAACTTTGTATAGTAGTTCCAGTTTTGTCTCCATTCAGTAAACACCTGTTATAACCAACTTCTGCAGTCCGTGTCTCAATTACACACGGACATTACAAGAGTGACTGCCTTTGACATCAAGGCAGCATTTGTGGCATCAAGGAGCTCTAGTAAAATTGAAGTCAATGGGAATCGGGAGGAAAACTCTTCACTGGTTGGAGTCATACCTAGATAAAAGGAAGATGGTTGTGGTGGTTGGAGGTCAATCATCACAGCCCCAGGATATCACTGCAGGAGTTCCTCAGGGCAGCGTCCTGGGCCCAACCATCTTCAGCTGCTTCATCAATGACCTTCCCTCCATCATAAGGTCAGAAGTGGGGATGTTCGCTGATGACTGCACAGTGTTCAGTGCCATTTGCAACTCCTCAGATAATGAAGCAGTCCATGCCCGCATGCAGCAAGACCTGGACGACATTCAGGCTTGGGCTGATAAGTGGCAGGTAACATTCGCGCCACACAAGTGCCAGGCAATGATTCTCTCCAACAAGCGAGCGTCTAACCACCGCCCCTTGACATTCAACGGCATTACCATCGCCGAATCCCCCACCATCAATACCCTGGGGGTTACCATTGACCAGAAACTTAACTGGACCAGCCACATAAATATTGTGGCAACAAGAGCAGGTTAGAGGCTGGGTATTCTGCGGCGAGTGTCTCACCTACTGATTCCCCAAAGCCTTTTCACCATCTACAAGGCACAAGTCAGGAGTGTGATGGAATACTCTCCACTTGCCTGGATGAGTACAGCTCCAACAACACTCAAGAAGCTCGACACCATCCAAGACAAAGCAGCCAGTTTTAAACAGAGATTAAAACAGAGCCGAGAGCGGGAGAGACTGATTTAAACAGACCCGAGAGCGGGAGAGGCTTTTCACCCTGTAGGAAGAGGCCGGTGTCAGGAGCAGCAGGAGAGTAGTGAGTTTTTAAACTCACTTTCACAGGCTTTTTCTCAAAGGCCGGTCAATCCCACGGACCAGCGGCGGCGTTCCAGAGCCACACCACGATTCCAAAAGTGACGCGGGCAAGAGGAAGCAGCTGATTGGGTGGGTATGGGCAGGTGAGTATTTATACTTCTCTATAGTTTGACAGTTAAGATTAATAGTTTATAAAGTTTAGAAGATCTTAATTTTTGAGGTTATAGTTTCTAAGGTCTCTATTGTGTATCAGGGAGTGCTAGTAACCAAGGGCCCTTGAGAATATCATTTAATTGTAGTGTAATTGTATTGATTTGATTTAAGTTAATTTAAAATTAATTGAAGGGTAAGTCATGACAGCACAGCTGGGCCCTGTGGCATGCTCCTCCTGCACTATGTGGGAAATCAGGGACAATTCCTGTGTCCCTGACAACCATGTGTGCAAGAAGTGTATCCAGCTGCAGCTACTGGCAGACCGCATTGCAGCACTGGAGCTGCGAATGGATACATACTGGAACATTCGCGATGCTGAGGACATCGTGGATATCACGTTTAATCAGTTGGTCACACTGCAGGTAAAGGCTGCACAGGCAGGAAGGGAATGGGTGACCGCCAGGCAGAGTAGTAGGCGCAGGCAGGTAGTGCAGGGGTCCCCTGTGGCCATCCCCCTCTCAAACAGATATACCGCTTTGGATATTGTTGAGGGAGATGGCTTAATGGGGAAGGCAGCAGCAGCCAACTTCCTGGCACCATGGGTGGTTCTGCTGCACAGGACAGGAGGAAAAAGAGCGGGAGATCTGTAGTGATAGGGGAATAGATAGGCGTTTCTGCGGTCACAAACGAGACTCCAGGATTGTATGCTGCCTCCCTGGTACAAAGGTCAAGGATGTCTCATAGCGGCTGCAGAGCATTCTGGAGGGGGAGGGTGAACAACCAGTTGTCGTGGTGCATATAGGTACCAACGATATAGGTAAAAACCGGGAAGAGGTCCTAAAAGCTGAATATAGGGAGTTAGGAGGTAAATTAAAAAATAGGACCTCAAAGGTAGTAATCTCAGGATTGCTACCAGTGCCATGTGCTAGTCAGTGTAGAAATAGAAGGATATTTCAGATGAATACGTGGCTAGAAGAATGGTGCAAGGGGGAGGGATTCAAATTCCTGGGACATTGGAACCGATTCTGGGGGAGGTGGGACCAGTACAGACTGGACGGTTTGCACCTGGGCAGGACCAGGACCGATGTCCTAGGGGGAGTATTTGCTAGTGCTGTTGGGGCGGGTTTAAACTAAAATGGCAAGGGGTTGGGAACCTGTGCAGGGAGACAGAGGAAAGGGAAACAAGGATAGAAGCAAAAGACAGGAAGGAGAAAAGCAAAAGTGGCAGTCAGAGAAATCAAGGGTTTAAATCAAACATGGCCATGGTAAATAATAATTCTAAAAGGTCTAAGAGTGTTAAAAAAAACAAGCCTGAAGGCTTTGGGGGAAAAATTCAGTTGGTTGTGCCTCCCGTTAGCACCTTTTCTCTTGAGTGCCGGGCTCTTTTGCCTGCACTCCCGATCCCCAGGGGCCCAGCTGGGCCCCAGGTCCTGCTGCACAAGGCCCCTCCCCTTTAAGAAGGGGAGGATGGCCTGCAATACCACGGCGCAACGTGCCGCAGTGTGTGGCTCTGCGGCACAGAACGCCGCAATATTGACTCACAGCGCCCCAAGAGGAATGCGGGGCGCTTCCAGTAGCGCCCCACTTTCCTGTTGGGGTGCAACCACTCAATTTCTGGCACGGGTTGCTAATTTTTCCGGGGCACTACTTTTAGTGCCACGGCCAAGTTAGTGCCCCATTTGGGGCGCTACTCAATTTTTAGCCCTTTGTGTCTTAATGTGAGGAGCATTCGTAATAAGGTGGATGAATTAGCTGCGCAAATAGATGTAAATGGATATGATATGATTGGGATTACGGAAACATGGCTCCAGGGTGACCAAGGCTGGGAACTCAACATCCAGGGCTATTCAATATTCAGGAAAGACAGGCAAAAAGGAAAAGGAGGTGGGGTAGCATTGCTGGTTAAAGAGGAGATTAACACAATAGTAAGGAAGGATATTAGCTCTGATGATGTGGAATCTGTATGGGTAGAGCTGAGAAATACCAAGGGGCAGAAAACGTTAGTGGGAGTTGTATACAGACCCCCAAACAGTAATGCTGAGGTTGGGGATGGCATTAAATGGGAAATTAGAGACGTGTGCAATAAGGGCACAGCAGTTATCATGGGTGACTTTAATCTACATATAGATTGGGCTAACCAAATTAGTAACAAAATTGTGGAGGAGGAATTCCTGGATTGTATATCGGATGGTTTCCTGGACCAAAATGTCGAGGAACCAACTAGAGATCAGGCCATCTTAGACTGGGTGTTATGTAATGAGAAAGGATTAATTAGCAATCTTGTTGTGCGAGGCCCCTTGGTGTGGAGTGATCATATGTAATATGATAGAATTCTTCATTAAGATGGAGAGTGAAGTATTTGACTCAAAGACTAGGGTCCGGAATTTAAATAAAGGAAACTACGATGATATGAGGCGCGATTTGGGTAGGATGGATTGGGGAATGTTACTTAAAGGGTTGACGGTGGATAGGCCATGGCAAACATTTAAAGATCGCATGGATGAACTACAGAATTTGTTCATCTCTGTTTGGCATAACAATAAAACAAAAAAGGTGACTCAACCGTGGTTAACAAGGGAAATTAGGGATAGCATAAGATCCAAGGAGAGGACATATAAATTGGCCAGAAAAAGCAGCAAACCTGAGGATTGGGAGCAGTTTAGGATTAAGCAAAGGAGGAAAAAGGGATGAATTAAGAGGGGGAAAATAGAGTATGAGAGTAAGCTTGCAGGGAAAATAAAAACTGACTGTAAAAGCTTCTATAGATATGTGAACAGAAAAAGATTGGTGAGGTTGAGCGTAGGTCCCTTGCAGTCAGAATCAGGGGAATTTATAATGGGTAACTGTGGTAAACCACTGTTTGTATTCCTGTTTGTCCTGTTTGTATTCCACTGTGTACATGCCTGGACATGCCTCGGCTGACTCCTCCCACAGGTCCTAGTATAAAGGTGACTGCTCCCCAGCCCTTGTATCCTGGACCGGTCGACCACTCGAGGCAGACCTCCATTCTGTTGTTAATAAAAGCCTTTAGTTACTCTTCTAACTCTCAGTCTTTTATGAGTAATTGATAGCGCATCAGGAACAAAGAAATGGAAGGCCAATTAAATACATACTTTGGTCCTGTGTTCACA
The DNA here is from genome assembly GCF_052327205.1 of Somniosus microcephalus. NCBI lineage: Eukaryota > Metazoa > Chordata > Chondrichthyes > Squaliformes > Somniosidae > Somniosus > Somniosus microcephalus. The sequence continues at coordinate 217,261,795 of NC_140992.1, forward strand.
AAGGAGGACACAAATAACCTCCCAGAGATGTCGGGGAACATAGGGTCTAATGAGAGGTAGGAACTGAATGAAATCAGTATTTGTAAGGAAATGGTGTTAGGGAAATTGATGGGATTGAAGGCCAATAAATCCCCAGGGCCTGATAATCTACACCCTAGGGTACTTAAGGAAGTGGCCCAAGAAATAGTAGATGATTTGCTGGTCATCTTCCAAAATTCTGTAGACTCTGGAACAGTTCCCATGGATTGGAGGATAGCTAATGATACCCCACTATTCAAAAAAGATGGTAGACAGAAAACGGAGAATTATAGATCGGTAAGCCTGACATCGGTAGTGGGGAAAATGCTAGAGTCCATTATAAAAGATGTAATAGCAGAGCACTTGGAAAACAGTGACAGGATCGGACAAAGTCAACATGGATTTACAAAAGGTAAATCATGCTTGACTAATCTACTGGAATTTTTTGAGGATGTAACTGGTAGAATAGATAAGGGAGAACCAGTGGATGTGGTGTATTTGGACTTTCAGAAGGCTTTCGATAAGGTCCCGCGTAAGAGATTGGCGTGTAAAGTTAAAGCACATGGGATTGGGGGTAAGGTATTAACTTGGATAGAGAACTGGTTGGCAGACAGGAAGCAAAGAGTTGGAATAAATGGGTATTTTTCCGAGTGGAAGGCAGTGACTAGTGGGGTACCGCAGGGATCGGTGCTAGGACCCCAGCTATTCACAATATATATTAATGATCTAGATGAGGGAACTACATGTAATATCTCCAAGTTTGCAGATGACACAAAGCTGGGTGGGTGTGGGTGCTGTGAGGAGGATGCCGAGAAACTCCAGTATGATTTGGACAGGTTGGGTGATTGGGCAGATGCATGGCAGATGCAGTATAATGTGGATAAATGCGAGGTTATCCACTTTGGTGGCAAAAACAGGAAGGCAGATTATTATCTGAACGGCAATAGATTGGGAGAAGGGGAAGTGCAACGAGACCTGGGTGTCCTTGTGCACCAGTTGCTGAAGGTAAGCATGCAGGTGCAGCAGGCGGTTAAGAAGGCAAATGGTATGTTGGCCATCGTAGCGAGAAGATTCGAGTACAAGAGCAAGGATGGCTTGCTGCAGTTGTACAGGGCCTTGGTGAGACCACACCTTGAGTATTGTGTGCAGTTTTGTTCGCCTTATCTGAGGAAGGATGTTCTTGCCATGGAGGGAGCTCAGCGAAGATTCACCAGACTGATACCTGGGATGGCAGGAATGACGTATGTAGAGAGTTGATTGGGCTTATACTCACTGGAGTTTAGAAGAATGAGAGGGGATCTCATAGAAACTTATAAAATTCTAACAAGACTAGACAGACTAGATGCAGGAAGGATGTTCCTGATGGAGTCCAGAACCAGGGGTCACAGTCTAAAGATAAGGGGTAAGCCATTTAGGACAGAGATGAGGAAGAATTTCTTCACCCAGAGAGTGGTGAACCTGTGGAATTCTCTACCACAAAAGGCAGTTGAGGCCAATTCATTAAATATATTCAAGAAGGAGTTAGATATATTTCTTAAGGCTAAAGGGATCAAGGGATATGGGGAGAAAGCAGGGACAGGGTACTGAATTTGGATGATCAGCCATGATCTCATTAAATGGCGGAACAGGCTCGAGGGGCCGAATGGCCTACTCCTGCTCCTATCTTCTATGCTCCTAGCCCGCTTGATTGGCACCCCATCCACCACCTTAAACATTCACTCCCTCCACCACCGGCGTACCATGGCTACAGTGTGTACCATCTACAAGATACACTGCAGCAACTCGCCAAGGCTTCTTCGGCAGCACCTCCCAAACCCACGACCTCTTCCACCTAGAAGGACAAGGGCAGCAGGCGCATGGGAACACCACCATCTCCACGTTCCCCTCCAAGTCATACAGCATCCTGACTTGGAAGTATATCGTCATTCCTTCATCGTCACTGGGTCAAAATCCTGGAACTTCCTCCCTAACAGCACTGTGGAAGTACATTCACCACACGGACTGCAGCGGTTCAAGAAGGCAGCTCACCACCACCTTCTCAAGGGCAACTAGGGATGGGCATTAAATGCTAGCCTTGCCAGCGACGCCCACATCCCATGAACGAGTAAAGAAAAGTCAGCTATGATTTTCCAGGCTGTTTTTGTGCCGAATTGATTGCTAGTTTTGTAATCTATATGACATGTGTTGTGTATGTACCTTTAAGAGAATAACTGGTCTCAGACTGCAATACCGGCAGTGACCAGCCCTGTATAAAAGGCGCTAGAGAGCCTCTGTTGGTTAGTTTCGTTTATGCCTTTCACCAGTAAAGACTTGTTTGTTTCTCTCCTGCTAGTCCATGTCTCAATCATTCACGGACTTAACACTGGCGACGAGTTAGAAAGAACTTACCTGCAACTCAGCAGCAGCTCCGATGACGTTGAAGGTCGGAAGAAAAAAAAAAAAGAGTCCATTGAAACTCGAGGAACGGGCGTCGACCGTCAATCATCGGGTTCAAGGCTTTGCAGGAGCGACTTTCCAGAGCCAGGCTGGGTTCCTCGGTCCGTGGTTTCCCAGCTAATCGGGCTGGTGGCAGGTAGTGCTCTGATCCTTCCTGGGCTGCAACGGGGCCGAGCAGCGAGTCGGGAAGCAAGGAGAGAGAGAGAGGGTGGAGCATACAGGGCGCGGCCGGTGTTTCGAAGCTGGGCAGCGTTCGGACCTCAGAAGAGGGAGGGAAGTGTTCCAGAGGGTCCGCTCCATGACAGGAAAATAATAAAAGGAAAAGAATACGCGCAAGAAACCGTGGAAAGCAGCACTAACAACAGCGGGGAAGAAGGAAAAGCGCGGGAAGCGCCATTTTGTTAAATCAGAGAAGAAGGCAAAGCGCGGGAGGCACCATTTTAGATTTGCAAGATGCCGAAGACTGGCTGTATCACTGCTTTTGATAATACATTAGAGGACTGGACCACGTATGTGGAAAGAGTCGAGGTATATTTCGAGGCAAATGAAATAGCGGAGGGGAAAAAGGCATCAATATTGCTAAACGTAATGGGCGCTAGAACCTACGGCCTATTGTGGGATCTGATTACTCCAGCCAAACCGAAGGCGAAGAGTTTTAACGAAATTGTTGCTGTTCTACAGGAGCACTTAAACCCTGCACCGCTGTTGATAGCAGAAAGATTTAAATTCCACAGGAGAACTCAGCACAAAGATGAGAGCAATGCTGAGTATCTTACGGAACTACGCAAGCTATCAAAGCACTGCCAGTTCGGAGCATGACTGGCAGATACCCTACGGGACAAATTTGTCTGTGGACTCCTGAGTGAAGGAACACAGAAGAAGTTACTCGCAGAAAAAGAGCTGACGCTAGATAAGGCTTTCAGCGTGGCAGTATCGTATGAAGCAGCAGCCAGGGGAGCTGCAGAAATTCAACAAAAACCACAGGAATACAGCACCCACGAAATGACACGGGGATTTGCAAAATGTTATCGCTGCGGCAGAACTAACCATGACCAGAAGGACTGCTGGTCCAAAGACGACAATATGCAGACAATGCGGGAAGATTGGACACATTGCACGAGTTTGTAGGTCTGGGAAGAAGACCAGCGACAACAAAAAGGCTACTAAGGAACCGTACAAGAAAGTACAAAAGATGACGGACAGTAGTTCCGAAGACCAGATGAGCGATAGTGAATCCGAGAACAGGAGATTAAGCTGTCTCAAACTTCACAATGTAATCGCAAAAGAGGATCACCGAACCATTTGGGTCACCTTCACGATAGCAGGGTCCCAAGTTAAAATGGAATTGGATACAGGATCAGCGCTAACCGTCATGAATCGACGAGACTATGAGCGGCTATTTTCACACATACCCTTGAGAGAGACATCCATCGTCTTGACGACGTATACGGGGCAAAAAGTATACCCCAGAGGAAAAATAAGGGTGCCTGTCGAATACAATGGCAAGAAAATACGGAAATTGTATCTCTACACACTGCCAAATGGTGGACCACCGTTATTGGGACGGGAATGGATCAGGAAGATAAACTTAGATTGGCATTCCATTCGTGCAATGACGGTGGACGGTAAAAAAGATGAAGACGTCACTCCTGGACGATTGTCAACAATCTTAGCTAACACCAAAGAGGTATTTCAACAAGAATTGGGCATGCTTAAAGGCGTAACCGCCTCGTTAAAAATAGAAGAGAATGCAGTTCCCAAGTTTTTCAAAACGAGACCGGTACCATATGCAATTCGTCCAGCCGTCGAGGCAGAGCTGGAGAATCTGGAGAAGGCGGGCGTGTTGTCTCAGGTCGACTGGAGTGAGTGGGCGACACCCATCATTCCCGTCATGAAAAAAACGTTAAGCAATAAGTCCGGAGAGCCAAGGAAGATTCGCATCTGTGGGGATTTCAAGGTGACGGTGAACCCTGTCCTTCACACAGTACAATATCCTCTTCCAAGGATAGAAGACATCTTCGCCTCACTGTCTGGAGGGAAGTGTTTTACAAAAATTGACCTAGCACAAGCATATTTGCAGATGGAGGTTGAAGAGTCCTCTAGGAAGTATCTCACGATAAACACTCACAAAGGTCTTTACCAATATCATCGATTGGTATTCGGAGTAGCATCGGCTCCGGCGATATGGCAAAGAGCGATGGAACAAGTCCTGCAAGGGATTCCGGGGACTCAGTGTTACTTGGACGACATCCTTGTAACAGGTGAAGATGACAGTGAACACCTTAACAACCTAGAACAGGTGCTCACGAGACTACGGGAACATGGGCTGCGAGCCAACCGCCCCAAGTGCGAATTTTTTAAGAAACAGATATCGTATTGTGGCCACGTGATTGATGAAGAGGGGTTACATAAGTCCCCTGACAAAATTGAAGCGGTTGTTAAGGCCCCAGCGCCTGAAAATGTGTCGCAACTGAGGTCATTCCTCGGGTTGGTGAATTACTATCATAAGTTTTTGCCGAATTTGTCGACAATTCTGCATCCACTGAACACCCTGCTACGAACGGGGGTAGCATGGAAATGGAGCGATGATTGTAAACGTGCTTTTCAGAAGAGTAAGGACTTAATCACTTCGAAGGAAGTATTGGCTCACTACAACCCAGCACTGCCAATCAGGCTGGCGTGTGATGCGTCTCCCTACGGCATTGGGGCGGTACTGTCACATAAATTCCTTGATGGTTTGGAGAGGCCGATAGCTTTTGCGTCACGCTCGTTAACTTCTGCCGAGCGTAACTACGCCCAGATTGACAGAGAGGCCCTCAGCCTAGTGTGGGGGGTGAAGAAGTTCAATCACTATCTGCACGGTCAAAAATTTACTCTACTAACCGATCATCAACCTCTTGTCTCCATTTTCAACCCTCAGAAGGGCGTACCGATAATGACAGCACAACGGCTGCAGAGATGGTCCCTTTTCCTAGGGGCACACCAATATGACATCGAGTACAGGGGAACTAAACAGCATGGAAATGCTGATGGATTGTCACGTCTACCGTTGCCGACGGTGGAAGAAGAAGACCTTGCAGTGGATCCAATGGAGTTGTTCCACTCGACCATAGTCGAATGTCTCCCTGTGACGAATGCAAACATAGAAAAGGAAACACGGAATGACCCGACACTATCACGGGTCTATGATTTAACGGTGAAGGGATGGCCAGCACATGGCGAACCACTGCTGCCAGCATTTTCGTCAAGAAGAGAACAGCTGTCAGTGTGCAGAGGAACCTTGATGTGTGGATCCAGAGTAGTAATTCCACCTAAGTTGACGGATAGAGTGCTCAATGAGCTTCATGAGGGTCATCTGGGTGGGGTAAAAATGAAGAGCTTAGCCAGAGCGTTTGTGTGGTGGCTGGGAATCGATAGAGAAATCGAAGAGATGACCAAGAGCTGTGCAGGATGCCAGAAGGTCCAAAACGCCCCACCACAAGCTCCTCTGCATCCATGGGAGTGGCCCTCATCTCCATGGCAAAGGGTGCACATTGATTTTGCTGGTCCCTTCATGGACTCGATGTTTTTAATTGCGGTGGATGCACATTCAAAGTGGCCAGAGGTAATAAAAATGTCCTCCACCACCACGGAAAAAACTATCGCAGTTTTACGAACCATATTCGCCAGGAATGGGCTGCCTGAACAGATTTGCTCTGACAATGGACCACAGTTTGTGTCTGAAGAGTTCCGGAGGTTCTTAAAGAACAATGGTGTTAAGCATTACACATCTGCCCCATATCATCCAGCCACTAACGGATTGGCCGAGAGGTTTGTCCAAACATTCAAGAAGGCTATCAAGGCAATGTGTAATGAAGATATACCCCTACAACACAAGGTGGACAACTTCTTGTTTGCCTACCGGAATGCGACACATGCAGTTACCAACCAAACTCCAGCCATGATGTTCTTCAATTGAAGACTACGATGCCACTTGGATTTGGTTAAGCCAAACGTCCGAAGAGATGTGGAGAACAGGCAGTTTCAGAATATGAATGAAAGGCCGACCAGGAGTTTTAAGATAGGTCAACCAGTTTTGGCCCGGGACTACCGCACTGAGAAATGGCAGCCAGGAACGATTTGTACACGACAAGGACCTCTCATGTATACCATGGACATTGGGGAGAGCATTGTAAGACGCCATGCTGACCAGATTCTAGAGTCACTGGAAAACTTCAACTCCACACCACGATCTGATACACCTGGTAATGAAATCGATGTTCCAATTGCAGCTACCGCAGAACCGGTAATATTGGAAGCAGATGAACCAAACAACGACATTGATTTCGACTCAACATTGCCAGAAGAACCTGATACTCCAAAGAGGCGTTATCCAGACAGAATCAGGAAGCCTCCTCAAAGACTGAACTTATAATTGCTTAAACTTAACCAATGTATCTAGCAACAGTAATTGTGATTGTAATTCGTTATCATTAGTGTTAAATTAATGTTATGTACTGTTTATCTAAAAGGGGAGGAATTGTTGTGTATGTACCTTTAAGAGAATAACTGGTCTCAGACTGCAATACCGGCAGTGACCTCCCCTGTATAAAAGGCGCTAGAGAGCCTCTGTTGGTTCGTTTCGTTTATGCCTTTCACCAGTAAAGACTTGCTTGTTTCTCTCCTGCTAGTCCGTGTCTCCATCATTCACGGACTTAACAACATGACCACAGCTTTTTTGGTGGTTGTAGTGAGGGGCGATACCCATATTATGTCCGTGTATAATTGAGACACGGACTGCAGGAGTTGATTATAACAAGTCTTTACTGAATGGAGACAACCTGGAAACTGAAACTACAGAAGCCTGCTCGGGCCTTTTATACAGGGGTGGTCACTGCCGGTACTGCAGTCTGAGACCAGTTATTCCCTTAAAGGTACATACACAACAACCCACACTTGCCAGCTGTCTATTGACCAACTAGTCACAATCCTCTTTGGGGGGAGGTTAGTGGGGTCTGTTTGGGGTTGAAGTGGTTCTAAGATGGCGTGTCTGGTGATGGAAGTAAGTCAACCCGCTGTGGCAGGCTCAGTAACCCAATATCTGAACTAGGTCTCTTGGTGATTGACCAGCCAGTCTGACTCACTCATGGAACCTGAAGGGGTAGACCTGTCACTGGGCTGAGAGTTTTCCCACTTGACTCCAGATAGCACGCAATTCAATGTCCCAACTGGGAGAGTGGTCCTAGCAATGGGCAGCTTGCCGTGCTTTGCTTTTTTTTAGAACTGAGCCAAGCCAGCACATGGTACAATTCAGTATCACCGTATTTGTGCCAAAACTGCAAAAGCAGCCCTAAGATTTTTAATAATATAGGTTTGAGGGCCGTGTGTTACATGAGTGTTAAATGTTAGTTGAAGAAATCTGATCATTTGAACTGAGCCTGTGCTGTCTGTGTGCTTGCCTGTAATGTGGACTTGTTTCATGTGGTTTGGGTTTTATTTGGTTTACATTGGTTTAATTGCTTAGTGAGTTAAATATGCAAACATTAAACAGTGCCATTCTGTATTACACATAAAAGGGGAGTTTATTTAATCCAACCAGCCTTGACTGTTAGCAGCAGAACAGAAATTATAAAACTGAAAAGCATGAGTATACATATCTGAAGCAATAATATTATTCTTCATTAATAATATAACTTAATAAAATTACATTACCATTAATATTAACAATATTGGTCAATATCCTTATCCCTGATATACAGTATACATAATATATTAATTAGTAAATGCAAATTATACAAATGTGATACATAATGAATAAGTATTGCCTCAGGGTAATTATACTGTATTTTCATGAGAACTGATCTTTACATCAACTGCTTGGCCCTTTACTTGATGTTTTAAATATATCTCCCACAGATCTGAAATGTTATTGAACAGATAAAGAAGGAAAGTTGCAATACAAGCCTTACCTCATCCACCACTGTAACCCTCTCTGATGTACCACAACTTCTCCTATGGCATGCATTATTCATGGTTTCCCCATTCTTAAAGACACCTTACCCTACACTCAGGACTCAAGGCTCCTCTCCTGGCTCAGTGTTAAACTAAGACAAGAACTTCTCAAGTTTGGTCCTTGATCTCTGCCAAAAGACCTGGGGCTCGATTTTAACTCAGGTGCGGGGAATTGTCGGGTTCCCCGAATTTGGTGTTTCCCACACGATTCTAAATGGGTCTGTGAGATTGATGCAATTTTCACTCAATTGGCCAATTGATTTCCAATGTGTGGGAAGCCTTGGCAATTGAGTATTTCCAGTCAGAAAGTCGCAAAATATGACGTCATCATTGCTGCTGCTTTTAGGGCCCACAGCAAGCCTTGCTTCTTCTGCAGGCTTCCAAACTTCACCATTGAGATGGCACAGGAGCCTGCAGGAGCAATGGCCAGCGGGAGGGCAAGAGCTGCCCCCAAATTTGATGAGGCTTCACTCCAGGCATTGCTGGATGTGCTAGGGCCCACAGGGAGGTCCTGTTCCCTTCTTCAGGGAGGAAGAGGCCTCCCAGTCAGACCAAGGCTGTGTGGCTACAGGTGGCTGGTGAAGTCAACTCCTTGGGGCTCACACGGCGCACCTGCAGTGCAGGAAAAGATTCCATGACCATCATCGCACTGGAAAAGTAAGTACTGCATGAAGTTTCCATCGCCCTCAATCTGATCCCCATTGCCTTTCCTCACCAGCACTCAGCTTTAGCAATCTCTTCCTCCACATCCCACTTGACACTCACATCCATGCATCATTACCCATTCCCTCTCTCTCTATGCTCACATTCACAGAACTATTTCACCATGCAGCCCTCACACTCCCTCTCACTCTGATGCTTTGAACACAACTGACAACACACAGGGAGGGCCCTTGGTCTTGCAACCTCACTCCATCTTTTTCTCCTTCTAAGTATCTATGCTATGCAATCTCTGCACTCACTCCTTCATTCTCACTCAACCTCCACTTGTCTCCCTCATTGCAGGAAAAGAGAGCTCACAACAGGAGAGCGCGAGCCAGGACAGGAGGAGGGCCGTCCTCATTAGCCCAGCTCACCCCTTGGGAGGAAGGTGTCCTGGAGATTGTCGGGGCTGACATAGATGCGGAAGTTGGGGAAGGAGAGACAGGTGCATCCCCGCAAGCTGGTGACAGAATAGTTTTCCATCTCTCTCATTGGCATTGCATGAGTCACTGATAATGATTCTGAAGCTACATCATATGGACTTATGATCATCTACAAAATGCAATGTGCATGTAACCTTGGCATCACATCTCTAACTTTTTCCTTGACTCCCCCACAGGACCATCGAGAGCCCCCGTCCCCAGTGTACAGGAGGAAGAGCCTGAGATGCCAGACTCCTCAGAGGAATCTGCAACCTCTGAGGGCACAGCGTCAGCAGAAATAAGCGCACCCAGCACCAGCGCAGACACTCACACCTCGGGGGGACCTTCGGGACATAGAGTAGTGTTGTCACCTGGTCTATCACAGCTCACAAGTGAGCATCAGCAGATTGTGGAGACAGGGACAGCAGTGGAGAGTCCTCGTCGGAGGGTGAAGGACTCTGCCAGCTCGGCTCAGCTGCATGTCGACCCTCTGCCTCTGGGCCCATCCGTAAGATCAGAGGTGATGGAACTCCAGGCACAGATGCAGGAGTCTCTGGCAGGTTTTGTCTCTAGGGTCGCTGCGAGTGTGGAGCGAATGGAGGAGTCCATAGCGAACATGAGCAGAGCCTTTGTGGAGTCATTGGCACATGAACGCATCAACATGGAAAGGATGGCTACGTACATGGAAATGATTGCTGCCTCCGTGGTAAGGCTGGCTATGGTAGAGGAGAGGAGGGCTACGGCCATGGAGGAGGTTAGTCGCCAGGGTATGGAAAACATGGTGAGTGTTCAGAATAGAATGACATCTCTTGAGGAGCGATGGGCATCTATTGAACAGAGAAACCAGACCTTCATGGATGTCCTTCTGATTAGGACTGCCATTGCAGATACGGGTCCCCATGGCCCCCCTGATGTGCAGCAAGGTGCTCTCAAGCCACTTGCAGGCACTGAGCGGGACCTGACCCATGAGAGGGAGGTTGGTGGCAGACCTCAAGGAAGTGGGGGCTCCTCTCCAAGCGCTCACACTTCCATACCACTGCAGAGCCCTCGGTCAGAGCCCCGCCGGAGTCCACTCCCAAGTGAGATAGACGTCTCAACTCCTGCACAGCCGCAGGAGCAGCAGACTGCTGATGAGCCCTCACAGGCTCGCCACCCCAGAGGACGCCCGCCAAAGGTGTTGAGACAGGAGCAGCAGGAAAGTGAGCAAGGGGCCTCCCCATCTGCTGAAGCCACAGGGGACCACAATGTGGGAGCATGCGTAAAAGGAAAATAAAGCACAAATAGTCACAAGGGTAGTCACTTGGGTGAAATGTTGTGTATTCTGTAAAAATGCCATCAGTTGTTTGTTTTGCATAAAAATTCTGATGGCAACTTCTGTAGTTGTGGTGTGTGTCATTTCGTGAATGGGGCTGGAGGTCCTCTAATGCCAAGAAGGGAAGGAAAAAAAGGCCTCCTATGCTTCTGGTAGATGCCTCAGTTGAGGAAGTGCTGAGTGAGGCTGGCGAGAGGGGTTTCACAGGAGGTCACACTGGAGAAGTGTGTGAGGCTCCAACCTTCCACAGGTGTGGTTAAGCCTGGTAAAAGTTGCCCCAGGCTTGAGACAACAAAGTCCTGCCACCTGCAAATGATGGCTGATCAAATCTCCTCTTTAATGATAGTCAGCAAGCCAATAGTGTTCACGCCAGGTTTCACAGGCGTGATCCCCACCAGGCGGGTTTTACGTGTGAAAAGGTTTAAACAGGCAAGGGCCTGTTAAAATGGGATTATAAAGGCCAATGTGTGCTGTTTAAGGGTCCTAAAGACCAGCCCCGCCTGTTGCAGGCTGAGTTAAAATCGAGCCCCTGATCTCAGCTGTTACAGGTGCCGCAAGTGGCCTCTCTGCCAGGGTTCCTGCTTGTGATTACCATTTAATGACTTTTACTGGAAAGGGCAGTTATATGGGCAACAAATGAGGACGGGCTCAGGCTTGGCACCAATGACCTTCCCTATTGATTAGCCTGCTTACACTTACTGCCTAAGCTCCGACATGAAGTGCGAGCCACTCGATTGACATACCAGTGGGTGGCCAGCATCCATGGAACTGTACCCCATTATGAGTGAGCGCCTTCAGGAAAGGACGGGGGTGACTGAAGAGGAAAAATAAAACAGGGTGGGCTGTATGTTAAATTCTTTGCACCACTGCACCTTGGCCTGTCGGCTACCTGGGAGATTTGGTACACTATCTTATTAGTGCGAGCACAAATATAGTTGTCACTTTAATTTGTTTGTGTCAGCATGACGGTTTTGCACTGGCATTCTTTCAAGGAGGAGATTATCAATACATAACAAACTATTTTGTAATATTTTCTCAATTGTAAATACTTTCTTGGCTTTCTGACAAACATTTAATCACATTATTTGTAATGTGGATATGGCTCTATGCTACCAAATACTTGGGACTTTTAAAAGGAAAATTCTGCTCTCTGACAGCACATAGTACCCTATTACCTCTCCATTTAAAATCCTAAAATCCTGCACCTCTTTACGCCCCACTTTTCCTCTCCTTTCTGAAAGAAAGATAAACTTGCATTTATATAGCGCCATTCATGACCTCAGGTCATTCCAAGGCGCTTTACAGCCAATGAAGTACTGTTTTGAACACACTGTTGTAACGTAGGAAACGCAGCATCCAATTTGTGCACAGCAAGCTCCCACAAACAGCAACATGATAATAATCAGCTAATTTTTTTTGTGATGTTGGTTGAAAGATATATATTGTTCAGGACAGCAGGGAGAACTCCCCTGCTCGTCTTAGAAATAGTGACATGGGATCTTTTACATCCAACTCAGAGGGCAGACGGACCTCATCTGAAAGACAGCACCTCTGACAGTGCAGCACTCCCTCAGAACTGCACTGAAGTGTCAACCTAGATTATGAGCTCAAGTCCCTGGAATGGGACTTGATCCCACAACCTTCTAACTCAGGAGGTGAGAGTGCTACCAACTGAGCCATGGCTGATACTGAAAGTGCTGACTCTTGCTGGGTTCCAAATTTGCTGGCATTACTCTTCATACAATTACTGCTATTAATGTTGCTGCAACAACTTGCATTGATACAAGTGTCCCAAGGTGCTTCACAGAGGCATGAAGAAAATGGACGCCGAGTCAAAGAAAGAGAGATTAAGAGGGGTAACCAAAAGCTTAGTCAGAGGTGGGTTTTTCTGAAGGGTCTTAAAAGAGGTGGAGATTCAGAGAGGTTTATGGAGGGAATTTCAGAGAGTGTGACCTAGGCAGCTGAAAGCATGACCACAACAGTGGGGCAAACTGGGGTGGGGTGGGGGGGAGGGATACACAAGAGACCTGCATTCTTCACGTGTGAGTGTAGACACTGAAATATATAAATATCAGCAGGTTAAGCAACACAGCTAAGCCCAATCATGTCTTCATTCAATGTCCACCCTTATGTACTTTTCAGCATTATCACTGGACAGCAATCAGGAACAGGAACCTTGTGTTACTTTTGCCCTTCCTAGCCCAGTGGCACTGAAGCCAATTAAGAACATAAGAACATAAGAAATAGGAGCAGGAGTAGGTCATTCGGCCCTTCGAAACTGCTGCGCCATTCAATGAGATCATGGCTGATCTTCTGCCTCAACTCCATTCACCGACCCTATCGCCATATCCCTTGATGCCCTTACTAGTCAGAAATCTATCGACTTCTGTTTTGAATATACCCAATGACTGAGCCTCCACAGCCCTCTGGGGTAGAGAATTTCAAAGATTCACCACCCTCTGTGTGAAGAAATTTCTTCTCATCTCAGTCCTGACTGGCCTACCCTTTATCCTGAGGCTGTGGCCCCTGGTTCTGGATTCCCCAGCCAAGGGAAACATTCTCCCAGCATCCATCCTATCAAGCCCTGTAATCATTTTGTATGCTTCAATGAGATCCCCTCTCATTCTTCTGAATTCAAGAGAATACAGGCCTAGTTTACTCAATCTCTTCTCATACGATAGTCCCGCCATCCCAGGAATCAATCTCGTGAACCTTCGTTGCACTCCCTCTATGGCAAGTATATCCTTCCTTAGGTAAGGAGACCAAAATTGTACACAGTACTCCAGGTGTGGTCTCACCAAGGCCCTATATAATTGGAGTAAGACTTCTTTACTCCTGTACTCAAATCCTCTTGTAATGAAGGCCAGCATACCATTTGCCATCCGAATGGCTTGCTGCACCTGCACATTCACTTTCAGTGACTCATGTACAAGGACACCCAGGTTCCTTTGAGCATCTGTATTCCCCAATCTTTCACCATTTAGGAAATACTCTGCCTTTCTGTTTTTTCTACCAAAGTGAATAACTTTACATTTATCCACATTATATTCCATCTGCCATGTTCTCACCCACTCACTGAGTCTGTTGAGATCCCCTTGAAGCCTCTTCACATCCTCTTCGCAACTGACACTGCCACCTAGCTTTGCATCATCAACAAATTTGGAAATGTTACATTTAGTCCCCTCATCCAAATCATTGATATAGATTGTGAATAGCTGGGGCCCAAGCACCCATCCTTGCAGTACCCCACTAGTCACAGCCTGCCATCCTGAAAAAGACACTCAGCTCCTCAGCCAGAAGTGCCGAGTGGATGATTCATATCTGCCTCCTCCTGAGGTCCCCACCTTCACAGAAGCTAGTCTTCAGCCAATTCGATTCACTCCACGTGATATCAAGAAAAGGCTGAGCGCACTGGATACAGCAAAGGCTATGGGCCCTGACAACATCCTGACTGTCATGCTGAAGACTTGTGCTCCAGAACTAGCCATGCTTCTAGCCAAGCTATTCCAGTACAGCTACAACACTGGCATCTACCCGACAATGTGGAAAACTGTTCAGGTATGTCCTGTCCACACAAAGCAGGACAAATCCAGTCTGGCCAATTACCGCCCCATCAGTCTACTCTCAATCATCAGCAAAGTGATGGAAGGTGTCGTCGACAGTGCCATCAAGCAGCACTTACTCACCAATAACCTGCTTACTGATGCTCAGTTTGGTTTCCGGTAGGACCACTCGGCTCCAGACCTCATTATAGCCTTGGTCCAAACATGGACAAAAGAGCTGAATTCCACAGGTGAGGTGAGAGTGACTGACCTTGATATCAAGACAGCATTTGACCCAGTATGGCATCAAGGAGCCCTAGTAAAATTGAAGTCAATGGGAATCAGGGGAAAAACTCTCCACTGGCTGGAGTCATACCAAGGACAAAGGAAGATGGCTGTGGTTGTTGAAGTTCAATCATCTCAGCCCCAGGACATTGCTGCAGGAGTTCCTCAGGACAGTGTCCTAGGCTGAACCATCTTCAGCTGCTTCATCAATGACCTTCCCTCCATCATAAGGTCAGAAGTGGGGATGTTTGCTGATGATTGCACAATGTTCAGTTCCATTCGCAACTCCTCTCCTCAGATAATGAAGCAGTCCATGCCCACATGGAGCAAGACCTGGACAACATTGAGGCTTGGACTGATAAGTGGCAAGTAACATTCGTGCCACACAAGTGCCAGGCAATGACTATCTCTAACAAGCGAGAGTCTAGCCACTGCCCCTTGTCATTCAACGACAATACTATTTCCGAATCTCCCACCATCAACATCTTGGGGGGTCACCATTGACCAGAAACTTAACTGGATCAGCCACATAAAGAGCAGGTCAGAGGCTGGGTATTCTGCAGTGAGTGTCTCACCTTCTGACTCCCCAAAGCCTTTCCACCATCTACAAGGCACAAGTAAGGAGTGTGATGGAATACTCTCCACATGCCTAGATAAGCGCAGCTGCAACAACACTCAAGAAGCTCGCCACCATCAAGGACAAAACAGCCCACTTGATTGGCACCCCATCCACCACCTTAAAAATCCACTCCCTCCACCACCGGCGCACCGTGGCTGCCGTGTGTACCATCTACAAGATGCACTGCAGCAACTCGCCAAGGCTTCTTCGGCAGCACCTCCCAAACCCGCGGCCTCTACCACCTAGAAGGACAAGGGCAGCAGGTGCATGGGAACACCACCACCTCCAAGTTCCCCTCCAAGTAACACACCATCCCGACTTGGAAATATATCGCCGATCCTTCATCGTCGCTGGGTTAATGTCCTGGAACTCCCTACCTAACAGCACTGTGGGAGTACCTTCACCACACGGACTGCAGCAGTTCAAGAAGGCGGCTCATCACCACCTTTTCAAGGGCAGTTAGCGATGGGCAATAAATGCTGGCCTTGCCAGCGACGCTCACATCCCATAAACAAATTTTTTAAAAAAGATGCAGCCCTGACTGATATTCACTAACTCGGTGCA
Source organism: Somniosus microcephalus (assembly GCF_052327205.1). Classification (NCBI taxonomy): domain Eukaryota; kingdom Metazoa; phylum Chordata; class Chondrichthyes; order Squaliformes; family Somniosidae; genus Somniosus; species Somniosus microcephalus. Next base: position 217,277,686 of record NC_140992.1, read on the forward strand.
GACCAGGAATCAGTCCTGGGACCTGCTAGTCTGTATGACTTGCATCATACCAGCTAGTGCACCAGGGAAACCCAATCCTGCAACCTTTCTTAAGTCCGACAAGACACCAGCTGCAGTCATTGTGCTCTATCGCCCATACTTGGTGTCATATTTGGCCCCGAGATGAGCTACCAACCACATCTCTGTGCCATCACTAAGATGGCCTATATCCAGCTCCGTAGCATCGCCTGACTCCACCACTGCCTCAGCTCATCTGCTGCTGAATCCCTCATCCATGGCTTTGTTACCTCTAGACTTGACAATTCCCACGCACTCCTGGCCGGCCTCCCACATTCTACCCTTTGTAAACTTGAGGTCATCCAAAACTCTGCTGCCCGTGTCCTAACTCACACCAAGTCCCATTCACCTATCACCCTTGTGCTTGCTGACCTACATTGGCTCCTGGTTAAAAAAAACACAATTTAAAAATTCTCATCCTTGTTTTCAAATTCATCCATGGCCTCGCTCCTCCCTATCCCCTCCAAGATATCTGCGCTCCTCCAATTCTGGCCTCGTGAGAAACCCCGAATTTAATCACTCCACCATTGGTGGCCGTGCCTTCAGCTGCCAAAGCCCTAAGCTCTGGAATTCCCTCCCTAAATCTCTCCGCCTCTCTACCTCTTTCTCTTCCTTTAAGATGCACCATAAAACCTACCACTTTGACCAAGCTTTTGGTCACCTGCCCTAATATCTCCTTTTGTGGCTCGATGTCAAATTTAGTTTCATAACCCTCCTATGCAGTTCCTTGGGATGTTTTATTACATTAAAGGCATTATGTTGTTGTTGTACTGTACGAGAACATGGTTCAGCATTGTAAAGTATTTAAAGATGAATTATATCAACACCTTAATACTAAATTGTCTAACATAGCACACTTTAATGTTTTGTGTTGCAGTGCAGTTTTAGAATAATTTCACTATACTGCTAACTGTGCACCATTCATTCTGCACTCCTGATCCACGAGGCACATGGATCTCTTCATGGTGACTTCTACTTAAAGCACAGTATGGTATAATCCCTGCTCAAGGCTACCATCTATATATCCACAGCGATACTGCCAAGTTGAAATCTGTGAAATGGCACAAAAAATTGAATATATTGACCCTGTCACTGCCATTTCCTGACTGGTGGAGCACTAATACTCCATGTCCTCAATAATTGGAGGGAATAGAAGTGGATATTTTATGCAATGCGCCATGGCACTAATTCCACACTCCCAGTGGGGAGCCGCGCTTGTATGAAGCGTGGGTCAGAGATCGATCAATATTGTAGCTATGGTTTTCTGGCTCGTGCTCCCTGCGATAGCAGCTTCCTCCTAGAGGCACAGGATCGAGAAAATACCCCTTATATATATTTAGCACCATTCCTCTCTGGAGCAAACTTTTACATGCTCACAGAGAGGGCTTACTGTACTGCACTGTTATCCCTGGTCTCCACAGAAGATGCCAGGTGGTGGTATTATTGCAGCTGTCCAGAGTGGAAGCAAGCTGCAGCAAGTGACTTACAGTCAGGGTGGCAGTGTGTATTGAATCAGTTAATACTGTGGAAATATCAACATGAAAGGATTTTCTTCAAAGCTACAGAAAAGGTTATGCTGATGAAGGGAATTGATTGCAGTAGTTTTGAATCAAAATCTGGGTAGATGGATATGAAGCGTTCCTGTCTCTTTAAGATTCTACCCTCCGTCTCCATCAGGTTTGATAATCCTTCATGTATTTTATGTCCCCTTTGCACCAAAGTGCAGTCTGTCCAAATGTTTTGTTCTGTTCTCTGAAAGCTCACAAACACTGCTTCCTGATGGTGCGATCTGCCAGAGCAACTAACATGATGTTGTCTGAATGTACGGTATTTTTAAAACTTTGCATCCTTTTTTATGATGTGATCTGGTTTTTATTTTTGAAATGAGACCATCCCTGAATATTTAAAAGTAACCTGAGATACTGCTTAAAGCTTGGGCCCTCAATTGCAAAATTCTGATATTTAAATTGAATTAGAAAGATTGGTGTGAACAGCACTGGCAAACACAAGTTCCACTAATAATACTATTGCCCCAGTAGTATTATTTTCCTTTCTTTATAGTTAAAATATTTAAAACTGACCTGATTAGATAAATCAATAAGGACTTATATGAAACTTTGAAATGGATACTGTTGTATTTTATATTGTACATAGAATGCTGAAAGAACTAATTGCAAGCATTTGATTTATACTTCATTCAACACCCCAGGCTAAGGAAGGGAAAACTGTCCAGGAGTCCCTCTGCTGATCGCTATCCACTGACCCCTGCTGGAATGGTGTGAATGTGGATATGTAGTATGGACAGGTTTGGACTTGGCTGTGGGGGTCCTGTGATCAAATAGGCTTCGAAACACTCACTGTTAAAGCTCATTTTTGAAAATGACCACTTGGCCATCATGTCAGAAGGCTGACAGCATGAGTCACAGCCTTCAGGGAAGCAGGGGCGAAAGGAGAAAAAAAATAAAGGCCCCAAAAATGCACGGCAATTCGGGCAGATCTCACCGGAGCTTCAGCAGGAATGGTTGTAAACTAGGCCGGGACCCGTTAATGCTCGGTCCCTGCCTTGCGCTGAGCTTTCTGGGATGGCCTTGTGGGGAGCAGAGCCTCCATCCTGTCTCTTAGAAGGCTATCAATGTAAGAAGAGGCAGGGCCCAGGGCCATAGGCGGCTATGCCAGAGTTCCTGTACCCCGGGCCTCCTTAAGGACCCAACATATAGTCAGTACAGGTATGGATGGTGAAACCAGGTATACTGGCTGACCAACTGGCAGTTGTGGGGTCCACCAGGGACTGGAACTGGGGGTTCCACCAAGGGGTTGGAACTGTATCCTGCACCCTGAAGATTTGACCAAGCAATTTTTGAATGACACTTGTACAGGGGCACAGGGGCCCTGGGGCCAGCTTAAGTTTACTTCAGGGAGGGGTACCCAGCATCGCAACCCCCTGCCCCCCCCAGCCAGCCTGGTGGTCTTCCCACAGACTTTCTGACCACTTCACTGGAGCGGCACCCCAGATGCACCCTCCAGGCCACCGAGGGCATGCTAATCGCAAGACCTCCTTTTGACCTGGTGAACTTTGGAGAGGTCAAAGGTGAAGGGCAGGCCCAGGCACATCTTGATACTTGTGCCAAGATGTGTTGACATGCAGATTTTCAGGGCCAATTTACTTTAAAATTCTCAGTTGAAAGAGCTGTGTTAAATATTCTTCAGAATGACATATGATCCAAGCAAACAAATTTTCTTCAATATAAAGAGTATCAAATCTTTATATGAATTGTCTCCACTCACCTTTGATGACTGCCCAAACCAGTGAGATTCTAGGTTCAATCCCTGGCCAGTTAGCAGACTTCAGCCAGGGTGGCAATACAGGTGCTTCATCTCTCCTGAGCTAGGGTAGGAAGAAAATCAGCCATGGTCCTGCTCCTGATTGCTATTCAATAATCCCTGCTAAAAGGTGCACATCTGAACATTTGATTGCGATGCCCTTAAGGTTGAATATTCTGATGACACTTTCACATGGATGCCACTTAGAACCGTTTCCCTGTACCCTCAAGACTGGAGGGAAGAAAATTGGAGGAATAATGGTCTCCATAGACTAACATACAACTATATACAAAATCTTGAGAGAACCATGTTGCAAAGCCACTTAAATAAGCAGAAACATTACCAGAAACATCTAAAGTAACCTCTCTACTACTGTTTTTCATTATATGTAGTATGGCCCTTGAAACAGAATGAACCTTCTAACAGACAGTTCTTAATAATCTAATGACAAGTTTCAGCTTTGAGAAGGGACACAATGATGAAGCCAGTTTCTAAGAAGCAGTAACCCTTTGGTCTCCCTGAGATAAATACAATTTAATAACTAGCCCCAAAAAAACTACACTTTTTATATCGTTACTTATCAATTTAGTGTTCTAGTTTTATGTTCAGTAATAGTTCAGTAACAAGCTACTTTTTACGTTTCTTTCTACTTAACTGCAATAGTAAATCCTATAGAGCAAATTATATGATTCTTCAGAAGTTTCTCCAAGCAAAGATATACTAAGCTCAATTCCTTTTATTATTACTTACCGAAAGATAATTATACACTATTCAAAAGATGGGAGTTTGCATTTTGAGTTACTTTGTGACTGGGGATTAATATCTGGCCCATGATGTTAAAGGTGGGGATGATCGGATGAATTCAAGCTTGCATAATAATTCAGAAAAAGAAATGTTGTCGATTGAGTAAAATTTATTCCATATGTTTTTTGTTAGTAATGAATGAAGCATTCTTTGTCTGTCTCATTCATTACCAATAAAGCAACCATTGAATAAAAATGCTTTTTCAGTGGGTGGTGAACAGACAGGGACTGACACAAGGTCATGTAGTTCCATTGTATGAATCATGACCCGTGTAGAGTATAAGCCTGTACCTTGCACGTTGTGAGTTTGCCAGTGAATTTAGCTATTCTGCAAGGATAGGGAATAAATATTAGCTGTTAGCTTATGAGTTGGAGTAAAGAAGGATTGAACAGCATGTTAAGGCTCCTGATGCGCTCACAGTTTCTTGTCTTGGGGGGTATGGATTGTTCTGCATCAGAATTGCTACTGTGAAGTCAACATGGGTGACAGACAACAACTGGAAACAAATTGGACAGTGTTATTAAAAAAAAGGAACAAAAATACTTGTGCCCATAACCTAAAGGTATTATTGATCTCAAAGTATGAGTACATCAGGGCTTTCATCACCCACAGTTTATAAATCTCATACCAAAATAAACACTGCTATTGTGAAGCTCTCACTCCACAGTACTCATAACTTCATGTTCACTGTTGCTCAGTTCACCTGTTAACATCAATTATTTTCTTTTAACTGTTCAGATAGGTGACATATTTCATACTTAACATTCGAGGTGAGAATATACCGTGGTATTTTAGATAAAACAAGTTATTATGCTTCTATGCATTCAAAGCAAACATCCTCGGATAAATGATTCTGAAAATATTGATATTTCGAACATTCAGTATGCAATTTACTTTCATTGTTCCGATTGGTTCATTCTGAGTTTGTTTCAAATTAATTACTGCTATGAACACGAGGACCATGAGAGGGAATTAATAATATTAATAGGAATGATATCTCCTGGAGCGGTCTTGATCCGAGAGGGTAATATTAAAAAGTTCTGGCAAAAGGAGAGGTGTGGTAGCCCCTGGAACTGGAAGTTAAACAAGTACTGATATGTATGAAGAGTGTAGAGTATTGAATAGTGTGGCCTATTAGAAACATGTGCAAAGAACAGTGAGAAATGACCATCAGGCACATCCATACTAATCCTATCCATTAAACAATGTAATCTCATGCACCGCCCTCCCCACCCATTAGTAATGCTGAGGGAGGCGAGGAATAAATGTGGCCAATTTCAAAACTATTCCTTTACCAAGTCAGCAATGATTAAATAAAACTACACAAAACATTTTTTTTTTAATGGGCAATAAGATATCTTTAGCCAGTGTAACCGAAGTATCAAATTGGTAGCAAGGTTTAAATAGGAGCTGCTTTACTGGGATTCATTGCTGTAGTTTTGAAACCAACAGTCCATTTTAATATTCACATCAGTCTATAACCATCAGGGAGCTGGCTTTTTTTAAATGCCACTTTTTCTAAATCTTTCTTTCATTCTCAGCAGACCCCTCAGGGTAAGTTTCATCACAAGATAATTTGTAAAGCATTTGTTTAATCCAGCCTTTTGATTAACAACCACATCAGCAAACAACTTAAAGAGAGCTGGCTTATCTGAAGTCTAGACAATAATAAAATAAATCATTTTGTTTTCCAAAACACTTCTAGTCTCCTCAATATTAAGTAAAACTTTTAAATTAATGATAAAATTAAATTGCCCTTTTTAGTAATGAATTCCAAAGATTAATCTCCTATGAATTATACTGTACCACATCCCTGGCCTGTGAGCCATCAAGGCATTCAAAACAACATCAAGCGACTGCCATTTATCATTACCCAACATGCACAGTGGCACTATATCACACAAACCCAAATCAGGAAGGTTAGAATTGACTGTGCTTTTCTATCTGTAGCCATTTTCTTTAAATCTGCATGTTTTTGAAATGAATATGGTAAGTAGGACCAGATTGGGTATTTTACTTGCACTTATTTCTGGGAACAGTACTAGTAACTCTTCAATGGTTAAAGAAAAAAAGAATTTGCATTTATATAGCGCCTTTCAATACCTCAGGACGTCCCAAAGCACTTTACAGCCAATGAAGTCATTTTGAAATGTAGCCACTGTTGTAATGTATGAACACGGGGCAGCCAAGTTGCTTTTGAACATATCAGATAAGTGTCACTGATGCGATTATGATATTATGGACAGGGTTGGAAGACACTACACAATTAGTTTGACTACATTACAACAGTGACTACACTTCAAAAGTACTTCATTGGCTGTCAAATTTTTTTGTCTTATAATACTCCTCTGAAGTGCCTTGGGATATTTTACTACATTAAAGGCGCTATATAAATACAATAGTAGTTGTTGTTGTTGTAAAGCACTTTGGGATGCCCTGAGGTCGTGAAAGGTGCTATATAAATGCAAGTCTTTCTTTTTTCACTCTGCTTCTCTCCTTCAGTGATAAAATATAATTTGCCAGTGCCATTAGTTGTTTACAGCAAAATCACCACAACATACCTACAATTACAGTTCTATGTGGAATATAGATCCTGGAGGTAGAGTGACTTCCTTTTAAATGTTACTACTTTAAGTGCATTTAAACAGTTACTCATTTGCTAAACATGTTCCCAACTTTTTATGTCTTTAATATGTTAAAAACAGCAATAATTGTTAGGGTACAATGTGACGATGATAACATCAGCAAGGAGCAACGGAATGCTGAGTGCTGTTTATCCCAGAGACCTTCATGCAGTTGCTCCATAGATGCCTTTATTGCCTAAATATTGTACCCATTGAAAAATATTCCCAGCAAGACTCGATATTGTGTATGCAGAGTTTATACTGACCTCCTTTGTTTAACTTGCAAGTCATCTGTTTCATAAATATTGCATTTTCTGAAGTAAATATATTTGCATGCTGTAGAACTGAGAGAGAGCAAGTAACAGCTTGATTTTGGTGACCCCTTTTCTTTGCTCTGCATGATCAAAGGATTAGTGACAAATGCAGTTGAACATGTCAGCAATCTTTTGGCACTGCTAATTCTCTGAAGTTTCCAAACAGCTTTTATTTGAACTGAATATCGATTGTCAACATTAAACCTACAAAAGTGCAACATCTGTTTTTAACTTATGACTGGCATTGTTTTGAAAAAACAAAAGCACCATAGCTTAAGATCTGACCAAAACTGTGAGTGGCAACTTTACTCCAATCAAAGGGGGACAAAAGCATTACTTAAGATTTGATTAGTGAGCAATTTGTATGAACTCAATCAGATTTATTTTGGAACAATAACATTACTGAACATGAAGTAATACTGCATAGAGTAACAGGTAAAGCTGGTTAAAGCAACACAAGAATAAATACAGCCAGGTCCCATCTTAATATCTCAGTGTTCCCTGAGCCTTACATTATGCAACCTCTACCAACCCTTTCAAAATGGATTAGAAACATTCTACATCTAAAGAATGAACCATATACTTTAACAACTCCTTAGAAGTACTTGAATACTCATAACAAAGGACATAGTCAGTGAAAAATAGTAACCTTTAACTGCTATATTTCAAACGCATATTACATAGGATTACATAGGATATACGGCACAGAAACAGGCCATTCGGCCCAACCAGTCCATGCCGGCACTTATGCTCCACTCGAGCCTCCTTCCGTCTTTCCTCATCTAAATCTATCAGCATAACCCTCTATTCCCTTCTCCCTCATATGTTTGTCCAGCCTCCACTTAAACGCATCTATACTATTCGCTTCAACCATTCTCTGTGGTAGTGAGTTCCTCATTCTCACCACTCTTTGGGTAAAGAAGTTTCTTCTGAATTCCCTATTGGATTTCTTGGTGACTATCTTATATTCATGGCCTCTAGTTATGCTCTTCCCCACAAGTGGAAACATTCTCTCTGTATTGACTCTATCAAAAACTTTCATAATTTTAAAGATCTCTATTAGGTCACCCCTCAGCCTTCTTTTTTCAAAGAAGAAAGAGACCCAGTCTGTTCATCCTTTCCTGATACGTATACCCTCGCATTTCTGGTATCATCCTTGTAAATCTTCTCTGCATCCTCTCCAGCGCCTCTATATCCTTTTTATAATATGGCGGCCAGAACTGTACGCAGTACTCCCAGTGTGGTCTAACCAAGGTTCGATACAGGTTTAGCACAACTTCCCTACTTTTCAATTCTATACCTCTAGAAATAAACCCGAGTGCTTGGTTTGCTTTTTTTATGGCCTTGCTAACCTGCATCGCAACTTTTAGTGATTTGTGTATTTGTACTCCGAGATCCCTTTGTTCCTCTACCCCACCTAGACTCACACAATTCACAATTCACAATTCAAATCGCTTTATTGGCATGATAAGTTACATCTTATGTTGCCAAAGCATCAAAATACATTTATGGTTTAGCACATAAACGCAGTTCTATTCATACAGTGTATAAACAGGTATATCCCTGAGTGTATAAATATACATTCGCATTGTTTATATATATTCTTTTCTTTGTTTACTGGTTGTCCCTCTGTTCATGGCAAGCTGTAACATAGTGTGCCGCCAGTGTTATACAGCTTCTCTCCTCTCCCAGTAGGAATGGGAGTTTTTGGTTGTCATTCAGATTTCTGAAATCAGGGCATATTTGTGAGAATTTTTGGTAGAAATTCTCCCTGATGCCCTGGTATTTTCCGCAGGCTGTGAGGAAGTGCATCTCTGTCTCCACTACTCCCTGACTGCAGTGAGAGCATATCCTGTCTTCTCTTGGTAGCCTGGTCTGCCTGTGTCTGCCTTTTTCGATCGCTAGGCTATGTTCGCTAAGTCTGTACCTTGTCAAGGTTCTTCTCAGTTTGTTATCCTTTACCATGGTCAGGTAATCAGCTATGTTGTATTGTCTGTTTAGGGCCAAGTAGCAATTGAGTTTGCTTTGGGTTTTTGTTGTTTCTGCCCAATATGTCAGATATTTTTCCTTTTGCTTAGCGACGATTGTGTTGGGTCGAATTCTTTGTGTTACCCTGTCACTGTCCTGGGGCTGGTTATTGTTAGTATTGTTAGTAGTTACTTCACTGAGTCCCAGGACTAGTTGACTGAGGGTATTCTTCTTTATGGTCAGCTCTTGGCATTTCAGGGCGTCGTAGTGATAGCATTGGGGATTGCTCATTTGTAGGTGATTCCAAAATTTGGTGGCTCTTTTTTGGATAGTGATTATTAATGGATATTGGCCTAGTTCCGCCCTGCATGCATTGTTTACTGTTTTCCTTTGAGTCCGGAGGATACTTTTACAGAATTCTGCATGTAGGATCTCAATTGGGTGTTTGTCCCATTTTGCAAATTCTTGTTGAGTTAGCGGTCCCCATACCTCACTGCCATAGAGTGCAATTGGTTCAATTACTGATTTGAAAATTTTGAGCCAAATGCTAATTGGGATTTCTATTTGGATTGATTTTTTGATGGCATAGAAAGCCCTTCTTGCTTTCTCTTTCAGTTCATTCACAGCCAGTTTGAAGTTTCCCGTAGAACTGATTTTTAAGCCCAAGTATGTGTAGTTAGTGGTTTGTTCAATTTTGGTTGTTCCTACTGTGAAATTTATTTTGGGTCCCTGATGTTTGGATCTTTGCTGGAACACAAGGACTTTGGTTTTTTGGGGATTTATTGTCAGGGCCCAAGTCTGGCAGTACGACTCCAGCAGGTCCAGGTTTTGCTGTAGCCCCTCTTTAGTAGGTGACAGCAGAACTAGGTCGTCTGCATAGAGGAGGAATTTAACCTTGGATTCATATAGGGTGAGGCCGGGTGCTGTAGATTGTTCAAGTAGTTTTGCCAATCCATTTATGTAAATATTAAAGAGTGTCGGTGAGATTGGCGAGCCCTGCGTCACCCCCCGCCCCTGTGGGAAGTATTTTGTTTGTTTGTCTCCAATTTTAACTGCACATTTGTTGTTTGTATACATTGATTTAATTACATCATATGTTTTCCCTCCTACCCCGCTTTCGATAAGTTTCAGGAATAAACCGTCATGCCAGATGGAGTCGAAAGCCTTCTGGAAATCTACAAAGCATGCGTAGATTTTGCTTTTGTTATGGTGAACGTGTTTGTCAATTAGGGTCTGTAGGGTGAAGATATGATCGGATGTTCTATAGTTTGGCAGGAATCCAATTTGGCTTTTACTCAAGACATTGTGCTCCTCAAGGAAGTTTATAAGTCTTTTGTTTATGATGCTACAGAATACCTTCCCCAGGTTACTGTTTACACAGATGCCTCGATAGTTGTTTGGGTCGATTTTGTCCCCACTTTTGTATATGGGCATTATGAGTCCTTTGTTCCAGATATCAGGGAAATAACCGACACTCAGAACCAAGTTGAAGAGTTTTAGGATAGCCAGTTTCATTTTGTTGTCTGTGTGTTTAATCATCTCGTTTAGTATGCCATCTGTCCCGCAGGCTTTTCCTGGTCGCAGGTCCTTGAGTTTTTCAAGAAGTTCTTTTTCTGTTATTATGGCGTCCAGCGGGTTTTGGTTATCTTTTATGGCCATTTCTAGCTTTTCCAGTTTTTTGCATATTTGGTGTTGCTCTGGTCTTAGTGTGTTTTTCTGGTATAATTTTTCAAAGTGGTTTACCCATGTGTCCCCATTTTGAATGGCCAAATCGTCGTGTTGTTTTTTGTGTAGTGTTTTCAAGTTTTCCCAGAAACAATTGGAATCAATGGATTCCTCCATGGAGCTGAGTGTATTCTTAATATATTGCTCTTTTTTGGTTCTGAGTGTGTTTCTGTATTGTGTTAGTGTCTGACAATAAGTAAGGCGTAGTTCCTCGTTTTCTGGATGTCTGTGTTTTTGGTTTGATATTTTTCTAAGTTTTTTCCTCATGTTATGGCAATCTCGGTCAAACCATTTTTCATAGTTTTTTGTTTTGGGTTTGTTCTTGCGAGCTTTCAAGTTTGCATTTGATGCCAAATTATCAAAAATATTGTTTAGTTTACTAACTGCCCGGTTTACGCCTTCTTTATTGTGAGTGTATATGTTATCCAGAAAGGTGTCTAAGAGAGCTTGAGTTGATGCATTGCTAATTGTTTTCTGGTATTTTTCCGTGTCATTTTTGGCCCATCTGTACAATTTTTTGGTGTTGTACAGTTTACTGGGTTGTGTTTCTACGTTGTTTGTTTCTGTCTTTTTGAGGAACATAGTAATTTGACTGTGATCTGACAGTGTTGTTTGTGGTTTGACTGTGAATGCTCTGAAAGAGGATGGGTCTAAGTCTGTAATCATATAGTCTACTGTGCTGCAGCCAAGAGGTGAGCAATAGGTCGATCTTCCTAGGAGGTCTCCTATGAACCTACCATTGACAATGTACAGACCCAGGTTTCGACAGAGCTGTAGTAGCTGTTTTCCGTTGGTATTTGACTGCTTGTCGCAGTTATGCCTGTATGGAAGGGGAGGGATGTCAAAGTGGTTATTCCCGAAAACGTAATTGTTTCCCTGATTATTGGTGAAGTCTGGTTCTTCGCCCGTTCTTGAATTGAGGTCCCCACAGATCAACACGTTCCCCTGGGCCTGGTATTGGATAATTTCCCCCTCCATGTTGGAGAAGGTGTCCTCTTTAAAGTACGGGGAATCGATTGGAGGGATATAAAGTGCGCAAATGTAAACATCTTGGGTGTTTGAGATAATCTCCCTCTCAAGTTTGAGCCACATATGGTTTTCGCCCTTTTTTATAAATTTGATGTAATTCTTAAGTTCTGTTTTAAACCAGATCAGTATGCCTCCGGAGTCTCTGCCTTGGGTTACACTTGGTAATTTATTGGAAGGGACCACCAGCTCAGTGTACCCTTGGGGACAGCCAGTGTGTCCTTTTCCTTTATACCAAGTTTCCTGTAAAATGATAATATCTAGGTCTTTAGTTTCATCTATGAACTCTGGGGTCCTACTTTTCACTTCTCGCAGTGAAGAGCGTAGACCTTGGATATTCCAGGTCGAAATATATAAGGATTTCATGTTAAGTTTGATCTTTTACTATGATAGGTTAAAGAGTGGTACGTGTTTGTCGTGTCTAAGTGTGGGAAAAAAAAGATCACATCAGTTGTCTACAAAAGTTAATACAATTTGGTTACAGTTCTTTCTATTAATTAGTCCTTGATCCATAAGGCGGAAGTAGATGCTGCTGCACATCTGCTTATTGTCTCTTAATGGATTGTTTCTGTCTGAGGTATTGCGTACGTCCTGTGCATCTCTCCCTCTGTCTGGCTGGGAGCGGTCCTATTCCCCTGTGGGACAGGAGTGGTGCAGCCTCCAAGTGATAAGTGACCTCCCTATTCTTCCTATCAAAACGTAATACCTCACATTTATCTGTGCTGAACTTCATTTGCCAATTATATGCCCATTCTGCAAGTTTATTAATGTCCTCCTGTAATTTGTTGCAGTCCTCCTCAGTATTGACTAATTTGATGTCATCCGCAAATTTAGAAATTGTGTTTTTGATCCTAAGTCTAAATTGTTAATGTAAATTGTGAACAACAGTGGTCCCAGCACTGATCCTAGCGGAACACCACTACCCACCTTCTGCCACTGTGAATAGCTACCCTTTACTCCGACTCTCTGCTTTCTGTCCTGAAGCCAGCCAGCAATCCATTCTGCTACTTGTCCCCTGACTCCGCATTCTCTGATCTTGTTCATCAGTCTATTATGGGGTACCTTATCGAAGGCCTTTTGAAAATCCAGATAAATTACATCTACTGTATTACCATTGTCTACTCTCTCTGTTACCTCTTCAAAAAATTCAATAATGTTGGCCAAACAAGCCTTTCCCTTTTGAAATCCATGTTGACTATTCATTATTATATTTTTGGTTTCTAGATGTTCTTCTATTTTCTCCTTTAGTAGGGATTCCATTATTTTTCCTACCACCGATGTTAAGCTGACTGGTCTATAATTCCCTGGACATGTTCTATCCCCCTTCTTAAATATCAGTATTATGTTAGCTATCCGCCAGTCCTCTGGCACTACACCTTTTTCTAATGATTTATTAAATATGTGTAGTAATGCCTCTGCTATCTCTTCCCTAGATTCTTTTAAAATGCATAGATGCAATCCATCTGGACCAGGGGTTTTGTCCTCTTTGAGTTTGATTAATTTATTTAATATATCCCCTTTCTTTTATTTTAAAACAGCAGAGCCTGGCATTTACACATCATCAAACTCCAAAGGTAAATATTGTAAACAACAACAAATGTCCACGGGAACCAAGAACAGTAATCTGAATTTGCACCTCATATGATGTTCATAACCCTCAAGCCAGTAATGTCCTCTATACTCTTTGATAGAACAATTGCTTTGTAGTTCTATTCCAAGTTACTCTGTGTACCCACTGTATCCTGACTCAGGTTGGATTCCATTTTGTTGTGTGCATCTAAATCCTGCCCTAATGGGCAGCCTCCTTTTTAACATCCAGCCATTAGGTAAAATACACAAGGAAAATACAATTTTTGTTTATAATTTACAATCCGCCAATGATATTGTGGGCACACAGGGGATGAATTTTAACACCCAAAAACGGGTGGGCTGGGGTCGGGTTTCAAATTTTTCAAAGTTTATCATCTGACCTGACCCCAACCCGTCCACTTCCGGGTTTAATGGAGGCGGGACAAAGGAATGGCCATCAACCCGCTCCCAGGAGCAGGGTTTGCAACTTAAATATTTTAATGAGGCTGGCAGCCTCTGATTTAACCTGCTTTGCAGGTTTTCCAGTGGCCGGCCGGGTTTTCCAGGCCCCAAGAAAACCAGCAGCTGAAGTGAGGTGAGGACAGCTTCAGGTAAGTGCCTTTACAGCACTGTTTGTGGGCCAGGAGGAGCAGGAGTGCTTCCCCCCTCTCCCACCATCAGACACCACCCCCCAGGATCAGGGATAGGACCCACCTGCTCCTGTGGCCTGTTCTGGAGTCCTCCCCCCTGACTGGATGCCAAGCATGTCAATAATGCTGACATCTGGGCAGGGAACCGGTCAAGTACAAAAGACATACGCTGTGCAGTTAAAACTCCACAGCATGCGAGGATCTTCAGGCTTCCCGTCCGAAACTCCGCCACCCCCCCCCCCCCCCCCCACCTACATAACCTGCCCCTGTTACTATCCAGGCTATAGTTTCAAAATGAGCATTTCCTCAGACTGAAATGTTGTTAGCAATAAGAAACCATTACCAGCCAATCATGATGCACCTGTAAGAATGATCCTTTAACAGCCAAAGTTTGTGAATGCAGCTGTGGAATTTGTAAAGGGCTTGCACCAAATGGCTCAATGAAAAGTGAGAACACCCCCATTTACCCATAAGGTCCAATATGTGCTCAATGCTAGTCAACAGCATGAATATACTTTTACATAGCACTCCTCATGTAGACGAACATCTCAGATATCTGCAAGAGGAAAGGGGCATACCAAGTAGGAAGTAAAAAATTTCAGGGGGTGGAGGCCTGAAAGTATAGTCAAAGAGATGGGCTGCGATTTTAACTGCCTCCTCCCAATGGGCGGGAAAGGGAGGGGTGGTTAAAATATCAGGATTGAGCAACCCGGCCCCATTCCCGGTCATTTAAATTTTAACAAACACAAATCAGGCCATGGACGAAGCTCCCACAAAAGGTAGGCGGGGGCCTAATTAACATTCAAAAGTTGTGGACTGATGACATCATTGTCACCGCGAGTTAAATTGAACTGTAAGTGATGGGGAGACCCACACAGTGGGATTCCCAGCAGCAGATCCAAGGCGGGAGGCACCGACTGCTTAATGTAAAGATCTACTCCTTTTATCACACTTTGTGAGCCAGGTGGAGCAGGAGTGCTCCCCCAGGCCTCACAAGGAAGCCTTGGGCCTCCCCCGGGCCCGATCAAGGCCTGGAGCCTTTTGCTCCCCACCCCCTCCTGATAGCGGCCCCGATCCTTCTGCTTCCCCTCACCCCCCAACACCCCAGCCCTGATGGCAGCCCAGAGCCTCTGCTTCTCTCTACTGATGGCCAGAGACCGTCCCCACGGGTCCCCAGCTGCGGCCTCCTGCCACTTGTTTCTGACCCCACCGTCTGCCGGTCAGGCTGTCAATTTGGCAGGCAGTCAGGCGGGAGTCAACAGAACGTTATTTAAATGAGGCCCTGCTGTTAAGATCAGCGGGGCCTCCACATCACTGGCCATACTTCTGGGCTCCCCAGCACCCTCCCTGCCTTCCCGTTAATATCGGGGCCATTATATTTTGAGTGTTGTGTTTCCTACATTACAATAGTGAGTACACTTCAAAATTACTTCATTGGCTGTGAAGCATGTTCGGACATCCTGAGGTCTTGAAAGGTGCTATATAAATGCAACTCCTTTCTTTCTTTACCACTTTCTAGAACAAGACTTTAATTAACTCTAAATTGAAGGAGGGAATAAAGTCGGGTGCTTCAACACAATTAATATGAAACTATAAAATAAAACCAATTTTAGTTTAAGAGAAAAGACAGTCAACTATACCAGTCTAAGATGGGATCCATCTAGACCTTGGATTTCAACTTATTCATTTCTTTTTTTATTTTGCAATATAACAAATAAATTAACAAAACTATACTAATATTAAATTAGTTCAATAGAACACATTTAAAAGAAGAATATTCAGAGTTTTCCTTCCAGCTCTTTAGATGTTATAGTAATATGAAGCTATTATGGAATATTAATGAAAATGAAAGAGCTGGCATTTATGGAGTATTTTATCACATCCTCAGGATGCCCCAAAGCCCTTTACAACCAATGGCTTGCCTTTGAAATGCTGTCACCATTCTTATGTATGCAAACACAGGAACCTAATAATATATCAAATGAATACTTTTGCTGCTTATATCAACTAAAATTGTCAATTGCAGTTATTTGTCTCCATTTTCTTTTAAACATTTCCTTCAGTGAGAAACGAGCATAATGAGAATATGACGGCAATAATTTGAGGGAAAAAAAGTGAAATATATTTCTAATACTGAGGCTACATTATGGTTTCTAAGTTGTAAATCAGGGCTGTTTTTATTCAAAACCATAATCATGGGTGTCCTGGCATTCCATATTCCTATGATATTCTCACTCTTCCTGTACCTGTTTTTTTTCCATTCAAGAATAATTGGCCTTTTTACAGATGGAGAAAGATGACCATTTTACACTAAATTAACCACATGTCCAGAACACCAATGAATTATATTGTTTATCATTTCTTAATAAGCTGTTCAGGACCATTTTTTAAAAATACAATATTTGAAAAATACATGTTCTCCCAGGCTACTTTTTATGCCAATTTGTCATCTGTGGAATACTTTTATTTTTAAATGTTCCTTGTACTGTGGAGAACAGAAGTCAATAATATTTTAGCTTAGACATTGTCTGTGCAGCATACACAGCCAACATACCTGTTCAGGTAAGGCACCAAAGTTAAACTGGGACTTTACTATACACTTCTGCCACTGACATAGTGATACTTTGAAATCTTCCCATTCATTCAGTTCACTAATACTAGGTTT
Source organism: Somniosus microcephalus (assembly GCF_052327205.1). Classification (NCBI taxonomy): domain Eukaryota; kingdom Metazoa; phylum Chordata; class Chondrichthyes; order Squaliformes; family Somniosidae; genus Somniosus; species Somniosus microcephalus. Next base: position 217,294,409 of record NC_140992.1, read on the forward strand.
GACCTGGAGTGAAATAATCACTTTTTGATTGGATTCGCAAAAGGTAAGTGGACTTACAGTAAATGTACATTTGGTCAATGTGATCTCCTGCACTGGATTCGATCACTGAGGGGGTTGGAGGGGAATTTTTCAGATGTTTTTTCCCTCTTATTGGCCGTGGGTTTTTCTGGGGGGGGGGTTTTGTGCCTCTCCCAGGAGATTACATGGCTGTGGGAGGAGAGGGATGGTGGGGTGGCAGTAAGTGTCTGGTATGGGGCAGGCTTGATGAACCAGTTGATCTTTTCCTGCCCATCATATGTTCTGTAGCTTATCAATAACGACTTGCAGAAGCAAAAGCCAACTTGTTAATCATTTTTCTCTCATGGTCTAAATCCAATTTTGCAGGGGTAGGAATCCTCAGATAGAATATGCAGCACAGAAACAGGCCATTCAGCACAACTGGTCCATGCCAGTGTTTATGCTCCACACGAGCCTCCTCCCACCCCTCTTCATCTCACCCTATCAACACATTCTGCTATTACTTTCTCCCTCATGTGTTTATCCAGCTTCTCCTTAAATGCATTTATTCTATTTGACTCAACTACTCCCTGTGGCAGTGAGTTCCACATTTTAACCACTCCCTGGGTAAAGAAGTTTCTCCCGAATTCCCGACTGAATTTAATAATGACTTTCTTATATTTATGGCCTTTCCCCCACAAGTGGAAACATCGGGGTCGATTTTATCTCAGGTGCGGGGAATTGGCGGGTTCCCCGAATTTAGTGATTCCCACACGATTCTAAATGGGTCTATGAGATTGATGCAATTTTAAATCAATTGGCCAATTGATTTCCAGCGTGTGGGAAGCCTTGGCAATTGAGTATTTCCAGTCAGAAGGTCGCAGAATATGACGTCATCATTGCTGCTGCTTTTAAGGTCCACAGCAAGCCTTGCTTCCTCTGCAGGCTCCCAAACTTCACCATTAAGATGGCACAGGAGCCTGCAGGAGCAACGGCCAGTGGGAGGGCCAGATCTGCCCCCAAATTTGATGAGGCTTCACTGCAGGCATTACTGGATGGTGCTAGGGCCCACAGGGAGGTCCTGTTCCCTTTTTTAAGGAGGAAGAGGCCTCCCAGTCAGACCAAGGCTGTGTGGCTACAGGTGGCAGGTCAGGTCAACTCCTTGGGGCTCACACGAAGAACGTGGTTGCAGTGCAGGAAAAGATTCCATGACCTTCTTCGCACTGGAAAAGTAAGTACTGTATGAAGTTTCCATTACCCTCAATCTGATCCCCATTGCCTTTCCTCACCAGCACTCAGCTTTAGCAATCTCTTCCTGCACATCCCACTAGACACTCACATCCATGCACCCTTACCCATTCCCTCTCTCTCTATGCTCACATTCACAGAACTATGCCACCATGCAGCCCTCATACTCCCTCTCACTCTGATGCTTTCAACACAACTGACAACACACAGGGAGGGCCCTTGGTATTGCAACCTCACTCCATCTTTGTCTCCTTCTAAGTATCTATGCTATGCAATCTCTGCACTCACTCCTTCATTCTCACTCAACCTCCACTTGTCTCCCTCATTGCAGGAAAAGAGAGCTCACAACAGGAGAGAGCGAACCAGGACAGGAGGAGGGCTGCCCTCATTAGCCCAGCTCACCCCCTGGGAGGAAGGCGTCCTGGAGATTGCCGGGGCTGACCGAGATGTGGACGTTGGGGAAGGACAGGCAGGAGCATCCCCGCAAGCTGGTGACAGAATAGTTTTCCATCTCTCTCATTGGCATTGCATGAGTCGCTGATAATGATTCTGAAGCTACATCATATGGACTTATGATCATCTGCAAAATGCAATGTGCATGTAACCTTGGCATCACATCTCTAACTTTTTACTTGACTCCCCCACAGGACCATCGAGAGCCCCCGTCCCCAGTGTACAGGAGGAAGAGCCTGAGATGCCAGACTCCTCAGAGGAATCTGCATCCTCGGAGGGCACAGCGTCAGCAGAAATAAGCGCATCCAGCACCAGCGCAGACACTCACACCTCGGTGGGACCTTCGGGACATAGAGTAGAGTTGTCACCTGGTGTATCACAGCTCACAAGTGAGCATCAGCAGATTGTGGAGACAGGGACAGCAGTGGAGAGTCCTCGTCGGAGGGCGCAGGACTCTGCCAGCTCGGCTCAGCTACATGTCGAGCCTCTGCCTCTGGGTCCATCCATAAGATCAGAGGTGATGGAACTCCATGCACAGATGCAGGAGTCTCTGGCGGGTTTTGTCTCCAGGGTCGTTGCGAGTCTGGAGCGAATGGAGGAGTCCATAGCGAACATGAGCAGAGCCTTTGTGGAGTCAGTGGCGCATGAATGCATCAACACGGAAAGGATGGCTACCTACGTGGAAATGATTGCTGCCTCCGTGGTAAGGCTGGCTACCGTAGAGGAGAGGATGGCTACGGTAGAGGAGAGGAGGGCAGCGGCCATGGAGGAGGTTAGTCGCCAGGGTACGGAAAACATGGTGAGTGTTCAAAATAGAATGACATCTCTTGAGGAGCGATGGGCATCTATTGAACAGAGAAACCAGACCTTCATGGAAGTCCTTCTGAGTAGGACTGCCATTGTAGATACGGGTCCCCATGGCCCCCCTGATGTGCAGCAAGCTGCTCTCAAACCACTTGCAGGCACTGAGGGGGACCTGACCC